>NC_045792.1:22398871-23130904 GCF_009873245.2 Balaenoptera musculus
ACCTAGAAGCATAAAACAACAATCGTTTTATTCTATCTCACAATGTTGTTGTTCAGAAATTTGTTCAGGGCTCAGCCGGGCAATTTTTCTGTTCCATGTGTCATCATCAGGGGTTACTCTGTGGTGTTCAGCTGGCAAATGGGCTGATCTGGAGGTCTTATGCCCTGGTAGGTGCAACTGGAAGGTTTGGCTCATCTAGGACTGTTGACCAAAGGGCCTACATGTGGTCTCTTCAGCACGGCAGTCTCAGGATAATGGTATTTCTTATATAGCAGATCAAGGCTCCCAGAAACAGTGTTTCTAAAGAACAGAGCAGAAGCTGCAAGGCTTCTTATGATCTAGGCTCAGAACTCCCAGAATCTCACTTCTTCCACCTGCTATTGGTCAAGCAGGTTCAAGACGAGGGAATTTGCCGACATCTTTAATCTATCACACCAGCTAAAAAGGTCTTCTCAAGAGCCACCAGCCCTACAACCAGTATGAGAGCAATGTCCTGGGCCCAAAGGCCGAATAGCCTAGCCTTGCAAATAAAACATCACAGTTACCAGCCTGCGTACACTAGGTGCTGGTATCATTTTCCCCCAAAGACTCAAGCAAACATCCTATCCCTGGCCTAGTGCAAAGTCCCCAGCTGACCCACTGCTTGACCTGCTTATCACCTGCCTTGGCTGCTGGCAGGACCTTCGGTTTTTCTTGGCTGCTACCAGACCTGGAGCTGCCCTTTTCAAAAGGCTTTTGTTAACAGATGGCTTTGGATGGGAGATAAGGAAGTTTGATTCCATTTTTATAGAGGCAAAGATGCTGCCATAAGATAGGGGGTTAAATCTCCAGACTTCAAGTCCCACCCCGGCCCTTGCAGGATGGCCCCGGCAGCAAGTCCCTACTGAGGGAAAGGGATGTCACTATGTCACTGCTCTAAGTCTCCCTGGGAGTCTTGAGGAGGAGGGAGGCAAGGTGAATGGGGGATGGGGGGTTGGGGTAGGGTTCTGTCTGCCACACCACTGAGGCATTGAGTCATGTCAATACCAAGAAACTCCTAGTCAGACAGGCTCTGGCAGACTCATCTGGCCCAGACCAGCTGCATTTTCCCTGGCTCCAGGCTGGGAGTGGCAGGCATCTGTCAGGGCAGTCTTTGCCCCAAGAGCAAGGGTGCAAGGTCACATAGGCCAGGGTCACACACAGTCTTTTTTATTTTCTTCATTAATATGTTTCAAATTTTATTATGAAATATCCAAGCCATACAAAAAGGAATGACTAATACACAAACAAACGCCCATGCACCCACCCCCTAACTTAAGAAATAGAATGTTACCAATAGTATTGAAGTTCCCTGGTTCACATGTATTTTCAAGGCTCTGGAGAGTTGGGGAGAAAAGGGGGTCTGCTCATTTCTACACAGGAAGGGAAGAAGCATTGGTGAGGAAGAGGGAAGCTAACCTAGGTGTCAGCAATTGCTGCTCCAACTAGAAAGGGGCCTCTTGTTAATAATAAGATATTATAGTATCAAGGGTATTTTATAAGAGTCTGGGAATGGACTATAAAGAATTAGAACATTTCTTCCTTCACCTCCCATCTCAGAGACTCCCTGCATTCCACAGTCTGAATTAGTCACTGGTTCCTTAGGGAATCTTTAGAGACTGACTTTTACGTCTCTATGTCCATCTATATCCCACACTTGACTAAACTCTACGACTGTGCATTATTCATTTTTAATCTCTCACAAAGTTCTTATGCAGAGCCAGGACTCTTTGTTACTGACATGAATGTGTAATTAACTCTTGGGAAACCCCCATGGTCAATGGGCAGGGAAGAGGAAACTTAACAGAAAAGGAAAGAAAAAGTAGGTTGAAAAATAAGAGACCAGAGCACATTTAGTACCCAGATCTTGGTGTCTAAGGCCATTCTCCCATAAAAGAACCAGGGATCCTTGGAGAAATGGCTGATTCTAAGACTAGGAAAAGAAATATACAAGATGAGAAGATGAGCTTCGGGCATCTTTCAGTACCACAAAGTAAGGAAATTGCTTAAAACCCACAATGATGGGTTATATCAAAGGACCCAGGAGCCAACTGAACTAGCTCCCACCGGTCACCACTGGATTTTGAGAAAAACAAAACAAAACAAAACTTTCAACCCAAAATATGAAATCAATATCCATGAGTCCATACTGATGTAAATAATTGGAAGAATAAATAAATAAATAGGAAAGAAACAACAAATCTCCCATGCAGAAGAATTCCACATATTTTATGTAGGTAGTCGACCTTCCAGGAGGGGGGAGCATAGATCTCCCCTTCTTAAGTGTGGGCTGTACATAGGGACTTCCTTCCAAGGGGTACAGTATGGAAAGGAGAAAAATAAAAGAGTAACTTTACAATGGAGAAAATCTGACAAACAACCTCAGCCAGGTGACCAAGGTCAACATCAACAGGAACACATCATGGTGATAGTATGCATCCTTGATATAAAGTGATGTAAACAGCACTTTATCTCTGTGGTCTTCCTCCCAAAAAACCATAACTTCAGTCCAGTCATGAGAAGAACATCAGACAAATCCCGAAGGAGGGACATCCTGCAATATACCTGATGAGTACTCCTCGAAATTGTCAGATCATCAAAAGCAAGGAAAGCCTGAGACACTGTAACAACCAAGAGGAACCTTAGGGGACACGACAACTAAATGTACTGTGGTGCTCTGGATGGCATCCTGGAACAGAAAAGGACATTAGGGAAAAACTGAGGAAATCTGAACAAACTGTGAATGTTAATTAATAATAATATATTCATTAGTTGATTATAATAAATGTACTATATTACTGTAAGATGTTTATAATAGGGGAAACTGAGTGCGAGGTATTTGGGAACTCTCCATACTATCTTTGCAATTTTTCTATAAATCTAGAACTGTTCTTTTAAAAAATCAGGATGTTCCAGGAAAAACTTAAATAGAACTGTAAAAACAGAGGGAAAAAGTAATAGCCTGAGGGGACTTCGGAATCACTGAAGTTAAGAAGTCCCCAACCTGTCAGAAACAGTGAAGAGTCAAGTAAAATCAAATATGAAAGATCTAGACCAGCTGGGGGCACTGCCAGGGACCTTGGAGAGGACAGTGTTGCGATGATGGTGACTACAGAAATCAGAGGGCTGGGGGAGACAGTACAAGGACCTGGGGACAACTAATGTGACCCTCTATCAGAGAGTGTCCCTAAAGGATAGACAAAAAGACCCTTCCTCAGTGAGAAGCCTCAAACTTCTCACTGAACATCACAGGCGAGTCTTCAAAACAATGCTGAGGGGGAAAGTGAAAAACAGGATGAGATGGCACAACAAACTTGACATTTTTTTTTTTTTTTTTTTTTTTAAAAAGAAATTCACGTTCTTTTATTTATTTATTTATGGCTGTGTTGGGTCTTCGTTTCTGTGCGAGGGCTTTCTCTAGTTGTGGCAAGTGGGGACCACTCTTCATCGCGGTACGCGGGCCTCTCACCATCGTGGCCTCTCTTGTTGCAGAGCACAGGCTCCAGACACGCAGGCTCAGTAATTGTGGCTCACGGGCCCAGTTGCTCCGTGGCATGTGGGATCTTCCCAGACCAGGGCTCGAACCCGTGTCCCCTGCATTGGCAGGCAGATTCTCAACCACTGCGCCACCAGGGAAGCCCCCCAAACTTGACATTTTTAAAGTGCATGCACATAAACAATACTCATGTTGCAAGAACACTCACAAATACATGTTAAATTTATTAGCATGGTTGTCTATAGGGAGATGGAAATGAGAATAAATGGGGGAAAATAAATGAATAAAATAGAGGGTGTTCCTGCCCAGACGTGCATTGAAAACATGCCGTAAACTGAGTATAATTAACTCAAATCTCTACACCTCAGGGACGTGTGTGAGTGTGTGTGTATATGTGTGTGTGTGTGTGAGAGAGAGAGAGAGAGAGAGAGAGAGATTGACGAGAGAGAAGAAAAAGAAGGGAAGGAAAGCAGAAGAGGTAATGGAATCAGGTTTTCTTCCAAATTGGAGGAAAGGCAGAAGAGAAGGTGATCGTGGGAAGGGGGAGGGTGGCCATGCCAGGGAAGGAAGGCGGGCAAGCACAGCATCTAACGCAGAGTGGGTGTTTCCCTGTGGGAGGGGGGCCATATCAAAGGCAACTGTCAGCCCAGGAAGTTTGTTTTTGAAAGCCACAACCTTCCCTGTCAAGTAGGATGTTCAGCAATAAGCTTTAAGGAACAACAGAAAAAGAAATATTGGTGAGAAGAAGCTGTGGTGAAGAGAAGAGACTGGGAACTCAAAAGAAAACCTAGGGCTCCAATCATGGTCTGTGGAAAAGCACTGATGGGGATTTGGACACCGGCCAGTTATGTGACCTTGTGGAAATCTCCTAACCTCTCTGAGCCTAGGTTTCCTCATCTTTAAATTGAAGGATTGGAACCAATGTCTAAACTCCCTTCTCCGACTCCACAGTGAATGCCATCTGTGCGTTAACACAGGAAGGAAGGTTAGTCGCGTTTCCTGACCACGGCTGGTTTCCTACAATGGTCTTCATCATTTCTCTCCTGCTCCTTTTGCTTATCATGCCAATGAAGTCCCGGGAAAGTCCTCTCTCTGTGTCCTTTCAGCAGGTATAATCATTCACACAACTTAGCACTTGATTCTACATCTTTTCTCGTACCTTCACTGGTCGAATATATGGCCTACAAGGGCAGAGTCCCTTCATGTCTCGTGTTTCTTTTGTATCCCCACAGGACTGGGCCTCGGAAAGGGGTTCGTTACGTTGCCACATTCTGGGCCCAAAATATCCCCAATGGCTAAAGATTCTAATGCCAGGCATCCCAAAGTAGTTCGCTACAATTAGGAACAGATTTTTTATTCAAATTTTTACCTGAGGAGCAATCTGAGCTTTTTTTTCCCTCTTTTCCAGTTTGTTATTCCTAGAGATCCAATCCAGTACCCTGGCCTCATGGGAATTTTCCATCTTGTCCTGTCCCAAGATAAGCCACTTTCCTTCTCTGGGCCTCAGTTTCCTCATTTGCAAAATAAGAGGGTTAAAGGATGTAAGTCCTAGGGTCCCTTCCAGTTCTAATACTCTTCACCCACCCAAGTAATCTGATGCTAATTAGGGCCCCAGGACCCTCTCACCAGCCAAGTACAACCTTACAGCTCTATTCACCAGGTAGAAAGTCAAGGTTGTCAAGGTTGATTTCATAGCAGGAAGGGGAATGAGAAGGGCTACTGGCTGTGACTATAGACACAGGAAGAAGAGTGTCCAGAAGGAGACCGAATTTCCCATAAGATCTCAGAGCAAGATGAAGCTCACCTATCTTCTCACAGAGGAAGGAAGGCTGACAAGATGAACCCACATTCTGCCACCTGGGAAATGTGTATAATTCATATGGAAAGAACATGCTTGGGAGCAAAAGTACCTGGGTTCTACCCCTGACCACACCTCCTATTAACGGGATGATCTCAGGCAAGTGACTTAACCTCTCTGAGCCTCCATTTCTTACATGATAAGATGGGTTGATTGTAATGCCTATCTCACAAGGTTGTTGGAGTATCAAAAAGGATGGTGCATGTCAAAGTTCCTTATAAAACTTTGCTACTTATCTCACTTTACCTGAGAGTTTGTTTGAAATTCAGAATTCTGGGCCCCACCCCACATCACCTATAGCACTGAATCAGAATCTCCCTTTTAGGATCTCAAACACTCAATAGCAAGAAAACAAACAACGCAATTTTAAAAATGGTCAAAGGACCTGAATAGCCATTTTTCCAAAGAAGACATACAAATGGCCAACAGACACATGAAAAGATGCTCAACATCACTAATCATCAGGGAAATGCAAATCAAAACCACAATGAGATATCACCTCACACCTGTTGGAATGGCTGTTATCAAAAAACAAAAGATAACAAGTGTTGGCAAGGACTTGGAGAAAAGGGAATCCTTGTGCACTGTTGGTGGGAATGTAAATTGGTACAGGCATTATGGAAAACAGTATGAAGGTTCCTCAAAGAACTAAAAATAAAACTGCCATAAGATCCAGTAATCCTGTTTCTGGATATATATCCAAAGGAAATGAAATCAACATGTTGAAGAGATAGCTACACTCCCAGTTCATTGCAGCATTATTCACAATAGCTAAGATATGGAAACAACCCAAATGTCCATCAACGGATGAATGGATAAAGAAGATGTGATATATGCAGGTCTTCAAACTATTTTGAGTATATTTTTGTGTGTGGTGTGAGGTAGTGTTCTTTCATTGATTTACATGTAGCTGTCCAGATTTCCCAACACCACTTACTAAAGAGACTCTCTTTTTTCCATTGTATATTCTTTGTTGTAGATTAATTGACCGCAGGTGTGTGGGTTTATTTCTGGGCTCTCTATTCTGCTCCATTGATCTATATGTCTGTTTTGTGCCAATACCATGCTGTTTTGGTTACTGAAGCTTTGTGGTGTTGTCTGAAGTCTAGAAGGATTATGCCTCCAAGCTTTGTTTTTTTTCCTCAGGATTGTGGGTCCTTCGTGATTCCATATAAACTTTAGGATTATTTGTTCTAGCTCTGTGAAAAATGTCATGGGTATTTTGATAGGGATCACATTAAATCTGTAGATTGCTTTGGGTCATTTTAATGACATTAATTCTTCCAATTCAAGAGCTTAAGATATCTTTCCATTTCTTTGAATCATCTTCAATTTCCTTTATCAGTGTTTTATAGTTTTCAGCATATAGGTCTTCTGTCTCCTTGGTTAAGTTTATTCCTAGGGTTGTTTTTTTTTAGGTGATTTTAAATGGGATTATTATTTTACTTTCTCTTTCTGATATTTCATTGTTAGTGTAAGGAAATGCAATGGATTTCTGTATATTAACCTCATATCCTGCTACCTTGCTGAATTCATTTATTAGTTCTAATAATTTTTCTGTGGAGTCTTTGGGTTTCTCTATATAGAGTATCATGTTATCTGGAAATAGTGACATTTTTATCTCTTCCTTTCCAATCTGGGTAACTTTTATTTCTTTTTCTTGTCTGATTGTTGTGGCTAGGACTTCCAATACTATGATGAATACAAGTTGTGAGACCATAAAACTCCTAGAAGAGAACATAAGCAAAACATTCTCAGGCATAAATCGTAGCAATATTTTCTTAGATCAATCTCCCAAGGCAAAAGAAATAAAAGCAGAAATAAACAAATGGGGCTCAAGCAATCTTAAAACCTTTTGCACAGCAAAGGAAATCATCAACAAAACAAAAAAACAACCAACAGAATGAGAGAAAATAACTGCAAACAATGCAACTGACAAGGGCTTAATATACAAAATATACAAACAGCTCATACAACTCATACAACCTAATCAAAAAATGGGCAGAAGACCTACATAGATATTTCTCCAAAGAAGACATACAGATGGCCAACAGGCACATGAAAATATGCTCAACATTGCTAATTATTAGAGAAGTATAAATCAAAGCATAATGAGGCATCACTTCACACTGGTCAGAATGGCCATCATCAAAATGTCTACAAATAATAAATGCTGAAGAGGGTGTGGAGAAAAGGGAACCCTCCTACACTGTTGATGGGAATGTAAATTGGGGCAGCCAGTATGGAAAACAATATGGAGGTTCCTTTAAAAACTAAAAATAGAGCTACCATATGATCCAGCAATCCCCACTCTTGGATGTATATCCAGAAAAAATGAAAACTCTAATTCAAAAAGATACATGCACTCCAATGTTCATAGCAGCACTACTTACAATAGCCAAGACATGGAAACAACCTGAGTGCCAATCAACAGACAATTGGCTTAAGAAGATGTGGTATACAAATACAGTGGAATATTAGCCATAAAAAAGAATGAAATAATGTCATCTGCAGCAACATGAATGGACCTAGAGAATATCATAGTAAGTGAAGTAAGTCAGATAGAGAAAGACAAATATTATATGATATTACTTATATGTAGCATCTAAAAAATAATACAAATGAATATATATACAAACAGAAATAGACTCGTAGACACAGAAAACAAAATTATGGTTACCAAAGGGAAAGGGAGAGTGGAGAGGCAAATTAGGAGTATGGAATTAACAGATACAAGCTACTATACATGAAATAGATAAGCAACAAGGATTTACTGCATAGCACAAGGAACTATATTCACTATCTTGTAATAAACTATAATGGAAAATACTCTGAAAAAATATATATACATATACAAATATACATGTATGTGTGTGTATATATATATATATATATATATACATATATATAAAACTGAATCACATTGCTGTATACCTAAAACAAACACAATATTGTAAATCAACTACACTTCAACTCAAAACAATGTGATATGTATATTAGAGTATAGAAATATTGAAATAATGATGGAATATTATTTGGTCATGAGAAAAAAAGGAAATCCTGCCATTTGTGACATGAATCAACCTAGAGGACACTAAACTAAGTGAAATAAGCAAGATAGAGAAAGACAAATACTGCATGATCTCATTTGCATGTGGAATCTAAAAACAGTCAAACTCACAGAAGCAGAGAGTATTGTGGTGATTACAAGGGGCAGGGAGGTGGGGGAAATGGGGAGATATTGGTCAAAGGGTACAAAGTTTCAGTTATGTAGGATGAATGAGTCTAGAGCGGTCCCCAACCTTTTTGGCACCAGGGACCGGTTTCGTGGAAGACAATTTTTCCACGGACTGGGGTGGGGGGGGGGATGGTTTCGGGATGATTCAAGCACATTGATTTATTATGGTCTCTGGGCAGTCAAATCTCTCTGCTAATGATAATCTGTATTTGCAACCTCTCCCCCTCGCTCGCATCACCACCTCAGCTCCACCTCAGACCATCAGACATTAGATTCTCATAAGGAGCGTGCAACCTAGATCCCTCGCATGCGCAGTTCACAGTAGGATTGGAGCTTCTATGAGAATCTAATGCCACCGCTGATCTAACAGGAGGCGGAGCTCAGGTGGTAATGTGAGCGACGGGGAGCAGCTGTAAATACAGATGAAGCTTCGCTTGCCGCTCACCTCCTGCTGTGCAGCCGAGTTCCTAACAGGCCACAGGCTGGTACCTGTCTGTGGCCCGGGGGTTGGGGACCCCTGTCTACAGAGCAAATTCACAGCATGATGACTATAGTTAACGAAACTGTACTGAATACTGGAGACAAGCTAAGAGAGTAGAGTTCAAGTGCCCTTACCACACAGGCAAAAAAAAAAAAAAGGGTAACTAGGTCAGGAAATGACATGTTAATTAGCTTAACTGTAGTAATCATTGCACTATATATATGTGTATCGAATCATGTTGTACACCTTAATTATATATAATTTTTATTTTTAAAATATATAAATAAAAGAGAAAAATAAAATTAAAATTTTAAGTAAAAAAAGATCCCCAGATGATTGGTAGGAACAGTAAAGTTTTAAGAGCAACATAAAACATTACACAGATGTTAATCTTAATTTCCACCAAGATAATTAAGGTATTGATGCTAATTTACACACACACACATGTGCGGGCACACACACACACACACACACACACACACACACACACACACCCTCCCTTGCAACTGCATTTCTTCCACTTTCACCATCCCCACCTCCCAATACACACACATACACACACACACACACCATTTCCTGTGAGCTCACAGTGCCACCTTCTGGAAAGACAAGGGCAGGAGGACTGTGCCATTCAGTGAGAACAAAGCAGATGACAGAGGGATGTGCCGGGGAAGGGGGGCACTCACAGGCCTAGGGGACCCTGGAGAGAAGTGGCTTTGCTGGAAGATGTCAACCTGCTCTGTTCAGTATGGTAACCACTAGTCGTCACGTGGATCTACTGAGCGCTTGAACTATGGCCAGTCCAAATTGAGGTGTGCTGTAAGCGTAAAATGGATCTCAAAGACTTAGTACAAAAAATATATATATAACATATATTTAGTTTTTATATTGATTACATGTTGAAGTAATAGTTTTGACACATTAGGTTAAATCAAATATATTATTAAGATTCATGTCACTTGTTATTTTTTACTCTTATAATGTGGCTACCGGAAAACTATAGATTACATATGTGACTCTCATTGTATTTCTATGGGACAGCACTGATGTAAGCTATATTGTTTCAGAATACATGTTCCTAGGAATCTTAATTTCTTCCCCCTTAAATGTGTCTGTAAAGGAGCCTTTGCTTCTGCACCCCAGTAACTCTCCTTCCAGCCCCAGCTCCACAAGCAGCATCCAACAATCCCTTGGAGTTTGCAGCACATTCTGTTAGGTACCAGCAGCCCCAGAAGAGAGCCTGGTACACAGTAAGAGCACAATAAATATCTGTGGAATGAATAATAAATAAGAAAGCAAGTAAGGTGCTCTACAGCACAGGGACACCTTGTCCTGGAGAGTAAATCTTTTTTTAGAAGCAGCCAAGTCATAAGTCATTCAGTGGAAAATCTGATGAATTATATCAGATACATGATTTACTATTTTCAAAACCAAGGCCTGATTACAAAGCCATGCAATAAGTTCTCTTAAGGCTCTCCCAACCCAGCACTATTCAAACTTCAGATCAGAGGTCTTATTTACAAATTTAAGTTATGAGGACAAGCTGAGTGGCCTCAAGGTCCCTGAGCTTCAGTTCCTTATCCCTCGAAGCCACATCTCATCTTAGCACTGACTTCCGTTAGCACTTTATGGCTTTCCAAGCACTTCCTCACCTGTTAGCTTGACTGATTTTCACAACTGCAATGAAGAAAGCCAAGTAGTATTATTTATTACCACTTTTTTTACAAGTGATAAGTCAACTGACTATCTGATTTCCAAAGGTAATTAACAAGGCCAGGACAGGCCCTGTCTCTCCACCACATGCTATGCTTTATCCATTGCATCTCTTGGTTATTCCAAGGGGCTCACCTGCTGTTTTATAGTTTTCAGGTATTTCATGTATGCATATTCTTTAAGAGCATTTGACTGGTTGTATGAATTTGTTCAAACTTTCCACCTTTCTGGCCTCATCTGTAAATTGGGAGGATAGAACTAAATGATCTGTAAGGTCTTTTGTAATGCTAAAATCGTGTGGGTCTCTGAAATTTGGCTGAACGTGCCCCAAAGGCAGAAGCCTTATGTTTCATTTCCTTGTCACATCTCCTGCAGGATTTTGCACATGGGGAGTGCTTAAACGAGGTTGACTAGCTTTGCCTTGCAAAAGGAGGGAGCTGGAATGTTCCTCCATCACGGAGCCCAGTTCTACACACACACACACACACACACACACACACACACACACACACACATGCTGCTCTAGGAAGGAAAAGTGTATGGAGAGAGGAAAGAGAGGGTGGCAATATTTAAGTTGTCTGGGCCAAAACCTCCCAGAGGACCTGTATCTCAGATTTCATTTCATGAAATATTCAGTGAGTGCTTCCCACAGCTCCTGTGAGTGGCAGAGGCTGGCCTTCCGGGACATTTCCTTCTACGTACCGATCCTGGGCCCGGGTCTCTCTGTGCATCCCCCATCCTGGTGTTGCTCTGTTACTGTGTCTTTGCCTTTTGCTCCCCTCTCTCTCCACCTGTGTCCCCAGAGTTCTTTCTCAGTGTCTGTCCTCCCCCACCTCATGTCTTCCTCTCTCCCTGACACTGTCGCCCCTGCCCAGAAGGTGAAGATTCTCCCCTTTAGGAGCACCCCAGGGACATGGGCCTGTGTACCTCTCTTTTGCTTTGCCCTCCAGAGCGCCATGTGCCTGAGCAGGGAGAATACTCAGGACTGTGGGGACCGGACGCCTTGTGCAGAAGAGCCAGACGGACCAGGGTGCCCAGAGGGTAGGGGCTGGGGCTGCATTTGGGCCAGAGGAGTTGGGGGTAAAGTTGAGGAGTGGGGAAAGAAAAACAGCTCTGAGGGATGCTGGCTTTGGGAGACACCTGGATTGGGTCGGGGGTCAGAAGACCCTTAGTGGGGGAAGAGAGCAGTTGGGGGTCCACCTGGGGCTCCCAGGGGAATTACCAGGGGACCCACAACCCTGGAAGCTTAGTCTCGGCCTTAATTCTTGTTTGCCTATCACTCCACAGGTGGGCTCTGTCCTGACTCACCACCTGCACCCTGTCCCCCTGGAACTTTCTTCTCTGGAGTGAGACCCCACAATGCCTCCTCCTGCCACCTCTGCCCTCAGGGATTCTTCAACTCCTGGCCTGGCCAGGATGCCTGTTTCCCCTGTGGCTCGGAGGCCACCCAGCCGGAGGAGGGCAAGGACACATGCGTATGCCCGGGACCTGGCCGAGTGTTCCAGGTATGTCCTCTGGCGGGAGGGACCCAGGGACAGGCTGCATTTCCAGGACTGTTTTGTTCTTGAGTCAAGTTCAGCTCAGGTGTAACCTGCCAGGGTTAGTTCAGGTTTCCGAGTGACTTGGGGACAGGGTTGCCAGGTAAAAGACAGGGTGCCCAGTTAAACTTGAACTTCGCATAAATTATGGATACGTTTTTAATATGTCTCAAATATTTTATTTATTTATTTATTTATTTATTTATTTATTTATTTATTTTTGGCTGCGTCGGGACTTCGTTGCTGCGCACGGGCTTTCTCTAGTTGTGGCGAGCGGGGGCTGCTCTTCGTTGTGGTGCGTGGGCTTCTCATTGCAGTGGCTTCTCTTGTTGCGGAGCACGGGCTCTAGGTGCACGGGCTTCAGTAGTTGTGGCACGTGGGCTCAGTAGCTGTGGCTCGCGGGCTGTAGAACACAGGCTCTGTAGTTGTGGCGCACAGGCTTAGTTGCTCTGCGGCATGTGGGATCTTCCCGGACAAGGGATTGAACCCGTGTCCCCTGCATTGGCAGGCAGATTCTTAACCACTATACCACCAGGGCAGTCCCTGTCTCAAATATTGAATGGGATATACTTACACTCAAAAAGTATTCACTGTTTATCTGAAATTCAAGTTTAACTGAGAGCTCCATATTTTTATTTGCTAAATCTGACAACTCTACTTGGAGGAGAGGGCAGACTTCATATTGTTCTCCACCATGACCACTCCCAAAATGCACCCCAGTCCAAGCCCTTCCACCTCAAACTTGTCCTATAAGCCAGCAAATATGCATCTGAATTCTTCCTTTCCTGAACTTCCCACGTCTTTTTGACAGAAAAGATAGCACCATCTGGACCCTAAGCAGCACACGTGCCAGTAACGTCCCCTCTGAGCTGACTCTCCTCTGCCCTGGTGACCCCTTACTTCCCCTCCCCTGCTCTTATCCTCTGGTCCATCTCACGCAGGGTCACAGCCATAGGGTCCTGTGTGGTTCACAGCAATCAAGGACTACCGGCCAACCTGAAATTGCTTTCCCTCCCCACCTAACCCACAGCCCAGTGACGGGCAGTGCCCCTGCCTACAGGGCTACCGAGATCTTGGAGAGCCAAGGGGCTGTGTCCAACGGGAATACAAGAGCTGCAAGGACGGGGCCACCTGGAACCAAGAGGGGGTCTGTTTGACCAAGGATCAATGGAATGACCACTGTGCCCACGAGGTAGGAGGCGCCCATATAGTGTACCTCCTGCACCCCTGGCCCTCTGCTCACCTGTTCATCTGCCCAGCCTCCTAGCCACTGGAAGCTCATTCCACTAGCCCCCCTTTGGAAACATGGAGACCTGCGCTTTACACTCTGAAGCTGGGGAGAATTGGGGGCAACCTCCACCAGGGAGGTGTCCCCAAGCAGTGTGGGTCTCCATGCAGGTGTGTGCCACACCAGAGGATGCACGTGGCTATGACCCAGGCCTGGGGCTCTGTCTGTGCTGGGGACAGCACTCAAGTGAGATGTGTGGTCCCCTGTGCCCGAAGAGACAGAGACACGTCCTGCAGCTAAGCTGTCTCGAGGGCATCACGCAGATTTCCATCACCGAAGACACCGGAAGCCAGGTACGATGCCCCAGGTCCAACCCGTGCCGAGCCGGGCCCACGGCAGAGCCATAGACCCAGGGCCTGCAGCCCCTGCCTCCTTTCTAAGAGGTAAGGTGTGTGACACGTTCATGCACGGGGTCTGCAGCCCTGCACGCTGACCCACATCCCTGGCCCAACCTCTGGTGCCAGAGAAAAGATATTATTGTTGATTTAATCTCATCCTATAAAACTTCTTGAAAAAGTCATGGTGTACGTTAAAGAGGGGAAAGTGTCATGGAAATCTCCCCACATGAGCAAGGGACAATATTCAAAGTCATGACTCCAGGTTGCCCCTGCCACTCCCAGGGCTCTCAGACCTATTCCCATGATGGCTTCCCCTCCAACCTCATCAGGACACTCAGACAGGGCTTGAGAAAGCACCTGTGCTCTCCCCACCTCCCTGCCAGGGGAGGGTGTTACTGTGTCTTAAGAGAAGAGCTGACACTGGACCTCCCTGTTCCCAGGAATTCTACCTTCTGGACAGGCCTTCCTCACCCCGTGCTGTGGGCCATCCCTGCCACTTGGACCAAAGGCAGAATTCTGTCCCTCTGTATGTGGTCAGCGTGGATGGTAAGAGAGCGGGACAGAAGGAGGCCCCAGGGAGGCCTGTGGCCCAGGTCCACACATGGGCAAATCTTGTCCTTACCACGGCACACACGTGGCCCCTGTACACGGAAGCTGGGGGGCGATGGGCAACTCCTCTCCGGAAAGGGGTCCCCAAGAAATGCATGTGAATCCCGACATCCCTCCCACAGTTTTTTAGAAAGTTGAATCCTGCCAAGTGCAAGTCGGGAACGGACAGCTTCTGCTGTATCCACACACTAGGACCAACTCTCTCCCCAGCCCTGCAGGCTCAGGGAGATGCCCGTCTTGTTCTAGGGATTGGCTTCCTGGGCCTGAGCAGACCAGGCCGTGATCTACTGCGCTCCCTCGGCCTGCCCCTCAGGGATCCCAGGCGCCCAGGCCAGGATGCAGGTGAGCATTGCGGCTGACACCTGTTGCCTCTCCTCCCCCTCCTCCAACCTCCCCAGATCCTGGCACGAATCCACCTGAAGAGTGGCTGCCTTTCCTCATGTTCTGAATCTTGCCCAGAAAGGTCCAGGGAAGCATATCTGAGCTCTCCTTCAACGCTGAGCCTCAACTCCACGCACCTTGGGAATCTGTCACTCCCAGAGCCGAGCATCCGAAACCCCACAGTCTGCCTCCAAACCAACGATACACTGGCCTTCCTGGTGACCCGCGAGCATTACCCCGAGTATGACCTGTGAGTGTCAGAGGGCACGGCCCTGCCACCACCGGAAATGCTCCTCGTGCCTACAGCCAAGAGACAACACGCCCCTTCCTTCCTCCACCCCAGGGGCCACTTCTACAACACACAGGGGGAGTTTGACTGGGGGCGGTTCCGGGCCCTGGCTGAGGAGTCCCAGCTCCAAGACCAAAGCCCTCACCTCTTTCTGCAGCAGTTTCAGCAGCCTGGGGTCTATGTCTTTCGCCTGAACAGCAACTGGCATCGGAAGATGGTTTGTCTGTGATGGCTTGCCTTTTTTAAGACATTATCCCACCATTTCCCCTCTCTTTAAAAATTACTGCCTCATAACCACCCCAGACAGCTCTCCAGGGGAGGAGGTGCCCTGAATGACCCTATCAGAGTCTCAGGGTCCCAACAGTCCTAACAGATAATTCTGGGGATGCCAAGGTTCACTCCAAAGCAGCCCAACCTGTGATGTGTAAGGAAGGGATGCTTGTGAGGATGAAAATACAATGCGTCTCGAAGGATATAGAATGTCTAGCCATCGCTCACAGCCCTCCACTTCGTCTCCCCCTGCCCACCCCTCTTTCATCCTGAAGGGACATATCCCGAGCCAATCTATGCAGGCTTTTATCTACATGACCTGTGCATGATGCCACCACTGCTCCAGGTACACTGTCTTGGTCACACACAGGATTTAGTGTCTCAATCTGTCAGTCCAGCTTCCAAGAGATTGTGCTGACCTAGTCCCATAACGTGCAGGCAGCTCTCCGGATAGCTATCTGATACAGGTTCATTTCCCAGGGATCCAGGTATGCGCAAAGATCCGGACTATTTGGTTAGTGTCAACAGGCCTGGTTTCCCACTCTGTCCCCTGGCCAGGCTCTGGCGGACAGTGGGACCAAGGCTGAACAGGTTTCTTTCTACCCAGTACGTCCGCACCCTCCCGCCAGGGGGCCAGTGCTTTGGGGAAGGGCCCTTTGTCCCCACAACTCCCAGGTATCTCATCCAAACTGGCATCGCCAAGATCCCCAGGCCCCTGAAGAGGTCCGACTGGCCAGGAGTCCTGGGGGAGATTGTCCTGCTCCTGGGGCTCTGCCTGCTTCTGTTGGTGAGTAAAGCTGGACACGTGACATCTTAACCACTGTGCCAGACCACCTCCCCAATGCCGTGGAAATGGGTCTTCCAGGGCCCGTCTGCACTAGGCATTATCCTAGTTGCTAAGATGTCAAAGTGACAAAGGTGCAGCCTCAGGCCTCCAGCAGTCAAAGTTTAGCAGGGAGAATATAGACAAGGAGACAAATAAATGCCAGCGAGTGTTGTAGAGCTCTGGTGAGAGTGTGCCGGGGGCCCCAGTTGCACAAAGAAGGGGGATGACTGTTCTTCCTGGGTGGTAAAGACAGACCTTCCTGAGGAGGTGATCCCTGAAAGAGGCTTGAAATATGACACGAGCAAAAATTCAGTCCCTGTACTGACAAAGGGGTTAGTGAGCTGAGGGTGGGAGGAAAATGCGCTTAGGAGGAGAGGTGGGGAGTGTTACGAGCCAAGGCACAGAGGCATGAAACAATGTTCACCTGCTCAGGGAGCCAAACCTGGTCCCTGTGACTGCAGCTTCAGGTGCAAGGGCAGGGATGAGGCTGGAACCAGGGGAGAGAACAAAGTGTGGATGGTCTCATGGACCCTGCTAAGAAGTTTGGACTTTATCCTCTAGGCAGTGGGGATCAATTAAGAATTTTGAGCAAGGGAGAAAACCTGGTAAGACTTTTATGTTTGCTCTAGCAATAAGGTGAAAGACAGAGATGGATTAGAAAGGAGAAAGTTACAGAGAGAGAAGCTGTTAGAATGGTCCAAAGAAGCAAAGATGAGGTCCTCCCTGACCACGTTGAGCGGGGAATCCTCCTCCTCCAAGTGTCCTCAGAAGGGATGCTTCTCCCTCGGTTTCCCTTTCCTTCACATCGCCCCTGATGTACCCTGTAGATTCAGTGTCACAGACTGAGCTGGGCCCGGAAGGCTGCTCCCCAGCCCACCTTCAGGAAACATCAGCAGGGCTACAACTTGGATGCCTACACTTCCCCAAGAGCCAGGACAACGTCAGCGAGGAGAGGCCGACCACACCAAGCCTCTGATGTCCCCAGGGCGGAGAGAGGTCATGGTGAGTGACAGGCTTGGGCTGGAATCCCAGAGGTGCCCCCCAAATCCAACTGGCCAGCTCCTGCTTCCTTTGTTCATTGTTTCATTCCTCTCCACTCATTCATTCATTGCTCAGTAAGTGTTTATTGAGTAGCCACTGTATGCCAGACACTGCCAGCTTCTAGGAGTACAGAGTGTAGGAGGGGACAGAGACATCTAAATACACACTTTCGTAAAGAAATGTACAATAACCACGTACAAAGTGGCCAAGTTAGGAAATGACCAGTACTTCTAAAGGAGGCATTACGTGTCATGCTGAGGCGTTTCCCCTTCTACTCTTGCTACTCCAAGTATGGGCCTCAGAGAGCAGCAGTTCATTCTTCTCAAACTTCAAGGTGATTGGGAATTACCTGGGGATCTCCTGCTGCAATAGGTCTGGAATGGGGCCTGGAATTCTGCATTTCTAACAAGTTCTTCAGCAAAGCGAATGCTGCTCATCCAAAGACCACACTTTTGGTAGCAAGACTGTGAGGATCTGAGGAGGAAGGTACACTGAGAATCTGTAGGGAAGCTCGTATTTACATTTCATTTCAGGGGGGTAACCCTGCTTCCCATCCCCCCGTAGGCGGGAGCTGGGGAGCCGGGGAGCAGGTAGACCTGGAGGGCTTTGACACAGAACACTTCTTCAGGGTCCTGCTCAGGCAGTCTCTGTCAGTGACGACCAAACTCAGCCAGACCAAGGAGGAGGTGAGTGGAGAAGCTGGGCCAGCAAGCGAATTTGTCTCTGGGAGCGTTAGTGATGGGACAGAGGGTCTAAAGAAATCCTCAGTGTATCCATAATGAACCAGAAAAAAAAAAAAATCATTCGGGGGAAGGGAAATAGAAGATTTCAGATTAAACTTAGGGCTGATTTTATGAGCCCTCAGGCTTCAGATCTCTGGTAGGGAATCTATCCAGACCACCTCTGGAGTCTCGTAAGATCCCCACTCCTGATCTGGGTAGCCCATCTAGGTGAGAAAAGGCAGGCCAGTAGGTGACAGATATTGGGAGCAAAAGGAGCATACTAGAAGTCCAAGTTTCTAAGCTGGGCCAGGGGTGCCCTAGGGGGAAGGTGTCTTGCCCTACAGCTGGGCTGGTCTTTGCCGGTTTCTTCCAGGGTAAGGTCACTTTGTCCTCTGGAGTCCCTCCACAAACTGGCAGCAGAGGGCGCTGCGACCACAGCCGTGAAAGCTGCTGGGGCCTCTTGGAGCAAACTCTGCCCTCTCTCGCAGCTCAAACTCCTCTGCCTCAAGCTTGGGAGTGAAGCCCGGTCTCTCCAGCAGCTGTGGGGTGCTCAGCACCGCATCCCAGCTTCCAGTGGCCAGCTTCCAGAGAGCCCCCAGAGGGAGCAGCAACAGGTTGGGCTGTTTTCACGCTTCCCATCCGGTCCCTGTGCCCACATGCAACTCTGCCCCTTCACTGAGGCCGGCACCTCCTCAGCCCCTGTTCCATCTCCCAGGCCCCAGGTGTCTTAGCCCCACATCCTCCGCCCCTTTGCCACTGCCGCCACGCCCACCCTCAGGGCTCTGCAGTGCCCAGGGGGAGCGGGGTGTCCAGTCCCCGAGGCTGCTGTCTCTGGCGGCTATGGCCCTGCAGGTAAGCAGGCAGGGTGGTCTCTGACCCCAGGCTGCGGAGGCAGCTGCCAGGGCGGCGGAGGAGGAGGCCAGGCGGAGGGGGCACCTGGCAGGCGAGTACGCAGCAAGCCTCCGTCACCAACTGACGCTCCTTCGCCAAGACCTCCGTGCAAGGCAGGAGCACTGGGGCTTCTTCTGCTCGGCGCTGATGGCAGCTCAGAGGCTGCTGAAGGCGTATTCAGGCTCCAGGCCCACGAAGTCCTCCCAGGCTGGGCGGAACCCAGAAAGGTGTGTACCTGGTGAATCTGAGTCAGGCTGAGTGAGATCTGGACTAGGGAGGAGCCATGTGGCTTCTTGGGGTCCCGGGACGGGCCACACCAAAGTGTCCTTCTTCTATCCCTAGTTGCCCCTCCCTCTGATGGGTCCTCCCTCATCCTCCTGCAGGGAAGTCCCCCAGCTGGACGCTGTGCTGGGCCGCCTGTCACAGGCCGTGCTGCAGGAGGGCCACCGCCTGAAGGCCTGGGGCGTCCTGGGCACCGGCACTGGGGCGGAGCTGCTGCGGCCAGGTGAGCCCTGTTCGCTGCCTTCAGACAGGGTCCCCCCTGCCCCCCGCCGGAAACCTGGCCCTGTTTTCAGGCGGAAGGAAGGGAGGAGGAAGGCTAAACCAAGTGGAAACCCCCAAGGTTGGGAGGGGCTTCCTGTGCAGCGTCCTGGGCGAAGGTCTGTGTTACAGAAGAGGGAGCCTCCAAAATGGGAACAGCAGAGGAGGAAACAAAAATACCACCACAAAGTATAGCTTTACATATAAGGTAGCACTTCCTGAGAGCAAAAGCCTGATTGATGAATGCAAAAGGCCAGGTGCGGAAAATGCAGGACTTAGCTGGAAAGGAAGAGAGGGTGAAGGATCCTGCAATATGATGATGTCAGGGTCACATCCCGAATGTGGAGTCCTGCCCTGGACTCGGCACGAACACAAGATCCCCTTCCCCCGGGGAGCACCTGCTGCACCCCCGTACCAGGGTGTGGGTTGGGTAGGGTTCTCACCAACTCTTTCCAGTCACCAGCCAAGGGAGCCCATAACCTGCCAGATGGCCTCAGACCCAGGGCTGAGCAGGAGTTTGCTTTCCTGCAGCCTCAGCAAGCCCTTCAGGGGACGCCGAAGACGTCAGTGTGGATCCTGTCACCAAGTTAAGGGTCCCTGGCCCCAACTGTGTGATGCTACCAGCCAGTGGCCGCACAGGGCCCATACCCCCTGGCTACTTCATCCACCCGGACACTGGACGGGTGCTGCCCAAGGCTGGAAATCTGGGTTATGATCCGCAGGCAGCTACCCTGGTGCCCACCACTGACTCCAGTTCTGGTGAGACTCTGCCCGCTACCTGGCCCCAACCCAGCACAGAGCCCACTGGGGCCCCCTGGAATGAACTCCCCAGGAGCACAGCATAGGAGGCAGGGCTGTCTCCTTGGACAGTGGGGCTGGGTGAGCAGCAGAGCGGTGAATGCCTTCTCCCCCCACTTCCTCACTTTAACATTCTTGCTGAGGAGGCACCATGCTGGAGAGAGCTGCCAGGTGAAGGAAAGCGGTGCTCCCTGCCCCTGCCCTGCAGGGCACGGCAGCGGGTGTCAACACCTCCCTCTCTCCCTGTCCAGGTGGCGTCCGAACCTCAGAAGCTGCCATCCTCCCCTATGTGCCCTACCCGACATGTCCCGCCACACACTCCCCTCCAGCCTCCTGCCTGCCTGTCCTGCAGTCAAGAAGGACATCACAGCTGGGGGCTCTCATGACGGACCCCACCACTGGCATCGAAGTGCCCGTGCTGGCTGTGACTCTGCACCCACAAACGAGGCAGTGGCTCACTCTTGGAGGGACGTACTGCAATCCCCTCACCAAGACCTTGGCCCCTCTGGAGTTGGGGGGCCCCATGGAAGATCCAGTCACAGGAGGCATCTCGCCAATCCTGGGAGTCGGATTGGATGAAAACACAGGTCTCCTGGCAGCCCTCGGTGCTATCCTTCTGCCTCTCCTCCCTACCTGGCCTGGCTTCCCAATCCTCTCCTCTCAGCCCCCCAGACCCTCCACGTTCTGGTCCGGTCTGCAAACTCCACCCCAAGCGCGTATTTCCACCCTCCATCCTCCCTCTCCCTCTGACCCCCACCTTTCCTCTCCTTCCCAGTTCCCCTCACCCTTTGCCATCTTTGGTGTCCCCCAGGGGCGGAGAGAACAGAGTTGCTTCTGCAGCAAAAACATAGGGATGTTTTTCCACCAAGAAGGCCATTCCCTCCTCCTGCCACCAGCGTGTACTACACGCGCCCCCGCCCTCTCCCTCACCCCGTCCCCTGCCCTGCCCCTGCAACCTCCATGCGCGCCCTGTCACTCACTCTGTCCTGGGCCCTGGCTCTCACGTGCCTCCTCCGCCTACATCCCTTCCCCTCTGCTTCCAGGGCAGGTGCTTGCACTGGGAGGACTGCGGGACACCTCGGGGACCCTCATGCTGCCTGGTGACAGCTTTGTGGAGCCACTGAGCAGGAAGCCAGTCTGGCTCCAGGGAGCTTCCCGACAGGAGGGCCAGACTGTGCCCCATACCGGAGGGTCACAGGCGCTGCTGGATGCCAATGTGCTGGTGGCCCAGAGGCGAGTGATTGCAGTGCTCCGGAGGTCCCAGGAGAGGCCAGGGCGGCACGCACAGGGGCTTCTGGAGACTGCCATCAAGGACATGAGACAGGCGCTGGCTTTGAGTCTGCACCACCTCCTGCAGCAGGCCCGGAGACTGCAGAGACAGCGGGAGGCAGCAGAGAGCATGGAGGCCGGCGGCGGCAGGATAGGTACGTGTTGACCTGGGCCAAAGGCTCCCGGGCCCTGAAATCCCAGGCCCAGAATGACCTGGTGCTTCAGTGCCCCTCAGCCAGTAAACCCAGGGACAAGACTACAGTCCCACTGGCCAGGCACACATGTGACCAAAGGAAGAGAGAAGGATTTCGATGACTTCATGCCCCAAGCTCATGAATGGCTTGGCTTTTAATCTCTGTCTTTTAACCTCTTGCCAATTCCACTGGGTCTTACACTTGATGGTTGTAAAGTGTATATTCTCATGTAACTTCATAGGATGCCCAAGCACCATAACATGTTATGACACCCATTTTACATTGCAGGATCTGAAGTCAAGGGAGCTAAGAGACTTGACCACCAGGGTCTCAGAGCTAGTTAGCTGCACAGCCAGGCATAAAGCCTGAGTCTCCTGGGTCCTCAGTCCTCTTGTCACTTTCATTCCTGCAGCAGCCTTCGGCTTTCTATTAGTAAACTCAGGACAGGAGCCCACCCAACTCCTCTACCACCCCACAGCACTAACTAACACAAGGAATGGCAGGGAAAGGAAGTAGGAGTGGCATCTTCCTGGAGCTTATCTCACTCACTCTTTCTAGAACTTTCTATCCAGGGTGTGTACAAAGAAGAACCAGGGTTTGGGATCAGAACTGACTGGAGTTTGAAGACCTGCCCCACTGTTTATTACCTCTTTGACCTTGGGCAACTTACTAAACCTTGCTCTGCCTCTGTTATAGCATCCTTAAAATGAGGATTAAAATAGTATATACTTCAGAGATTTAGTTGTAGGACCAAATAAAATATAATTTATATGGAGTTCTGAGCTCAGACTCTGGCACATGTAGGTGCTCAAGAATGTTTGTCCCCTTCTTTTCCACCTTTTCAGCCTAGCCTAGAAATTGTTCTCAGCTTCCCAAAACCCCTGCTGCCACTCAGTCCTTCCTTTATGAATTCAAAATGCTAAGCTGGGCCCCAAAGGAAACAAATGCAGTCTTTGCAGGGAAGCCTCTCTGATCGGAGATGTAGCCCTTTGAGCCTGGAAAGCCCCTCAGTGTGGCACTCAGCCCTCACCTCCTCCTCCCTGTGCCCCCTCCCCCTTGTGTTAGGGATGATGTGCTATCCTGGGACAGCGCTGTGGGTCCCGGTCCTATACGGGATGGAGATTCCAGACCCTGAGGGCTCGGGGCTCATGGTACCCATCCTGGGCATGGAAATTGATGGGAATTCCAGTGATGCCACGCCCCTGGCAGGTTCAATGGAAGATGCCAACGGCAAAGGTAAGAGAGAACTTGGAGCTTCCTAAAGCCCTGGGGGATCAGGAATGTAACTGAAAACCCTGTAAAGCTCCAGAGGGGTGCCCCCCGTCCACTCACTCATGAGCCAAAGAGTGGGGTCATTCTGACACTACCACTAGGGCTGCTGAGACCCAAAATAGAGGTGCTCAGTGATTCCAGAACACTGGTACCACAGATCACTTATCCCCTACTGAGAAAACTGGGTCCTTTCAAAGATGAGCTCTTCAGAAACTCCCCACGCACCCTCACCCTCAGGGTCTGCGGCTTCCAGGAAACCCTCTAATCCCGCTCAGAGCCCCTCGAAGGGTGAGCGGATTTCTCAGGCTCCTTTAGCTCCCTCCCAGCCGTGTTTCCTTCTTCCCATGACTGCCCCTGCCTTCTTTCCCCATCACTGGTTCCTGAAGCCAGTGATGGGCTTGGCATCCCACAGGTCTGGTCCCAATTGCAATTGGGGCTCAAGCCATAGACCCCTTGACTGGAGAACCTGGTCCCGTCATTGGTGCTCAGATGGACCCTTCTGCCAGGGTGGTGGTGCCCGTTGTCCAGGTGCTGGAGGCCTTACCTCGGGGAGTGAGAGACCCTGGTCTGGTATGTAGGAGGCGATGACTCTATTTCTTCATTCACTCAGCAACTACATATCAAAAACCTTCTGTGTCTCAGGCACTGTGTTTGGTGCTGAATGCAGAAAGCTAGACAGGGCCCCTCTCCTCAGGGCACTGGGCAGCTGTAGGTGCCAGCCGTGATCATGGATTACAAGGGTGTTAAGGGAGCATGGGGGGGGCATCTAAATCACAGGGTGAGAGTTCAAGGAAGGCTTCCCTAAAGAGGCGACACTTGGGATGAAACCTGAGGAAGGAGTCAGAGAAAGGCCTCAGGGACCAGCAAGTGCAAAGGTGGCAGGTGTGAGACCACGAAGGTTCCAGGAGAATGAGGAAGGCAGAGGGGCAAAGGCAGCAGGTGAAGCCAATGAAGAAGGCAGGAAGCGAATCATGAACAGCCTTGTGTGCTTGGCTGAGGCCAAGAAATGTAACTTATCATGAAAGCCATGGGGAGCCACTGAAGGATTCTAAGTAGACATGTGATATGATCAGATACGAATATTTTGGAGACGGTTAAATTTGGAAAATTTAGAACAATACAAAAAGAAAATAATTACTCCAAATCCTACTACATTTTTTAAAGTATCTAAATAAAGATGTAAGAGCTCCCTCCTCCCCATTCCTCTCACTCCATCTGCCATCAACAACTACCCCATTTTGCTCCTCTATCCAGACACTACTCACCTCTCCTCCAGTCTCTCCCTCCAAATGCAGCCACTATTAACAGGTTGGCACACCTCCTCCCAGACATTTTTATGCTTGAGTATGTGTATATATAATCAGCATTCTCGAAAGTTCCCTCTGGTAGCAGTGCAGAGGATGGATGGGAGCAGGGCCAGACTAGAGCATGAAGACCTGTCAAGAGGTCATGGCAGTAATTCAGCCTTTGGCAGGTTCTCCACTGAAATGAAAATGATTTAGGGTCCTCCTAATCTAGGCTGCATTCTCAGCCTAGTTGCAATTTCAGAAACAAAGATAGATATGTTATAAAGGATTCTTGTTAAAAGCTAAGAAATATAAATTCTAGCCCCCCCCCCCCCGGCTCACAGTTTCACAGATGAGTTTGAAGGAGCAATAAGAGGATCTGAGAACTATTTCCTGCTGCCATATGCCCATCTCCCCTGGCCTCCCAGGAAGAAGGTGGGCAGGGGGCAGGTGACCCTGGAGAGTTCAGGTGTTAGGAAGAGGGAGGGAGGGCCTGGGAGCCTGCAGACGGTGCGTGGTGATTAGTTTTCCATCTACCATCAAGTCGGCTGGCTCACCAAGCTTAGTCACGGATGCCCGGGGTCGGGGAGGCCCATATCTTGAAAGGCTTTGGGGGTCTTCAGCCAGACCCCAGACTGTGAGGAGGAAAAGTGTCTGGGCCCTGAGCAAGCTGGACATTGCAGCTGGACGCCCTGGAGAAGGAGCTGAGAGCCCGGGAGCAGTACTGGCGCCACCAGGAACGCGAAGAGGCCCGGCTGGTGGAACACCTGGGCGCCCTGAGCCAGCAGCTGCTCTCCACTCCCGGCGAAGACGTGGGGCAGCAGGTGAGGCCCAGAGGCCCCGCCCCATGGCCTCGCCCACCCATCTGCCCAGACTGCAGAGGCGCCTCTTGGAAGTGGGGAGCCCTCTTCTCTTCCCAACCACAGGAATGGAGTCCATCTCAGGGCAGAAAAATCCCAGGGTTTCCCAGCTCCGAGCCCAAACGAAGTGTCTCAGCAGGATGGAGGGGGAGGAGGAGCTGGCCCGTCCCCGAGCTCCTGCCTTCCCCTCCACGACGCACCCCTCAGTGCTCCCC
Organism: Balaenoptera musculus; assembly: GCF_009873245.2. Taxonomy (NCBI): domain Eukaryota; kingdom Metazoa; phylum Chordata; class Mammalia; order Artiodactyla; family Balaenopteridae; genus Balaenoptera; species Balaenoptera musculus. The sequence goes on from NC_045792.1 coordinate 22,424,303, forward strand.
GTCCCGCCCCATAGCTGAGGGCTGCTGAGGAGGCCTGCGTGGCCCTGGAGTCCTGCTGCCTGCGGGAGGCCGAGAGGAGAGGCAACCAGAGCGGCCCGGAGCGGGGCCTACTCTCTCAAGGTGGGGAAGCAGCATCCCCGGGGCCCAGATTCCCAGAGCAGAAACCTCCTGGGCGTGGTGCCACCAATCCCAGGTGCCCAGCGGCGGTCCTCCTGCCCTCTCCACGTGCTCCTCTACCTCCCAGGTTTCCAGCCGGGCCCTGGCTCTGACCTGGCACGTTCCCCTGGCTCCAATAAACCATTGTGTCTTTCCTTCTCCTCCCTAACCCCAGAGGTGGCACTGCCGTGTGGTCCTTTTCTCTGCCCCTTGCAGCAGACAGGGAGGAGTGGGTACAGGAGGCGCAGGTGACTCTGGGCATGCAGAAAGTCCTGCAGAGTTTAGGACAGGCAGCAGGAAAGCTCCAGCAAGCAGTTGGCCGGCTGAGGGGCCAGGAGGAGGAGATGTGGCTACAGCAGAGTAGGAATCAGAGCCCACAGGTCTGGAACCATCCCAGGAAGGTGAGGCTCAGAGGCTGCCAGGGGACCCATGTGAGATAGCACATTTGCCCATGTCATCAGATGTGGCTCTTCAGGACAGTTCAAGGATGGGTGGACTCAAGGAGCAGCTGGTAGTCTGGGAGGGGAGCAGGAAGAAAGAGAAAGAATCTCCATTCTACTTGGGGCATTTCATTTTCTGTGTTCTAGGTGGTTCGGCATCTCTCCCATGAGTTTCAGGAGGTGGTGAGAGCGAGACAGATCTTCCTGGATAGGGCCCTCGGTCAGTTGCAGTACCAACGGGAGCTGAGCCGCCTCCAACTCCTGCACACCCAGGTACTGACCTCCGGGCTTGGCCAAGGGGATCTGTATGTCCAACTTTTGTTGGGGCCTTCAGAGAGAAGCTCCCAAAGCAGCCACGTGGGACATGTAGGAACCAAGCACAGGACTAGGTTCTGACTATTTCATCCTAGATTGTTGCCTCAGGAACCCCTGTGTGTTTGGAGAATTACCCTGGAGACAGATTTTATGGAACAATCATCACTTCTCCCAGGGACCAGGCTGCTGCCTGCCCGCTGTTGATCCCCTTCCTGAAGAGCCTCACTGCAGCGCTAGTGGGAGCTCAAGGCCATGGCTTAGGATTGGAGGATGGGCGGCCAGGCACAGGTAAGGCTGGTCACGGGTCCAATGTTCCCTTCTGCTGCTAATGCTGATATGTTCTGATAAGTTATAATATGATAATCAGAGCTTCAAGCTCCATAAGAGTGTGGCCATGGTAGCTTCTTTAGGAAGAACATAAAGAAACCCAACGTATCAGTTACACACTGCCATGTAACAAACTACCCTAAAATTTTGTGGCTTAAAGCAACAAACATTTATTATCTCACAGTTTCTGTGGGTCAAGAATCTGGGTGCAGCTTAGCTGGGAGCCTCTGGCTCAGGGTGTCATACAGGCAACAACAAGGTATCATCAGGCCAGGGCTGCCGTCATCTCAAGGTTTGACTGCAGAGTCCAAGTTCACTCTTGTGGCTATTGGCAGACCTCAAGTCCTCACTGGCTTTTGTCCAGAGACATCAATTCCTTGCCAGATGGACTTCACAGGGCAACTCACAACACAGCAACTGGCTTCCTTCAGAGCAAGTGAGAGAGGGCCAAAAAAAAGGAAACTACAGGTTTTTTTGTATCCTCATCTCACTACTTTTGCCATATTCCATTCATTAGAAGCAAATCAGTAGATCCAACCCACACTCAAGGGGAGGGGATTACACAAGGGCATGGATACACATGGGGGATCACGGGGGCCATTGTAGAAGCCACATATCACACCTGTTGCTACGTCTAGCTCTTTTTGTCTTTGGCCACAGTCCTGTGTCCTTACTCCCAACAACTGCTTTCTTCTCCTCTGTTCAGATGCAGATAAAGTTGATGTCACGTGGACCTCACCACTCTTCTCCACCCTGAGAAAAGTAGATATCAGGTCCCAAGCTCACAAGGACGGAGCTGAACTGCAAGGACAGGTGCATCACAAACCAGGTAATTTCCTTCCCCTGGGAGCTCCTGTTTAGAATTATCACGGCGCACTGAAAGTATTCAATGGTGTAACCCCTAGGTCTAGGAGTATCAGAACCCTGCCTTGCCAATCATCCCTTTCTCCCCACACATATCCTAAGATTCCCAAGGGATTTTTCCATATGAGGAATAACAAATAGAAATCAAAGTCCCACTGTAATAATAACTTGGCCAGTTCCCCTAAAGGGAATTCCTAAAGGCCCTCTATCCCCCCACTGAACATTGAATCTAAATCTTGGGATTTTACCCCATCCACATGTTACAAGGAGTTAATGGAAAAGTGGGATACATAGGGAGATAGACAGAGGAGACAGAGAAACACGACCTTGCCCCAGAAAGAGACTCCAAATCACTTTACCAAAACCACCTCCTTGCAATTGGAAAAAGTGGCTGGCTTGAACTGAAGACTCGGTTCTGTTTCAACTCACCTACCTTCCAAGTGGGAGAGGATTAACAGGAAATGAATGTAGGCCTTTCAGGTGACCATGATGCAGGCCACTAGTAAGCAGAGTTCCAGAAACATCTTTGAATTTGACCAGGTGTCAGCCAACTATTGCCCACAGGCCAACTCCAGCTTGCTATCTATCTTTTTATGGCCCACAAGCTTCGAATGGTTTTACATTTTTAAATGATTAGGAAAAAATGTCAAAAGAACAATAACATTTCTATGGAGTGCTTTACAATATATCATGTGCTATTCTAAATCTTTGGTTATGTTAGCTCATTAAATCTTTATGACAACGCAGCGAAGTAAGTAGTATTAGTCATTTTATAGATAAGGAAACTGAAGCTTCTGAATAGGTCAAGTAAGCAGTGAAAAATTATATTGCTATTGAGAAGTTCAGCTGGAATTCAGTCCCAGAGAGTCTCACTCTAGAGCCTGTGCTCTTAACCTGCTTCCCCATATGAAAAATTATCCAATACTGTAAAGGCAGTGCCGAAAGGGAGATGCAGGCAACATATTCTGCTGAGTTCCCAGGAGGGCAGATCACTGTATCAGAGAAGCAAGGGAAGGCTTTGTAAGGGAGTAAAGCCACACTTCTACCCTGATGATAGGGAACACTCAATCTGAACCCCAGTTTTGTCTCTTGGCTGGAAAACCTAAAATATTTACTTTTTGACCCTTTACAGAAAAAGTTTGACCATTCTTAATATTAATTCTGTCTCCCCTTGGGGTAAACTAAGAAGAATATGGGCAGAGAGGTGGGCCCTCCTTTGAGAGTTCCCACCACTACTTCAATTTTCATTGTCTTATATTTGACTTTATAATGTTGAAAGCAATCTTGTATACATTGTCTTGTTTACACCTGGTAACCCAAATTCTGATTCTGTAAGACAGTGGAATTTTTTTTATAGATGAGAGAACTGATATTCAAAGTCGTTAAGTGACTTTCCCAGGGTCTTACAGAACCTGGACCAGAACTCAGGTCCTCTGACTGCTAGCTCAGCACTCTTTCCTGAGAATTTCCTGAATGTTCACTGTGTGCCAGTCACTGTTCTGAGTACATTACATTTAATGCTCCAAACAACCCTATGAAATAGAAGAAAGTCTGTCGCCATCTTTTCTGGACCCTCATTCTGTTGTTCTGGAACCTCTGTTCCTAATGACTGGAACTCAGTTGCTTTTCCATGACGACTGGCAAGAGAGCCTGAGCCACAATGTATATACAGAACTGGAGGATGGATGGATGGATACAAATACACCTTTTCCTAAGCTGAATTGTACTGTTGTTGTTATTATTTTTATTAATATATCATTACTGTATGCAAAAGTCAGTGAAATCTTACTGTTTTCTCTTGATCTCTGCAGCCCCCAAAACCTCTTTGCAGGATCTCCCAAAACCTCAGATAACACAGAAGGAAGGGCTGACAACTGTGCAATCCACAGACCTCTCTGCCAGGGAGTTTGTGGTTTACCAGCATGGCCTCTCCATCCTGCACCTCCTCATCCCACAGCTTCACGTGAGTCTGGCTCTGGTCGCTCTGTGGAGCGGTCATCCCTGGAGCCAAGAAGGTCAGGGTCACCAGGAAGGAGGCTTTGAGGTGGTGGATATTCCTTAGAATGAAGCACTCAGAACAGGGAACTTTCCAAGTCTCCCCTTTAAGGGGACGGATAGGAGTCATTTTACCAATCAAAAGTCTAATCTCTCAAATGATAGAATAATAAGTAGAATGAATTAGGTACTTTGTACATGACAGAAAATGTTCTATTAGTTTGCGTGAATTAACTCATGTAATCTTCACAAAAACCCTATGGCACTGATGCTATTTTTTTTTCTCATTTTAAAATTGGGGGGGGGGGTGGGGGAGATACAGAATGGTTGAGTAAACTTATCCAAGAACACACAACCAAAAGGGGAGAGCCAGGTCAGAATCCAGGCACCATGGCCTGAGAGCCCTCATGCCTGACTGCCACTTTACCTCTGTTTAGAAAAGTAGTAAATCAATGCTTGTAGTTAGCATAAATTGCAAACACTGAGTTAAATACTCCTTCCACTTTCCTGTAGTCTATACTGAATCCACTTATCCTGTTACAATTTAAATTGATGTCTCAATGCATTTACTTCCCTTTCTTGGTTGGTGCTACATAACTGAGCTACATGAGAATTTTTTAGCAAAAGGGTGGGTTTTGTTTTTGTTTTTGTTTGTTTTTTATTCTTTTCAGGCTCCAGAAATCACCCTGCAGATTGCTTCTGGTCTTCCTGCCATGGAAGCCTCAGACAATGCCTTCCAAGGTTCCTTCTTCTATCAGGTGCTTCAAATTCCCAGTCTCAGATGTGGGGTTTGTAGAATTCTAGGGTCTAGTAAAGAGAGACAGAAGCAAAAAGAACAGATGTAATAGAACATTTTTCTCTCTCAAGTCCTCACATATTTTATTCCCTCTAGGTAATAAGTCATTTAGCTAAGGCATAATAAATGTCCCCATGTAAGAGCTTTCTCTAATTAGTGAAATGACTGCGTCCTGGCTTGTGCCCAGAGAATCATAATGGCTTTGTGCCCATTAATGAATCTCTGTCCTTATCAAAGCAGGTGGTTCCAGACTGGTGTTTCCCGTAAGAGTCATGGTCCCAGCTCAGGAAATCCTGCACATTCAGCATCTTTCTACAGAGAGGGATCTAAATTGTTCCTGTCCTGGTAGTTCCTCAAATATGTAGACTGGCAGTGCCTTGGTGGAACTCTCAGCTGGTGTATATCGACCTTAAACACTATGACAGCAAACAATGATTGTGAGAGGGGAACTGCTAACCAATGTTAGAGGACTAGTAAATGGCTTATACTTGACTAGTAGGTTGTTAGGGGACTTAATAAAACCAAAAATTACTCATATATGCTATTCTCCAGGCATTAATTCACTTGATCCTCAGGGCAATCTATGAAGTAAGCAAGAATTTAATCCTTTCTTACTGATGGGGAAACAAACTCAGGATTCATTGAGTGCTACGTGCCAGGCACTTGGCCATATGCCTTACATGCATTATCTCATTTATAACTTACAGCACCCTAACCCCAAGGTAGGGGGTGTCGTTTCCATTTTATGAATTAGGAAATTGAGACCCAGGGAGGCCAAGTAAGTTGCCGGAGATCACAGTGTGGCAAGAGTTGAAACTCAGGTCTGGGTGTATCTGACATCAAACTTTTTAAATCACTAGTCTATGCTGCCATCCACAGCTAATTCCAGAAACTGACCTCAGACAGTCTGATTCCAAATCATCTAAGGCTTTTCCATGCCAGCCTATTGCCTCTTAAGAGAATGAACAAGGAGTTATTTCAAATCAATTAGGCAAGACAGGAGATTTGAGAACTTGATTACAATAATGGCACAAAAGACGAAGAAAGCCTGAGAGCCCTGAGAAGACAATACTTCTCAAACTCTGGTCCTTGGATCTCCTGCATCAACCACCTGGGGAGTTTGGTAAAAATGGAAGTGGTGAGCCCACAGAACCAGAAATTCTGGGATGGGCCCCCAAAATACAATCACTCCTAGGTGATTCTTATTCACACTAAAGTTTGAGAACCACTGAGTAAAGAAACAGTAATTGGAGGATATTGATAAAAAAACAGATACATGAATAATTTTTCTCTGAATTTCCAAGTTTGTTTTCTATAAGCTAGGGGTAGCAAAAAAAAATTGGGAGACAGATTTATTGGGAAAATGATGTATTCAGAGAGTTGAGCTAAAATGATAATTTTTCCCTTGACCTTTGAATCTTCCCTTCAGTAAATTTCCATTAAGCCCAGGGAGTCCGTGACTTTATGATTCCCGAAGTTGTTTTAGATCATATAAAACTAAAAAAAGAAGGAGGCAGTGGAAATGTTCCCCGAGGTTGACCTCTCTGTGTTTGGGCATTTTCTCCACTCAGAGTGCTGAAAACACACTGTTTGTTAGGAGAGAGTGTTTGGCATCAGTGGGAAGTTTCGTTCTGCTGTTGACCCACTGCCTGGCCCACATCGCTGTCGATGACCTCCACCAGGACTCCAACCCCGCCTTCCTGAGGTCATTTTACAAGGTATTTATAACATGCACAGGCGTTTTGCTTCTCTTTCTCTGTGACTCACGCCCCATTCCCCAGGACAGTAAGTGCTATGAGCTTTGCAACATTTCAAATCTACTTAAGTCCCACTGGTGGCCTTTGGTTCCTACTGCCTGGCCAAGAAGATTTTCCCAATCAAATTTCCTGTGGCAGCATATGACAGAATGCATGCACCACTCTAAGAATTCTGGAGAGAAGTGGTCTTCCTATGAGAACAGCATCGCAGCTTTCTGTGGATGTTTCATTGTCAACACTTGAGCCTCAGCAGAATTACAAATGATAAAAGTAACCCGTGGTGGGGGCAAGTAAAGATGATAAATCTCAAGCCCCATTTTTCTTTCAACTATTACTTTAAAGCTTTAATAGCAGTTGCCTGGAAGCCGAACTGATCTGCCCATCTCACCTTTTCCTTGACCAGGGGTTGATGGCCTATTTCAGGGAAGCATTCTCTATCACTCTGCAATTGTCAGCAGTTTCCCAGGACAGTAAGCTTGGCCAAAGCTTAAGTGCTATTCTGCTGGGAGAGCAACCCATCTCTGAAAGAGGAAGAGATCTTCTCTCTAAACTCATTGAAAGGAAACATGAGTCTCACTTGCAGCCAGAGTCATCAGAGGAGGTAACTGGCTTTAACTTGTGTAGCACATGGTTTTAAAATTGACTCCTTCACAGAGTAAATGCCTCAGTGTATGACCTATTCAGATATTTCTGGCCTCCCTAGGTGGTACACTGCCTTGACACTCAGGCTGCTTCTCAAACCACGTATGACAATATTTTTTAAATCCTATATTCTGCAGGGCAGACAGTGGGGACCTGGCTCGTGGGGATTGCAAACACGGCTCCACAGTTAATTCATGTCCTACTAACATATTATCAATAAGTAAGCAGAATTCCATCTATAAAACTCACTGTGACTTAGAGATTAAATTCAGATGCCCAAGTGGTAGCCTATTTACCCAGGCTTACTGTGTGCTGTTTTCTGTGCAAGCTTGACAATGGTATTCTTAATACTTATTAAGCACTTTTCTAAGGATATTATCTCAGCTTTTTAACTATTAAAATATAAAATTTAAATCTATGAACTTCCACTAAAAGACCGTCTTCCACTAAAGGTCAATTCATTCTTGAGTTATAAACAAGAATATATTCTTTTTTCATTATGTATATAAGACCATAAATTTCAGGGTGTATATATATATATGTATGTCTCATTTGAGCCACGCAGCAATCCTGCAAAATAGGTACCATACATGTTTTTACTCACATTTTGTATTTAAGGGGAAATTAAGCAATTTGCCCTAAACCATACAGCTATTTGTAGTGGTGGATCTGAGACTAGATTCTAGATCACCTGACGCCTAAGGAAATATTCCATATACATCTCCCTGTAATCAAACCTCCATTAGTTACTAAGTCAGATTTATTTGTGGTTGTTGGAGGTGATGGTGATGTCGGTCAATTCTCTATCCTCACCTAACAGCAGCATTTGACAATATGATTCCTTCCTCCTCCTCCATCTACCTTCTTTACTTGGCTCCCAGGACACCGGCCTCCTCTGGTTTTCCTCCTGCCTCGATGACTGTTCCTTGTCAGTCTCCTTTGCTGGTCGCTCCTCTTCTCCCTGGCCTCTTAATGTTGGAGGGACAGGATTCAGTCCTGTCCTCGTCCCTTCTATATTCACTCCCCTCGGGGATCTCCTCTAGTGTTCTCGCTTTAAATCCCACCTATATGTCAACAACTCTCAAATTTTTATCTCCAGCCCCGACCCAACTCTCTAACTCAACTCATATATCCAACTGCTTACTAACCATCTCCACTGGGATGCCTAGTAAGTATCTCAAACTCAACATGCCCCAAACCAATCTTCTTTCCAAACCTGCTCCACTCGAAACCTTCCCCATCTCTGTTGGTGGCAACTGTGTTCTTTTGATTTTTCAGGCCAGAGTCTTCTCTTCAGGCCAAACCTGTCTCTCTGTTACATACACCCCCAACAAATCCAAGATATTAAGTATATTATCATTTATCTTCCACACCCTCTACAGGGTATTTTTCAGAAACTCTTCCTTCACAAACTCCACCTTCAAGTATATCCATAATCTGACCACTTCTCATCACCTGTGCTGCTACCAGCCTGGTGCAAGGCGTCTCCTGCCTGGACTGCCATCAGACTTACTAACCGACCTCCCTGAGTCCAAGCTTGCCTCTCTACAGTCTATTCTCGGCATAGTCCTGATAGTCATCCTTTGAAAGTGAAAGTTGGGGCTGCTCAAAGTCCTGCTGTGGTCCCCATTTCACTAGGGTAAAAGCCAAAGAAGCCAAGTCCCCCTTGTGTCTCACCCCCTCACCTACTACTCTTCCCCTCATTCATTCAACCCCAACCACATTTCCCTCCTTGCAGTTCTTCAGACACACCAGGGACACTCCCCTCTTAAGGGTTCCCTCTGCCTGCAATGTTCCTTCCTCTAAGGCAGTAGCTCCCAACCAGGAGCAATTTTATCCCTGGCTGGACATTTGGCAATGTCTGGAGACACTTTGGATTGTCTGACTCAGAGGAGGTGTGTGCTACTGTTAACTAGTGGGTAGAGGCCAGGGATGCTTCTAAACATCCTACAGTGCACTGGACAGCCCCACAACAAAAAAATCATCTATCCCCAAGTGTCACTAGTGCTCAGGTTGAGAAACCCTGGTCTAGGCCTGACTCTCTTGCCTCCTTCATGTCTTTGTTCAAGTGTCACCTTCTTAATGACTACCGTGACAACCCTGTCTTAATCTGCAACCCTCTTTACCCTGTTCATCAGCTTTTCCTTACTCTGCTCTACTTTTCTTTATCCTATATCATGTCCTAATGTACTACATAATTTACTTACATTTGGTTTTTGCTTTTCTTCCCGTGCTAGGATGTTAGCTCCATGAGGGCAGAGTTGTTTGCTTTGCTTTTTCTGCTATAGCCCATGTGCCACTCTAAGAACAGGCTTTCAATATATTTACTGTGCTAATGAATAGATTTATATGGACCCTGATGCTATGCAGTAAAACATTTCAATCTACCGGAGCTAACTAGGAGGCAGATAATAGCAAACATTACACACTTGCCACGCGTCAGATGTTCTGCTGGGAGTTTTACATGCATTATCTCATTTAATCTTCCCCACGCCCTTATAGTGTAGATGTTACTTTTATTCCTAACTTACAGATGAGAAATCTTCTGAGGCTTAGAAGTATTAAAAACAACTTTTCCAAGACAGAGATAGTTGTGGAGCTGGGTTGTTAGTACTCTGCCAACCACCATCTATGAAGAGGTCTCATTTTATTTTAATAGCAGAACTGTATATATTACACTCAGGTACTGGTTAAGAAGATTCAAGAGTACTTAAAAGAAATGAGAGCCAAGATATTAAGTATATTATCATTTATCTTCCACACCCTCTACAGTATATTAGGAAAAACAAAGATCTTCTCCTTTTTACCAACATGGAACACTTCCTGAAAAGCATCCTCGCTGCAGAGCAACAAATCCCAAGAAAACCAAGAGATCAGCCTGGGGATGAAGATAAGGTAAGATGCCCATATGATCTACAGCATTGAGACTGTACTTTACTTTGCTATATACTTCGGAACTTTTTATTGCATGTTTAGGGCCATATTTATCATTGAGCATGTCAGCAGAACAAAGGATTGGAAATTAATGGCGGTATGAACAGGTAACATCATCAGTCACTTATTAAAAACTTTACCAACAGATGGTGGATCTTAGATCTCAGAGTTAATCCCTCTGCCTTCAGGCAGGTCAGGTATTGCAGGAACTGAGACTCAGACTTGCCCCGGTTCACCCAGCTAGAAAAGGACAAACAGCAACTAGGTCCACTGCCTTCTCATTCAGGGTTTCTCCCACTGTACAGTAATGATACCTACTGCTGTTTTATAAAAGGTTGTTTTCAATCTTAAGCACTTAAAATGTTGGTATACTCTTAAAAACCAACAAATATTTTGGTTCCAAGTGATCAGAATTAATATTTTGTAATGTATAATTAGCAAAGAGAAAACCCCAAGCATCCTCATTTTTCTCATGCAGAGCAGTGATCTGAACATGTTGAGATCAAGATCAGAAACAAGCACCCTAGAGACGTAACTGAAAACTGACTCCAGCCCTGGGCCCCCGTCCACTTTAAAGTTATCACCAGAGTCTGGGGTGAAAACTACTTTTAAAACTTTATTAAAATATAATACAACTTTTTAAAGTGCACATATCATAAATGTACACCTCTTGAACTAGCCAAATGAACGTTCCCATGGAAGCATCCAGACCAAGATATAGAATGTTACCAGCTCCCCAGAAGCACCCCATGTCTCCCCTCCCAGTCACCTGAGAGTGGCCACTATCCTGACACCAAACATCATAAATTGTTTTTGCTTATTCATGAATTTTATATCAATAGAATCATAAACTATGAGTTACTTTATTGCTCAAATTTGTGAGATTTATCCATATTGTTGCAGGTAGTTATAGCTTGTTGATCCTCTTTGTTGTAAAGTATTCCGTTGTACAGATATATCACAATTTATTCACTCTATACTGATGCACAGGTGGGTATTTTCCAGCTTAGGGTTAATACAAATAGTTGTGTACCTTTTGATGACTATACCTAGTCAGGTATTTACTTAGGACTAGAACTTCTGGGTCTGAGGGTATGGATATGCTCAATGTTAGTATCTGCTATCAACCAGAGTCCCACCAGCCATGGATCAGAGTTTTGTTTGTTCTCCATCTTTATCAGAACTAGCATTTTCCATCTTTTTTATTTTATCCATTCTTCTGGGTGTGTGGTTTTAATTTGCATTTTCCTAATGGCCAATGGAACTGAACATCTTTCATGTATTTATACAACATTTGAATGTCCTCTCGAGAGAGATGCCTATTCAAGCCTTTTGCCAATTTGTCATTGGATTGCCTATTTTTAATTGATTTGCAGGAATTCTTTATTCTGCAACTATTTTTCCTCATTCTGTGGATTGTCTTTTTATAGAAATAACTGCATGTTTCTTTTTCTGTTTTATTTTTAGATCTAGAAAGAAAATGATGGCCTCATTTCAAGTCTGCATTATTGAAAGGTGTTAAATATATCAGTATAACATCCAATGAAGCTGATAAGAGAACATTCATATATAAATCATATAAATGTATATTATAATTTGGGGTAGATACATAACATAAAGGGCTAATTCTTGACACAAAAGAAAAACATGCTGACATTTTCACTGTGGCTAAAAGATTAGACCACATATATTATTGTAATATTCATTTAAAGATATTGACTGAACCTCTTTATAAAAATGTAAAATTTGTATATATCATCATTTATCAGGCTAACTTATCTAAAATTGTTTGTTACCAAGTCACACAATAGGAGATGGATACATTTACAAAATATTTGGTGATCTGGAATGAGAATACATAAAATATAGGCCATGTGGCATATGCAAAATTCACGTTGGAGGCCCTGATTGATTGGAAAATTTCAAAGAGATAAGCAGTTACCTAAAACTGAAGCTTCAGAGTGGATTTGAATATTAATTAGGAGAGATACAACCATCACGTGAATTCAGTGTAAGCCAAAATAAAATTTTTAATACAAACTCCAAACCTCAGATTACAATCCAAAGTCTGCAATTCAAGCTGTTTCTCACATGGATAAATTTCTTACTGTGTTTCAAGATAGCAGAAGGGTTCGTTTTTTAATATATAAACTGTTATTGAGTCTCCCAAGCAAAGCAAGGAAAGCAGACGAGTTAAGAATTAAAACTCTAATTTAAACAAACATTATATGGATGGATAATGAATAATAGCTAATCATTTAATTCAGTGACCATCTCATAGTCAACATTTTTAGTCCTGCAGGTCTTTGTCCTAATTAAAACATGCTCAGATAATGGCTGAGGATTTAGCTTTAAATCCAACCAATCAAAATACTAACAGTAAATTACTTTAGAGAAAAATTAAAACACCGAGACAACATGACAAGAAGATTTACAATTAAGGTTTAACAAAGAGTTTTAAATCAAGCCCTAAAGAAGATCTGCTCAGAATCAACTCACTACATCTAACCCCTCCATTTCTCCAATTTTACACTGACATTGGGTTTTCATTTTTTTGTTGCTAGAGATTGGTCACTTAGTCATCTTAAACATTCATTCAGTTTAAATCATTAGATTAGCCATCAGGCAAAGCAAGTACAAAATTTGTCAGCCTTAAAGCTGTTTCATTAGTGGGAATTCCCTGGCAGTCCAGTGGTTAGGACTCTGTACTTCCACTGCCAGGGGCCTGGGTTCAACCCCTGGTTGAGGAACTAAGATCCACAAGCCATGCAGAGCAGCCAAAAAAAATTTTTTTTAATTTTTAAAAAACTGTTTCATTAGTTACTATCTCAGTTAAAATTACCTGCTGCCTTCATAGAATAGATACCAATAAAATGATAATTGCCCTTAATAATGGGCTATGTGGCAGCTGTTCTGTCTGTTCCATGAACTGGGAATTCTTAAATAAAGCATACCTCCGAAATCATTGCATAATAACTTCATAAGATTAAAGCCTTCTCCAATACTCTGAGAAGGTAAATCTTATTTTGATATGATAAATATTGAGTGTGTATCAAGAACATTATTTAACTATTCACATAAATTATGAAACGTATTTCCTAGAAAGCATAGTGAACATTAACTAAGCCAGACACACAAGACTATTTAGAATAGTTAGACTAAAAATCCAGATCCTCAGAGAGGTGGCAAAGAAAAAGTCGTGCAAAAACTAAAGTTATTTTTTTTATATTCCTCATTCTTTGCTGAACAAGGCACCTAAACATGATTCTATTAACCTCTTGGCTGAATTCTTGGGCCCTCCATTTGATTCTATTAATACACTAACAACTACAGGCTTTTACTAAGTGCATGATTTTTAATGGAAATACCATAGATTATAAGGCAAAGATCATGTTCTTCTTCCTGCTGCATTATGCGTGTTTATTGCTGAATCAAATCAATAGTAAGTTTTTAAAGTTTTGAGACTCTAGTATCTTTAAGGAATTAGCTTGTGTGCACACACATATACATACATGCACAACTCACTGATCAAAAAGAAGAATCAGAAAACCTCAATAGATACAGAAGCCGTATTTTACCAACTACCAGCAATAAGAACGCTTTCCCAAAACTACAATGCTTAAAATAATTCTTCTTAAAACAATTTTTATTTCAAAAGTGGTACATAGACTTCTGCTTCCAGAAGGATGAATCAGACATACTTTTCCCTATTCCTCCCACTGAGAACAACTAAGCCTCTGGACATTACATACAAAAACAAACAAGAAGATTTTGAAATGCATAGAGAAGAAACTAGACCAGCTAGGGACCTCAGAACCCAAAGTAGGATATGGTGGTGAACTCCACAGAGTCCCTTTTTCCCTTAATATTCCAGACTTGGATATAAAGAAGCCAGTAATCCATAAATACCAACGAGCACAGACCAAAAAAGCCCCCCAAAAACCTGCTCTCTCTAGCCAAAGGACTAAGAAAGGGGCAGCCTAGCAAGACAGAAAACTTTGAGACAATAACTGCTTTACTCTAGTCAAATATCAGAAAAAAGCTGCCTCCACCCATGCCAGCAAAGGTTGAGTGGGGAATCTAGACTTTCACCCTTGCCGGGCTGCAGCAAGACACCACAACCTCCTTCGGGGGTGGTGTCAGAGAAGAGAACCAAGCAGAGAACTAGGAGTTTTTACCTTTCCATCCTCTCAGGGCAGTAACAAACCCCTCTACACCCCATGGTATCAGCGGAGACCACATGGAGAATCTACCAACATATGGCAGTAATGCGCTACCTTACCACCACCCCCCTGCTGTAGTAGCATCAGTGGAGGCCAAGTGGTGAGTCAGAACTTTTACCATTGCCCACTGGTAATTATACCACCCTCATTAAAGCATTCATGGGTACCACATGGGGAGGTGGAATTCCCATACCTGCCCAGCAGGTATGAGAAACCCCTTCCTGCATGTCAGTGGAGGCCAAGTGGGGAACCTGGACTTTTATCTCCCATCAGGCAGTAACAAGGCAGCATCCTCTCCCCTCCCGCCCAAAGTGGGTGGAATAGTGTCAAAGGAAATCAGCTAAAACAAAGTTTAAATAAGATCCCAAGCCTTATAATATCCAAAATATACAGGTTTCAGTCAGAGAACCAGAAAGATATAAAACTGAGTGGAAAAAAAGACAATAGATACCAACACCAAAATGACAAAGATATTAGAATTATATTTCAAAGAGTTTAAAAGAACCATCATAAAAATACTTCAACAAGCAATTATGAACATGCTTGAAACAAATGAAAAAATGGAAGTCTCAGCAAGGAACTATAAAGTCACAAAAAAGAAATCGAAGAAAAAGAAGAATCAAATGAAAAATTTAGAACTGAAAAATATAAAAACCAAAATAAAAAGCTCAGTGGATGGGCTCAACAGTAAAATGGAAAGAATAGAGGGAGGAAAAAAGTGAATTTTTAGATAGAACAATAGAAATTACCCAATATGAACAACAGAGAGAAAAAAAGACTGAACAAATGAATGTATCAGTGCCTCAGGGAACTATGGTACTATAACAAATGATCTGGCATTCAGGTCATCAAAGTCTCAGAAGGAGAAGAGAAAGATGGCAGGCTATAAAAGTACTCAAAGAAATAATGGCTGAAACTCCTCAAATTTGGAAAGAGACATAAACCTACAGATTCAAGGAGCTGAGTGAATATGAGACAAGATAAATCCAAATAAATCTGCACCAAGATGCACCATAATTAGACTTCTGAAAACTAAAAGCAGAGAAAAATTTTGAAAGCAACCAGAGAAAAATGACACCTCACCTATAGAAGAAAAACATTTTTATGACAGCAGATTTCTCATTAGAAACCATAGAAGCCAGGAAGAAGTAGCACACTTTTCTAGTGCTGAAATAAAAGAATCATCAATCCAGAATTCTATATCTGGTGAACATATTCTTTAGAAATGAAGAGAAAAATCAATACATTCACAGATGAAGAAAAACTAACCCAGACTACCCTAAAAAAAGGCTAAAGGAAATTCTCTAAAAAGAAAAGAAACAAAAGAAAACACCTTGGAACACCAGGAAGGAAGAACACAGTAAGCAAAAATAAGGATAAAAACAATATCTTTCTTTCCTTCTCCTCTGAGTTTTCTAAATTATGTTTGAAAGTTAAAGTAAAAATTACAATGCTGTCAGATGTGACTCTAAAATCTATGTAGAAAAAATATTTAATACAATTATAAATGGAGGAGGATAATGAGAAATGAAGGGGGTTCAGGTTTCTACACTTCATTTGAACTGATAAACAATGGTAGATCATGACAAGTTATGTACTTATAATGCAATACCTAAAGCAACCACTAAACACACACACACAGAAAGGCAAGAAGACAAATGAAAAGCAGAGAGAACAAATGGAAAACAAAAATTAAATAGCAGACTTAAGAACTAACATATCTATAATTATAATAATGTAAATAGTCTAAATACACCAATTAAAAGACAGAAATTGGCAGAAAATATGACTCAACTATACAAACATCATCAACTATAAGCAGGTTCACAGCAGGTTGAAAGTAAAAAGATGGGAAAAGATATACCATGCATACATTAATCAAAAGAAAGCAGGAGTGGCTACATTAATATCAGATAAAGCAATATCAGGGCAAAATAAATTACTAGAGACAGAAAGGAACATTATATAATGATAAAAATGTCTATCAAGAAGACACAGCAGTTCTAAATGTATAAAACAACAGAGCTGTACCATATAAAACAACAACAGAGTTGTACCATATGTAAAACAGAAACTGATAGAACTGAAAGGAGAAATAGACAAATTGCAATTATAATTGGAGACTTCAACATCCCCTCTGAACAATTTATAAGACATCTAGACAGAAAATCAGCAAGGATATAGAAGAACTCAACACTTAATCAATAGTACTACTTAACATTAGTGGAACATTCCCCGAAACAACAGTAGAACAAATTATTTTCAAGGGCCCAGTGAAGATTTATCAAGATAAACCACATCCTGGAGTATAGAACAAATCTCAACTAATTTAAAAGAATTAAAAACATACGAAGCATATTCTCTAACCAGAATATAATCAAATTAGAAACCAGTAACAGAAAAATAACAGGTAAATCTCCAAATACTTAGAAACTAAACAACATACTTCTAAATAATCCAAGGATCAAAGAAGTTGTCTCAAGGAAAAATTTTAAAATACATTGAACTGCATGACAATGAAAAGTCAACATATAAAAGCTTGTGGGAACAGCTGAGCAGTGTTGAGAGGGAAATTTATAGCCCTGAGTACCTATATTAGAAAAGAGGAAAAGTCTCAAATCAAAAATCTAAGGTTGGGGAAATCCTTCAAGATGGAGGAGGAGTAAGATGTGGAGATCACCTTCCTCCCCACAAATACATCAAAAATACATCTACATGTGCAACAGCTTCTACAGAACACCTACTGAACGCTGGCAGAAGGCCTCAGACTTCCAGAAAGGCAAGAAAATCTCCACATAACTGGGTAGGGCAAAAGAAAAAAGAAAAATGAGACAAAGGAATAGGGATGGGACCTGCACCTCTGCGAGGGAGCTGTGAAGGAGGAAAAGTTTATGCACACTAGGAAGCCCCCTCACTGGCGGGGGGTGGAGGGGGGAGCTTCGGAGACTCAGAGAAGAGCACAGCAACAGGGGTGCGGAGGGCAAAGCGGAGAGAATCCCGCACAGAGGAGCGGTGCCGACCAGCACTCACCAGCCTGAGAGGCTTGTCTGCTCGCCTTCTGGGGCGGGTGGGGGCTGGGAGCTGAGGCTCAGGCCTTGGAGCTCAGACCCCAGGGAGAGGACTGGGGTTGGCTGTGTGAAGACAGCCTGAGGAGGCCAGTGCACCACAGCTAGCCGGGAGGGGGTCCAGGAAGAAGCCTGGGCCTGCCAGAGAGGCAAGAGGCCATTGCTGCGGGGTGCGCGAGGAGAGGGGTGGGCCCAACACAGGCGCTTCTTGCTCCGTGCGCTCACAAATGGCGGGGCACCGCCTACAAGCTCCAGGGGCGGGCACAAGCCGCAGCTGTTATCTTGGACACCAGAGGCGGGCAAGATGGCTACCGCTGCCACCGCGGGTCCTGTGAGCAAGTGCAGGTCCCCGCCCACACCTTCCCGGGAGCCTGTGCAGCCCACCACTGCCGAGGGTCCCACGGCAGCCTGAAGCGTGCCATGCGCTCTTCTGGGGCCAGCTTCTCCAGGAGAGCGCACAGTGCACCGCAGGCTGTTGCAACTTCCTGCCGCCTTCTGCCGCTGCAGGCACACCCCGCACATCCCAACTGTGACTGCCTTATCCCTCCCTCTCCCTGGCCTGAGTGAGCAAGTGAGCACTAATCAGCCACTGCATTCGCCCCTCTTGCCTGGGCGGGGAGCAGACGCCTGAGGGTGGCCCACACGCAGAGGCGGGGCCAAAACCAAAGCTGAGCTCCAGGGGCAGTGGGACCAGAGAAGAGGAAGAGATCTCTCCCTGCAGCCACGGGAGCAGCAGATTACGTCCCTGCGAATGGTTGGTGAACCCTGCATCTGTGGAATATCTGAATTAACGAGTGTTCCCACAATTGAGGCTATGGACTTTGGCGGCAACTGTGGACTTTGGGAGCAAGTACACGCAGGAGTAAGGCCAGATCAGACAGAGTCTGAGCTGGCCACAGAGTGCCCACAGCAGGTCCAGAGGCCTACCTAGAAGTATTGGAGGACTTCCTAGGAAGGCAGGGATTGGCTGTGGCTCACTGTGGGGGCAGGGACACTGACAGCTGAGGCCACAGGAAAATATTATTATTATTACTGTTGCTTTTTTCGTTTTGTTTTGTTGTTGTTCTTTTTTTATTATTCTTTTAATTTTATTTTTTATTTACTTTTTCATTTCTTTTTTATGCTTTTATTCTTTTTTTTACTTATTTTTTTTATTGGAGTATGATTGCTTTACAATGTTGTGTTAGTTTCTACTGTACAATAAACTGAATCAACTATATGTATACCTATATCCCCTCCCTCTTGGACCTCCCTCCCACCCCCCCCATCCCACTCATCTACGTCATCACAGAGCACCAAGCTCAGCTTCCTGTGCTTTATAGCATGTTCCCTCAAGCTATCTATTTTACGCATGGTACTGTATATATGTCAATCCTAATCTCCCAATTGGTCCCACCCTCCCCTTCCCCCCATGTGTCCACATGTCCATGCTCTACACCTATGTCTCTATTCCTGCCCTGCAAAAAGGTTCATCTATACCATTTTTCTAGATTCCACATATATGCGTTAGTATACAATATTTGTTTTTCTCTTTCTGGCTTATTTCACTCTGTATAACAGACTCCACGTCCATCCACATGTCTACAAATGACCCAATTTTGTTCCTTTTTATGGCTGAGTAATATTCCATTGTATATATGTACCACATCTTCTTTATCCATTCATCTATCGTTGGACATTTACATTATTTCCATTTCCTGGCTATTGTAAATAGTGCTGCAATGAATATTGGGGTACATGTGTCCTTCTGAATTATGGTTTTCTCAGGGTATATGCCCAGTAGTGGGATTGCTGGGTCGTATGGTAGTTCTATTTTTTGTTTTTTAAGGAACCTCCATACTGTTCTCCATAGTGGCTGTATCAATTTACATTCCCACCAGCAGTGCACGAGGGTTCCATTTTCTCCACACCCTCTGCAGCATTTATTGTTTGTAGATTTTTTGATGATGGCCATTCTGACTGGTGTGAGGTGATACCTCATTGTAGTTTTGATTTGCATTTCTCTGATAATTAGTGATGTTGAGCATCTTTCCATGTGCCACTTGGCCACCTGTATGTCTCCTTTGGTGAAATGTCTATTTAGGTCTTCCAACCATTTTTTAATTGGGTTGTTTGTTTTTTTGATATTGAGCTCCATGAGCTGTTTGTATATTTTAGAGATTAATCCTTTGTCTGTTGCTTCATTTGCAAATTTTCTCCCATTCTGAGGGTTGTCTTTTCATCTTGTTTATAGTTTTCTTTGCTGTGCAAAAGCCTTTGCTTCATTAGATTCCATTTGTTTATTTTTGTTTTTATTTTCATTACTCTTGGAGGTGGGTCAAAAAAGATCTTGCCGTGGTTGATGGCAAGAGTGTTTTTCCTATGTTTTCCTCTAAGAGTTTTATAGTGTCCAGTCTTACATTTAGGTCTTTAATCCATTTTGAGTTTATTTTTGTGTATGGCATTAGGGAGTGTTCTAATATCATTCTTTAACATGTAGCTGTCCAGTTTTAACAACACCACTTATTGAAGAGGCTGTCTTTTCTCCATTATATGTTCTTGCCTGCTTGGTCATAAATTAGGTGGCCATATGTGTGTGGGTTTATCTCTGGGCTTTGTATCCTGTTCCACTGATCTATGTTTCTGTTTTTGTGCCAGTACCATACTGTCTTTTTTCTTTTTTTAATTTATTTATTTTGGGCTGCATTGGGTCTTTGTTGCTGTGCACAGGCTTTCTCTAGTTGTGGCAAGTGGAGGCTACTCTTCGCTGTGGTGCGCAGGCTTCTCATTGTGGTGGCTTCTCTTGTTGCGGAGCATGGGCTCTAAGCACACGGGCTTCAGTAGTTCTGGCACGCAGGCTCAGTAGTTGTGGCTCACGGGCTTAGTTGCTCTGTAGCATGTGGGATCTTCCCGGACCAGGGCTCGAACCCATGTCGCCTGCATTGGCAGGCAGATTCTTAACCACTGTGCCACCAAGGAAGCCCCCATACTGTCTTGATTACTGTAGCCTTGTAGTGTAGTCTGAAGACAAGGGAGCCTGATTCCTCCAGCTCCGTTTTTCTTTGTCAAGATTGCTTTGGCTATTCGGGGTCTTTTGTGTGTCCATACAAAAGAAAAATTGTAAAATTTTTTGTTCTAATTCTGTGAAGAATGCCATTAGTAATTTGGTAGGGATTGCATTGAATCTGTAGACTGCTTTGGGTAGTATAGTCATTTTCACAATGTTGATTCTTCCAATTCAAGAACGTGGTATATTTCTCCATTTGTTGTTTATGTCATCTTTGATTTCTTTCATCAGTGTTTTATAGTTTTCTGAGTACGGGTCTTTTGCATCCTTAGATAGGTTTATTCCTAGGTATTTTATTCTTTTTGTTGCTATGGTAAATGGGATTGTATCCTTAATTTCTCCTTCTGAATTATCTTAGCTTTTGCTTGTCTGTAAAGGTTTTAAATATGGCAGTGTGTACATGTCAATCCCAAACTGCCTAACTATCCCTTCCCCCACCCTTCCCCCCAGTAACCATAAGTTCGTTCTCTAAGTCCATGAGTCTGTTTCTGTTTTGTAAATAAGTTCATTTGTATCATTTCTTTTTAGATTCTGCATATAAGGGATATCATACAATATTCCTCTTTCTCTGTCTGACTTACTTTACTCAGTATGACAATCTCTAGGTCCATCCACATGTCTACAAATGACCCAATTTTGTTCCTTTTATTGCTGAGTAATATTCCATTGTATATATGTACCACATCTTCTTTATCCATTCCTCTGTTGATGGACATTTAGATTGTTTCCATGTCTTTGCTATCATAAACAGTGCTACAATGAACATTGGGGTGCGTGTATCCTTTCAGACCATGTTTTCCTCCAGATATATACCCAGGAGTGGGATTGCAGGGTCATATGGTAGCTCTATTTTTAGTTTTTTAAGGAACCTCCATACTGTTCTCCGTAGGGGCTGTACCAATTTACATTCCCACCAACAGTGTAAGAGGGGTCCCTTCTCTCCACACTCTTTCCAACATTTATTGTTTGTGGATTTTTTGATGATTTTTTTGACTGATGTGAGGTGATAGCTCATTGTAGTTTTGATTTGCATTTCTCTAATAGTTAGTGATGGTGAACATCTTTTCATGTGCCTCTTGGCCATCTGTGTGTCTTCTTTGGAGAAATGTCTATTCATGTCTTCTGCCCATTTTTTGATTGGGTTGTTTGTTTTGATGATATTAAGCCTCATGAGCTGTTTGTAAATTTTAGAGACTAACCCCTTGTCAGTGACATCATTTGCAAATATTTTCTCCCAATCTGTGGGTCATTTTTTTGTTTTGTTTATGGTTTCCTTTGCTGTGCAAAAGGTTTTGAGTTTAATTAGGTCTCATTTGTTTATTTTTGTTTTTATTTCCATTATTCTGGGAGATGGATTAAAAAAGATACTGCTGCAATTTATGTCACAGAGTGTTCTGCCTATGTTTTCCTCTAAGAGTATTATAGCGTCTGGTCTCACATTTAGGTCTTTAATCCATTTTGAGATTATTTTTGTATATGGTGTTAAAGAATGATCTAATTTCATTTTTTACATGTAGCTGTCCAGTTTTCCCAGCCCAATTTGTTGAAGACACTGGCTTCCCACCATTGTGCAGTCTTGCCTCCTTTGTCATAGATTAATTGACCATAGATATATGGGTTTATTTCTGAGTTTTCTATCTTGTTCCATTGATCTATATTTCTATTTTTGTGCCAGTACCATAATGTTTTGATGACTATAGCTTTGTAGTATAGTCTGAAGTCAGGAAGCCTGATTCTTCCAGCTCCGTTATTCTTTCTCAAGATTGCTTTGGCTATTCAGAGACTTTTGTGTCTCCATACAAATTTTAAGATTTTTTTGTTCTAGTTCTTTGAAAAATGCCATTGGTAATTTGATAGGGATTGCATTGAATCTGTAGATTGCTTTGGGTAGTATAGTCATTTTCACAATATTGATTCTTCCAATCCACGAACATGGTATATCTTTCCATCTGTTTGTGTCTTCTTCGATTTCTTTCATCAGCATCTTATAGTTTCTAGAGTACAGGTTTTTGTCTCCTTAGGTAGGTTTATTCCTAGGTAATTTTTTTTTTGATGTGATGGTAAATGGGATTGTTTCTTGAATTTCTCTTTCTGATCTTTCATTGTTTTTGTATAGGAATGCAAGAGATTTCTGTGCATTAATTTTGTATCCTTCAACTTTACCAAATTCATTGATGAGCTCTAGTAGTTTTCTGGTGGCATCTTTAGGATTTTCTATATATAGTATCATGTCATCTGCAAACAGTGACAGTTCAACTTCTTTTCCAACTTGGATTCCTTTCATCTCTTTTTCTTCTCTGATTGCTGTAGCTAGGACTTCCAAAACTATGTTGAATAAAAGTGGCGAGAGTGGACATCCTTGTCTTCTTCCTGATCTTAGAGGAAATGCTTTCAGCTTTTCACCATTGAGTATTTTAGCTATAGGTTTGTCAATAAGGCCTTTATTGTGTTGAGGTAGGTTCCCTCTATGACCACTTTCTGGAGAATTTTTATCATAAATGGGTGCTGAATTTTGTCAAAAGCTTTTTCTGCATCTACTGTGATGATCATATGGTTTTTAGTCTTCATTTGTTGGTGTGGTATATCACACTGACTGATTTGCAGATATTAAAGAATCTTTGCACCCCTGGGATATATCCCACTTGATCATGGTGTATGATCCTTTTAATGTATGGTTGGATTCAGATTGCTACTATTTTTTGAGGATTTTTGTATCTATGTTCATCAGTGATATTGGCCTGTATTTTTGTGTGTGTGTGTGGTATCTTTGTCTGGTTTTGGTATCAGGGTGATGGTGGCTTCATAGAATGAGTTTGGGAGTGTTCCTTCCTCTGCAGTTTTTTGGAATGGTTTCAGAAGGATAGGTGTTAGCTCTTCTCTAAATGTTTGATAGAATTCGCCTGTGAAGCCATCAGATCCTGGACTTTTTGTTTGTTAGGAATTTTTTAATCACAGTTTCAATTTCAGTGCTTGTGATAAGTCTGTTTATATTTTCTATTTCTTCCTGGTTCAGTCTCGGGAGACTGTACTTTTCTAAGAATTTGTCCATTTCTTCCAGGTTGTCCATTTTATTGGCATACAGTTGCTTATAGTAGTCTCTTATGATCCTTTGTATTTCTGTGATGTCACTTGTGATTTCTCCTTTTCATTTCTAATTTTATTGATTTCCATCCTCTTCCTTTTTCTCTTCATGAGTCTGACTAAAGGTTTATCAATTTTGTTTAGCTTTTCAAAGAACGAGCTTTTAGTTTCATTGATCTTTGCTATTGTTTTCTTTGTTTCTATTTCATTTATTTCTACTCTGATCTTTATGATTTCTTTCCTTCTACTAAAGTTGGGTTTTGTTTGTTCTTCTTTCTCTAGTTCCTTTAGGGGTAAGGTTAGATTGTCTATTTGAGATTTTTCTTGTTTCTTGAGGTAGGATTGTATTGGTATAAACTTCCCTCTTAGAACTGCTTTTGCTGCGTCCCATGGGTTTTGGGTCATCGTGTTTTTGTTGTCATTTCTCTCTAGGTATTTTTTGATTTCCTCTTTGGTTTCTTCAGAGTTCTCTTGTTTACTTAGTAGTTCACTGTTTACCCTCCATGTATTTGTGTTTTTTACAGTTTTTTTTTCCTGTAATTGATTTTTAATCTCATACGTAGTGGTCAGAAAAGAAGTTTGATACGATTTCAATTTTCTTCCATTTGGCAAGGCTTGACTTGTGACCCAAGATGTGATCTCTATCCTGGAGAATGTTCATGTGTACTTAGGAAGAAAGCATATTCTGCCACTTTCAGGTGGAATGTCCTATAAATATCAATTAAATCTATCTGGTCTATTGTGTCATTTAAAGCTGTGTTTCCTTATTAATTTTCTGTCTGGATGATCTGTCCATTGGTGTAAGTGAGGTTTTAAAGTCCCCTACTCTCATTGTGTTACTGTCGATTTCCTCTTTTATAGCTGTTAGCATTTGCATTATGTATTGAGTTGCTCCTCTGTTGGATGCACATATATTTATAATTGTTATATCTTCTTCTTGGATTGATCCCTTGATCATTCTGTAGTGTCTTTCCTCATTTCTTGTAACAGTATTTTAAAGTCTATTTTATCTGATATGAGTATTGCTACTTAGCTTTCTTTTGATTTCCATTTGCATGGAATATCTTTTTCCATCCCTTCACTTTCAGTCTGTATGTGTCCCTAGGTCTGAGGTGGGTCTCTTATAGACAGCATATATACGGGTCTTGTTTTGAATCCACTCAGTCAGTCTATGTCTTTTGTCTGGCACATTTAATCCATTTACATTTAAGGTAATTATTGATAAGTGTATGCCTATTGCCATTTTTTAATTGTTTTGGGTTTGTTTTGGTAGGGCTTTTTTTCTTCCCTTCCTCTTTTGTTCTCTTCTCTTGTGGTTTGATGACCATCTTTAGTGTTGTGTTTGGGTTGCTTTTTCTTTTTCGTGTGTGTATCTACTGTACTTTGGGGGTTTGCTGTTCCAATATGGTTTTGATATAGCAGTCTATATATGTGCAAGGGTTTTTTGTGTATGTTTTTTTTTTAAGTTGTTAGTCTCTTTCCCACCTAGAGGGGTTCCTTTAACATTTGTTGCAAAGCTGGTCTGGTGGTGCTGAATTCTCTTAGCTTTTGCTTGTGTGTAAAGCTTTTGGTTTCTCTGTCAAATCTGAATGAGAGCGTTGCTGGGTAGAGTATTCTTGGTTGTAGGTTCTTCCCTTTCATCACTTTAAATATATTGTGCCACTCCCTTCTGTCTTGCAGGGTTTCTGCTGAGAGATCAGCTGATAATCTTATGGGAGTTCCCTTGTATGTTATTTGTCATTTTTCCCTTGTTGCTTTTAATATTTTTTCTTTGTCTTTAATTTTTGTCAATTTGATTACTATGTGTCTCAGTGTTTTCCTCCTTGGGTTTATCCTGTCTGGGACTCTCTTCACATCCTGGACTTGTATATTGACTACTTTTAATCACAGCAAAAAAATACATAGTTCCTTATATTTTCCCCTTATATAGTTCCTTATATTTTTCATGTTGCTTCAGGGCAACATGAGAAGCTCTAAAGAATTTTGCAGGGCTGTAAAGCTCATGGATGGCTCCATCTGTGCCAAGTTCTAGAACAGTGATGGAATTGATTTCTTCTTGAGTACAATTTGGAACAATTCATTTTAATGGCTCTCTCTAGTACTATGTTGCATAGAATTGTGAGACAATCTCTGCACCCAAATAAGAACATTGTGATTTATTAGCACATCCATCATGGGGTACAGGAGTAGTAATACATGTGCCACAGATTTACCATCTGTTTTCTGGAAGAAGTTCTTTCAAGCCAACCTCACAAATTTCAAGAAGCACTTTGTTAATAAAACCCTCTGTGCAAAAGTTCTTAGAAACCCATTCTTCTGTCACAGTCAAGTATTACATTACATTTTAGATATAGTAACTTTTATACACTTCTCTTTCATTTTTCAGTCCAACAAATTTGAGATGTGAATAAAACGTACAGAGAAAATCATTAATTGAAATCGAAAGTAACATCATTATGGAATATATAAGGTAAAAACAAGAAAGACTAAACAGGACTGAGAATCAAACTGGCAGTAGGAAAGCTTAAAATACTCATGGTTTAAAAAAGAAGAAACATATGAAAGCAATCAAATAATAGTTATGACAAAGAAAATTTTCCAACATAAAGAGACTTGGTATCCCCTAAATTGACAAGGAACACATTCAAATATAATATTACATAAGATAGCTTTAGAAAAATTAAATCTTCAGATCAGAAGGAGGCACAATGTTTCAGGAAAAGAATGATACAGAATGACTGAGACATAGACTTAAAATATAAAGAAAGAATTTTTCAGACTGTCAGGCAAAGGGAGTCACCTAAAAATGTAAACATACATGTTTGTGTGAGTGTCAGAAAGCTGGGAAAATGAAACTGGTCTCAGGTTTCTCTACAGCAATGTACAATGCCAGAAACATTAGATTAGAGTGATGGCTATGAAGCTATAAGTGAAAGAAAACATGACCTAAGATTTTAATACTCAAACAAGTTGTTCTTCAAGTATAAAAGAATAAAGAGCCTCAAGCACAAATGAACTCACAGGATAGAACACCTATGAGCTATTTGTGAAAAGGCTGCTTAACAATAAAATCCACCTAATCAAAGGTGAATCAAGGTGCGAGAGCTCGGCATCGAGGGGCCAGCCTAGCTGGGGCCCGAGGCCTTGCATCTTCTGGCTGCGACGCCGGTCCTGCACAGGCTGTGGGGCTGTAGCCGCTAGGCTGTGGGTGCCCGAGGGGCCAGGAGATGAGCTGTGGCCCCCAGGCAGGTGTGGGCATCGTGTCCGCAGCGAGTGTCCGCAAGGCCATGCTCAGGCCACGATCACTCAGTGAACCTGCACCGCGACAGCGCAGCCAACTTCTTCTCGTGCTGTGAGGACCAGTGCAGGCTGCAGTACTCGGTTCCTCTGCCTACCGTGCATGCTTCCCTGCGGGAGAGCCTGCTGGACTTCAACACCCACCACCTCCAAGGGGTGGACTGGGTGCTTCTCCTGAGCACCCTCCACCCCTGATCTGTATCCAGACCTTCTTACAGCCATGGCTTGGTGAGACAGAGCAGACAGCAGAAGCAAGAAGAACTACAATGCTGCAGCCTGTGGAACAAAAACCACATGCACAGAAAGAGAGACAAAATGAAAAGGCAGAGGGCTATACACCAGATGAAGGAACAAGATAAAACCCCAGAAAAACAACTAAATGAAGTGGAGATAGGCAACCTTCCAGAAAAAGAATTCAGAACAATGATAGTGAAGGTGATCCAGGACCTTGGAAAAACAATGGAGGCAAAGATCAAGAAGATGCAAGAAATGTTTAACAAAGACCTAGAAGAATTAAAGAACAAACAAACAGAGATGAACAATACAATAACTGAAATGACAACTACACTAGAAGGAATCAATAACAGAATAACTGAGGCAGAAGAACGGATAAGTGACCTGGAAGACAGAATGGTGGAATTCACTGCTGCAGAACAGAATAAAGAAAAAAGAATGAAAAGAAATGAAGACAGCCTAAAAGACTTCCGGGACAACATTAAACACAACAACATTCACATTATACGGGTCCCAGAAGGAGAAGAGAGAGAGAAAAACCAGAGAAAATATTTGAAGAGATTATAATTGAAAACATCCCTAACATGGGAAAGTAAAGAGCCACCCAAGTCCAGGAAGCACAGAAAGTCCCACACAAGATAAACCCAAGGAGAAACATGCCAAGACACATAGTAATCAAATTGGCAAAAATTAAAGACAAAGAAAAATTATCGAAAGCAGCAAGGGAAAAAGGACAAATAACAAACAAGGGAACTCCCATAAGGTTAACAGCTGATTTCTCAGCAGAAACTCTACAAGCCAGAAGGGAGTGGCATGATACACTTAAAGTGATGAAAGGGAGGAACCTACAACCAAGATTACTCTATCCAGCAAGGATCTCATTCAGATTCGATGGATAAATGAAAAGCTTTACAGACAAGCAAAAGCTAAGAGAATTCAGCACCACCAAACCAACTCTACAACAAATGCTAAAGGAACTTCTCTAAGTGGGAAACACAAGAGAAGAAAAGGAACTACAAAAACCAACACAAAACAATTAAGAAAATGGTCATAGGAACATACATATCGATAATTACCTTAAACGTGAATGGATTAAATGCTCCAACCAAAAGAAACAGGCTTGCTGAATGGGTACAAAAACAAGACCCGTATATATGCTGTCTACAAGAGACCCACCTCAGACCTAGGGACACATACAGACTGAAAGTGAGGGGATGGAAAAAGATATTCCATGCAAATGGAAATCAAAAGAAAGCTAAGTAGCAATACTCATATCAGATAAAATAGACTTTAAAATAAAGAATGTTACAACAGACAAGGAAGGACACTACATAATGATCAAGGGATCAATCCAAGAAGAAGATATAACAATTATAAATATATATGCACCCAACATAGGAGCACCTCAATACATAAGGCAACTGCTAACAGCTCTAAAAGAGGAAATTGACAGTAACACAATAACAGTGGGGGACTTTAACACCTCACTTACACCAATGGACAGATCATCCAAACAGAAAATTAATAAGGAAATACAAGCTTTAAATGACACAATAGACCAGATAGATTTAATTGATATTTATAGGACATTCCATCCAAAAACAGCAGATTACACTTTCTTCTCAAGTGTGCACAGAACATTCTCCAGGATAGATCACATCTTGGGTCACAAATCAAGCCTCAGTATATTTAAGAAAATTGAAATCATATCAAACATCTTTTCTGATCGCAACGCTATGAGATTAGAAATCAATTACAGGGAAAAAAACATAAGACACACACACACGGAGGCTAAATACTACGTTACTAAATAGCCAAGAGATCACTGAAGAAATCAAAGAGGAAATCAAAAAATACCTAGAGACAAATGACAGTGAAAACACGATGATCCAAAACCTATGGGATGCAGTAAAAGCAATTCTAAGGGGGAAGTTTATAGCAATACAATTCTACCTCAAGAAAAAACAAACATCTCAAATACACAATCTAATGATACACCTAAAGGAACAAAGAAAAGGAGAAACTAAGGAAAGAAGAACAAAAAACCTAAAGTTAGTAGAAGGAAAGAAATCATAAATATCAGAGCAGAAAAAAATAAAAAAGAGACAAAGAAAACAATAGCAAAGATCAATAAAACTAAAAGCTGGTTCTTTGAGAAGATAAACAAGATTGATAAACCATTAACCAGACTCATCAAGAAAAAGAGGGAGAGGACTCAAATCAATAAAATTAGAAATGAAATAGGAGAAGTTACAACAGACACCGCAGAAATACAAAGCATCCTAAGAGACTACTACAAGTAACTCTATGCCAATAAAATGGACAACCTGGAAGAAATGGACAAATTCTTACAAAGGTATAACCTTCCAAGACTGAACCAGGAAGAAATAGAAAATATGAACACACCAATCACAAGTAATGAAATTGAAACTGTGATTAAAATCTTCCAACAAACATAAGTCCAGGACCAGATGGCTTTACAGGTGAATTCTATCAAACATTTACAGAAGAGCTAACACCCATCCTTCTGACACTCTTCCAAAAAATTGCAGAGGAAGGAACACTCCCAAACTCATTCTGTGAGGCCACCATCACCCTGATACCAAAACCAGACAAAGATACTACAAAAAAAGAAAATTACAGACCAATATCACTGATGAATATAGATGGAAAAATCCTCAACAAAATACTAGCAAACAGAATCCGACAACACATTAAAAGGATCATACACGATGATCAAGTGGGATTTATCCCAGGGATGCAAGGATTCTTCAATATATGCAAATCAATCAATGTGATACACCATATTAACAAATTGAAGAATAAAAACCATATGATCATCTCAATAGAGGCAGAAAAAGCTTTTGACAAAATTCAACACCCATTAATGATAAATACTCTCCATAAAGTGGGCATAGAGGGAACCTACCTCAACATAATAAAAGCCATATACGACAAACCCACAGCAAACATCATTCTCAATGGTGAAAAACTGAAAGCATTTCCTCTAAGATCAGGAAGAAGACAAGGATGTCCACTCTCACCACTATTATTCAACTTAGTTTTGGAAGTCCTAGCCATGGCAACCAGAGAAGAAAAAGAAATAAAAGGAATACAAATTGGAAAAGAAGTAAAACTGTCACTGTTTGCAGATGACATGATACTATACATAGAGAATCCTAAAGATGCCACCAGAAAACTACTAGAGCTAATCAATGAATCTGGTGAGGCTGAAGGATACAAAATTAATGCACAGAAATCTCTTGCATTCCTATACACTAATGATGAAAAATCTGAAAGAGAAATTAAGGAAACACTCCTATTTACCATTGCAACAAAAAGAATAAAATACCTAGGAATAAACCTACCTAGGGAGACAAAAGACCTGTATGCAGAAAACTATGACACTGATGAAAGAAATTAAAGATGATACCAACAGATGGAGAGATATACCATGTTCTTGGATTGGAAGAATCAATATTGTGAAAATGACTATACTACCCAAAGCAATCTACAGATTCAATGCAATCTCTATCAAATTACCAATGGCATATTTTACAGAACTAGAACAAATAATCTTAAAATTTGCATGGAGACACAAAAGACCCCGAATAGCCAAAGCAGTCTTGAGGGAAAAAAACGGAGCTGGAGGAACCACACATCCTGACTTCAGACTATACTAGAAAGCTACAGTAATCAAGACAATATGGTACTGGCACAAAAACAGAAACATAGATCAATGGAACAAGATAGAAAGCCCAGAGATAAACCCACGCACCTCTGGTCAACTAATCTATGACAAAGGAGGCAAGGATATGCAATGGAGAAAAGACAGTCTCTTCAATAAGTGGTGCTGGGAAAACTGGACAGCTACATGTAAAAAATGAAATTAGAACACCCCTTAACACCATATACAAAAATAAACTCAAAATGGATTCGAGACATAAGTGTAAGACTGGACACTATAAAACTCTTAGAGGAAAACATAGGAAGAATACTCTTTGACATAAATCACAGCAAGATCTTTTTTGATCCACCTCCTAGAGTAATGGAAATAAAAACAAAAATACACAAATGGGACCTAATGAAACTTCAAAGCTTTTGCACAGCAAAGGAAACTATAAACAAGACAAAAAGACAACCCTCAGAATGGGAGAAAATATTTGCAAATGAATCAACAGACAAAGGATTAATCTCCAAAATATATAAACAGCTCATGCAGCTCAATATTAAAGAAACAAACACCCAATCCAAAAATGGGCAGAAGACCTAAATAGACATTTCTCCAAAGAAGACATACAGATGGCCAAGAAGCACATGAAAAGCTGCTCAACATCACTAATTATTAGGGAAATGCAAATCAAAACTACAATGAGGTATCACCTCACACCAGTTAGAATGGGCATCATCAGAAAATCTACAAACAACAAATGTTGGCGAGGGTGTGGAGAAAAGGGAACCCTCTTGCACTGTTGGTGGGAATGTAAATGATACAACCACTATGGAGAACAGTATGGAGAGTCCGTAAAAAACTAAAAATAGAATTACCATATGGCCCAGCAATCCCACTACTGGGCATATACCCAGAGAAAACCATAATTCAAAAAGACACATGCACCCCAATGTTCATTGCAGCACTATTTACAATAGCCAGGTCATGGAAGCAACCTAAATGCCCATCAACAGATGAATGGATAAAGAAGATGTGGTACATATATACAATAGAATATTACTCAGCCATAAAAAGGAACAAAATTGAGTCATTTGTTGAGACGTGGATGGATCTAGAGACTGTCATACAGAGTGAAGTAAGTCAGAAAGAGAAAAACAAATATCGTATATTAATGCATATATGTGGAACCTAGAAAAATGGTACAGATGAACCTGTTTGCAGGGCAGAAATTGAGACACAGATGTAGAGAGCAAACACATGGACACCAAGGGGGGACAGTGGTTGGGGGTGGTGGCGGGTGGTGGGGGGGTGATGAATTGGGAGATTGGGATTGACATATATACACTGATGTGTATAAAATTGATGACTAATAAGAACCTCCTGTATAAAAAAATGAATAAAATAAAATTAAAAAAAAAAGAAACGTGAATCAAAATAGATTTCACATATAGAACATATTGATGAGCATTCATTGAATCAGTTGAAATATAGAACTAAGCAAAAACAAGTATTAAGAATAATTATTTCAGGAGAGAACTTAAATGTTAAACCTTGACATTAAAAACGTTGCATATTTGAAAGTTACCAAGAGAGTAAAAACAGTTCTCATCCCCCCCCCAAAAAAGTAACTATTTATGCTGACAGACGTTAACTAGACTTATTGTTGTAATCATTTCACAATGTATACAAATATCAGATCATGCTGTGCACCTGAAACTAATGTTATATGTCAATTATACCTCATTTTGTAAAGTGACATGGAAAATAAGGGCAAAGAGAAAAATTAAGAATGTTAATTTCTGCAGCTTTCATAGTAACAAATAAGCAATACTGTATTTTTTTTTAAGTTTTAAAGACTGTTCTGGCCTCCTAGTGTTCCTTTTTTTAAACCATAAAAGAAATATTTCAAAAAATAAAATACTCTGTGGTAGAAAATCTTATGACTATTTCAATAACTTTCAGTTTCACTTTAGGTTTTTTTTCCTAAGGTCAAGTAAAATTAAATCTAAATATCTATCAAGTAGCTCCCGTAGTATGGTTTTCTTATTAAATTGTCTATATGTCAATTCTTAGATTTGTATGTATATAAAGGATCACTGGAAAGATGGTCACCATTTAATGTTAATAATGGTAATTTCTGGTTGGATGGGAGGGATTTTTATTTCCTTGGTACTATGCTTTTTTCTGCTTCACTTGAATTCTTCATAATGAGATATATCATCCACAAAATGTCATAATTAAGGCTATTATGAGGTTTAGAAATAAGCCAAATTTTTTAAGGGAATGATGTCTTAAAAAGTGGTTTTCAAACAAGCTCTTACTGACCTTATAAAATAGAACAGTAATGGCAGGTAATAAAGTAGAAGCTGAATACTATGAGGATCACTCTTCCCTAAATGAAGGTCTACTTTTTTTTTTTTTTTAATGGCTAATGAAAAACAAGAACTTTTAAAACTTTCTTGCAACAAACTCAACTAAGAAGGTATTAAAAACACAGCACGTTTATTTAAACTGTTACTCTTCATAATGCATTGAATCTTATCACAGGTCAATATCTTCATTCTATTACCTTATTGGGTACATTCATTAGTGCTATATAAACCTTCATATAAAATTAAAGAATTAAAAGTACAGCTAAGAACACAGTCATGATCTGCATGAGAGGATTCACCATGCACCCTAGTCCCTAATGTGGTTATTTTTCTGTTTCCTGGGCCTCTTGAGCTTAGACTTGTTTTCATTTCAGAGAAAATAAAGTGGCTCTGCTGAGCTCTACCCCGCGAGGGCCCAGCCGCCGCTGCACTATCGGTGTGTGTTGACCCAGTGGTACCTGTCCACTCGGTGCCCAGCAGCAGGCCTGTGACCCTTAGGGATCTTATGCAATGCATGATAAACATTTCCTAGGAGGCCCATTCGGCCATCACCCATATTCTTTTTGCGGGGGATATGGAACCAAGATTGAAAGGGCTGTTTCAAGTTTTCAACCTGGGGAGAAAAAAAGAAGAAAAAGGGAGCATGATGATTTTCTGTAAACTAATAAGCCACTTCTAAGGATTAAATATAAACCCATAACTCACAGGTTCAACCTTTCAAAAGCATAGGAAATACAAATGAATAGAAATCAAAGTAGATCATTATCTTTGGAAAGTTGAGTTGCATTGGAGAGTATGAAGTAAGTCACTTCATATCTTTTAACAAAATTCTTTAGTCCAACCAAGAATTTTAAAAACAAAAAATTTAAAAATTTATTCAAATTAGTATATATTCCTGTGTTCTCTCCTACCTGATCCCCACCTCGCTCAACCCAAAACTATCTAATCACAATCTCTGGGGTTGAGGTCTAGAAACACCCATCTTAAACATCTCAGATGACCAATATAAATGTTTTGCAGACCACACTTTCAAAGGACATTGTTCTAAAAGAATATAGCTGACTACAGATCTGATCCTTAGATTAAGAAGATCTCTCTAAGCATAAAAATAGAATTAAGGGCAAACATTTTACTACATAATTTTAAACTTTACATATAGAACTAAATATGAACTACATATATAGTTTAGAAAACTAAACAAGCTAGGGGAAAAAAGTTTGCCAGTAATATGACAAGGGGTTAAAATATTTCTAACCTTTGAAAAGCCTTTAATAACACAGTAGGACCTCAAATGATAAATGGGTGAAGGAGAAAAAATTCATAAGACAGTAAGTACCTACAACATTTAGGTACATGGAGTTTTTGTTTTAATGTTTAATTTAATTAATAAAAATGATATTTTTCAATGAGAATACCCAATTTTAGGGAAAATGATAAACACTTTCACATAGAGCTGGTAAGACTACAAACAAAGACATCTTTCTAGAAGGTACTTTGTCCTGTGGTAAGAACTCATAAAATATCCATACCCAATGACCCAGTAATTACATGTCTGAGAATCAGATCTCTAGAAATAACTTAGAATTCTGACATCTCTGTAAAAATTAGTTTTTTTAATATCACAACAATGTGAAAACAACCTAGATGTCTTCCAATAATACATTAGCTAAATAAATTATAAGGGAAGCAAATGATTTAAAATGTAAAATATTTAAATTGTTTTAACGTGTCAATACATAAGTGATTAAGAAAACAAATTTACATACATACAAATGGTCAGAGATTCTCCCTAAATCAGTGAGCACTCAGCCAAGTAGAGGGTATAAGAGAGAAGGAAGAAAAAAAGACAGAAAAGGTTTTGCCAGAGTATTATTATTGTGATTTTAATCTTTATAATCTTTCCATATTTTCCAATTATTTGTTTCTTTGCTTTTACAGTGAGCATACTCTTTTTAGAATTAGAGTAGAAAAAAAAATGTACAGAGAAGAAATGGAGAACACTTTACCTGATAAATACTCTTTGGATTGCTGACTTTAGGAATTATCTGAGGTTCTTTGTTACAGCTTTCTTCATCAGAGGAAGTGCCAGAGGAGTAGTCTAACGTGGCTCTATTAACAGCATCACTGATTTGTTGGGATAATTCCCATTCCTCCCATCTGTCTTTGAAAGAAGCAATTGTAAATGGATGATTTTTCTCACCATACCTAAGTAGGAAAGGAAAATAAAGCATTCTTTAGGGATTCAAATTCTCACAGGTTTTATCTCTAATCTTTTCTGGAAACAACTCAGTAATTTACAAGAAGAGTTACTTTAAAAAAAAGAAAACAAATTCTGAGAGCTTGGCCAAGATAGTGGAGTAGGAAGACACTGAGCCTACCTCCTCTCATGGGCACACCAAGATTACAACTATTTAGAGAGCAAGTATTGATGAGAGACCGGAATCTAGCAGAAAAGATCTTCTACAACTAAAGTTATAGAGAAGGAACCACAATGAGACCAGTAAGAGGGGCAGAGTCATGGTATAGGTCAGACCCATACCCCTGGGTGGGCAACACACAAGTGGGGGGCTAATTACAGTTGTAGAGGTTCTCCCGAAGAAGCAATGGGTCTGAGCCCCACATGGAGCTTTCCAGACCAGGGATCCTGTATCAGGAAGATGAGCCCCCAGAATGCTTGGCTTTGAAGGCCAGTGGGGCTGACTTTAGGAAAGTCAGAGGGCTGTGGGAAATAGAGATGCCACTCGTAAAGGGCCCACACAAAATCTCCAGGACCCAGGGCAGAAGCAGTAATTTGAAAGGAGCCTGGGTCAGACCCACCAGCTGATCTTGGAGAGCCTCCTGGAGAGGCAGGGGGCAACTTGAGCTCATCCTGGGGACACAGACACTGGCAGCAACCATTTTGGGGAGCTTGTTCTACCACGTAGACATTCGTGCTGGCAAGCGCCATTTTGAAATCCTCCCTCTAGCTTATTAGCACCAGGACCCAGACCCGCCCATCAGCCCATCAGCCCATCAGCACCAGTGCTGAGATGCCTCAGGCCAAGCAACTAGCCAGGTGGGAAAACAGCCCCACCTACTAGCAGGCACATGGTCTTAAGACCCCCTGAACCCACAGCTGCCCCAGGAAGCAGCACTGTCCAACAGAGGGCCCAGGGCCTGACCCCACACACTAGTGCACCAGCACTAGCCCCAGGACCCACAGGGCCCTGCAGGCAGAGACCCCAGGACCCAGCTCTGCCTACCAGTGGGAAGTAATCGGCCCTAGGATGCCCTGGACCCTGCCCCCACCACCAATGAGCCAGCACTAGCCTAGGGAGGAACCTCACCCACCAGTGGACATCCTCAAGACCCCTGGGCCCTGGCCTCACCCACAAGTGGGCAGGCACCAGCCCCAGGACCACCATAACCCCACAGCCTGCCATGGCAAGACCCAGCCCACCCAGCAGCAGGCTAACATCAGCTCCAAGATCACCTAGGCCCAGGCCCCATCTACCAACAGGCCAACACTAGCTCTGAGACACCTTGGGTCCCTCAGCCAGCCATTCAGGGGTCCAGCCCCACCTACCAGCAAGCCAAAACAACCTTTGGGACACCCCAGACCCTGTAGCCAGCTATGTCAGGGAGCTGCCCCACCCCCCAGCAGGCCTACACCAGCTAACTCTAGGACCCAAAGGCCCTGCAGCCAGAAATCTCAGGACTCAGCCCTAGTGAGCCAATGAGCCAACACTAGCCCCAGCACCCTCTCAACCACAGCCTGACCCCCTGGCAGGCCAACACCAGCTCCAGGAAACCATGAACCCCCTCAGCCAGCCACATTGGGATCCAGCCCCATTCACCAATGGGCCAGCACCAACTCTGAGACACTCCAGAATGCACAACCAGTTGTATCAGGAACCAACCCTGCCCACCAGCAGGCTGACACTAGAAATGGAAACCTCAGCCCCACAACCACCAAGGCCAGAACCCAGCTCTGCCCATCAGTGAGCCAGCACTAGCCCCGGGACCCCCTTCCCCATGGTTCCGCAGTCAGCTGCCTCATGACCCAACCCCACAACCAGCAGCTGGCAGCCTCCATACAAGGCAGGGCCTGGCAACCAATCAGATCAGGGACCAGCCCCACCTACTAGACCACCAACAGTAGTCAGTCCACCACAACATAAGGACCCACACAGCCCACATAGGGGGCACCCCTAGAGCATATAGCTCTGGTGACCGGAGGGGAGTGCACTGCTGGGATGCACAGGATGTCTCCTACAAAAGGCTACTTCTCCAAAGCCAGGAAATGTTATCAACCAACCAGATACATAGAAATAAAAACAAATTAGGCAAAATGAGGAAACAGAGGAACATGTTCCAAATGAAGGAACAGGATAAAACCCCAGAAGAAGAATTAAGTGGAGAAAGGCAATCTACCCAATAAAGAGTTGAAGGTAATGATCATAAAGATGAACAAAGAACTTGGGAGAAGAATGGAGGGAAATAGTGAGAAGTTAAACAAAAAGTTAGAAGATAGAGAAGAACAAAGCAGAACTGGAGATTACAGTAAATGAAGTGAAAATACACGAGAAGGAATCAACAGTAGATTAGATGATACAGAGGAACAGATCAGTGAGCTGGAAGACAGAGTAATAGAAGTCACTGAAGCTGAAACAGAAAAAAAGAATAAAAAGAAATTAGAATATTTTAAGAGATCTCTGGAACACCACCAAGCATGCTAACATTCGCATTATAGGAATCCTAGAAGGAGAAGAGAAAAAGGGTCAGAGAATATATTTGAAGACATAATAGCTGAAAACTTCCCTACCTGGCAGAGGAAACAGATATCCAGGTCCAGGAAACACAGAGAGCCTCAAACAGGATCAACCCAAGGAGGACCACAGCAAGATACATTGTAATTAAAATGGCAAAAATTAAAGATAAAGAAAAGATATTAAAAGCAAGGGAAAAGCAACAAGTTGCAATATAAGGGGACTCCCCATAAAGCTATCAGCTGACTTTTCAGCAGAAACTCTGCAGGTCAGAAGGGTGTGTTGCAGTATATTTAAAGTGATGAAATGAAAAACCTATAGTCAAGAATATTCTACTTGGCAAGGCTTACCCTCAGATTTGAAAGAGAGATCAAAAGTTTTACAGATAAGCAAAAGCTAAAAGAGTCCAGCATCACCAAAGCAGCTTTACAAGAAATGTTAAAAGGGGCTTTGCTAAGCAAAAAAGAAAAACCACAACTAGAAACATGAAAATTATGAAAGGTAAGCTCATTGGTAAAGGCAAAATATACAATAAAGGCAGTAAGATCAACCACATACAAAGCTAATAGGAAGGTTAAAAGACAAAGGTAGTAAAATTGCCTAGATCTGCAATAAGTAGTTAAGGGATACACAAAACAATTAGATGGAAACTATGATGTCAAAAAACAGTAATCATGAGGGGGGAGGAGTAAAAATGCAGGGTTGTTAAAATGCATTTGAAATTAAGAGATCAGCAACTTAAATAATCACATATGTAGATTGCTATATATAAACCTCATGGTAACCAAAAATTAAAATCCATAATAGATACACAAAAAACAGAAAGAAATTTGAACATAACACTAAAGATAGTCATCAAATAACAAGGGAAGAGAGAAAAGAAGAAAGGAACAAAATAACTACAAAAACAACACCAAAACAATTAATAAACTGGCTATAAGTACATATCAATCAATAATTACGTTAAATGTAACTGGAATAAACGTTCTAATCAAAAGACATAGAGTGAGTGAAGATACAAAAACAATACTCATATATTTGCTGTCTACAAGAAACTCACTTCATATCTAAAGACACACATACACTGAAAGTGAGAGGACAGAAAAAGGTATACCATGGAAATAAGAAATGAAAAGAAAGCCAGGGTAGCAATACTTACACCAGACAAAGTAGACTCTAAGACAAAATAGACTTTAAAACAAAAACTGTAACAAGAGACAAAGAAGGACATTACATAATGATCAAGGGATCAATCCAAGAAGAAGGTATAACAGTTGTAAATATATATGTACCCAACATAGGAGCACCTAAATATGTAAAGTTAATATTAACAGAGATAAAGGGACAACTTAACAGTAACACAATAATAGTAGGGGACTTTAACTCCCCACTTATATCAATGGACAGATCATCCAGACAGAAAATCAGGAAGGAAACACTAGCCTTAAATGACACAGTAGACCAAATGGACCTAACAGATATCTACAGGGCATTCCATCCAAAAGCAGCAGAATACACATTCTTTTCAAGTGTACATGGAACATTCTCCAGGACAAATCACGTGCTAGGCCACAAATCAATTCTCAGTACATTTAAGTAGACTAAAATCATATTGAGCATCTTTTCTGACCACAATGTTGCAAAACTAGAAATCACTATAAGAAAACTGCAAAAAAAACCCCACAAACATGTAAAGGCTAAACAATATAAACTAAACAACCAATGGATCATTGAAGAAATCAAAGAGGAAATCAAAAAATACCTGGAGACAAATGAAAACAAAAACACAATGATCTAAAAATCTATGGGATGCAGCAAAAGTAGTTCTAAGAGGGAAGTTTATAGTGATACAAGCCTACCTTGGGAAACAAAAGTCTCAAACAGACTAACCTTACACCTAAAGAAACTAGAAGAAGACAAATAAAGTCCAAAGTTGGTAGAAGGAAAGAAATTATAAATATCAGAGCAGAAATGAAATAGAGACAAAAAACAAACAAACAAAAAAAGATCAATGAAACTAAGAGGTGGTTCTTGAAAAGATAAACAAAATTGATAAACCTTTAGCCAGACTCATCAAGAGAAAAAGAAGGGCCCAAATCAATAAAATCAGAAATAAAAAAGAAGTTACAAACAAAAAAAAAAATCACAAGATATTACTATGAATAACCATATGCAAATAAAATGGACAACCTAGAAGAAATGGACAAATTCCTAGAACTGTACAATCTCCCAAGACTGAACCAGGCTGAAATAGAAAACATGAACAGACCAATTATCAGTAAAGAAATTGAATTAATAATGGAAAAAAAAAAAAAACTCCCAACAAACAAAATTCCAGGACCAGACAGCTTTACAGGTGAGTTCTAGCAAACATTCAGAGAAGAGTGAACACCTATCCTCCTCAAACTCTTCCAAAAAATTGCAGAGGAAGGAACACTTCCAAACTCATTCTATGAGGCCACAACACCCTGATACCAAAACCAGACAAAGATATCACAGAAAAAAATTACAGGTCAGTATTGTTGATGAACATAGATGCAAAAATCCTCAACAAAATATTAGCGAATCAAATCCAACAATACATTAAAAGGATCATACACCATGTCAAGTGGGATTTATCCCAGGAATGCAAGGATGGTTCAATAACAGCAAATCAATGCAATACATCACATTAACAAGTTGAATAAAAGATCCTATTATCATCTCAATAGATGCACAAAAATCTTTTGACACTATTCAACATTCATTTATAATAAAAACTCTCCACAAAGTGGGTATAGAGAGAACATCTCTCAACATAACAAAGGCCATATATGGTAAGTCCACAGCTAACATCATACTCATGATAAAAAGCTGACAGCATTTCCTCTAAGATCAGAACAAGACAAAGATACCGACTCTCACCTCTTTTATTCAACATAGTATTCAAAACTCTAGACACAGCAATCTGACAAGAAAAGAAAAAGAATCCAAATTGGAAAGGAAGAAGTAAAACTGTCACTGTTTGGAGATGACATGATAGTATACATAGAAAATCCTAAAGACACCACCAGAAAACAATTTGGTAAAATTGCAGAATACAAAATTAGTATACAGAAATTTGTTGCAGAAATCTGTTACATTTCTACACACTAACAATGAACTATCAGAAAGAAATTAAGAAAACAATCTCATTTACCATCACATCAAAAAGAATAAAATACCTAAGAATAAATCTAACTAAGGAGGTAAAAAGACCTGTACTCAGAAATTTATAAAACACTGATGAAAGAAACTGAAGACAAAAAGAGATGGAAAGACATACCATGTTCATGGATTGGAAGAATTAATATTGTTAAAATAACCATACTACCCAAGGCGATCTACAGATTCAGTGCTATCCCTATCAAAATTCTAATGGCGGGCTTCCCTGGTGGTGCAGTGGTTGAGAATCTGCCTGCCAATGCAGGGGACACGGGTTCGAGCCCTGGTCTGGGAAGATCCCACATGCCACGGAGCAACTGGGCCCGTGAGCCACAATTACTGAGCCTGCACGTCTGGAGCCTGTGCTCCGCAACAAGAGAGGCCGCGATGGTGAGAGGCCCGCGCACTGCGATGAAGAGTGGTCCCCACTTGCCGCAACTAGAGAAAGCCCTCGCACAGAAGCGAAGACTCAACACAGTCATAAATAAATAAATAAATAAATGAAAGAACGTGAATTTCTAAAAAAAAAAAAAAAAAAATACTAATGGCATTTTTCACAGAACTATAGCAAATAATTCTAAGATTTGTATGAAAACACAAAAGACCCCAAATAGCCAAAGCAATCTTGAGAAAGAACAGAGCTGGAGGTATCAAGCTCCCACACTTCAGCCTATACTACAAAACTCTGGTAATCAAAACAATATGATACTGGCACAAAAATAGACACATATATCAGTGGAAGAGAATAGAGAGCCCAGAAATAAACCCATGCACCTATGGTTAATTAATCTATAACAGAGAGGCAAGAATATACAATGGGGAAAAGACATTCTCTTCAATAAGTGGTGCTGGGACAACAGGGCAGCTACAAGTAGAGAATGAAATTAGAACAGTTTCTTACACCATATAAAGAATAAACTCAAAATGGATTAAAGACCTATATGTTAGACTGCAAATGATATAAACTCCTAGAGGAAAACATAGGCAGAACCATGATATAAATTGTAGTAATATTTTTTTTTTGGATCTGTCTCCTAAGGCAAAGAAAACAAAAACGAAAATAAACAAATGGGACCTAATGAAACTTCAAAGCTTTTGCACAACAAAGGAAACCATCAAGAAAGCAAAAAGATAACCTACTGAATAGAAGAAAATATTTACAAGTAACATAACTGACAAGGGATTAATATCCACAATATATAGACGGCTCATACAACTCAATATGAAAAAA
Source organism: Balaenoptera musculus (assembly GCF_009873245.2). Classification (NCBI taxonomy): domain Eukaryota; kingdom Metazoa; phylum Chordata; class Mammalia; order Artiodactyla; family Balaenopteridae; genus Balaenoptera; species Balaenoptera musculus. The sequence continues at coordinate 22,466,682 of NC_045792.1, forward strand.
ACAACAACAAACAAACAACCCAGTCAAAAAATGGACAGATCGGATTGGTTCAAGATGGCGGAGTAGAAGGACGTGCTCTCACTCCCTCTTGCGAGAGCACCGGAATCACAACTAACTGCTGAACAATCATCAAAAGGAAGACACTGGAACTCACCAAAAAAGATACCCCACATCCAAAGACAAAGGAGGAGCCACAATGATATGGTAGGAGGGGCGCAATCACAATAAAATTAAATCCCATAACTACTGGGTGGGTGACTCACAAACTGAAGAACACTTATACTACAGAATTCCACCTACTAGAGTGAAGGCTGTGAGCCCAATGTCAGGCTTCCCAACCTGGGCGTCCAGCAACGGGAGGAGGAATTCCTAGAGAATCAGATTTTGAAGGCTAGCGGGATTTCATTGCAGGACTTCGACAGGACTGGGGGAAACAGAGACTTCACTCTTGGAGGGCACACAGAAAGTAGTGTGCGCATCGGGACCCAGGAGAAGGAGCAGTGACCCCATAGGAGACTGAACAAGACCTACCTGCTAGTGTTGGAGGGTCTCCTGCAGAGGCGGGGGGTGGCTGTGTCTCACCGTGAGGACAAGGACATTGGCAGCAGAAGTTCTAGGAATTACTCCTTGTTGTGAGCCCTCCCAGAGTCTTCTATTAGCCTCACCAAAGAGCCCAGGTAGGCTCCAGTGCTGGGTCACCTCAGGCCAAACACCCAACAGGGAGGAAACCCAGCCCCACCCATCAGCAGACAAGCAGATTAAAGTTTTACTGAGCTCTGCCCACCAGAGCAACAGCCAGCTCTACCCACCACCAGTCCCTCCCATCAGGAAACTTGCACAAGCCTCTTAGATAGCCTCATCCACCAGAGGGCAGACAGCAGAAGCAAGAAGAACTACAATCCTGCAGCCTGTGGAACAAAAACCACATTCACAGAAAGATAGACAAGATGAAAAGCCAGAGGGCTATGTACCAGATGAAGGAACAAGATAAAACCCCAGAAAAACAACTCAATGAAGTGGAGATAGGCAACATTCCAGAAAAAGAATTCAGAATAATGATAGTGAAGATGATCCAGGACCTTGGAAAAAGAGTGGAGGCAAAGATTGAGAAGATGCAAGAAATGTTTAACAAAGACCTAGAAGAATTAAAGAACACACACACACAGAGGACCAATACAATAAGTGAAAAGAAAAATACACTAGAAGGAATCAATAGGAGAATAACTGAGGCAGAAGAACAGATAAGTGACCTGGAAGACAGAATGGTGAAATTCACTGCTGCAGAACAAAATAAAGAAAAAAGAATGAAAAGAAATGAAGACAGCCTAAGAGACCTCTGGGACAACATTAAACACAAAACATTTGCATTATAGGGATCCCAGAAGGAGAAGAGAGAGAGAGAAAGGATCCTAGAAAATATCTGAAGAGATTATAGTCGAAAACTTCCCTAACATGGGAAAGGAAATAATCACCCAAGTCCAGGAAGCGCAGAGACTCCCATACAGGATAAACCCAAGGAGAAACACACTGAGATACAACATAACCAAACTGGCAAAAATTAAAGACACAGAAAAATTATTGAAAGCAGCAAGGGAAAAAGGGCAAATAACATACAAGGGAACTCCCATAAAGTTAACAGCTGATTTCTCAGCAGAAACTCTACAAGCCAGAAGGGAGTGGCAAGACATATTTAAAGTGATGAAAGGGAAAAACCTACAACCAAGATTACTCTACCCAGCAAAGATCTCATTCAGATTTGATGGAGAAATCAAAAGCTTTACAGACAAGCAAAAGCTAAGAGAATTCAGCACAACCAAACCAGCTTTACAACAAAAGCTAAAGGAACTTCTCTAAGTGGGAAACACAAGAGAAGAAAAGGAACTACAAAAGCAAACACAAAACAATTAAGAAAATGGTCATAGGAACATACATATCGATAATTACCTTAAATGTGAATGGATTAAATGCTCCAACCAAAAGAAACAGGACCACTGAATGGATACAAAAACAAGACCCATATATATGCTGTCTACAAGAGACCCACTTCAGACCTAGGGACACATACAGACTGAAAGTGAGGGGATGGAAAAAGATATTCCATGCAAATGGAAATCAAAAGAAAGCTGGAGTAGCAATACTCATATCAGATAAAATAGACTTTAAAATAAAGAATGTTACAAGAGACAAGGAAGGACACTACAAATGATCAAGGGATCAATCCAAGAAGAAGATATAACAATTATAAATATATGTTCACCCAACATAGGAGCACCTCAATACATAAGGCAACTGCTAACAGCTCTAAAAGAGGAAATCGACAGTAACACAATAACAGTGGGGGACTTTAACACCTCACTTACACCAACGGACAGATCATCCAAACAGAAAATTAATAAGGAAACACAAGCTTTAAAAGACACAATAGACCAGATAGATTTAATTGATATTTATAGGACATTCCATCCAAACAACAGCAGATTACACTTTCTTCTCAAGTGTACATGGAACATTCTCCAGGATAGATCACATCTTGGGTCACAAATCAAGCCTCAGTATATTTAAGAAAATTGAAATCACATCAAGCATCTTTTCTGATCACAACGCTATGAGATTAGAAATCAATTACAGGGAAAAAACATAAAACACACACACACGGAGGCTAAACACTACGTTACTAAATAGCCAAGAGATCACTGAAGAAATCAAAGATGAAATCAAAAACTACCTAGAGACAAATGACAGTGAAAACACGATGATCCAAAACCTATGGGATGCAGTAAAAGCAATTCTAAGAGGGAAGTTTATAGCAATACAATTCTACCTCAAGAAACAACAAACATCTCAAATACACAATCTAACGATACACCTAAAGGAACAAAGAAAAGGAGAAACTAAGGAAAGAAGAACAAAAAACCTAAAGTTAGTAGAAGGAAAGAAATCATAAATATCAGAGCAGAAAAAAACGAAAAAGAGACAAAGAAAACAATAGCAAAGATCAATAAAACTAAAAGCTGTTTCTTTGAGAAGACATAAAAGATTGATAAACCATTAGCCAGACTCGTCAATAAAAAGAGGGAGAGGACTCAAATCAATAAAATTAGAAATGAAAAAGGAGAAGTTACAACAGACACCGCAGAAATACAAAGCATCCTAAGAGACTACTACAAGCAACTCTATGCCAATAAAATGGACAACCTGGAAGAAATGGACAAATTCTTACAAAGGTATAACCTTCCAAGACTGAACCAGGAAGAAATAGAAAATATGAACAGACAAATCACAAGTAATGAAATTGAAACTGTGATTAAAAATCTCCCAACAAACAAAAGTACACGACCAGATGGCTTTACAGGTGAATTCTATCAAACATTTAGAGAAGAGTTAACACCCATCCTTCTCAAACTCTTCCAAAAATTGCAGAGGAAGGAACACTCCCAAACTCATTCTGTGAGGCCACCATCACCCTGATACCAAGACCAGACAGGGATACTACAAAAAAAAGAAAGTTACAGACCAATATCACTGATGAATACAGATGCACAAATCCTCAACAAAATACTAGCAAACAGAATCCAACAACACATTAAAAGGATCATACACCATGATCAAGTGGGATTTATCCCAGGGATGCAAGGATTCTTCAATATATGCAAATCAATCAATGTGATACACCATATTAAAAAACTGAAGAAGAAAAACCATATGATCATCTCTATAGATGCAGAAAAAGCTTTTGACAAAATTCAACACCCATTTATGATAAAATCTATCCAAAAAGTGGGCATAGAGGGAACCTACCTCAACATAATAAAAGCCATATATGACAAACCCACAGCAAGCATCATTTTCAATGGTGAAAAACTGAAAGCATTTCTTCTAAAATCAGGAACAAGACAAGGAGGTCCACTCTCACCACTATTATTCAACATAAAGTCCTAGCCACGGCAATCAGAGAAGAAAAAGAAATAAAAGGAATACAAATTGGAAAAGAAGTAAAACTGTCACTGTTTGCAGATGACATGATACTATACATAGAGAATCCTAAAAATGTCACCAGAAAACTACTAGAGCTAATCAATGAATTTGGTGAAGTTGAAGGATACAAAATTAATGCACAGAAATCTCTTGCATTCCTATACACTAATGATGAAAAATCTGAAAGAGAAATTAAGGAAGCACTCCTATTTACCATTGCAACAAAAAGAATAAAATACCTAGGAATAAACCTACCTAGGGAGACAAAAGACCTGTATGCAGAAAACTATGACACTGATGAAAGAAATTAAAGATGATACCAAGAGATGGAGAGATATACCATGTTCTTGGATTGGAAGAATCAATATTGTGGAAATGACTCTACTACCCAAAGCAATCTACAGATTCAATGCAATCCCTATCAAATTACCAATGACATTTTTTATAGAACTAGAACAAAAAAATCTTAAAATTTGTATGGAGACACAAAAGACCCCAAATAGCCAAAGCAGTCTTGAGGGAAAAAAACGGAGCTGGAGGAATCAGACTCCCTGACTTCAGACTATACTAGAAGCTACAGTAATCAAGACAATATGGTACTGGCACAAAAACAGAAACATAGATCAATGGAACAAGATAGAAAGCCCAGAGATAAACCCACGCACTTATGGTCAACTAATCTATGACAAAGGAGGCAAGGATATACAATGCAGAAAAGACAGACTCTTCAATAAGTGGTGCTGGGAAAACTGGACAGCTACATGTAAAAGAATGAAATTAGAACAGTCCCTAACACCAAACACAAAAATAAACTCAAGATGGATTAGAGACCTAAATGTAAGATGGGATACTATAAAACTCTTAGAGGAAAACATAGGAAGAACACTCTTTGACATAAATCACAGCAAGATCTTTTTTGATCCACCTCCTAGAGTAATGGAAATAAAAACAAAAATAAACAAATGGGACCTAATGAAACTTCAAAGCTTTTGCACAGCAAAGGAAACCACAAACAAGGCGAAAAGACAACCCTCAGAATGGGAGAAAATATTTGCAAATGAATCAATGGACAAAGGATTAATCTCCAAAATATATAAACAGCTCATGCAGCTCAATATTAAAGAAACAAACAACCCAATCCAAAAATGGACAGAAGACCTAAATAGACATTTCTCCAAAGAAGACATACAGATGGGCAAGAAGCACATGAAAAGCTGCTCAACATCACTAATCATTAGAGAAATGCAAATCAAAACTACAATGAGGTGTCACCTCACACTGGTCAGAATGGCCATCATCAGAAAATCTACAAACTACAAATGCTGGAAAGGGTGTGGAGAAAAGGGAACCCTCTTGCACTGTGGGTGGGAATGTAAATTGATACAGTCACTATGGAGAACAGTATAGAGGTTCCTTAAAACACTAAAAATAGAATTACCAAATGACCCAGCAATCCCACTACTGGGCATATACCCAGAGAAAACCATAATTCAAAATGACACATGCACCCCAATATTCATTGCACCACTATTTACAATAACCAGGACATGGAAGCAACCTATATGTCCATCGACACATGAATGGATAAAGAAGTTGTGGTAAATATATACAGTGAAATATTACTCAGCCATAAAAAGGAACGAAATTGAGTCATTTGCAGAAACGTGGATGGATCTAGAGACTGTCATACAGAGTGAAGTAAGTCAGAAAGAGAAAAACAAATATCGTATATTAACGCATATATGTGGAACCTAGAAAAATGGTACAGATGAACCGGTTTGCAGGGCAGAAAGTGAGACACAGATGTAGAGAACAAACATATGGACACCAAGGGGGGAAAGTGGTGGGGGGTGGTGGTGGTGTGATGAATTGGGAGATTGGGATTGACATATATACACTAATAAGTATAAAATGGGTAACTAATAAGAACCTGCTGTACAAAAAAATAAATAAAATAAAATTCAAAAAAAAAATGTGCAGAAATCCTGAATAGACATTTTTCCAAAGAAATGGACATACAAATGGCTAACAGGCACATAAAGAGATGCTCAACATCTTACATTATTAGTGAAATGCAAATCAAAACAATGAGACATCACCTCACACCTGTCAGAATGGCTATCATCAAAATGTCTACAAATAACAAATGTTGGCAAGAACATGGAGAAAATGGAACCCTTGTACACTATCGGTGGGAATGTAAATTGGTGCAGCCACTATGGAAAACAGTATGGAGGTTCCTCAAACTAAAAGTAGGATTACCATATGATCCAGCAATATATATCCTGGGTATATATCCAGAAAAAAAACACTCCTGGGTACATATCCAGAAAATTCAAAACATTGCATGCACCCCAATATTCAGAGCAGCACTATTTACAATAGCCAAGACATGGTAGCAACCCAAGTGTCCATCAACAGATGAATGGATAAAGAAGATGTGGCATATATATATACAACTGAGTACTACTCAGCCATAAAAAAGAATGAAATTCTGCCATTTGCAGCAACATGAATGGACCTAGAGAATATTATGCTTAGTGAACTAAGTCAGACAGAGAAAGTCAAATACTGTATGATATCATTTATATGTGGGATCTAAAAAATAAAACATATGTATATAGCAAAACAGAAACAGACTCAGCAGACATAGAGAACAAACTAGTGGTTACCAGCAGGGCAAAGGGAAGTGGGGAGGGGAAAGATAGGGGTAGGTACAAACTACTATGTATAAAATAAATAAGCTACAAGGATACAGTACTGCACAGGGAATATAGCCAATGTTTTATAATAAATTTAAATGGGGTATAATCTGTAAAAACTTTGAATTACTATGTTGTATATCTGAAACTAATATAATTTTGTAAATCAACTATACTTCAATTAAAAAAAAAACAAATTGAAATGGTTTGACAGCAAAGCACATTGAGAGACATTATGACCTTCAGCTACTAATACTGTCATAATTGGCAGGGGTCAAGGAGTCTATAAAAGCTTTCTAGGAATTAACTAAGATAAAGTCAGACTACTTTCTTTCGATTCAACTGATGGACTGAATTGCTGATGGTAAATAACTCCTCTTCCCCCTTGATACTGCCTCTAATACTTGGACATTATAATCTACAGTTGGCAATATGATGCAGTGATTAAAGTCAAATTTCAAATACTATGCAAAAATCTTTGTGCTTCCCACTCCATCCACCCTAATTGGGAAGTCTGTTTTGTCTGATATAGTTTGCATCTAGTCTTAGTCACCCTGTGCCCTCCCTGCTAATCCAGGGCTTTGGAGTATCACCTTTCACAAAGGTGCATAGAGCTGACTAAATATCCTAAGGTTTCCAAGGGTCACAGAGCACACAGACTAACTCCAATGAGATTACTCACCTACAGCACACTTCAAAGGGATCTACCCATATGGTCATCTCCTTTGGAAGTCCCAGGTGAGAAAAATCCACATTACTTTCAGCACAAGCCCTTTCTAGAATAGGATCTTTATTCTGATTATTGTTTATCCTGATACACCTTTAAAAACAAGGAAAGGGAAACAAAGACGTGGTGACAGGTACTTTAGCTGGAGAATCATGTTGTAGGCAAGAAACTCCAATACACACAGCTCCCACCTCACTCCCATCTTTCCTCAACTCCTCGGCAACCCTCCAGTTTTACAGCAAGAGTAAAATACCGACTTTTTACACAGCAACTCAGAACATGGATTCCATTACTAAGTCACACCAAAGGTTCACTGTATAGCCTTCAGGGTAAACACAAGTTAGAAATTGTTTAATCCACCTCACATAAAGAGGTTTGCCCTATAGTTTTTGACTTGTACTGTCATCTACCACATCTCCTTTTTTCAAGTCCAAGTTCAAACAAATAAATTTGAGCCCATAAAATTTTAATTACTTAAAGGTTGCCAACAAAATCATTGCAGGTGGTCACTGCGTACTTATTACTTCCCTTTGCCATGCATATCAACTCTCACCTGAAGGCTTGCCCTTTAGAAGGGTGATCAGCGTGCCAGTGACTTTTGTATGTTTCAAACAAGATCATCATCAACTTTTCTGCAAAGTCTTCTATCTGTTGTTTACTCAATTTATCATGTTTTTTTGCTAATCTTGTGACAAAGAAGACTGTTGTTGCTATTTCATCTCTCATGATTCAAGAAGAGTCGACGAGTAGGTCTGCAGCCATTAAAAGGAGGCAAGAAGAAATAAAACAGAAACAAGGGTCTAACTTATTATCAACATGTAATTGCCATTTGGAAACTTTATATACCTTAAATTTAAAACAGAAGTCACTTGTTAGTCCTTAATGAACTAAAAAAAAGCACATCAATACTATCAATCAACAAAACAGCCAAGAACACCAATTCCTCAACTAACCTTTAATGATTTTCAAATCATTTGAATGATTTTCAAAGAAAAAAAATCTTTTAAATACTGTGATACACTTAAACAAATGAATCACTCTGCAAATTAAATGCTTTTAAAAGTCTGGACATGGGACAGTAAATTACACCACGTACCAGTGTTGAAAACCTATTTACAGAGAGCAAAAACATTTCAGGATACAGTAGTTCCTAAAATGCGGCTCTCAGGTTGCACACTTTAAGTAAAAGTTAAGATTAATCAAATATGTATTAAACTTGCCAGCAAAAGCTCTTTAGCCCAACAGAAAGTGGGCCAGAGTTAGAAGACACTCTCACCACACTTGTTTTGTCAGTTTTAGGCTGCAGTTTATATAAACCTGGGCCCCAAAACCTGATAGGTGTTAGCTTTACACAGGTGCTGTCCTTTAGGATAATTGACAGCTTTTTCCAAGTCCCCATCAGATTGCTCCTTGGCATATGCAGAGTGCGTTCCTTACTTAAAGTGTTTAAAGATCTTCAAACTGGATTTCTATCTTCTATTTTGCTCTTAAAGTCTTATCTTTTATGACATTGATTAAGAATCAAGCCTTCTCCTTCCATATCCTAAGAGCCTACATTCCAATATTTTTGTCTCTCATAACCATCAACATATTAAAGAAGTTTGTCTTGGATCTATTCTGAAACTAAAGACAACTCTCTTTGAATAGTCATTATATCGACTACACACATTTTTCACTAAAATGCTTATTTGTAAAATAAATGAACAAGACCTCAAAGTTTATCTAGTCTCACTAGCTCTCACAGCGTAGGTCGCTGATCACCTGATTTGGACCCACTGAGCTGCTTGTTAAAAATGCAGATTCCAGGACCTTATCCCAGATCCACTGAATCAATACTTCTGAAGGCAAACCTGGAAATCAGTATTTAACAAGTTCCCTCTGGTGATTCTTAGGCTTACTAAATTTAAGAACCACTACACCTGGCATATGTCTTTAACACCCATCATAAGTGGTCATTCAGGTTCTCTGTCACTGAAAAAGAATTCATTCTCTTACAAGGAAGCCCATTTCTTTTCTAAAAAGTTCCAAATGCCAGGAGGTCCTTCCTCCCCTTGAGAAACTACATCCAACTCTTTGATTCTCTATATTTGCAGCCTAATTTTTTCCCTCTGGAACCATACAGATTGTATCTAATCCTCCACCACATGAAGACGCTTCAAATACTAGCTATTGAGACTCCTCTTTGGGGGCGGTAGTTAACTATTCTTAGCTTTTCGACAGTTCTTCCCATAAACATGTTACTCAGACATTTCGCCATGCTCAGCGCTCACATCTGGATGAGTTTCAGGTGCATCAGTAATCTTCTTTCAAAGTGTAAAGCCCAGAAGCCCAATGTTCCAGGTGTGCTCTGCCATGACAGAATAGAATGGGACTGTTAACCTCCCTTGCTCTGAATACTGTATTTCTAGAACACAGCCTCAGGTGGCATTCGCCTTGGTGGTAGTGGCATCATACCTCTGCTTCACGCTGAACTAGCACTTAGTCTTTTTCGCTAATGCTATTGTTTTGTCACATCTTTCCTTCCTGCACAACATAATGCTTAAGAATATGGGCTTTGAGAAGACCTGAATAGACATTCTTCCAAAGAGGGAACGCAGATGGCCAACAGGCACATGAGAAGATACTCAGCATCACTAATCATCAGGGAAATGCAAACCAAAACCACAATGAGATATCACCTCACACCTGTCAGAATGGCTATCATCAAAAAGAACACAGGTAACAAATGTTGGTGAGGATATAGAGAAAAGGCAATCCTTGTACACTGTTGGTGGGAATGTAAATTGGTGCAGCCACTGTGGAAAATTGTATGGACGTTCCTCAAAAAACTAAAAATAGAACTACCATATGACCCAGCAATTCCACTCCTTCTGGGTATACACCAAAAAATACCAAAAACATTAATTTGAAAAGAAAACATGCACCCCAGTGTTCATAGCAGCATTATTTACAATTGCCAAGATATGGAAGCAACCTATGTGTCCATCAGCAGATGAATGGATAAAGAAGATGTGGCATACACACACACACACACACACACACACACACACACACACACAATGGAATACTACTCAGCCATAAAAAAGAACAAAATTTTGCCATTTGCAGCAACATGGATAGACTTGGAGGGCATTATGCTAAGTGAAACAAATCAGAGAAAGTCAAATACTGTCTGATATCACTTATATGTGGAATCTAAAAAGATACAAAAACTAGTGAATATAACAAAAAAAGAAGCAGACTCACAGATACAGAGAACAAACTAGTGATTATCAGTGAGGTGGGGGGAAGGGGCAATATAGGGGTTGGGGAGTGGGGGCCACAAACTATTGGGTGTAAAATACAGACAATACTTTGTAACAACTGTAAATGGAAAGTAACCTTTAAAAATATATAAAAATTTTTTAACTTTTTTAAAAATAAATTAAACATTTTTTAAATATATGGGCTTTGGAGTCAGACAGGACTACGTATAAATGGCAACTTTACAACTCACTATCCATGTAACCTTGGGCAACTTGCTTAACTTCTTGAACTTTCATTTGCCTGTCTGTGAAATTGGGAGGGATGACCTCATAGGGTTGTTAGCGAGCTACAATCAATAATGTTTTGTATTAAAGCACCTAGTGGAGGGTATGTAGCAGTTGTTACAGGAAGGCAGTACAGCAGAGTAGTAAACAAATCAGCTATAAGATCAAGCGTCATGGGATTGACTCCCAGTCCTCTAGCTTACTAGAAACTTGGAGAGGCTTCTCAACTGCTCTAATCTTCAAAATACCATCTGTAAAAAGGTGGATAAGACGTGTACTTAAGGTCTTGGAATCAGACTGCCAGATTTGGATCCTAACTGAATTTACTGGATATACTAAGTACTCAAAAGTACCTTTCTTATTAATATATGTTAGTTTATATTTATCATTTTATTATGTCTTTTCTAATGCTTTTGTGGATTAAACGGAGTAAAAGATAAGTACATATTCAGCTGTACCTGTCATATGTCATTGTGTTAAATTTAGACCATTAGGGAATCGAGATTATTTGTCACTCTGATTTTGTCATCCACTAAATTCTCTATCTTTTTGGCTACATGTTATCTATAAATTTGACAAGAATATGTCCTCCTACAAGTAATAAATAAACAAGCTGAATAGTATTAAGATCAAGAAGAGTGATTTGACAGAATCCTAGGAGATCCCGCTTCAAAATGGTGTTCCTTCACTAGTCATTTTCACTTCAACAAATTAATTCTATCGTAAAATGAATTTCACTCAAAACTTCAAAATGAATAGAAAGTAAAATTAATTTTAGGATCTACTATGCTTATATTTTACTAGCAAGACAAAAATTATATCTAGTGACAACTACACAAAGAAAAGAAATATTTCAAGTGATTCTAGAACACATTGGAATATATTCTAGAGAAAACTATGAAGATATGTTTTTAAAATGTCATTCTGTACCATGTTTACAGTAATATTAGTATTACAATTTGAAGCTATATATATATAGATATATACATATATAAAGAGAGAATAGAATAGGGTAATATACATATTTACTTCCATATTGTCATGTACTAAGATTTTCAATGTAAGGAAAAAAGAATAAAAGTACAAACTCAAAGAAATTAAGTAAAAATCCTATAATGTTAAATTTGAAATGGCAATATTAATATGAACTTGTGATTTTTTTAACATACTAAAATATGTATTTTAGTTCTGTCCACTAAAAAGGCCTAGAATCAATAAATAATGCTAACACTCATTTTGTGGCCTCTAATTACAATTTCCCACTTTAAAAAAAAATTCTTGGAGAAATGGTCGATTCCAGTTCTCATTCAGGTAATATATTAGGTGAGCCTACAATGTATTACACCAGAAAGCAAGAAAGCTATAAAAAACCAATGGGTCATGTCAAAAGATACAAAAGCCTACATGAAGAGCTCCCATTGGCCAACGATAAGTCATTCCCCTCTTCAGCGTCAATACAATCATCCCCCAACTACTGGAACTATCAGATGATGATGGCTCAAAGCTCTATCTCTCATTGGGAATTACTCTCAGAAACTACCTCATGGTATAGTTATCCCTTGCCCAAGGGGTGGCCCACAACCATTGACTGTCTAGTGTAGGGGTACAAAAGCCTGGCCCCCAAGTTCAATTTGCAACAACTCTGAAGGGCCATCCCATCTCCAGAGCTCCCCATAAGATAGGCAGAGGCCTCTACTACAACCAAATCACTGGTCCACCTCTCCCTCTGCCCGATCCTATCTTTCTCACTCCCTTATGCGTGTATTTCTCAAGAAAACTCCCCAATAAACTTTCTGCATGCAACTCCCCATCTCAGAGGCTGTTCCTAAGGAGCCTAGTCTAAGACAGTTTGTAACAGGAATGTGTAAGGAAGCAGAGTCTAAAATGGGATTTGGGAAGTGGATTACGCACCTGCTGGCTGAAATAAAAACCTCATGGCTGGTGGTACTAGAATATGGATAGAATATGGATATAGATGGCTCCTGGCATGCCGGAGTGCTGTGATTGTTACAAACTTCATCAGTGATGAACTGAGATGGAACACATATTAGGAGGTGCACTGGCTAGTGTAATATCTTTGATGATTAAGATGTATGAGAAATGGTAATATAAGGACCGTAGAAACAGATGGGTGAGCACCTTCATGTCTAGTAATGGCACGATTTAATAAGGCTAGTTCAATTCAATTCAGTAAGTATTTAAGTGTCTACTATAAGTGCAGAACACATAAGATAATGGTGAGACTAGGACCTTAATGCCCTTTTACTTCAACAGTATCTTACTTATTTCAGCTTCCCATGATATATTTCTCATTCTCCTCACTCAGTGGCAGGAGTTCCCAAACTGCTGTACTTGGAATCACCTTAATATCTTTTTTAAATGCCTGGCTCCTACCCCCTGGACATTCTGATTTAATTGGGATGGAGTGCAACGTGGGCATCAGGATTTTTTAAAGATCTCCAAGTGATTCTAATGAGCAGCAAAGGTGGAATATCGTTAAGATAGATATCTCCTAGCTATCAAGGAGATTTTAATTTTATTTTACACTTTTGATTGCTTAGTAATGCCTTAAGCTTAAGAAAAATTGTTATGACAAATTTGCATCATTTATTCTCATCTTTTCTAGACTTTGCTGAGATAACTTTTCCAAAGAATTTTTTTTTAACTTATGTTAGCGGTGACAAAATTGAAAATCAGGACAACTACTCGTATATTGCTGAAATAAAATCTGCTTCAGAACCAAAGGCAACATATGTTATTAGCACATACTCAAATATTTTTTTTTTTTAATTAATTAATTTATTTATTTATTTATGGCTGTGTTAGGTCTTCGTTTCTGTGCGAGGGCTTTCTCTAGTTGTGGCAAGCGGGGGCCGCTCTTCATCGCGGTGCGCGGGCCTCTCACTATCGCGGCCTCTCTTGTTGCGGAGCACAGGCTCCAGACGCGCAGGCTCAGCAATTGTGGCTCACGGGCCCAGTTGCTCCGTGGCATGTGGGATCTTCCCAGACCAGGGTGCGAACCCGTGTCCCCTGCATTGGCAGGCAGACTCTCAACCACTGCGCCACCAGGGAAGCCCCATACTCAAATATTTCCTTTTCAAATGGTTTGTGTTTGCATTTACAACATTAAAATGGTGTTTAATAATTCTTACACTATTTCACCTTCCCGATGACATGCCATTCTATTGCACTCTGAGTTGGTGAAACACATTAGTTGATGAGGCTTTGAACCCTTTCCTAGCATTATTTTCTGCAGCAGGTCCAGACAGGCCTTGGAAATTGTGAATAGAACAGTAGAATAACAGTGTACTTAGATTTCAGGAAAGAACAATCAAACAGAAACTATACGTCATGCAAGACTTCCTTCAGTTACTTGTTTATGATGATCTTAAACACCTTATTAAAATCATCTCCTAAACATTAATGACAATTATACCTTCTGTTATAATTAACATTTACTCAGTGTATTCGGTGACTATCTACTACATATTAGACACTGCTACGTGCTGTGGGCTTAAAAAAATTTTCAACTTTCCTTTCAAGAGGTTTATGATCTAGAGAAAGAGCTCAGATACGTACACAAGACCATTTGGATACAGAGCTTGAGAAATGGGATACTCCAAAATTACTTCAAGTTTCAAGCATTAGTAACCAAGACAATAATGTTATCATTGAAATAAATGAGCTCAGCAGAAGAACCCGTATAAAAAGAACAATGGTTGGTTCAGATTGAGGTCTACTGGGTTTTTTATGGCAATTTAATACCCATATAGTAATGTCCACTGAAAGGAAACTAGAATTTAGCAGACAGTTCAGCCTGGGCGAGCCTAATCCAACTTCATATTTAAGTAGAACAGAAAATGGGTGTTGAGTTTTGAAGACAAAAAAATCAGCTCTCCCACTGTTTTTAAGTAATGTCCAGAATTCCCACTATCAGACATTTATTCCCTGATTAAGACATTGTCTCTCCAGGATTTCCTTTTGGAAAATGTCAGATGGGTTATCCATAGTAGAACAAAAGAATTGTGTTCTGGCTGGAGAGGTTTGGAAGAGTAGAGAAAGCCTGGGGGAGGCACCACACAAAATGGGGGGTACATGAGACTCCTGGTCACTCAGAATGAGGATGAAGAACAGAAGGAAACAGAGCATCACAGACATACTTTACCTTCTCATTAAGCCTGAAACAGAGATTCAAATGGTTTAAAACATGAAAATAACCAAAATGACCTTGTAGAAGTAGCAGTTTCCAGAATCACATTTCTTCATTTTAACATGAGGGAATTCAACTTGATCACTAAGGTATCTTCAAGCCTCAAGGTTCTCCAATAAAGATTTACCTTGAAAATTTGACACTACATTTGTCTTCTTAATTTTAGCTAACCTTCAGCTATAAAATGAAACTATTTATGATAGAAGTTTTCAAATAGGCAAGATAATTTTAAAATATCTAAATTGAACATTAAACTGACTGGACTTTTGATGTCATAGCCAGCCTTAAAATCAGACCTATTTGATTTCATTAGCTTCCCTTCCTTAAATTGCAAATTACATCCACCCATTTGCAAATGCACATCATTGCTAGTGAGGGGGAAAAGATAGCTGTTTTAGCAAAAATCCCACTTCTGACAGAAAGTATATATTTTTTGATAACAGCAACTAAGCAGCACCATTTTATAAAGCAATGAACTAGTCTAAAACCCACACATGAACTCACTCCCATTATATTCAAAACACATACAAAGGAAGTCACATTAATTGTTGAAACAAAATTGCATATGCCAAAATGTTACCTAATAAAATTCTGTAGTCATGTAATATTAATTTGAACCCAAAAGAAATTAAGTTTAGAATTGCCTAATCTACTAAGTGAAACTCATTTACTGATAAACTAAATGAATCAAACTATAGAATGCTTCTTTTTGATAAGGTTACCTACAAGTGTTTTATTTACCACAAGCCTTTTTCCTACTTTATTTGTATTTTCCATGTGCATTATTGAGCACACACAATGGTTAAGTGGCATTGTCCTAGAGGGCACAAAAATGTATGTATCATGCATCAAGTTGGAAACCAAGTTAGCCCACTAAAAATAATTCAGGGTGTAAGAAAATGTATATACAACATTCTGTGCTAATATAATAAATGTGTGTTATATATACCTAATAGTATATATAGTATAATAGTACACTATAGTATACTATATATAATATATATAATATACTATTATATATATAGTATACTAATATACTAATATATTATATACTAATTTAATATATTAGTATACTAATACTATTAGCATACTAATATACTAATATATACTGATTAATATATAATTATATACTAATTATATACTATAATATACTAATATATACTAATATATATAGTATACTAATATACTATTATATATATAATAGTATACTATAGTATACTATAACAGTTATTCTACTGTTCTATTCACAATTTCCAAGGCCTGCCTGGACCTGTTGCAGTATAGTATTAGAATAATATAGTATTCTAATAGTATAATAAAATGCTGATTTCAAAATGCAATTTGGGTATTAAATAATAATATTATCTTACTAATGGAAGACATAAATTGTAGAGTGAATATATTAAGTACAAAGAGAAAAGGGAAATATCAAAATGAACTAAGGTCACCAAGGAAGATTTTACCCAGGAAGTAGGATTTTAAACAAGCAGTAGATGAGCTAAGAGGGGAAGGACAATATGAACCTTACTAAATGTAAGCATGATGAAATCCTTGAGATATATTCTATGCTTGTAGAGGAAATAAAGGTAACAAATGAGAGTTATGTAATTACTAAAAACTAAAGAATATAAATTCTGCCTAGAAAAAAGACTTAAGTACCAAACGGGGAGATTAGAAACAAAAACAAGAATAAGTAGTCATAGAGTGATGTTTAAGAGAATCACACTTTAAAGTATTTTCGTTCCTGTAAATGAATTAACAAGATAGTCAATTTCCTCCTTTTGGTTTCATAGAGTTCTTAAGGAGAGTAGACTTTCTTCAACTGTGTACTCAGTCTACTTGTTGGCCATACTGAATCCCTAGAGTTGTCGAATTATCTCTATAAACCTTGAAAATCTACCTGAGGTTTTTCAGAGAGGCGACAGAGGTTAATCAGTGGTGAGAAGCAGCCAGGAAAGTTAACCTGTTTAGTAATAGCCCAGAGAAGTTCATTGCCCCTCGACTGTCTCACTGAATCAA
Source organism: Balaenoptera musculus (assembly GCF_009873245.2). NCBI lineage: Eukaryota > Metazoa > Chordata > Mammalia > Artiodactyla > Balaenopteridae > Balaenoptera > Balaenoptera musculus. The sequence continues at coordinate 22,483,845 of NC_045792.1, forward strand.
GCCCTAAAGCAAACCTTCGGAGGAGCCAGTGCGGTCATCCTCTGCCCTCTGGCTAATTCCACTGACCAAACTTTACGATGTGGTGGTGCGGAGGCAGCAGTTTCCCTTGAATTCATACGTGTCTATGACCCTGTTTAAAACAACTTGGATTCCGTGAGTCCTCTCTTCTGCTTCTCCTTGTGGATTAACCCTTCTCAAGGTTTACTTCCATCTGCCAGCCCCTAAATAGGAAATGGATGCTCTCAAAGTTGGTCCTGAGCATTCCGCTTTCCTTGTTCTATTCTCTATTCAAGAAAAATACATTGCTGATAATCACCTACTTTGTCCTGAGTGAATCACAGCATGTGCTAGAGGCTCAATGAAAAATAAGAAAATGTACCTCTCTTGGAGATCTCATTTATCTTTGTAACTTCAACTATTACAACGATTACAGCTTCAGAAAACTATTAAAACTCTCCTTTCAGTTCTGGTCTCTTTCCAGAGTTCCAGCTCCAAATATCTAACTTCACCACAATGTCCTTCCATTACCTAAACACACCTAAACCTAAATACATCATAATTCTCCTCTCACTATATTTGCCTGCCAACATCTCTACTTGTCACTGAAACCTGGAGGTTAATCTTGTTCTCTTCTTCACTCTAACCAGTCACCAGGTCCTGTGAAGTTCCCTTCACAAAGTCTCTTTCATTCAGACCATACTTTCTGCGTGACTCCATACCTGGGCTATTAAAATAATCTCCTAAATGGACTCTAAGCCTCCTCTGTCTCTCCCTCTTCTAACCTACGCCACTCTATTAATCTCCATAAAACAACATGTCATATGAGTCACAACCCCTCAGACAGAAGAATGAGATTAAAATTCCCTGGCCTAACACCTAAAGTGCTCCAGGATCTATCTCCTACTTACCTGACTCTCAAATCTTATTTCCCCAGTGGGGACACATTCATTGCTCTCCTATTAGCCATGTGTATTACAATCTCCATGAATTTGCTTGTGTTTTTTCTTCATAAGTTGCTCCTGCTACCAAGAGCACCCTCTCTATCTTTTCCCTTTATCTATGTCCTACTTTTCCTTCCAGACCTGGCTCGAGCCCGTAGTTTCCACATAACCTTCTCTGTGTCCCAATCCTTGGTGTTTTCCTTTTTTCCTTTTCCTAAATGTTGGCAATAATGAAGCTCACATTAGTATTCAGGAGTCTTGAAGCACCTATTAATCTAACCATCTCGGTACTTAAAATAATTATATAAGTATATAAATAATATACAACTTATATTGTATATAGTAATAAAATTAATATACTATAACTATCTTAATTATCTATGTATAGAAATTGTCTTCCTCTTTAACTAGACCATAGATCCCTAGACTATGTTCTCTAAAGATGACAAATATGCAATAACTTTGCTCCTGCTGCTAGGTCATAACTAAGTGCTCAAGCAACTCTAATTATAAAGCTTATTTTTCAGATTGTTTCTGATTTACAAAAAGATAAATTAATTTAACATTTTCATATGGAAAGCAACAGTATTGATTAATCAATAAGTAGAAACGAAGCTGATTAAGAATCTGGTGCACTCTTACTAATGAGAGTACAATGAAATGGAATCAGAAGTAAAATTAGAAAAATTGCTGGCAGTTCATTTTAGCTTGAGAGAAAATCTCCTCTCATAATTAAACAGATTCGTTGATTTTTAGTTCTTCAAAGGCACCAAGTTGACCTCAATCTAGTCTTGCTTCAACACATAAATTAGTTCCTATTTATAGTATCATGAATGTTAATAAGGTAATCTGACATTTATTGATCTACATAAAAATCAAAACATGGTTTTATATTTCCTAAGAAAAAATATACACTTAAAAAATAGGTTTAAAAAGAAGCTTCTAAACTCCAATAATTTCTCCTCAGTCTGATTCTTCACTTCTTCCTCCCTGACAAAAGCTGTGGAAGTTACAAAATGTTCAGGGGGTATGTTTGTGTGTGTTGTAAGCAGAGAATAAGTTGTCTCCATCTTTTGTAATTCCCAACTCACATCACTCTAGTTCTTTTTAGGAGTGATAAATTTAGCCAATATAAATTTGCCAAAGCTAAAGCAGAACGTATTTGTTTTCTACATTCTTCTTGGTTTCCTCCTAACAACCAATCTCACCTCCTTCCCTTAGTGCAGCTTCCCCACCTTCCTAATCACCAAATGCCCAGAAATTAAATACAACAGTAAACAAGTCCCCTGAAAGGTACCTTCCTGGTGTTGTCTAAAACAAATGCACTCTTCTGTTTGGGCATTTAAAACACCACAAGCATTCTTACTTAGATTAAATCATGGGTCTCCCTGGTCTCCAGGCATGTCTAGACATGAACCATAAAGGGAATGAGATCCTTGGAGTTTCTCTAGTAACTGCAGGCCAAATCAACAGCAACCCTAAGAACAAGCATTCTTTTTTTTTTTAAACAGAATTAGGCCACACACATTTCATCTCGTTATTTTAATTTTTTAGTTGTGCTACCTACAAAATAAACTGCATTTTAAAAATCTTATTTCAGTAGGCATCGCATATTGATGACTTTTATATAAGTTTTCTTTATTTTTTATCACCTTTGAAGATAAGTTTTAAAAATCTAAATTTCAAGGCATCTACTGCAACCATTGCCTTGGATGGCAGCAATTCAGCTCAGGTAAGACATGTAAGACGCAACTAATAATCATAAAACATCAATCAAAAAAGAGGTATTAAATACTGTATTGGGTAAAAATGACTAACAATTTGAAAGAACAGAATTGCTTTTGTAACTATGTCCTAACCAAGGCTTGTAAGTCTGCATATTATTAATGGAATGGAGGCTATTTTGCTCCTGATTTTATTTATATATGTATATTTAACTAGAAAATACAAAATTGGTTCTCAGTTATCTCTAGAGACCTCAGAGGTTAATTAGCTCTGATTACAGCATGTTGCCTGATATGGCTTCGTATATTATACATGTTAAAGGCATGTGAGGGGTTTACATAATGTATTCAACAACATTGTGCCTCTCCCAAAGATACAATGAATACAAATTACAGTTAGCTGTAAATGACCTGCCTTTTGCAATTTAACTTTACAAGTTAATTTTTACAATTAACGTTTTCTGTACTGTACATTTTATACTTCACTTTGGTTTCTTACTCTTCTCTTTGGTGTACACAGAAGAAATGATTCATTTAACAAACAATGGGCTGTCTTTCATATTCAAATATAATGCTAAAACTCACTCAAATTCATCCTTGAGAAGTTCTTCTGGTGTTTTAACAGTGTGAGCTTAGAATGTGTGTTGAATGATCTAGATCACCTGGGCCTATCCACATTGAGTGGCATCTATGAGACCACTTGCTGGGTTTAGGGAACCAATCTATAACTGGGGAGTTTTACTTTGTGGGCAATAATTTAGAACTAAGGTTTTGGGGTCAACAACAAGTAATCCATCCTGGGTGCATGAAGACCAAAGGGCAGTCAGGGGGCTACTTCCAATTGACTTCTACAAATTGGGTAATCAGAGAATATTCTTTATTCTCTCCTGATTCATGCACTGAAGGAAACAAGGGGAAAGAGTAACTAAAGGAAAGAATTATTAGTAGACGTCTCCCAGAAATCCTAATTATCCTCTTTGCCCAATCTACTCCAAATGCACACATAAACACATCTACATCATCCAATGTGGAATTGTGAGAATAAGAAAATGTAACCGGTCACAAGACATTGTTTCTCTCTCCTCCACAGCCCTCACCCTGAATGTCCAAATTTAGTCTTGCTTCAAGGACCTACTCTAGTGCCACCTCCTCCATGAAACTTCCCTGACCAATTACAGTTCTCCTACATGCCCCACCCTGCCCCCTTTATTTCTACCCACCTTAGTAATTTACTATATACTGTCTTGAATGGCAAATAATGTACGTTCACCTTGTGTTACCATCCAGATTGTACATAGGGAGGGTGGAATGAATGACCTTAGGTCCTGAACATATAGCAGGTATTTAAATAATTATGTGCTGGAAGTAGGGCTCATTTTTGCCTAAAGCTGACCTACAGAGTACAAAACTGTGGCCTTGATCTCAAGTGGACCAAACTCTGATCTAACTAATGAGCTGGCTGTCTCACTCTTTTACTAGAAGATCCAGAACCCACCCTATTGCATGGCCCTCCGAGAGTGTAAGAGAGAACCCACGGGGAACACAAGGGTACAGATGGGACCTCAAAGGCTGTCCTCCTGCACATTACAGGCTACCCAGGCCAACCGCCCATTAGAAAATTCTAGGCTACAATTTGGTACTCGGCAAGGTGTTTTCCCTGACGCGGATGGGTTTGAAAACTGGGAGGGCCTGTGGGACTTCTTGGAGAGGGGGGGAAGGGAGGAGCTCAGGGAACTTCTCAAGACCAGTGTCTGTCTCCGGGGCCGCTTCCCCACAGGGGCCCGCCCTCCGCCCCTTCTCGCGGCTTCCTCCCCTCCCCCATGCAGCCCCTCCCCCATCCCACCCCGTCTCGCGCCCGCCCCGCCCCTTCCACCCGCGGGGTTCCAAGGGCGGTTAGCCCGCCACGGCCACGGTTACTCGGCCACTCGGAGCGGCGGGGCGCACGGGGTTGAGAGAGCCGGCTCTAGAGTTGGGCCCAGAACTGAAGAGAAGTTTTCTGGGGCTGGCCGGACCCGGGTGAGGGAGGTGGGAGCCGGCCTGAGAAAACGAAGGGGAGGGGAAGGGAAGGGAACCTGAGCGGGAGGGCCCTGGGAGGTGCGGGAGACGGCGGCAGGGAAGGCGGGGCGCAGGGATTCGGTGGCCCCGGTGAAGCCAGCTGGCTGGGCGCTCCCGGGAGTCACCTGGGCCTGGGGGGCCCGAACCTGGGGGTGCAGGTCCCCGCTGGAGCGCCGCCCGCTGGCAGTGCCAAGGGTGCGCAGCGAGTCCGGCGGGGGCCAGCGCAGCCAGCGGGCCGGGCGAGAGTGCCCGGGAGGCTTCGGAGGCGTCCTCCGAGGACCCGCGTCCTGGGCCTCGCGCCTAGGCACTGTCGGGCGTCGCCCCCGGTGAAATGCGGGGTCGCGGCGGGCCCGATCCCGCGGCCCGCCCGCTCGGGGATACCGCGTCGGCGCTGCGAACCGTCCGGGAGCTGCAGCCCGCGGGCGCCCGGTGCTCGGTTTGTAGGCAGTGTTAATTAGCTGATTGTACTCTGATGCTTACAATCACTAATTCCACTGCCATCAAAACAAGACACAGCATCACCCGCCGCCCCGCCAGGAGGAAGACGCCACCCTCGGCGGCAAACCGCCGACCCCAAGCGTTTGAGAAGAGCCCGCTGAGCTTCGAGATTTGATGCGTCAGCGTTTAGCGCTGCTGACGGAGCACGTTGTCAACATGCTAGTAACCCCTGCAGACTCCTGCGAGCTGCTGCTTCTAAATATGGTTAAACTGTTAGCAACCTCTAGGAGTTAAAGTAAGATTGTACAATACCATGTAAGCAAAGCGAAATCCGTGGTGTTGAATGGCTTTAAGACATTTAAACTGCTGGGTGGGGCCCCCTATGTAACGCTTAATGCTGTTTGTTGTGATTCATTGTGCCTAGTTTTCATTATTTAGTAGGGTATTCACCAACCCACCAGGTAAAGTGAGCTACAGCTGAAACAATGATTTGCCTGTCACAACGTATGGGGCACCAACCTGAGATGCAGTTTATGATGAAAGCCTTTTTTTTTTTCTGTGAGTCTAGTTACTAGGCAGTGTAGTTAGCTGATTGCTAATAGTACCAATCACTAACCACACGGCCAGGTAAAAAGATTTGGGAATTCATCTAAATGAGCTGCCTGTGCATATCACTGTTCTGGGGGTGGGGGGGATTTGGGGGATTGGAATTTGCTAACATTACCCATTGCCTATTTTTCAATAGGTCAGCCAAGAGAGATATCAACATTTTGGCTGCTAAATATACAACATATGTAATATATGTATATCTTTATATACAATTTTTCAATATTGCTTCAGGCTCTGAACCAAAAAATTTTCGGATATGTTGGGGAATAGGATTTTTCTCCTTAGCTGACTGTCATTGTATAGATTTGTAATTATCAATTTTTGAGCTATCTTTCTGTGGGACTGTATTAATATCTTGAAAGCATAAAGTGCCATAAGGTCACTATGGAAACCATAAGGCCATAAGGAAACTAAATTGTGGTTATTACCAATGTGTCCATTTCCTTTCCTAAATTGGTTTTATGATGTCCATTTCAATTCCTGCCACAGTAATTACAACTTTCCTATCGCTGAAATGGTTAAATTGTTCCTAGATTAACCAGATCTCCCGGGAAAGCTATGCACATACACTTATTAATATTTTTATAAGAATTCATTAACCAAAATTTTTATAGTGTTTTTCATGAAGGGACTGGGTCCACTCATCCGATATATTTACAACTGTTGCAGTCTAAGCAGCTTTTAGTGGGACTGATGTTACAATCTAAATCGACCTTCTTTTCGTAAGATTGGTCTTAAAGGATGCAGGGGAGAAAGTGTATAAAACATTATATACAGAGGTGCCTATCAGCCCAGTTCACACCTCTAGCTTCCATAGGCTAGGTTGTTAGCTGCCTTACTGAATTCACCAACCACTGCAGGCCCAGAACTTCCCCATAGAGGGTGCTGAGCTACAGCAATCTGGTGTGGAAAGGGGATTGGGACGGTGGAGCTAAGGGAAGCTTTATTTAGATATAGTTGGGGGGAAAGGAAGCTGGTCGCGGGGGGGCGGGGGGGGGCGGGGGGTGGAGGTGGTGGGGTGGAGGCTAACTCAGAATAAAAGAGAGCTGAAGTGCTCCCCCACTGACTCCAACAGGACAAGACGCCCCAAAGTTGATGTTTTGACTCTCCTATCTCGACACGAAGGCTTGGACTGGTCCCGAAGTCTGCGATCACTGCAGAAGTGGGATTCAGGTGGCGCACAAGCGCGCGCGCTAGACCCCAGCTTCTATCGAGGAAACTAAGGGCTTCCGGCCGTGGTTGTGGCCAACTTAGCGGGTTTCCGGTGGAGGGGGGGCAGGCGGGGCGGGGTGGCTGGGAGAAGGGCAAGGGAGCTTGGAGAAGCGTCCTGAGTTGCCATGGAAACGAGGCCCAGCAACGGTCTTAGCAGCCGAAGGGAGTCGTGTGAAACTCACCCGCAGGGATTACTGGTGTTCACCGGCTCTTCGGATCACGATGCCAACTTGGCCAAGCAGTTCTGGATCGGGGCGTCAATGTATCCCCCTAACGAATCTCAGTTGGTGCTGTCCAGAGGTAGCAGTCAGCGTCTGCCGGTGGCGCGGCCCTCGAGGAGCAGTGCGCTTGGTGAGTAGCTGCCTCCTGTCAGCGATTTCTGCCTCCTCCGTAACCACGGGGCAGACACCAGAGCCCCTCCCAGGAGAAACTGCCGAACCTAATTCTAAAATAAGAATCTTTCATTCAGATGTCTAAAACCCTGAAAAAACAGTTCTAAAATCTTCCCAGCAATCCTTCCACCCCAAAATGATCAGTGGTATCTTTGTTACATCTAAAAGTCCATCTGAAAATATCCCTTGGTTATGACATCTATTTGCCTAAACGGTGTAGAATAATCTCGGCAAATGTTATATGTTGGCTGAAAGGATATGAAGGATGGTTTTTCACATAATAGAGTTCAAAAGTGAAAGCCCTAGAGAAGGTTGAAGGCAGAGTCAACATTAGGAACCAAGTTCCCTGACCTGTAAGGCCTAAGATGGGAAACTATTATGCAATTTTTACAGGTATAGAAAAATTAAATACCTTTAATGCTGTGGTTTTTCCAATGACTACTTCCCTTTTGTATTTTTTAGAGAAAAGTTACTTCCAGCCTTTTTTCCTTGAGAAAAGCAGTAAGTACCAAGTTTTATGCCTTTCAATATCCTGATTCCTAGACTCTTAAAAAATATATATATATAGGTAATAAGTGTAAAGATACAACTTCTTCCTTTGGCATAACTTTCTGAATTGCATACCAAGACCCTGCCTCAGGGACCACCCCATTTATCCAGAGGAAAATGCCTAAATTCCTATAACACATTGAATAGGAATGTAGAAATTGTAATCTATGATACTGCAAGTAAGTTCTGTTTAGAGACCTTTTCTTGTCTCTGGACTTGGGCTACTCCTCTTCTAAAGAGATTAGAGGTTCCCTGCAGCCAGAGCTAATTAATTCAGTCTCCAGTTATTTATGAATCTGGTTCATAAAGTTTCAAGACAGTACATATTTGTGTTTACCTTCCTACTTTATGTATTACCTTTTAAACTTTAATTTTTTATCAACATGATTGTAAAATCATGATAAAATTATTTCAGATTGTATTTGATTCTATTTTCTTTAGAGAGAAGAGATGTCATTGCTGAAACCCTAAAGATTCAGGAATCTGAGGAGAAAAAAAAGTATCTCCAAAAGGTAGGCCAATATTTCAGAAAGTCATCTGATTTGCATTAAAATTTCATTATTATTTTCTAAATCATCCCAATTATTCTTTTTCTAACATATGCATATAAAAATTTTCTGCTTCTAGTATATCAGCTTGAGCAATAGGAAGACCTTTATTAGAATTTTAATTTAAGATTAAGAAATTCTATTAAACTTTGGCTATTCTCAGTCTCTGCAAAAGCCCAAGGATGTGTAAGAACAATGAAATCAGAGGGAAGTGGGGAAAGATGGATTCACACACTTTCCACCCAATAAGGCCCCAAACCATATACAGTGTTGTAAGAACAGAAATATTGTAAGAACAGGAAAAACTGAATAGAATTGCCTATCTTAATAGGTCAAAATTAAGTGATCAGAGGAATGAGTCCGTCATCTAGAACCATTTTGCCTAAAGGCTGCAATTAAACACATTGGTGTTGTCAAATCAACTGAACATGTCTCTTCTTGGCAACATCCCTTGTTTGCTTTTCTTTTGCAGACACAGCCTCTAACTCAACAATTAGTACAGTGATTTATAGAAACATTTTATGTGGTTAATGGATAAATTCCATTCCTCTAACTGTTCCTGTACTTTAAAAGCAGATAGAGGATTCGTCTGGCCTAATGTCTTTAATCAACAGATGTATTGGCAAAGTCCAAAAGACTTAGCGGGAATTCTACATAAATTACAGAACAATGCATGTGAGTTTGCTGATCACATTAGTTTCCTTTGTGGACTCTTGGTGATTCCTCCAAACAAATTAAGTGATTAGAAATAGTCAGCATTTTATTCTCTCTTGAGGATATTAGATAATGTATATTTATATCAGGACTTAATAGTGGGAAGGGAACCTAATTTTCAGTGAAGCAAAGATCATTAAAAGTTGACTTCTTCAGCGTGTTTTAATTTCATTTTTGGAAGGGATTAGTAATAAAAGATTAAAGACAAACTATTATCAACTTCTTTCATCTTTTGTCAAACAATTAAGACAATATGATGAGTTACAAGTAGATGTTCTGCTAATGGTAGTCTTAGAACTGATTTCCTTGCCTCAGGTTCTTCTATTATTAATTACTTAATTAATTCCCAGATATCTTTTGAGATCCTGCCATGTGCCAAGTACTGTACTAGATGCTGGGAATACAAAGACAAGATGTGTTCCCTGATCTCAAGGAGTTTATAATCTGGTGGGGGAGAATGCCAATTAAAGGCAGGAATTATGATACATTTTCATGATAGATGTATGCACTTAATACTATGGGAACACATTGAAGGACATCAAAGTCAAGCTTAAGGAATCAAGAAATCTTCCCAAAGGAACTGAGCTTCAAAGAATCTATAGAGTTGACCAAACAAAGAATATCCTCCATGCTGCACTAGTTATCTTCCTAAAACCCAAATCCTATTATGCTGCTTTCTTACTGTATTAGTCTGCTAGGGCTGCCATAACAAAATACCACAGACCACGTGGCTTAAATAACAGAATTTTATTCTCTCACAGTTCTGGAGGCTGGAAATCTGAGATCAAGGTGCCTCCAGAGTTGGTTTCTGATGAAGCCTCCTTTCCGGGCTTCTAGATGGCCATCTTCTCACTGTGTCCTCACATGGCAGAGGGAGAAAGCTCTAGTGTCTCTTCCCCATCTTGTAAGGACACCAGTCTTATTGTATTAGGGCCCCTAATGACCTCATTTAACTTTACCTCCCTAAAGGATCTGTTTCCAAATAGAGTTACACGGAGGGTTAGGGCTTCAACATAGGAATTGCAGGAGTGGGGGTGGAAATGACACAATTCAGTCCATACACCTACTTTTGTTTTTTTTCCCCTGGCTCTCCATTTCTGCAGGATGGAGACCAGACTCTCCAGCATGATATTCAAGTTCTTTTCCAGTCTGACTATAACCTGACTGGCTTCTACCACTCTCCTTCCTCCTTCCCCTATACCCCACCCTACCCCCAATGCAGCCTACTCTGTACAGTTGGTTCTCACCACTAGGCTTGGGGACACTGTGTACCCCTCCCCATACGTGCTACCGAAATGGTAAATGGGTAAAACATATTTTTTCTAAACCTAAGCATGCACATTATACTGTGATATCTGCCACATTGTACATTAAGTCAAGTGGGTCCTGCAATGCAGTATAAAGAAGATTCTATGATGTTGAGAGTACAAGACAAGAGGCCCAACCAAGCAGCAAGCCAGCAGGATAGAAAGAGAATATTACTGAAACTGTGCCTTGCGAGTATATAGGAGAGCTGAATCAGTTTGGTACGATACAGTTCTAGTCAAACAATGCCATGGTGAAAAAAGCAAGAGAATTGTGTAATAACTGAAGGCTCTTACAGATATCCTCAGATACTGTTGTGATGTGGTACTCATAACACCCAATTTAGTGAGTGTCTACCATGTGCTATATATATTAAACTAAGCACTGTACATGCATCAACTCATATTCTCCTTAAAATAGCCTCATGAGGATTATTCCCATTTAATCAAACAAGGCTTAAATGATTTTCCAAAGTTCCCACAACTGGTAAGTGGCCGAGCCTAGATTCAAAGCCTGTCTCCTAACTCCAAAGCCTGTGAGACTCATTGTGTTGTAATGATTGCTGGCCAGGGCATTGTTCAGCTATGCTGCCAAATATTCTAAAATTCAAAACTGTGGTATGAATACAAGTGTGAGAAACAGTGACTATACGCTGTTTCTTCAACCTACAATGCACTTTCGTGTCTCTACCTGAAATGCTCTCCCCCATTTACCTTCAAGGCCCAGCTCAAATGCAACTTCTCTGTGAAGCTTTCCCAGAGGTGACTTAGAGACAACAGAATGAATAGCTCCCTTCTCTGTGCTGTCAGAGCAAGTCACGATCTGTGTTATAGGTAATTGTGTTATAGGTATGTTTCTGTCCTTCCTGCTAAATTCCAGGCACCATAGGGTTTGGAAGTCTGACTCGGCCACTTACTATATGAGTGACCTTGAGCAGCCTATTTAACCCCTGTGAGGCTCAGCTTCCTCAGGTAGAGAAGGAGGAATGATAAAAATATTCCCCTCATCGAGTTGGTATAAGATATGTAAAGCGCCGGGCCATTGTTTTCTCTCAACAAATGTTAACTCTCTTTTCCTCCCTGAGGGCAGAGGTCATTTCTTATTTACTTAACTCTTGTGCTTTTCCGGCTATTGAAACTCAGTAAATATCGATATTTGTTGACTGAATAAATAAATTCATAAGTGAATTAATCAGTGAACATATGCTGTATACAGTGATAACACCATTTTGGTTAGCCTTTTGTACATATACACATCTGGCAAATTTTTTTAGGCTGACAATTTTTGCAAGGATATGCCCCAAAGCTAGTCTGTTTGCAAGTCTGCTTTAGGAGCAATTTAGCATATCCCCTCGCATCTCGGTTTTGCTTTTACCTCGTGGGTCTATATATGATGGGAGGAAATGTGACTCCCTGTAATCACTAAAACATAGAATCTATTTTTGGATACTGCTGTTTTTCTAAGTCTGTAGTACTCTCTCTGCATTGCTGCCACCACCATTCTAGAATTCTTACCTTAATGGCACAACATAAATGGGGAGGTGGGAGGTTCTAGGTAACTAATAAAACATTTACAATGATCTATTCAATTTGAGAATCTTCTACATATTTTGAATATATACATTTGTATAAGTAAATGCCTGGTATAATTTTCATTATAAAAAGGAAAAAAATATTTCCCATCAAGTCTCTTAAATGTTTTTTCTTCCACTTTCTCCTTAAAATTAATGAAAATCTAAAAATTTATCTCTGTCTCTCCTAAAACTACTTTTATAGCTTTTTCTCCCCAACTGATATTGATTTTTCAGTTGCTAAACTTTTAAAACTTTAATGTTATCCTCCATTTTGGAATATTTTCCAGGTATACCTTATAAATGCTTTTGGTTAGTGGACAAAATGCTATTAATCACAAGTACTATTTCTGCAATGGATATCCACGGCAGAAAATCAAGAACAATTTGAGTCTGTCAAGATTAAATGGCTTACTCTGTCCATAAAGGAAACCGTATAGCACTCAACTGGACCATTATTCTTCCTTTGAGAGTTCTAAAGTAGTTTGAAAACATTATAAGAAATGAATAGTCAGCTAATTCTTTGAAATCATAAAATTAATTTGCTTTTTAGTTTTGCCACCTTTAAGAAAGCTCTTTAGCTGATTATCTCTTTATGAAAAGAATTATAAATAATTCATTTGCTGGGAGGAGGAAGAAAAGATCAGAGCAGTACTTTAAGGCATGTATATAGATGACGTATTTAGAAATGTCCATCTGGAATCAGAGTTTTAACGTGAGTGAATATAAACTAAAGGTTTTCACAAGGAAAATATGCAATCTGCAGAACAACAATAAATATATACTCTGTATTGGGAATGGGGTTTTAAATCTGTTCAGTCACACAACCTTTACAACCAATACTGACCATAGTGTAAGCCTTCCTCAAAAGTCAATTTGCTATATGGTGCTTCAGTGAACCAGAAGCAAATCATGCTATGATGAGAACATTCTTAGAAAAAGAGTCTAAGAAGTTTCACAAAGGTGTATTTTTAGACACCGAATCATGAAAGTGGAAAACTTTAACATTATCCTCCATTATCTTACACTTTCAAAGGGATACTCAGAATCATTATAAGTCAATTTTGTAGAGCCAAACCAAAGACACAATAAACTTCCTCAGTGTCATTGCCCAGGATGCTCAGATAAAAGAAAATCCTCTCTGTTGTCAAATTGCCCAGGAATGGCTTCCCAGACAAACCAAATTTTTCTCAGTCACAGTGTTATCTGGCTTTGTTTTAATTTTGCTTTCCTGCCCTCATGTAATAATAACAAAGTTCCTTTTCCTCCATAAAATAAATACCATTAGGAAGTGGTGGATTTCTCCTTCACCAACAAAAGATACTTATTTAAATTCTTGTTGTTCCTAATTTGTCAAAGAATTCAAGAGGCAGAATCATAAAAACAGACTGTGCATTCACAGTAACAAGCAAATATTTTGGTAGTAAATGATAATTAAAAGATTGCATAAATATGAATCACTCTTTTAAATCCTCTATTGTACCACTTTGTTTTCAAACGTTATTCAATCTGGGGAAACATTTTCAGTTGACAGATGAGGTTCCCCTCTTAATCTTCTTTAGCAACATCTGAGAAAAGATACTCAGGGTAAGAAATGAGATTTGAGATCAAATAGCTGAATTCATTGCCCCAGGCAGACCCAGCCCCAGAGTTGGATAGGGTCATGCCCCAAATGCATCGCATCCTCTTTTTTCCAAAGATCTGTATACTTTCTCTTCTGTATACATTCACTCTAAGAACAAAATAAAAGCATTTTAAGCCCCGCGGTACAATTAGGCAAGGACCCATACTATCTATCTCCTGGTAAAACATGATTAAATGAAACTACTGAACACAGAATGAAGCAAAAAAGGATGGTGTATTTTTTTAAATAAAGGCAGAACTATCAATTTGATTCCAGCTACATGAAGCCTTATTGTTCAAATTTTTAAACACCTTATAAGCAGTAGGGTGAATCAAATAGAATTTATTGAAGAACTGGGTAATTCTGTGGATCAGGTAACTCAGAAAATACAACATACCTGAAATCAAATCCATAATCTGCCTTTTCCCTTTGCCTCTATCAACGGCAAGATGAAAAGATATGCAGGTAAGTTATATTGGAGCCAGATAAGAAAATTTAAAATTTTCTGTGTCTATATTTACTTCACCATTTAATCACTTTCTATGCTAAGGTATTTTAGTCACAATAGGTGTGGTCAAGCATACCCTCAGAGCCTGAGGTGATACAGCCGTTTGTCTATTTGGCTCCTGAGATTTTGCAGTTCCCCAAGCCACTGTGTTGGAAATATAGTCAATCCTCATTATTCACAATTCTGTATATGCAAATTAACTTACTAGCAACAGTTTATTTGTAACCCCAAAATCAATACCTGTAGCACTTTCATGGTCATTGGAGGACATTCACAGAGCAGAGAAAAATTTGATTTGCCCAACACACATGTTCCTAGCTGAGGCTGAACAAGGCAATGTTCTGCCTTCTTGTTTCAGCTCATACCGTGAACAGGTTTCCTTTTTGCAGTTTATTAAGTGCCACGTTCTTTGCTTTTTTTTTTTTTTTTTTTTTTTTTGATGATTTCGCTGTTTTAAATAGCCTCCAAGTGCTGAAGTACTGTCTAGTGTTCTTAAGTGCAAGAAGGTTGTGATATGCCTTATGGAGAAAATACATGCATTAGATAAGCTTTATTCAGACATGAGTTATAAGTGCTGTTGGCTATGAGTTCAATGTTGATGAATCAGCAAGGTATTTTAAATAAGGTGTCTATAAAGAGAAATATACATAAAACCAGGCTATATATTGATCCATTGGTGAAATGTTGTGATCAAAGACAGGCAGGAACCTAGGAGACATGATCACCTCGGTGACATTGAGTCTACAGTTTCTTCCGCTTGGAAATGCTTTTCTCCCGTTTCTCCCTTTAGCTAATGCCTACTTGTATTTAAAAACAATTCAAAAATAGTCACATTCAAGTCTTTCCTCACCCTTATATATTCCCCAGGCTGATAACAAATGCCCCTTGTTTTGTGCTTCCCTAGTACCCTGTGCATTCCCCAGTCGTAATCACTGACATATCGTACTGTAGTGTAGTTGAGGTATGTACTGTGGTGTAGTTGAGGTATTTCTCCTACAGGCTCTAAGTTTCTTAAGGAAAAGGATCATGACTTCTTCGACTTTATAATCACAAGACCTGACAAATATCAGATGATCTCCTAACCTACCAAATAAATGCTTATGAGTGAATAAATAGATGATGTAACTTGTCTGGACCAGAATCCTGCATGATAGTCCAGTTCCTTGAGCTGGATGGCATATGAGGTACTCATTAATAGGACGGTCCAAAATAGGATTCACCAAGACTCAGAGGCCTCACAGACTCAGAGGGAACGAACAGACATGTAGTCAGTTGTGAAAAGGATGTGCAAGCAACAGACAAGAGTGGAAATACAGTCTGTAGGCCACAGAAGAAAGCCACAGTCAATGAGCATTATCAGTTCTCTGAAGGAAGCGATACCAGAAAAAAGCAATAAATGGAAATTTAAGATCATGGTGCCAAGGTTCAACAGCATATAAAAGAAATCTTGACGTGGGAATTAGAATTCAGCATCAGGAGTAGAAAATAAGTCAAGGCCACTGTCCCAGAGTGTCGGGGATGCTAGACAAAGAAACAAGACATGGACTTGAACACATGGGACAAGACAATATTCTATACAGTAGAACTTTGGTACAGAGATAGGCTTGGTTTTAAAATTAAAAAAAAAAAAAAAAAAAAAAACAAATTCCTAGAAGCATGTACCTTTCCCCCAAACTCCAATCACCTTCCTAAACATTTATGTCATTCTCTACTGCCATACCCAGAAAACTACTTCAGAGCCATCAATATATGAGACAATTCACCTAACCATAGTAATTTTTTCTTGGCCAAGCCAAAAGATACTGTTCAAAAATCAATTTACTAATAATTGATTCTATTGTTGAGATAAACTCTGTTAAATGACTATTTAAGGAAGAAAAAGGCATATTTTCATTGTAACACTAATTCAGTAATTTATTTGAAAAAACTTAGAAGTTATTTAAGATATTTTATCTGAACTTTGAAACTTTTATTTTAAAGGATAAATTTTTAGAGCACTGAATAAGTAAAAACAGAAAGAAAAAAGATAGTTCTTAATTGTGGTTATAAAGTTTTATATATTACGTTTGCATTCTCTGGGGTTTATGGCCATAAATGTTCCCAATAGATATAATGTAGATGTTGGAGTAGGTATAGACATTAGTCTCTATGTGTGAAGTTGAATTGGACATTGTATGGGTCTCAATGCATACAGGTGAGGGCCCTGCACTGAAGTGTAGGGTCACAAGTCCAAACTGAACTTTACAGAATGTTTGCCCAAAGCAGTTGAAAAGTTTGTAGCCTTAAAAAAAGAAGAGATGTAGGCAAGGAAAGGGCCAAAGCTGAAGAGGCAATGTCAAGCTCAGGCAAGAAGAGCCAAGCAAAGACATCAACAATAGGATAAGACCCCAAGCCAAAAGTTAGGAGAATCTGATTTGGGAAAATTGTGCAAGATTCACTCAACAAATATTTATTGAGTGAACATTAAAATTCAAATCTCACTTATTGCTTTTTTAAAGAATAAGTGCCTTTTAAAGCAACATTAAAGCAGTTTTTCACTTTGCTGTACACCTGGCATTGTGCTGGGCACTGGAGAACAATGATGAACAACAACAAAAAACAAGATACAAACTCTGTCCTTATCTGAAACTTGCAATTTAATTAAGGAGAGAGATATTTATGAAGAATTTTACATGATATTAGAGGCACATTTAATAGGGCAGTATTGATCCAATCAAAAGAGTCAGGGAGAATTTCTGCAAAGATTAAGCTGAGATTCGAAGGAAGAGTGGGCATTAATTAGGCCAGAAGGAGGAGTGGAGGGAGCATTACGAGAGCATTCCGGACAGTAGAAACAGCATAGCGCGTGTCCGAAGCTGAATGGCCAGTGTGGTGATGGGAAGGTTAGGCCATAGTACATAAACAATAAGAAACCATTGAAGGGTTTTAAGCTGGGGGATGATAATATCAGATTTGTTTGAAAAAATTCAAGAGAATGAATTAAAAGTAGCTAGAGCAGAAGTAGGGAAACCAGAGTGAAGGCCATTGCAATCATCCAGTTGGGAGGTGATGGTAGTTTGGATTAGGAAAAAGTAGATAGATTTAAGAGATATTTAGGAAGTAAAATAAGTAGGACTTCAGTTGTGTATTGGATATGGATGGTGAGGCATAGCAAGGTATCAAAGATAACTCATAGTTTTCTGGCTTGCACAACAGGATGGATGGTGCCATTCTCTGAAACAAGGAACGTTAAATAAAGGTCAGGTGTTGGGGGTTTTGGGGGAAGTGGGAAGGGGTTAGAAGTTCAGTTTTAGACTCATGGAGTGTGAGGTGCCTTTGAGATAAGCAATGATAAGCCTATTCGAGCTGTCAAATAGGCCTGTGGGCTAAATATATGGGCTAGAGAAGTATGGGCCAGAGATGAGATAGAGTCATCTGGATGGAGAATCCCCCACCCTCTCCTTCTTACAACCTAATGGGCAGGACAGGAGAGACATACCTAAAAGATGAGGTCAGTCCCATTCACCCATTCATCATATGTGTGTAACCATCAACATGATGAAAACATTAAAGACTCAGCAGTTACTTGTTTGCTAAGGACAAGTCTTGGTAATTATCGTAGAGCAAATCATCAATAGTATATAATTCAATCATATATAGAAGTATCTTTAATATATCTATACTTTATTGAATTTAAAGGTGTAATAATTCATTTTATGCTCATATTGTTCTCAACATTAAAATTCAAATCTCACTTATTGCTTTTTTAAAAAATAAGTGCCTTTTAAAGCAACATTAAAGTAGTTTTTCACTTTGCTGTACACCTGAAACTAACACAACATTGTAAATCAACTATACTCCAATAAAAATTTTAAAAAATTAAAAACAAGCTGGGAAATTTAAAAAATAAATAAAGCAGTTTTAAAAAATCATTTATGCTTATACTTTCATGCATTTGTTTTGTGTGACTTTTAAAATAAGAGCTATGCGGGACTTCCCTGGTGGTCCGGTGGTTAAGAATCCACCTTCCAATGCAGGGAACGCAGGTTCCATCCCTGGTCAGGGAACTAAGATCCCACATGCCACGGGGCAACTAAGCCTGTGTGCCACAACTACAGAGCCCACGCGCTGTGGAGCCCACACGCCACAACTACAGAGTTCATGCACCGCAACTACTGAGACTGCACGCTTTGGAGCCCGTGCACCACGACTGGAGACAAGCCAGCGTGCCGTAATGAAGACCCGACGCAGCCAAACAAATAAATAAATAAATAAATAAATAAATATTTTAAAAAAAGAAGACTATTAAAAAAAATAAAATAAGAGCTATGCTCTTCAGGTAATTACTATTGGCTTTCCATTAAAATATATGTAACAGAATTAAGAAAAAATATGTAACAGAACCAAGAAAATACACATTTTTTTCTTCTTCAAAACAGATAAATTCATGTTTTATCAAAACCTACATTTAAGAAAAATTGTTGACTCCCTTTTATGTAATGACTGATATGTTTCTCTCATTTTAGTAAGCCACTATTTTTCAAATGAAAATTATATATGCCCAAGCTGGGAATTGAGCCAGGATCAGGCAGTTTTCAGGAGGTATGAAAATGTGCTTAGACATGCATTTTTTTCTGCAAGTCAGCATTCTCCCTCCTCCCGATTAATAATCTTCTAACGTCTACCATCCACTCCCATAGATGAGTGCCTTTAGATCTACCTTCTAAATATCAGATTAGAGCTGGAGAAAGCCTTTTCGCTGATTAGTCAGGCTATCTTTTTTTTTTTTTTTTGGCTTTTAATTTATTTATTTATTTATTTATTTATTTATTTATAGGTGTGTTGGGTCTTCATTTCTGTGCGAGGGCTTTCTCTAGTTGTGGCGAGCGGGGGCCACTCTTCATCGGGGTGCGCGGGCCTCTCACTGTCGCTTGTTGCGGAGCACAGGCTCCAGACGCGCAGGCTCAGTAGTTGTGGCTCACGGGCCCAGTTGCTCCGCGGCATGTGGGATCTTCCCAGACCAGGGCTCGAACCCGTGTCCCCTGCATTGGCAGGCAGATTCTCAACCACTGCACCACCAGGGAAGCCCAGTAAGGCTATCTTTTAAAGTACATGGTAGGTCATTTGCGGGCCAACAGTTCTGTATCTTATTATTATAGTAGATATAAATTTACTATATGGAAGTTGTAGAATCTACATAGCAGATTTCAATTAATAGACACAGGGAATGGTAGTAAATTCATAGAGTAAATTCACAGTTGAAGCATTCTGCTATCAAAATCAACAGGCCAAGAGGCACATACTGCCTTTTGGAATCAAGCCCAAATGTGAGACATAGTTTCACCTTAAGCCAATAGTAATGCTAACCTTCCTCAACTGCATTTTGTAACAGAACAGGAATAGAAGCTACTGAAGATTAAGACTGTGTAGAATAAGAACTAAGACTCCCTTGTGACTCCATCGGGCGTTTAACTTGCAATTATTGGCATAGAGATAAAAATTAAATTCTGGAGCCTCAAGAAAAACATCAGATAATGTTCTCTAATCTCTGTAAAACCACAGAACCTTGGTTCTGCTTAGGTAATATTCTAAAATTGGAACGTACTGTAATTCTCATTTTATACTTAACTTATAATCAAAAGTCATCATAAATATTTAGCATACATTAAATAAGATCTTAGAAAGTTCATCAGTTTATAGGTACCACTATAGTTTAACTATTCTTTACCCTTTAACCACTTTTTGCAAAGTGCTACATGATCCCATAAAATAAGTAAATTAACTTTGATCAAGCAGACTTCATTCTGGATTAGCTCCCCCTGCTGTGTATTCCCATAGCACACATTTTCCACTAGAATATAAATTTTTCTGTGAGAGCAGAGACTGTCTTCTTCACCATGGTTAATCCTAATTAATTCTTCATTTCCAGAATCAAGATTGAATAAAGAAACCATTCTGTTACTGTGTGTGTATGTGTGTGTAAGTGTGCCACAATCTCTAGTATGTGTTTTAAGTAGTGTAGCAAAAGAAGCATGGAGTCAAACAGAACTGAGAATGAGTTTGAATCCTTGGCTCTGCCAGTTACTAGTTACCTAATTAATGTTAAGTGACCCTGAGAAAAGTTGTTAATTTTTATGTTGGTTGAGTTCCTTCTATTTGTAAAGAGACAATAATATCATCTACCTCAGGATTAAAGGAATTACACAAAGCCTGACATCCAGCAGGTACCCAATGAAAGTTTGTTTTTAACTTCTCTGCTTTCCCTCTTTTTTTAACCCATAATTGAAAAATAAAATTTTAGGAAGTACAAAATAAGCTTTAGTATTAAATGAAATGGTTTGACCAAAGTGGTAAATCTCAAAGGATGATGAGTAGATTATGAAAGACATGGTCACCCAGGTATCGACATCCTGATTAAAAGACACAATCAAGATTGGCTTGCTCATACTGTAAAGAGACTCTCACATATTTTTCTTAATCCTATCTTCATCATCTGCAAAAAGAAAAATTACCACTGAAGATATATTTTGAAATTTCAACTATGGAGCAAAATGTGTAGGCAAAGTTTATTTAACCATTGCAGGTAAATAAAATATAATTAAATTTTCTCATAATGCCTCTCTCTACAAGTATAGATTAAGAGGTAAATGTCATGATAATTCTGCAGGTCTGGATCAGTGGTTCTCAATTAGAACCCTGTCAAAAATCAAGGGAGAAAAGAATATTACTATATTCCACTATATACACACCCTTTGCAACAGTTCTTGGAAACCTAGAAAAAGACGCTGGTATAGAAGCTAACTTAGAAGCCAAGGTTATTAGAAGTGGTGGATAGTACAGCAAATAGACCCAACTCAATCCAAGGCAAGCCCAACCCATGAGCTAAATATTGACTAAAATTAGTTGAAATGAAAAATATGGCGCTAATCTGCATAAGTACTATAGGTTTGGTTTGTTTATTTTGTTTTCGTGTTTGAGTAAATAGGGTTTTTTTTCCCTTGCAATAGTTGGTAAGTTACTAGGAAATCATCCATTTCATCTACATTTTCAAATTTATTCGTGTAAAGGATTCATAGTTTTTTTTTTTTTAAACCAAATGTCTTCGATGTATTTTTTTTTTTTTATTCACACACACACACACACTGTATTTTATTTTTACAAGACATAAATAGACTGACACCAAGCATTGTACATGGATGACCACAGCAAAAGCAACAATGGTTGCAATTACCAAACATGAAACACACTCATACTATGTCATAATATTGACATTCAGTCCAGTAATCCTCCACTGTAACAGCTCCTTTACTTTGCAGTGAAAATTGATTTGTATATTCTTTGCCTCTGAGTCCTTGTGGGATTTTTTTTTTTTTTTTTAAATTCAGACAGAAAGTCACAAAAATTATACTCATCCTCATCAGTTCACTCAGTCCCATGTAATTAATTTTTTTTTCATCTTGATCTTTTGTTAGCACTTTTATGAGTTCATCAGTTTTTCATTAGAGTTCTGAAAATGCTTATTCATTCAGTTCAGCAGTACAGTCAGTTACCAGAAACCTGTACTTGTCAGAGTCTTTTCCATGAATTTCTTGAAGATGAAACCCTTTTATAGGAACATATTTGCAAAATCATCAGAGTACACCCAGAACTGTCTGTAAATGACAAAAGACTTAAAAATGACCACGGTTAAAGATTTGATGAAAGTTCATAATAATGCAGTTGACAAGAAAATTAGTTATTTCTGAGATATACATTTTAAAGTAATAACTAGGATTATTACTTATAACATTATACCAGAACATATAAGATTTTTAGAAATTTCATGTAATGTCTGAAACATTTATATTAACATATTTCCATACATATTTCCATACAAATACAAATATAAGATTTTTAGAAATTTCATGTAATGTCTGAAACATTTATATTAACATATTTCCATACATATTTCCATACAAATACAAATATAAGATTTTTAGAAATTTCATGTAATGTCTGAAACATTTATATTAACATATTTCCATACAAATAACCCAATGAAAGTTTAGTATTAGTTGTTTTGTTTGTTTTTTTATACTGCAGGTTCTTATTAGGCATCAGTTTTATACACATCAGTGTATACATGTCAATCCCAATTGCCCAATTCAGCACACCACCATCCCCACCTCACCGCAGTTTTCCCCCCTTGGTGTCCATATGACCATTCTCTACATTTGTGTCTCAACTTCTGCCCTGCAAACTGGCTCATCTGTACCATTTTTCTAGGTTCCGCATACATGCATTAATATACGATATTTGTTTTTCTCTTTCTGACTTACTTCACTCTGTATGACATTCTCTAGATCCATCCATGTCTCAACAAATGACTCAATTTCGTTCCTTTTTATGGCTGAGTAATATTCCATTGTATATATGTACCACATCTTCTTTATCCATTCGTCTGTTGATGGGCATGTAGGTTGCTTCCATGACCTGGCTATTGTAAATAGTGCTGCAATGAACATTCGGGTGCATGTGTCTTTTTGAATTACGGTTTTCTCTGGGTATATGCCCAGTAGTGGGATTGCTGGGTCATATGGTAATTCTATTTTTAGTTTTTTAAGGAGCCTCCATATTGTTCTCCATAGTGGCTGTATCAATTTACATTCCCACCAACAGTGCAAGAGGGTTCCCTTTTCTCCACACCCTCTCCAGCATTTGTTGTTTGTAGATTTTCTGATGATGCCCATTCTAACAGGAGTGAGGTGATACCTCATTGTAGTTTTGATTTGCATTTCTCTAATAATTAGTGATGTTGAGCATCTTTTCATGTGCTTCGTGGCCGTCTGTATGTCTTCTTTGGAGAAATGTCTATTTAGGTCTTCTGCCCATTTTTGGATTGGGGTGTTTGTTTCTTTGATATTGAGCTGAATGAGCTGTTTATATATTTTGGAGATTAATCCTTTGTCCGTTGATTCATTTGCAAATATTTTCTCCCATTCTGAGGGTTGTCTTTTCGTCTTGTTTATGGTTTCCTTTGCTGTGCAAAAGCTTTGAAGTTTCATTAGGTCCCATTTGTTTATTTTTGTTTTTATTTCCATTACTCTAGGAGGTGGATCAAAAAAGATCTTGCTGTGAATTATGTCAAAGAGTGTTCTTCCTATGTTTTCCTCTAAGAGTTTTATAGTGTCCAGTCTTATATTTAGGTCTGTAATCCATTTTGAGTTTATTTTTGTGTATGGTGTTAGGGAGTATTCTAATTTCATTCTTTTACATGTAGCTGTCCAGTTTTCCCAGCACCACTTATTGAAGAGACTGTCTTTTCTCCATTGTATATCTTTGCCTCCTTTGTCATAGATTAGTTGACCATAGGTGCGTGGGTTAATCTCTGGGCTTTCTATCTTGTTCCATTGATCTATGTTTCTGTTTTTGTGCCAGTACCATACTGTCTTGATTACTGTAGCTTTGTAGTATAGTCCGAAGTCAGGGAGTCTGATTCCTCCAGCTCCATTTTTTTCCCTCAAGACTGCTTTGGCTATTCGGGGTCTTTTGTGTCTCCATACAAATTTTAAGATGATTTGTTCTAGCTCCGTAAAAAATGCCATTGGTAATTTGATAGGGATTGCATTGAATCTGTAGATTGCTTTGGGTAGTATACTCATTTTCACAATGTTGATTCTTCCAATCCAAGAACATGGTATATCTCTCCATCTGTTGGTATCATCTTTAATTTCTTTCATCAGTGTCTTATAGTTTTCTGCATACAGGTCTTTCGTCTCCCTAGGTAGGTTTATTCCTAGGTATTTTATTCTTTTTGTTGCAATGGTAAATGGGAGTGTTTCCATAATTTCTCTTTCAGATTTTTCATCATTAGTGTATAGGAATGCAAGAGATTTCTGTGCATTAATTTTGTATCCTGCAACTTTACCATATTCATTAATTAGCTCTAGCAGTTTTCTGGTGGCAGTTTTAGGATTCTCTATGTATAGTATCATGTCATCTGCAAACAGTGACAGTTTTACTTCTTCTTTTCAAATTTGTATTCCTTTTATTTCTTTTTCTTCTCTGATTGCCGTGGCTAGGACTTCCAGAACTATGTTGAATAATAGTGGTGAGAGTGGACATCCTTGTCTCGTTCCTGATCTTAGAGGAAATGCTTTCAGTTTTTCACCATTGAGAATGATGTTTGCTGTGGGTTTGTCATATATGGCCTTTATTATGTTGAGGTAGGTTCCCTCTATGCCCACTTTCTGGAGAGTTTTTATCAGAAATGGGTGTTGAATTTTGTCAAAAGCTTTTTCTGCATCTATTGAGATGATCATATGGTTTTTATTCTTCAATTTGTTAATATGGTGTATCACATTGATTGATTTGCGTATATTGAAGAATCCTTGCATCCCTGGGATAAATCCCACTTGATCGTGGTGTATGATCCTTTTAATGTGTTGCTGGATTCTGTTTGCTAGTATTTTGTTGAGGATTTTTGCATCTATATTCATCAGTGATATTGGTCTGTAATTTTCTTTTTTTGTAGTGTCTTTGTCTGGTTTTGGTATCAGGGTGATGGTGGCCTCATAGAATGAGTTTGGGAGTGTTCCTTCCTCTGCAATTTTTTGGAAGAGTTTGAGAAGGATGGGTGTTAGCTCTTCTCTAAATGTTTGATAGAATTCACCTGTGAAGCCATCTGGTCCTGGACTTTTGTTTGTTGGAAGATTTTTAATCACAGTTTCAATTTCATTACTTGTGATTGGTCTGTTCATATTTTCTGTTTCTTCCTGATTCAGTCTTGGAAGGTTATACCTTTCTAAGAATTTGTCCATTTCTTCCAGGTTGTCCATTTTATTGGCATAAAGTTGCTTGTAGTAGTCTCTTAGGATGCTTTGTATTTCTGCGGTGTCTGTTGTAACTTCTCCTTTTTCATTTCTGATTTTATTGATTTGAGTCCTCTCCCTCTTTTTCTTGATGAGTCTGGCTAATGGCTTATCAATTTTGTTTATCTTCTCAAAGAACCAACTTTTAGTTTTATTGATCTTTGCTATTGTTTTCTTTGTTTCTATTTCATTTATTTCTGCTCTGATCTTTATGATTTCTTTCCTTCTGCTAACTTTGGGTTTTGTTTGTTCTTCTTTCTCTAGTTTCTTTAGGTGTAAGGTTAGATTGTTTACTTGAGATTTTTCTTGTTTCTTTAGGTAGGCTTGTATAGCTATAAACTTCCCTCTTAGAACCGCTTTTGCTGCATCCCATAGGTTTTGGGTCGTCGTGTTTTCATTGTCATTTGTCTCTAGGTATTTTTTGATTTCCTCTTTGATTTCTTCAGTGATCTCTTGGTTATTTAGTAACGTATTGTTTAGCCTCCATGTGTTTGTCCTTTTTACGTTTTTTTCCCTGTAATTCATTTCTAATCTCATAGCGTTGTGGTCAGAAAAGATGCTTGATATGATTTCAATTTTCTTAAATTTACTGAGGCTTGATTTGTGACCCAAGATGTGATCTATCCTGGAGAATGTTCCGTGCGCACTTGAGAAGAACGTGTAATCTGCTGTTTTTGGATGGAATGTCCTATATATATCAATTAAATCTATCTGGTCTATTGTGTCATTTAAAGCTTCTGTTTCCTTATTTATTTTCATTTTGGATGATCTGTCCATTGGTGTAAGTGAGGTGTTAAAGTCCCCCACTATTATTGTGTTACTGTCGATTTCCTCTTTTATAGCTGTTAGCAGTTGCGTTATGTATTGAGGTGCTCCTATGTTGGGTGCATATATATTTATAATTGTTATATCTTCTTCTTGGATTGATCCCTGGATCATTATGTAGTGTCCTTCCTTGTCTCTTGTAACATTCTTTATTTTAAAGTCTATTTTATCTGATATGAGTATAGCTACTCCAGCTTTCTTTTGATTTCCATTTGCATGGAATATCTTTTTCCATCCCCTCACTTTCAGTCTGTATGTGTCTCTAGGTCTGAAGTGAGTCTCTTGTAGACAGCATATATATGGGTCTTGTTTTTGTATCCATTCAGCCAGTCTATGTCTTTTGGTTGGGGCATTTAATCCATTCACGTTTAAGGTAATTATCGATATGTATGTTCCTATGACCATTTTCTTAATTGTTTTGGGTTTGTTTTTGTAGGTCCCTTTCTTCTCTTGTGTTTCCCACTTAGAGAAGTTCCTTTAGCATTTGTTGTAGAGCTGGTTTGGTGGTGCTGAATTCTCTTAGCTTTCGCTTGTCTGCAAAGCTTTTGATTTCTCCATCAAATCTAAATGAGATCCTTGCCGGGTAGAGTAATCTTGGTTGTAGGTTCTTCCCTTTCATCACTTTAAGTATATCATGCCACTCCCTTCTGGCTTGCAGAGTTTCTGCTGAGAAATCAGCTGTTAACCTTATGGGAGTTCCCTTGTATGTTATTTGTCGTTTTTCCCTTGCTGCTTTCAATAATTTTTCTTTGTCTTTAATTTTTGCCACTTTGATTACTATGTGTCTCGGCGTGTTTCTCCTTGGGTTTATTCTGTATGGGACTCTCTGCGCTTCCTGGACTTGGGTGGCTATTTCCTTTCCCATGTTAGGGAAGTTTTCGACTATAATCTCTTCAAATATTTTCTCTGGTCCTTTCTCTCTCTCTTCTCCTTCTGGGACCCCTATAATGCGAATGTTGTTGCGTTTAATGTTGTCCCAGAGGTCTCTTAGGCTGTCTTCATTTCTTTTCATTCTTTTTTCTTTAGTCTGTTCTGCAGCAGTGAATTCCACCATTCTGTCTTCCAGGTCACTTATCCGTTCTTCTGCCTCAGTTATTCTGCTATTGATTCCTTCTAGTGTAGTTTTCATTTCAGTTATTGTATTGGTGATCTCTGTTTGTTTGTTCTTTAATTCTTCTAGGTCTTTGTTAATCATTTCTTGCATCTTCTCAATCTTTGCCTCCATTCTTATTCCGAGGTCCTGGATCATCTTCACTATCATTATTCTGAATTCTTTTTCTGGAAGGTTGCCTATCTCCACTTCATTTAGTTGTTTTTCTGGGGTTTTTTCTTGTTCCTTCATCTGGTACATAGCCCTCTGCCTTTTCATCTTCTCTATCTTTCTGTAACTGTGGTTTTTGGTCCACAGGCTGCAGGATCGTAGTTTTTCTTGCTTCTGTTGTCTGCCCTCTGGTGGTTGAGGCTATCTAAGAGGCTTGATGGGAGGCTCTGGTGGTGGGTAGAGCTGACTGTTGCTGTGGCGGTCAGAGCTCAGTAAAACCTTAATCCACTTGACTGTTGATGGGTGGGGCTGGGTTCCCTCCCTGTTGCTGTGGCGGTCAGAGCTCAGTAAAACCTTAATCCACTTGACTGTTGATGGGTGGGGCTGGGTTCCCTCCCTGTTGGTTGTTTTGCCTGAGGCAACCCCACACTGGAGCCTACCGGTGCTCTTTGGTGGGGTTAATGGCAGACTCTGGGAGGGCTCACGCCAAGGAGAACTTCCCAGAACCTCTGCTGCCAGTGTCCTTATCCCCACGGTGAAACAGAGCCACTACTCGCCTCTGCAGGAGACCCCCCAACACCAGCAGGTAGGTCTGGTTCAGTCTCCCCCAGGGTCACTGCTCCTTCCCCTGGGTCCCGATGCACACATTACTTTGTGTGTGCCCTCCAAGAGTGGGGTCTCTGTTTCCCCCAGTCCTGTCAAAGTCCTGCAATCAATTCCCACCAGGCTTCAAAGTCTGATTCTCTAGGAATTCCTCCTCCCGTTGCCAGACCCCCAGGTTGGGAAGCCTGACGTGGGGCTCAGAACCTTCACTCCAGTGGGTGGAATTCTGTGGTATAAGTGTTTGCCAGTCTGTGAGTCACCCACCCAGCAGTTATGGGATTTGATTTTACTCTGATTGCGCCCCTCCTACCGTCTCACTGTGGCTTCTCCTCTGTCCTTGGACGTGGGGTATCCTCCTTGGTGAAGTCCAGGGTCTTCCTGTCAATGATTGTCCAGCAGCCAGTGGTGATTCTGGTGCTCTCGCAAGAGGGAGTGAGAGCACGTCCTTCTACTCCGCCATCTTGGTTAATCTCCCTTCGATGTATTTTTTTTTAATTAATTAATTTATTTTTGGCTGTGTTGGGTCTTAGCCTCTGTGCGAGGGCTTCCTCCAGTTGCTGCGAGCAGGGGCCACTCTTCATCGCGGTGCACGGGCCTCTCACCATCGTGGCGCGCAGGCCTCTCACCATCGTGGCCTCTCATTGCGGAGCACAGGCTCCAGACGCGCAGGCTCAGCAGTTGTGGCTCACGGGCCCAGTCGCTCCGCGGCGTGTGGGATCTTCCCAGACCAGGGCCCGAACCCGCGTCCCCTGCATTGGCAGGCAGACTCTCAACCACTGCACCACCAGGGAAGCCCCTCATAGTGTTTTTAATCATCTTTGTACTCTCTGCTGAGCTCTAGTTATTACCCCTTTTCATGTCTAATCATTTGCATCCTTTTTTCTTAAGTAATTATATCAAAGGATTATCTATTTTAACAGTCTTTTCAAAAAACCAACATTTGTTTTTATTATCCTCTGTCATTATTTTTGTTTCCTATGTTATCAGTTCTTGATTTTTATTACTTCTCCCTTCAATTCTGGGTTAGTTCTTATTTTCATTCTAACTTCCTTCCCTTCTCACTTTGTTTCTTAATTCTCCACTTTATCTCTCTTCTAATATAAGTATTTATAGTTATAACTAGCCCTCAAAGTACTATTTTAGCTGCAACTCACAAGCTATATAATGTTTTCATTATTATTCCACTTTAAGTATTTTTAAATTTCTATTTTGATTTATAATTTTTCCCATGAATTATTTAGAAGTATGCTTTTTAATTACCAAATCTATGAAGTCTTCTTATCTCTTTTTTATTTCTAACTTATTAATATTGAGGTCAGAAATATAGTTCCTATCTTCTACTAAATCAAGTATAAACAGAGCTATCTTTATGTCAAGGTCCTCAGCATGATGCCATTCAGCTATCCTACCCTATATACCTCTATTCCCCAAAACAAACATCTTGTCCCAGTCAAGCCAGGCTTATCACCATCTTTCAGCAACTTTAAGTTTGTTCCTGCCTCTACATCTCCATTTATTTTTAATTGGATGAACTGCTATCTTCTTTTCATCACTGAGCATGCTTTTTGTGTCATGATCATTAAGCTGCTCCCCTAGCTGCCTTTGTCCCTTTGATGTATTATCTTTAAATCCTTAGATTATTTATTTTGGAGGTCCTTTAGGGTTCTTCTAAAATTTTTACATGTTTTAAAATCTTAAACTTAAATTAAGATTTTAGATTCAGCAATGAATTTGTGTAAATATTATTTTTCTTTATGTGCTTTTTTTCACATGTTTTAATGTTTGTGTCATGAGCATGTATTGCATTGATAGTCAAAGGAAAGAATAAATATTTTTTTAAATTTCTATTTGAGTTAATATATTTCCCCCAGTGCTTCCTAGTCTATTTTCTTCAAGTTTTTTTCCTTTTCCAACCATCTGCTCCTCTCACTAGAGAATAGTAATATTTTTGAGAACTAACTACACAGCATATATACTCTAAGTCCTTTGCTCATATTCTTATTTAATCATCAGAACAGCTTCGTCTGAGAAGCTGTATAATTACCCCTATTACCGATGAGGAAGCTGAAGCAGAAACATGTAAGTGACTTTTTCAAGGTCACACAGCTAAAATATAGTAAAGACAGTTTGAACCTGGGTCCATCTGACAATGGAGCCAATGTGCTTAACTACTATACCACACTGGTTTCAAGAGTTTCTACATTCTCTAGGTATCGGGATGGTTGCCAGGTAACTAAGCAAAGAGGTTATTGAATTGGAACCAGTTCAATACTCTTCTAAGATATTCTTAAGATTAAATTCAGTAATTAGTGTCCTATACTGTGGTGGTCAAGAGAAAATTTCTTTTGGTAATGTAGATAGGTAATCAGATAAATAAACACTACCATATGCTATCTTTGATGAATGTTTCAGTCAAAAATTTTTAATCAGGGGCTTCCCTGGTGGCGCAGTGGTTGAGAATCTGCCTGCCGGTGCAGGGGACACGGGTTCGAGCCCTGGTCTGGGGGGATCCCACATGCCACGGAGCGGCTGGGCCCGTGAGCCACAACTACTGAGCCTGCGCGTCTGGAGCCTGTGCTCCGCAACAAGAGAGGCTGCGACAGTGAGGGGCCCGCGCACCGCGATGAAGAGTGGCCCCCGCTCGCCACAACTAGAGAAAGCCCTCGCACAGAAACGAAGACCCAACACAGCCAAAATTAATAAATAAATAAATAAATAAATAAAAATTTTTAATCATAATACAAGGAAGAAATGCATTTTTCATATGAGAACCAGGTCTTGAGAAGAAAGGACCTTTCTTTTAGAGTCTAGTGCTTATTAAGATCTTTTTTATAACTGAAATTTAACTGAGGAAAAAGTTTATAATACACTGGAGAATTTGTAGAGGAATTTCTACTGCATAAAGGGCAAGTAACATCTTAGCTATCCCTCCTTGTTTCTCCTTTCTTCCTTCCAACTCTATTCACTAACTCACCTGTAGGTAAGAGGTTGAATCATCGAAAATCCTCCATGCCTGTACACAGAAGGTGGGTAATCCATCCTTTCCTCCTTTTTCCCACTCTTTCACATTGA
Source organism: Balaenoptera musculus (assembly GCF_009873245.2). NCBI lineage: Eukaryota > Metazoa > Chordata > Mammalia > Artiodactyla > Balaenopteridae > Balaenoptera > Balaenoptera musculus. Next base: position 22,514,624 of record NC_045792.1, read on the forward strand.
AAAAAATTTTTTCTATAATAATAATAGCTACCATTTATTGAATATCCACCATATGCCATGCATTGTTAAGCAATGTTTGTATTATCTCCAATTTTCACAACCTTCCTTATAGATGAGAAATCAATACTCAGAGAAGTGGTTCTTTGATTTACCCAAGGTCACAAACCTCTAGCCAATGGGATAGTGATTACATTGGAAGGAGGAAAGGAGGAACCAGGAGGAATAGTTAAGATATTACTTGCCATTAATCACACAGCAGAACTGGGGTTCAGACCCAAATGTATTTGACTCCACTAATCTATGTTGCCACCCAAGTTGTTTGGCTCTGTAAAGCCAAAAACAGAGAACTCAGCAGCTTAATCCTTGAAGTGGCACTAAAATTCCATTAACCTTCTATGAGATATTAAATGTATAAATGATCATATCCTAACTTACTAAAATCACTTTTTATTCTGTAATTTATTTTTTCGGAAGTAGGATATAACTATAAGTAATATAACTAAAATGTATAATATAAGAAAATATCCAGCATTAAAATATTATAAATATATTATTATACATAAGTCTTGGGGATATAATATACAACATTATGACTATAATAAAAAATACTGTACTGGTATATTTGAAAGTTGCTAAGAGAGTAGATCCTAAAAGTTTTCATCAAAAGCAAAAAAAAAATTTGTAATTATATAAGATGATGGATGGTAACTAAACTCAAGTACTAGTCATTTCACAATATATATGTATGTCAAGTCATTATGCTGTACCCCTTGAACTTACACAGTGTTGTATGTCAGTTATATCACAACAAAAACTGAAAAAAAAAATTATAAGTATAAATTCTGACCCCCTTATGCTATTATTTTAAGAACTAATAAATGATTTAAATGTCTTATAAATTCCATTAATGAACATAACCGAAACACCATGGTTAGAAATGAGAATTCTTTTGTCATTATGAAATTAACAAGTAAATTATTTATCCCTACTAATAAGGTAAATTGTAAGAATTTTCTCTTACCACTGAATGTATTTAGTTATCCTGGCAGAGATTTCTTAGAACAGTTGGCACTGTTTTTGTTCTGATGACACAGTTGCCTACAGTAGTTTTGTTATGCAGTCCCAGGAAACATGTCCAGGAAGCAGAAATCAAATCATATTTGAAAACTTTGTTTCTGGTGCATTATATTATATTACAAAACTGATTAAGTTTTGTAATATAATATAATCCATTATAATAAAAATCACCTGAAATCAAAATTTAAATGAATGATTGTTTTACCCTACTATTATTTAGAGTCTTATAACTAAATATTTGTTCATTTATATTAGAAGCATTATGACAATATAACTTGCCTGTGACTACCCAATAGTTACACAGAAAATAATCATATAGTTTTGTTCATAGGGGATTTTAAGAACTAAACTTACTTACTGTTTAATTTCACTTTCTAAAACTTTTTTTTTTTTGCTTAGACTAATGATTGTGCGTTAGACAGTGTAATGGGTTCATTCATATATCATGACAAATCAATTCAACAAAAATTCATTGAGTATCATTTACAAGGCACTGTTAAGCTCTAAGGAAGGATAAAAGGATGAGTAGCACTCTGAAAGAGACATGGTAGCAACTATGAGATAAAGCAGGGAAAGTAAGATCAATACTGTAATAAGGGTATAAAGTGCTGTGTAATCACAGTATGGGAGCATTTAATTCCCACTGAGTACATGTGTAATGGGAAAGTTGGAAAAGAAACTAACATTGATTATCTACACTGAAAATATCCCAGGTCTTTTTCTATAGACATTATTTTATTCAATCCATAGCAAATTGACAGGTATTTTTAAATTAGCTTGGTTTTTCAGAAACAGACTCACAGAAAACAAACTTAAGGTTACCAAAGGGGAAAGGTGCGGGGGAGGGATAAGTTGGGAGTTTGGGAATGACATATACACACTACTATACTTTAAAAATAGATAACCAACAAGGACCTATTTTATAGCACAGGGAACTCTGCTCAATATTCTGTAATAACCTAAATGGGAAAAAAATTTGAAAAAGAATAGATACATGTATATGTATAACCGGAAAAAAAATAAGCTTAGTTTTTAAAAGACCCTGAATTTTTTTTTCTTTCAATATCTGTGATACATGATGCCTTAAATTCAAGTAAAAAGAAGAAATCTTGTCCCAAAATAAATAAAATTAAAACTCTGTAGGCTCTTAAAAGGCAAGATTGATTGATTAATTAATATAATTAATTAATCATTAATATGATTGATTAATTAATCATTATATGATTGATTAACTTGAACGGAATGAAGCAAAGCCAAAGCAGCGGTGTACTCTGCTGATTGCTCGTGCACAGCACGGCCCCTCCTCCCACGTCTTGGTGGAGCGTGCCTGAGCTTTGCAGCTTCTCTTGCAGCCATCAGGACTAAAGACTCATCCTCCCTCCAACCCTCCCTATCCCACCCCTCTAGGTGGTCACAAAGCACCGAGCTGATCTTCCTGTGCTATGCGATTGCTTCCCACTAGCTATCTATTTTACGTTTGGTAGTGTATAGGGAGGGAGATGCAAGAGGGAAGAGATATGGGAACATATGTATATGTATAACTGATTCACTTTGTTATAAAGCAGAAACTAACACACCATTGTAAAGCAATTATACTCCAATAAAGATGTTAAAAAAAAAAAAGAAGCCTAATGGAGAAACTTTCTATTAGAATTAAGAAGAGATGGTATGAAACAGACAAAAGAAATAAACATTTAGTGATCTCTAAAAAAAAAAAAAAAAGACTCATCCTGAGGAATTACTTAGTAATATGCAGCCTCCAGGGCTTTGCACACCCTGTTTCCTCTGCCTCGAAAGCTTTCTTCCCCATCCCATCTGTACTGTTATCTGGTGACTACGCTTTCAGGCCTAATCTTAGACATCACCTCCACTGGGATATCTTCCCTGAATTTCCCCCACAGACACATACACACCTTCATCTGAATGGAGAGTCCCTCCTCAGTTCTCTAATTTCATCCTCTTCTAACCCCATTGTAGTATATGTGAGGTGAGACTCTTGTCTTTTTCTCCACAAGTCTGCCATCACCTGGCAGGCAAGAATGGTATTTTGTTCAGCCCCTAGCACAGTAATGTTACATCATAGGCGCTCATTACAGGTTGAAATGTGTCCCACCAAAAAAAGAGATATGTTGGAAGTCCTAACCCCCAGTACCATGAAAAGTGACCTCATTTGGAAATAGAATCATTGTGGATAAAATTAGTTAAGAAGTTAATACTAGAGTAGGGTGGGCCCCTAATTCAATATGACTGGTGTCCTCATAGGACAGCCATGTGAAGACAGGGAGAAAGCAACATGCCACCGAAAGCAGAGATTAGAGCTACCCAGCTGCAAGCCAGAGAAAGCCCCAGATTGCCAGCAAATGACCAGAAGCTAGGAAGAGGCAAGGAAGGATGCCCCTACAGGTTTCAGAGGGCGCATGGCCCTGCCGACACCTTGTTCTGGACTTCTAGCCTCCAGAACCGTGTGACAATAAATGTCTGTTGTTTTAAGCGTCTAGATTTTGATACTTTGTTACTGCAGCCCTAGGAAAATAATGCAGTGCTCAATAAATTTGAATGGATGGACGGATGACAGAATTTTTACCTAGATATGACAGATCTATGTCCGTTCTCAGTTATATCTTCCTGCTAGCCTTGATCTAAGCAGAGCTTCTTTCATTTTATTTGGCCATTTGAACCTACAAGTTTGATTTGTCAGGTTCTCAGATTTCTTTCTCCTCTTGTTCTCAAACAGTCCAGATGCAATTTTCTGCCTGTCTATCTCCAATACTGAACATAACTGTATTCTATGAAAAAAAATTTGTACCCATATTTGCCTCTTTGTATACAGTCTATATCTTGATAAATCTTTGTGCCTGCACTAAATTGGTGGGGGGGTTTTGTTTTGTTTATTTTATACTCTTAAGAAAACTAACCTGAGGATGTGCATGTCGCAATATCTAAGACAGAGGAGCAATGGAGTGTGAGATTCTGTTCTGTATGTAAGCTACTTAGAAGAGCCCTCTTGCCATGGATGTACGTGGTGGCATGCTGTTTGAGCTGGCTGATTTTGTGTCTTGCTACCATTTAGTGGCAATTTAGTGAGGTGGCCAATAGCTTGGGCTTTGTTTTCAAGTAGAGCTGGTATCAAATCCAGTTCTGCCACTTTAAACCTTGAGTAAGATATTTAACCTTAGTATTCTGCACATTCCTCATATGTAAAATGGGATGATAGTGATGTCAAAATTCTGAGTTATTATAAGAAAATAATGATATAACGTATCAAGTTCTTAGTATGGTTCATGTAGTAGAGTCAATAAAAGTTATTATTATATGGGCAAGAAAAATTCTCTCCATTTAGAATCAAAATCAAATTATTTTGTAAAGCAGCATCCTCTGGAATAAAAACTGAATTGTGTTATAAATGAAAAGTATAAATCTATCATGGAAAAAAATTTTAATTCTGCCCCAAAATACAAGAAGGAAAATGGAAAAAATCCTACGCCCCCCCCATAGACACATAGCTTTATTATTGAGTCAAAAGACTCATCCGCTCTTTTTTTTTTTTTTTTTCCCTTTAAACAGGCTAAAAAGAGAGATGAGATTATCCAACTCTTAAGAAAACAAAGAGAAGAAAGGATCTCGGTGAGACTGATAGTGAGGCATTCAGATAAGCCTCGGGGCGGGGCAGGGTGGGTGTGAACTATGGCAAATGCTGAGAGGTTTTATAGCTTTACTCCTTAAATCTAGGTGCCCATGGTCCAGAGCCTTTTATATGCTGGAGGGGGCAAGGCATAGACATCAGATAATCTGACAATCCTTGATAAACCAAAGATATCTCCACAATGTGCAACTCTGCTGGCACAGAAATGGTGCTCTTGTTTCTGGGCTTATTGTCACATGTTGTAAAGCCGTAGGATATTAACATGGGCTACTTCATTGCTAGTATTTGTTTTACAATGATTGATCTTGCTTAGATCCTACAAAAACAAATGCTAAATGAAGAGGAAAAAACAATAAAAGCAATAGCACCCCATACACTTCTGGATGTACAAACGCACTCTCCTGAATGAACCCCAAATGCCCTAATCTGGACCATTTCTAACCCCACAGTCTCCAAATTTAAGAAGCTAGTCATTATAAACTCTGTGATAATTTTACCTCAGATTTTTTTCAAGTAAGTAAATTTCAGTCAATGCAAGAACTAAAAATTTTCCTTTTTTATTTTTATTTTGTTTTGTTTTAGAAAGAACTGGTTTCCCTTCCTTATAAACCAAAAGCCAAAGTACACAAAGCAAAGTAAGTTTACTTCTGTCAAAGAAGTGCTTCTTTTTTTTTTTTAATCAGTTTGCTCCCTACCTTCAAATCTTCTAAAAACCCACCGTTTTAGAGATTTCTTGCCTTGAGAAAACTTTCTTCTGCTCATCTACATTAAAGCCTGTGCCCACTTACATGTCTGTGCAACATGCAATTATAAACTGGTGCAAACAGGAGAGTAGATCAACCTCGAGTCTGTACACATTCTCTTCCCCTCCTTTCTCATCCTGGGTGATTGTATTCACCTGCCATCACTCCCCTTCAGCACCCTTATCCCCTACCCACACCTAGCCCTGCCATCTTTGGCAGATCAGCAGGTCTTCTAGATTATCGACTCTGATACCACCAAAGGCATACCTAAGCTTGCTAAATCTTAGTTCATGTAGCAAGGGCTGTAGCTTCACAGTGATGGGTTAATAGCCTTATCCGAAGAATAATGTTAGAGCAGCACCAGGCACATGGTCCCGAAGAGTTTAAAGGAAACCGGCTATCACTGGTTAATCACGAAAGAATCCCTAATAAAAAATGTAAATGTCTTCATTTTTGTATTCTGATTGAAACCCAATGTGGCTAACTCGACATTAATTTGACAGATATTTATTTGCATACTACATTCAGGGAAAAACAAAAAGTAATAGAATTTTTATTCTTATCTCATTGGTATTGAGGCCAACTTCCTTGAATGTTATCAGATGTTATTAACGAAAAATTAATGTCTATGCTGATTTTTAAAACTTCTAAAAAAATGGAAAGATCACTTAATCACCTGGCTATATTGTCTACACAATGTTCAACAACTTAATTTCTTGCTTTTCAGCTAGATGATTTGACTTAGCTTCTAAAGGTGAAGCAGAACTAGTCCAGTCAAAAGTTCACTTATCTGATTCAAATAATGAAGATTGCTACTTGAATTGTATCAACAGATCTGTCTGGGTACCTTAGATTTCTGTGCATATTTTTATAGGAATGATAAGAACAGTCCTGTTACTACCCACGTAGATTCACCTAAGAGTAAAACATTATTTCACAACTTGAACAGATCATTCCCTTAATGATTTAAGCGCTTACCTAATTCCTTTTGTATACCAGGTTGGCCTCCCTCCTCTGTCCTGAAGCCTTGAATTCCATTCCATTTCACTGTGACATCTTCTTCCCCTGAGCTTCTTACACAGTTACTGTCTGCACCATTCTTTTGGCAGTTAGTCATGCACTACTTTGTGCCCATATTTTATAATTATTCAACTCTTATTATCTCTTAAGTTGTTATTTAACTTTTCACATATTTTTTACTCGTCTATGACTATATTGTAAGTTCTGTGAGAAACCGGGTCACCCAAAGTGCCTAGCACACTGCCTCCATGTAGGAATTCAGAAAATATTTGTAACCCCCCCCCCCAAATTTTTTTTTTGGCCATGCCAAGTGGCTTCCAGGATCTTAGTTCCCCAACAGGGATTGAACCTGGGCCCGACGGCGAAAGCGCCAAGTCCTAACCACTGGACAACCAGGGAATTCCCTGTAACAAAAAATTTTAGCTAAAACATGTCATGTAGTTCAGCAGTAGCTAATTTAGAAAGTGGTGTTTCTATACTGTACATTAATTTGTAAACATTTTTAAATTTGTGAAATATCTTAAACACAATTTTATTTTAATTTTGCCTTCTTTTTCCTCCCTCCATCCTTTTCTGTCTACCCAAACCTTCCCCACATATACAGATACGCCCTTACCATCACCCCTTCATCAGATCTTAGGATACTCCAGGTCCCCTTCTGTCAGAAAGAAAGAACTAGAAAGTGTGTACATAGTAAAGTTTCAGTGGCACTATGTTTTTTTATCCAATATTTGCATTGTAAAAGAGGGCTGACAAGAAGGAACAATGGGTCATCCAAAGAAATCATCACCAATGATGAAATTCAGAAGTTTGACTCAGGTGAGCACAATATATTTAAGTTTAGGAAGTCTGCTCCCGTGTCCTTCAAGTCACACTTCACAGTGGAATGACCACTCCTCCCACACAGAAGTTTACACTTGATTGCAAAATCTAAGGCATAGTTAGAATGCAAGACAGTAAATCTTTATTGGAGAAACTTTCAAAAGTTTTTTTCATGCCATGTTGCGTTGACAACTACAGAGTTCTGTGTATTGGAACTGATTCATGTTACTGCCAACAGGAAAGTGATTTCAGAGTCAGATAAAGAAGACCAAGAAGAAGTCAAAGCCTTGGACTAATTTGATTGACACATGGGAGAGGATGGCTCACTTAGATCTTCACTTTTGAAACAACCTGCTCTTACATCAGGATCATTGGAATCAGTTAAATTAGACAAAGAAATAAAAGTTAAATATGCAACACTCCTAGGAATTTTACCAGTTATTGAATACTTGTGTCTATTTTACTTAGTGAATATCACTGTATTTGGTACCACACAGTAATCGTCTCTCTCATCTTATACATTCACAAACTCCTATTTATCTTGTTTTCATTTGAAGCGTATTTCCAAAATTGCTATGTTTGATCTATGTTATGAATATCAGATAAACAAGAAACGGGCTTTATGTGCTTCAACTTGTAGACCACCAGTAAAAATTAATAAGGAAATAGAGATGAAAGGTCAGTCCTGAAAACTTTAAAGTCTTCTGGCAGTAAAAAAAAAAAAAATCCATTTCCCAAAATTTGGTTTATTCAGTTTCTGGAACATGTCTGAAGTCAGAAGTGAATTGCTTCTAGTTCTATGAATAGCTGACTCAACATTCCTTTGTCTTTTTTTTTTTTTTTTAAACAGCAGGTTCTTATTAGTCATCACTTTTATGCACATCAGTGTATACATGTCAATCCCAATCGCCCAATTCATCACACCACCACCACCACCTCCCACCGCTTTCCCCTCTTGGTGTCCATACGTTTGTTCTCTACATCTGTGTCTCAGTTTCTGCCCTGCAAACCGTTTCATCTGTACCATTTTTCTAGGTTCCACATATATGCATTAATATACGATATTTGTTTTTCTCTTTCTGACTTACTTCACTCTGTATGACAGTCTCTAGATCCATCCACGTCTCTACAAATGACCCAATTTCGTTCCATTTTATGGCTCAGTAATATTCCATTGTATATATGTACCACATTATCCATTCATCTGTCGATGGGCATTTAGGTTGCTTCCATGACCTGGCTATTGTAAATAGTGCTGCAATGAACATTGGGGTGCATGTGTCTTTTTGAATTATGGTTTTCTCTGGGTATATGCCCAGTAGTGGGATTGCTGGGTCATATGGTAGTTCTATTTTTAGTTTTTTAAGGAACCTCCATACTGTTCTCCATAGTGGTTGTATCAATTTACATTCCCACCCACAGTGCAAGAGGGTTCCCTTTTCTCCACACCCTCTCCAGCATTTGTTGTTTGTAGATTTTCTGATGATGCCCATTCTAACTGGTGTGAGGTGATAGCTCATTGTAGGTTTCTTTGTTTGTTTGTTTGTTTTTAATATTTATTTATTTATTTTTGGCTGTGTTGGGTCTTCGTTTCTGTGCGAGGGCTTTCTCTAGTTGTGGCAAGCGGGGGCCACTCTTCATCACGGTGCGCGGGCCTCTCATTATCGCGGCCTCTCTTGTTGCGGAGCACAGGCTCCAGACGCGCAGGCTCAGTAGTTGTGGCTCACGGGCCTAGTTGCTCCGCGGCATGTGGGATCCTCCCACACCAGGGCTCGAACCCGTGTCCCCTGCATTGGCGGGCAGATTCTCAACCACTGCGCCACCAGGGAAGCCCCTCATTGTAGTTTTGATTTGCATTTCTCTAATAATTAGTGATGTTGAGCAGCTTTTCATGTGCTTCTTGGCCATCTGTATGTTTTCTTTGGAGAAATGTCAATTTAGGTCTTCTGCCCATTTTTGGATTGGGTTGTTTGTTTTTTTAATATTGAGCTGCATGAGCTGTTTATATATTTTGGAGATTAATCCTTTGTCCGTTGATTCGTTTGCAAATATTTTCTCCCATTCTGAGGGCTGTCTTTTCGTCTTGTTTATGGTTTCCTTTGCTGTGCAAAAGCTTTGAAGTTTCATTAGGTCCCATTTGTTTATTTTTGCTTTTATTTCCATTGCTCTAGGAGGAAGATCAAAAAAAATCTTGCGGTTCAACATTCCTTTGTCTTATACACATGGATGTAATCCAGTGCCAATCTCGCTCACTTTCAAAGATCATTCCCTTTGGTATATATTGGAAAAAAAAAGGTTAAGACTTTGTCCCTTCTGCATTGTCCAACTGGCAGACCTACTCAGGGTTGTACACGCACTCCAGGGCTCCAGCTCTATTTAGGACCACCGTGCACTTCACTCCTGGCCTCCACCTGCAAGTCCTGGACGTAACCTCCGTACAATGCAGCTCCCATTCACAGTGCCAGCAGCGGAGCCAGTGACCCACTGGTCAGAACTTAATCATTAGGGACACACCAAACTGCAAGGGAGGCTGGGAAATAGTCTTTAATGGGGGTGGATGCGGGGACATCTGCCTAGTTAGAATTCAAGGACTCTATCACTAAAAGAAATGTTTCTGCCACAATACTATTTGGAGAAAAAATGTTTTGAATAGAAGGAAGGTAATCAGGCTTAGAGAAGGGAAATTTAGAAAGTTACAAAATTAGTAATCTCATCTCAGCATCACCAAGAATAAAAGTTACCCTGTCAGGGTGATGTTTTTCACTGCCAGACAGATAGCTCTCTCTTGTGAAGACGGACATAGCAGGCTATCAAAGCCTAAACTTTCAAACCATATAGTTAATTCCCTTTGTTCTGATTGCATGCTCACCGAGAAATCTTCTTTCGCCCAGAGGGAGAGTATGTGCTCAACAGGCCAAGGCAAACATCGGTTTACCTGATGATTCTATTTCTCAACAGGTAAATATATTAGTCTCTTAGACTGGGTTTGAGCTTGTCAAACTAAGGATTGGACCCTGGACCAAGACAATTTTACCAAGAAAAATTCTACGTTATGAGCCTTCTCAGCAACCAGTGTTCCCCCAATGACACCTCTCTGCATTACCAAGTGTAATGGTCAGGTATTGCTGCAACAGTACTGAATAACAAAGTGATCTAAAACATTTATTATTGCTCACATATCTTAGGTCAATGGAGGATTTGACTGATCTAAGTATGGCCAGATAGCTCCGCTTCAGGCTGCAGGGCAGGGCTGCTTCTCGCTACATGTCTGTTGATTGACAGAGGCAGCTCTTCCCCACGTATCTTCTTCGGGATGTACCTGGACCAGTGGGATATCTGAGCTATGTTCCTCTCAGCGAGTGGCAGAGAAGCAAGAGAACAACAAAAACACGTGAGGCCATTACCAGTCTAGGCTCAGAAACTTCTGGCTCATTCTGTTGGCCAAAACAAGTCACACGGTCAAACACAAGGACAAAGGATGGGGAAATATACTCTGCCCCTTTAGTAAGAAGAACTTCAAAGTCACACAGTAAAGGGTGTGGTTACAGGGTGGGGTGAAGAATTGGGGTCACTGTTGTAATCTGCATTAGGTTAACTGCATACCTTAACCAAGTCTACCTGGACCAAGGGCCACGGTGTCAGAGGGAGAACTCAGGGCACAATTTAATTATTTGGGCCAAGGTAACAGCTTCTCTAAGTTATAGCAGATGTTATAATTTTGGAAATAAATCCTTTGCAATTGACATTAAGTGCTCAGCTATCTGCACACTTACATATCTAGTTGCCTTATCAAACCTGCACAAGTTAAGGTAACTTTTATTGTTGCCAAGAGTTAATTGATTTAGGCAAAGAAACTTGCATCTGATGCCAACTCAGGTGCTTCTGTTCACCATATCGGCTCTCTCTTTGGTTGTTTTGATAATCAGGAATTTCTAAAAAGAATGTATTTTGGGTGTGAAATGTTCTAATTGAGACACAAAGACGGGCTGTAAATGAACCTGCCATAAACGTCAGCCCCCTTCCTGCCAGTGCTGCTGCTTTCTGCAGTAGCAGAGCTTCCCAGTATTACCAGCTGATCCTGAAACACATCCCCGGCCTGTGATCAATCAGGCCTGTTTGTCTAAAATTGCAGTGGCTCAATCTGAGACCAAAACTCAGAAGTCAGTGGCCCAGATGGGGCTTCTGCCATGCTTCACACGAGCATGGTACAGGGGAAAAGGCAAATCAGACCCACCTTCCAGCACTTAGTACTTTAGTTTTTGGACAGGAGGCTCACTTTATTATTTGAATATATTTGAAAACATTTTGTTTACAACAAGAAGTAAATGTAAAACACGACTATTGTGGGAGTTTAGAAAAAGGGGCACACATTGAGGGCTGGGTTGGTGAGGAAAGCTTTTCCAAAGGAAATGAGGTCACTCTTTCCTGGGGGAAAAGTGAGGGGGTCATCTCCTTTCTACCACAAGGCTGAACAATCACCTACACCCATGTGCCCTGCAAAAAGTACTATTATTTCCTTGCTGGGCTCAAGGACACCCTTTGGCTTCTGGGAAGTCCACTCTCCTCTCGCCCAGAACTCCAACTTAGCCTCCTCTGGACGCTATCCACGCTGTCCCAAAATTTGCCTGGCCAGTGCTCACCCTGCCTACTTGAGCATCTGTTCTCTTCATCCGCCATTCCTTTCTCAGGTGTAGCTCTGAGTGCCTGGACGGCGGCCTACCGAGCCCTGGAAGGTCTCAGAGTTTGCCTCTCCCAACTGCGGAGCCTAGGACGCTGGGAAATTGGCTGTGCTCCTGAGGAGTGGGGGCAAGATGCGGTCCTGTTTTTAGCCACAGTGCGGTCTTCATCGGATTTCGGAGAAGCCAGTCTTGGATTTCCTCGTCCCCGCGCCCTGGGCAAACGCAGGATTTCCGTGGGAAGCGCCAGTTGGGGTGGGGAGCTGGCTCCCCCCCGTGCTCGCTCCCCTCGGGCGGGCGGGGCGTCTGGCGCCGAGCGCGCTGGAGGAGGCCCTGGCGGGGGCGGGCCAGCCGGCGGGGCTGCCCTCCCCGCAGTGACGTCCCAGAGGGCGGAGGGGCGACGGACTGGCTCCGCGCCCTCCCCGCCTCCTCCGGGCGCCGGGTCCGTCGGTCCTCTGGAGATGCTGCTGCCGCCCGCCGTTGAAGTTGCGGAGCACGCCGCTGCCGTTCTTCCCGCTCCACCGCCGTAGCGCCCCGGCGTCCGAAGGCGCACCCGAGCCGGGCCATGCAGCCGGGAGCGGCGCCGCAGGCCGTGCTGGTGGCCGTGCTGCTGGCGGGGCTCCGGGGCGCGACGGGTCGCCTGCTAAGCGGTGAGTGCGCGCGCGCTGGGGCGGGGGCTGGTTCCCGGGCGCTGGGCTGCAGCACCCACTGCACCCCACCTAAGGCTGACCGTCCTCAGGGCCACGGTGCCTCTTCTCTGGCCCTCCGGGGAGTGGGTGGAGGGGTGGCGCCCCTGCCCCACCAGTGGACTTAGCCCTGCGGCGCCCCCTACTTGTAGAGGAGCAATCGCCCGGCTGCTGAGCCTAGCGCCGGTTCCCTGCGTGTCCTGGACCGCTCGAAGTCCGTTCCCCGCCCAGGGCTGCCAGAATACCGAGAGACGAAGGCTAGATGGGACAGTGAGCAAACTGCCCCAGTAGGCGCCCCCTCGGCCCTCTCCACTGAGAGCGGCGCCGTGGTCCCCGGGACCCCCACGCAGGGCTTGTCCTTCCCACCAAGGAGGTCTCCTGTCCCGGGAGACGGTGCGTACAGTAGGGATTCTGGATCGGCTGTGCCGTGGGAACCGCAGCCCGTTACTCCTGGACTCTTCTGGGGGGAGAGGATGGCAGGATCCAGCGCCTGGAATAAGAGCGCTTAGAGATCGGGAAAGAAGCCTAGTTAGCGCGGGGCAAGCCCCGCCTGACTCAGGGGAATGACTCTCTCTGCTTCCTTCCTCCTGTCGTGTCACTGCAGCCTCGGACTTGGACCTCAGAGGAGGTACAGTGCTCTGGCTCCTTGCCTCTTCCATTTGTTCTGCATGTCGAGGCGGAGGCGGTGCGGGGGGGGGGGGGCGGCGGCGGAGGGGATGTCCGTTCCCCTTTCTCAGGTTTCCTTGGCAGGCAACAGATTGGCCAAGAGGGATGGAGGAGAATGAAAACCTCCGCTCCGTTATCGGTGCTTCCGAAGCTGATTGAAGGGATCTAAAGTTGGTTTCAGGATGGGGTGGGGTGCAGGGTGGCAAAATGGGAGGGTAACCGAATTCAGCTGTTTGGGTGACGGCTGCACGGGCTCTGTCCTCCGTGGCCGCCCTTCCCCTTCCTGCAAATGAGAGGAGAGAAACACTTCCTGAAGGCAGGGGGACCAGCTGCACCCTGGGCCTTCTTCCAGCTCTGGCTCCCTCTGGCACTCACTGGCTGACTTGGGATGTGTGGCCAGGCTGGGCCATACAGGAAACTCATTTAAGGTGTTATGTTTTCCCTTGATAATCCAACGATGGAAAAGTGGGGACTGCCAGTAAATTCAACTCCACCTTGGGGGTGCCTGGGGCTCATTTGTTTTTCTTCTGCTGCCTCATTTGGAGCCACCTTTAAGGACTCGTAAAGCTGAGCTGGCCCAGCCTTCTCCCCAGGGAGCGTCCCAGCCCCGGCCTCTCTGGCCAGTGGTCCCTAGTCTCTCTGGAACACCTCCTTAGTGAGAATGTCCCACTTTTGAGGCCTCCTAATTTGCTGATGGAGCAGTCCTGTTAGAGTTTCCCTATTCAGCAATAGGAGAAAAGTGACAGAGAAAGGGAGAAGATGCAAAACTTTTACAATTTGTTTATTGAAAATTTCTTTACAAAAGCGATGAAAGAAGAAACTGAAAATAAGAATTCACAGGAGCTTTCCAGATTATCTGTATGTGCTCTGTTCCCATTTAAGCACTGAAAATGCAGTTAACTGCCTGTGGCCTTTTGCTCTGTATTCTGGACAATTTGGAGAATAACTAATGCTATCTGGCTCCGTGCACAGTTGCAAAACAAATTAGGAAAATGAGAACTGTGAGAGCTGGGAAGAGGTTCCCAAACCAAAATCCTTTATTCCTCGCTCTGTGGCAGTAATTCATACCCACAGCCCACAGACTGGCTCTCCACTGCAAGGGATTCCCCTTGTTGAAATCTGGTTTTCACTGTACATCTGGATCCAGAAACATGCTGTGTGTTCCTGTGGGTTAGGAAGCGGCAAGTGTTTCTGTATTCCCGGCACCTAGCACAGCGCCAGGCACGAGCGTACGTGCGATACATACTGACTTAACGAAGGAGCAATGAGGCTAATGTTTTGGGTGCAGCACGGCTTTAGGCACCCAGACACAAGCCAGGGTGGTGTGTACTGGTGAACGATTTTTTATCCGTCCTCAGTAGAATCCCATCCATTTGTCCTTGATCGTCTTCAGCCCTTCAGCTGTCAGTCAGATGAGACATATTACATGGGCTCCCAGTGCAACCTGAGCCTGGGGTGGCGTGGGGAGCAGAGTTCAGTGGTTATGGCTGTGACTTTGTAATTAGATCTGGGTTCTGACTCAAGTCATGCTACTGATAGCTTATGTGGCCTTAGCCGGACTAATTTCTCTGAGCCTCAGTTTTCTCATCTGTAAAATGGGGCATAAACAATATCTACAACAGTGGATTACTATGAGTATTCAATGAGATAAGGTATGTATGTAAATGCAAAAGCCCTTAGCATAGTACATGACACATCGTAAGAGTTCACTGAATCTTAGCTGTTGACTTTAGGCAAGACCAGTATCAGAAAACCCCATGGATCTGATGCTTTTATCTTCTGCTTATACCATAGACTGGGTGAATGTTCAGTCCTGCTACTGACACATACACAGAGGGTTCCAGGGTAGAGGAGCCCACGCCTGACTTCAGAACGCCTCTCTTACCTGAAGGAACCCCCAAACAGAGATAACTCACTTTAAGCCACACCGTCTCCTGAGACTCCCTAATGGCATGAAAGTGTTATTTGTTTGCCTTTAAGTGAAACAATAAATCTTCATCTGCCTCTCTTTTAAAGATTAATTTTAAATGTCTGCTTTTCAATAATCTGTAATGGAACAAACAAAACATGGAGTCTAAGTCACTGTATCTCCATGCTGGAAGGGGTATTAATTTGCTCTGAGAGCTTAATGACACTACAACAAACCACTGATGAGTAATCAGAACTCCTGCTGAGGGACAGCTTCATTCAGATGCCTCCAGGCATCCCTGCTCTGGTATATGTCGGGGGCACTAACATAGGGAGGCTTCTTTTTTTCTCTAGGTCAGCCAGTCTGCCGGGGAGGAACACAGAAACCTTGCTATGAAGTCATTTACTTCCATGATGCTTCTCGAAGACTGAACTTTGAGGAAGCCAGAGCAGCCTGCAGGAGAGCTGGGGGCCAGCTAGTCAGCATCGAGTCTGAAGATGAACAGAGACTGATACAAAAGTTCATTGAAAACCTCCTGGCTTCTGATGGTGATTTCTGGATTGGGCTTAGGAGGCGTGAAGAGAAACAAAGCAATGGCACAGCCTGCCAGGACCTTTATGCCTGGATCGATGGCAGCCCAGCAACATTTAGGTAAGTGTGTGGAACTCACAGCAGCAAACTCGCTTGATGTAACTCCAGAAAGAGGCAGGCTGGATCCACGGTGCCAGTCAGTGGGGAAGAGAAGGCCCAGCCAGGCAGAGCCCTGAGGGGATAGCAATACTGGCAGAGCCACTGACCAAAGCAGTGGGGCGAAGGTGGTAAATCAGCCTTAACCTAGGCCCAGAGAGCTCTGTCCAGGAGGGTGACCCAGAAGCATTGCTTCAGTGGCACACAATGCTTGAAGTCAGTGGTTCTGGCTACCTGGCCTTTTGGACTAGAACCCCAGTGAGAGATTTTTTGTAAATTTTTATTGGAGTGTAGTTGATTTACGATGTTGTGTTAGTTTCAGGTGTACAGCAAAGTAAATCAGTTATACATACACATATATCCACTCTTTTTTAGATTCTTTTCCCATATAGGCCATTACAGAGTATTGAGTAGAGTTCCCTGTGCTATACAGTAGGTCTTTATCAGTTATTTATTTTATATATACTAGTGTGTATATGTCAATCCCAATCTCCCAGTTTATCCCTCCCCCCGCCCCCTTACACCCTGGTAACCATAAGTTTGTTTTCTACATCTGTGACTCTATTTCTGTTTTGTAAATAAGTTCATTTGTACCCTTTTTTTAGATTCCACATATAAGCAATATCATGTGATATTTGTCTTTCTCTGTCTGACTTACTTCACTCAGTATGACAATCTCTAGATCCATCCATGTTGCTGCAAATGGCATTATTTTGTTCTTTTTAATGGCTGAGTAATATTCCAGTGTATATATGCACCACATCTTTTATCCCTTCCTCTGTTGATGGACATTTAGGTTTCTGCCATGTCTTGGCTATTGTAAATAGTACTGCAGTGAACATTGGGGTGCATGTGTCTTTTTGAATTATGGTTTTCTCTGGGTATATGCCCAGGAGTGGGATTGCTGACCCAGTGAGAGATTGAAGGCCTGTGGGGCTGAAGGGCTCCAGACTGCAGGAAATTATGATGACAGGCAAGAAATTAGAGCCAAGATATAATTCTCTGGATTGACCAAGAGGGGACTTAAGGAAGCCTGCAGTTTGTAGGGCCCTTCTAAACCCACAGCACTGGACTCACTTCACACACCTGCCCCCCAGCACCATGGCATTGCCATCGTCCCTCCTTAAGAAAAGCAGTGACGTGGAAGAACGTCAAAAAATATCAAAATTAAAAGGCAGACATAAGACTGGAAAAATGTTGTAAGAAATTTAACAGTTATGATCTTTTTACAATAAAGAGTTTGTACAAGTCAAAAAGCACTAAAAGTTTATATAAGTCAGTAAAACCCCAAAAGATAAAGGGGCAAAAGACCTGAGCAAACAGTTCACAAAATAGAAAATCTAACTGGTAAACAGTAATATGGGGAAAACATTTAAACTCATTTTCAATCAAAAGAATGAAGATTAGAATATATCTTTATTACCTATTCCATTCAAGACAGCGTGAAGTTCACCCATTATGCTGTTCAGATCCACACCTTCATCTAAGTTCCGGGAGTCGTTCCTCCAAGATTCTCGTGGGCCTCTCTCCTGGGAGAAACTTTAGAAAGGAAGCTTAGGAGGAACTACACTCCCCACCACTGCAGCTGGTCCCAGCGCCACGACTGATATTTATTGACCCCCCCTCCTCCTCTGTCCAGTCTAGATTCCCCTCACCCTCTGTTCGGGGAGCCTCAATGGCTCTCTTACCTTGTGGCAGGACCCAGACCCTCATCCCTGAAGAGTGTGAGGCCTAGTCAACTTTCACTGCTTAGGCTGGAGTGATTTCACTTTTCTATTTACCATCAAAATTGGGCACATGAGTACCAACAGGTACCCAAGTAGATAACCTGGGTGTCAAACATATCTCTCCCCGCCTGTAACAGCCGAGATACCTTCGCCTCATGATTAGGGTCCTGCAAAGAGAATGACTCCTCTTCTTGCCTGCTGGTCCCTGGACACAAGAATCCCCAGATGTCCAAGTGGCAGCCATTGTTCATAGTTCAATAACACTCTTGCTGTATCTTCTGGTGGAAGGATTCCCCCAGAAGATACCAGGACCTCTAAACCCACAGAGCTCACCATTGCAGAGACAAGAAACACAAATTCCCCAAGTAAGTACTACCAGCGAAGGTAAGCAGGGCTACTCCTCCTTTCATAAGCTATGGCTTTACGAAATGTATTTCCTAAAGAATAAGACCTGAAAGTCAAAATTACTTCTTTATCCATGGGCTGCAGAATGGATGTTGTGGTACCAGGCATGAAAACGACACTAATCTCCTTGTACATCTCCATCAGAGCTCTTGGGTGACCAGATGCATTGTCAAGGAGCAGTAATATTTGGAAAGGAAGCTTTTCTCTGACAGTAAGTCTCAACAGTGGCTTAAAATGTTCAGTAAATCATATTGTAAACAGTTGTGCAGTCATCCAGGCTTTGGTTTTCCATTTATAGAGCAAAGGCAGAGTAGATTTAGCATAATTCTTAAGGGTCCTAGGATTTTTGGAATGATCAATGAGAACTGGCTTAAACTTAAAGTCACCAGCTGCATTAGTTTCTAACACGAGTCATCCCGCTCTTTGAAGCTTTGAAGCCAAGCATTGACTTCTCCTCTCTAGCTACGAAAGTCCTAGATGGTATCTTCCATTATAAGGCTGTTTCGTCTACATTGAAAATCTGTTGTTTAGTTTAGCCACCTTCATGAATTATCTTAGCTAGATCTTCTGGATAACTTGCTTCAGCTTCTACATCAGCATTTACTGCTTCACCTTGCATTTTTCTGTTACAGAGAGGCCTTTTTTCCTTAACCTCATGAACCAACCTCTGTTAGCTTCAAACTTTTCTTCTACATCCCTTGGCTCCCAGACCCCAGAATACTCTTGGATGACAAAGGATGATACAAAGGTCAATGATTCAAAATGTGCACTGCATCTTGGAGGGTGATGCCTTATCCTCACAGAGTATTGCCTCTAAGCTAGTGCTTCAGCTGTGTTTTCAACAAGTTCATCCATCAGTCTGTCAAACTGGCAGCTTCAGGATGGGTGAATATGTGATGTGACTAGTAAATCCCCTGCCTACTCCCACATCTCCTTTGCTATAAACTAGGTTTTTTGGTCTGATGAGATCTTATTTGGAATTCTGTGCTGGTAGATCAAAGACTGTGTAAGCATTTGGATAGTGGCGCTAAGGCCTTGAGGCAAGAAAGGCAAACCCATACCCAGATTGTATGTCTATTCCTATCAACATGAATCATTGCCCCTTTCAGGATGGAAGGAGTCCAGTGTAGTCAACTTGCTACCAAATTCTAGGCTGGTCTCTGTTCCCAGCAGATTGGATGTTGGGCAGTAGCTAGATCAGCCTTGGTGAGTGGGAACGGCTACTGTTGAGCCCACGCATGGCCTCCATCCCTGCCACCATGGCTACCCTCGTATGTATCTCTTATACCAGCACTGGGGCAGCTGATAACAGGCTGGCTGACATCAACTGGCTAAGTCATTTTGTCTCCCTGGTTGTTTAGTGCCTCTTCCATGCTAGAGGCTTTTCGGTGGGCTTTAACATATGATAGATTTTCATACTTTACACCTACTCCCATATGTCTATTCACATCACTCTATCCAAGAGCTCCTTGTCCCCAGTCTTCCACCCTTTATCCTTTTAGACTCCTAATCAACTGGCCAAGCTCTTTGCCTTTACCCCTGAGTTTTTATATAGTCTAATCTCTAATAACTTCTCTTTCTATACTAAGTGGTTAACTAGGTATACCAACTAAGCTCTGGCCATTGGGAGGATGTTTCCTTATCACTTGATCCTTCAGAACCACCTCTGAGTGGGACTGTAGTACAGCTGCTGCCCATTTGGAGTTGTACCCCCGTGTTTGGCTGACCTATCCATGAACCAAGCTTAGGCTGCCTTTATCAGCTAGTCGTAAGGGATTCCTTTATGCAACTATAGGTGTAAGCTGAGGGACAGGCTCTGGTACAACAGTGGTAGATGTCATGGCAGTCTGCTCTACCTGTTCATACAGTGCCATCTGGTCCTAAATATACCTCTTCCATCTTGTAATGAGTTGATTCCAGGCCTGCCTAATCTTTTGACTAGGTATGTCTGACAGTGTCTCTCTTACATTAAGCAAGTTGGATTGCATGTTCTCTTGGTGCTCCTTGCCTAGTAGCAAGCCAGGAGTTGCTTTGCAAAAGGTGACTTTTTTCTCATCTATAGATGATATGTCCTTGCTGTAGAATCTTAAGGGTTTGCACTGTGATTCTCTCATTGGAGCTTGTACAGATTCTATATGGCATTATTTTTCTCACCACTGATACCTCTAATAATAGGGTCTGATGGATCATATGGCCCAAGTGGGAAGTCTGCTTACATCACAGCCTAGAACTGCTTCAGTCCTTTTCTACTCTGGACCCCACTCAGAGACACCTATCTTTCATGTCAACTGGTATATAGGCCAGAGCAGTATTCCCAGGTGTGAAATATGCCACCTCTAGAACCCAAAGAGACCTACCACACGCTATGCTTCCTTCTTAAAATTATTGCAAGACGCTTCAAATTATTGAGAGATGAAATAATTTGACCTTTAATTTGAAAGGGGTGTTCTGGCATTCTCTAGATCACTAGACACCTACACAGTTTCATGAAGTAGCAGGCCCCTGAATCTTCATAGCGTTTACCTCCAACCCTTGGAGGACTTGAGTCTTACTAAGGCCTCCAGTCCTTGCTCATCTGGTTCAATTAGCATGATGTCAGCAATATGGTGGACCAGTGTGATTTTTTGCAAGACATCCAGGCAGTCTCTTTTCACATCATATTATGACAGAGGGTAGGAAAATTAGTATAGTCCTGAGGAAAGACCATAAATGTATACTGATGTCCATTCCAAATAAATGCAGACTGTTTTCTGATTCTCTTTCTGATACAGGTGAAAAAGAATGTAGTCACCAAATCTGCATATTAGGTACCCAAGGACATGTTAAGCAGCTCTAGCAAAGATACCACAAATGGCATAGTAGGTGCAATTGAGACTTCTACTTGGTTAAATTTGTGCTACTCCAGTGTCATCCTTCAGGATCTGCCTGGTTTTTGCAGGAGCCAGACTAGTGAATTATATAGAGATATGACAGGGAATCCCATCCTTGCATTCTCTAGGTCTTTAGGAGTGGCACTACTTTCTGTCATCTTCGCCTGGATAAGATATTGTTTTCTATTTACTATCTTGGAGAGGATAGGGAAGAATGCAGTTTCAGAGGCTTCCACTTGACCTTCTCCACTATTATAGCTCTTACTCCATAAGTTTTCAATTCATATATTTTAGGACTGGGGAATGACCACTGGATGGGTCCACTGTGAGCTGGTCCTGATGTCAGAGAGAAAGCAGTGAGTGGTCCTGAAGAGAGATCTTAGTCATCTGCCCAGGAATTGAAACTGGGTAGCCTGGATGAAAACCAGGAATCCTAGCCGCTAGTCCACCAGGGGCTAGAGGCTAGAAGCAAAGTTCCCCTAGCTCTTACCCACACTGGAAAATGCATTTCTCAAGGAGGCAAAAACTATAAAAGCAGGTACAAAGTTTATTATTAGAGACACAGCATAACATGTGGCAGAGCACACAGAGAAGCAGTTCGTTTATTTAAGACAGAAGCAAGGCAGAAATACACACCCAGAGAGAAAGGGTTCGGGCATCCTCTGTAATGAGGAGGAGTGCGATAAAGAGGTGATTTAAATCACTAACGTAGGACAGTCCTTCTGGGTCTTTGTTTACCTTTGGCCAATTATCTTCTTCTTTCACACCTGACCAGTCCTAAGACCCTCCCTAATATGCATGTGCAACTTTTTGCTAAGATGGATTCCACCACAGAGGCCTGTGGGGATATGTCCACACTTATTATGGGGTGGCGCCCCCTCCCGTTTTGACCCTCAAGGAGCCTTTCTGTGCATGTGCAGACAAAGAAGTTTTCCTTGACCTCAGGAGTGGTCATCTTATCTCTTTATTCCTGCAGAGCTCAGCTTCTGCCACTAGCTTTGTCCTTGGAGTGTCTGGGTGAGAACAAAGCTTCAATTTTATTCCACTTGACAAACACCAGCTGTCCAGCCCAGGGGCCTATCTATCTCCTACTTCAGTCCTGGGCCAGAACTCCATTTAATACTTGGCCTCAATATGCTCCCACTCAAAAGGGTAGTCTTAATGACACTTCAAGTCTTTGGGTATCAGTGTTAACTTGCACCCTGTGTCCAGCAGTCTTTGTAATATTTGGGTATTCCTCTTTCCCCAGTGTATTGTTACTTGAGTAAATGGCCATAGGTCCCTTTGGGAGAATAGAAGAAATTACCATGTGCACCTACTGTGGTGTTGCAGGGTCCTTCCTCCTTCTAGCAGTGAGTTCCAAGCCTGAAAGCTGGCTCAAGTCCAGAAACTAGATGCCAGGCATAATATTCCAACCATTCCATCATCTGTGAAATAAAATAACCTAAAGCCATAGGGCCAGTGGGGAGGAGAACAGACAAGCAGGAGGTCTACCAACAGGGTTGGAAAATTGCCTGGAGGTGACTAACGAGGTGCAGAGCCCAGCCCCAGTCAGGATCTCCAGCTCTCCAGGCAGTGTCCAAGCAGCCTCGCAAGCTCAGCTATCATCCAGGCAAATTCAACCCAGTGGATTCAGCAGAGGATTTTCCTTTCGGTGAACCGCAGCACAAGACTCAAGCAGAGCCATATGAGGGTGCTACACAGAGAGCTGTCTCCTAAGGAGGGGCTCTGACACGAGCTAGGCAGAGCAGCAGGGCTCATCTAAATAGCCTGAGCATCAGGGCAGATCTGGGCCCCCGAAGGAAACTGCTTAGGTGAGTAACCAGGCGAACTACAAAGCCCAGCCCTGAGTCAGCACATGGGGTGGGTGCTCGCAGCATTTAAACTATCGATGGAATCTCAGACTTTAACCTGGCACCCACATATCCAACTGGGTGGCAGCATCATTTAATTTCAAGTACCATTGGGGCTGCTAGTGTACCCCGCCCAGGAGCTAGGGAGACAAAGACAAGAAATCAGGCGTCAGAGGCTGACAGAAGGGCTCATCAGCCTGATGAAGTAGAAACAACTTAAAACCTGAAGAAGACTACTTGGGCCTCCTGCTTTTGCCCCCACCCCATCTCTTGCTTTGAAGCCTCTCCATGTTGGAAAGTCTTGCTCAGATGCTTGAATTTTCTATCCGCTCCTCAGAGCTAGGAAGGCAGCTATGGCTGTTGAAAAGCATGGGGAGATGGAAACAGGGCAAGCTCTGGATGAGGTAAGCCATGCCTCTCTCAGTGCATCTGATTTCTAAAAAAAGAGAAACAAAACCCAGTTAGCCAAAAGCAAAAAAGAAATAAGATCATCCAGACTGGCCCTGCTGGCTGCTTTTTCTCATAATTCCTTTGCAGACCTTATATGGTAATATATTCCTCCCTGCAAAGGCAAATGTCAGATGATTGATTGTGATGTCCGTATTAGAAAGCGTGGTTCTACTTACTGGAAGCGCTTCAGTTCCTCCCTGTCTCTTAAGCTCCTGGCTCAGTGGAACTTGATAGGAAAACAAAGGCTTTGAAGTCTTGTGGTATCCTTCTCCAGTTGCCTCCACTGTTGACCCCTTTCCTACAGGAACTGGTATGTGGATGAGCCTTCGTGCGGCAGCGAGGTCTGCGTGGTCATGTACCATCAGCCATCAGCACCCGCCGGAATCGGGGGCCCCTACATGTTCCAGTGGAACGACGACCGATGCACCATGAAGAACAATTTCATCTGCAAATATTCCGCTGGTAATGAATCCTCTCCCAAGTTATATGGCTGAATTCTCAACCTCCTCTCTCATTTCATAAGCAGCTGCTGGTTCCAAGAATTTGTCACGTGGTCTCTGAGAAAGCTTGTTACAAATGCCAGCAGTGTTAAACATTGGGAGTTCTTGTGAAGGGAGATGTAGTGACACTTCCTCACTGAGGAGTAATTCTAGCACAGGAGAGGGGTGTTAGATGCTAAGAGAAGGGATGAAGAAATGAAAGGGTCTAATTTATGTATGATAAGGCAAGAATTATGAGAATTCAAGAAACAAAAAGCCCTCCAAGTGGACAGTTATAATTCTAATTCTTTCCGGATATGAGGTTGTATGCCGTAGGAGCTTGGAATACAGTAAGTCCCTACATACGAACCTTCAAGCTGCAAACTTTCAAAGATGCCAACCTACGTTTGCATGTCCAGCCCCGTAAGTTAGTTCACGTGTCTGGCGTACATTGTCACATGCGCGCATCCTCTACAAGTGCTTGTGCTTTCGTGTACTTTACTGTACAGTACTGTATAGAGTATAGTGGTACAGTATCTTTATTTCAAGCCCAGGATGTCCTGAGGCAAGTGTAAAAGCAATGGTGATGTAGCTGGTACTGTACTGTACTGTAAGATTTAAAATGTACTGTACTGTAAGATTCAAAATGTTTTCGTTACATTTTCTGTTTGTTTTTTATGTATTATTTGTCTGAAAAGTATTATAAGCCTATTACAGTACAGTACTATATAGCCTATTGTGTTAGTTGGGTACCTAGGCTAACGTCGTTGGACTTACAAACGTGCTTTCCGAACAGAACTCGTTCGTATGTAGTGGACTTACTGTAAAGAAGAAATATGAAAGGAAGCTGGCCATTGTTCCTGCAAGTCTTCTACCAGCCACGTGACATTATTTTCTGGGGCTTGAAGGAAACAGAATAATGACCAGAGGAGGTAGATGATAAAATATATCAATTTTACTGACACTGGGCAGATAGAAGTCAATTTGATTAGCAGGCTTAAACTCCTTAGGGCACCCTCTAAATGCACGCCTTGCAAATTTAATTGGCGTTTGCTTCTAAATCTGTGAAGGGTTTTGAATTGGCTACAAGCCTGTAGTCTCACTGTGCTGAGGTTTCCCAAACTCCTCCATTATGTTGGACTTCGATCTAAACGTGAAGTGATTTTTGATCTGTTACTGAAGTTTCTCACCTCCCTGAAGCCAACTGCTTGACCCCAATTCTGCATCCTTTCCTGACACAAGTAGAATGACTTGTTAGTTACATCTATTGAGGGACTAAACAATCCTGTCATTTTTAAATTGTCGGAATTTGACTGTGCTTTTGCTGCTAAAGTTGTTTTTCCTCCCTCTTCACCCCTTCGGATGAATTCTCTCCAAAGACCTGGCCTTCCCCACCATACAGAGTTGTCTCAGGCAGGGAGGTTGCAAGGACTGAGGCTGGCTTAGCAGGGCACATTTTTAGAGCAATTAAAGCAAGGCACTTGTTACAAACTGGCTGCCCCATCACTTTTGTTCCTTATATCCTATTATCTCCATGATTTAAAATGTTGTACTTCTTAAATATTTTTTGAAATGTGAGATTTTGACATTTGTTTTCATAGCCTTTCATTTTTGGACTTTGAACCTAGTTAGGTTTTTTTTTTTAATCATAATCTTTATTAATTTTGCTACTGCCTGATTTAGACTGAGTCCTGGCAGGAAAAAGATGGCCCACTCAAAGGGTTTAATGAGAAGAGTACAGTAAAATGATATTTGCCAAGGTGTGGGCACAGAGCATGAGATGGTGAAGTGCCCAGGAATTAGCTACAATGGGAAGTTGTTACTACCCCTAGGTTTCAAGGAGCAAGGGGAGGGACTCCAGAGAAAGCTTGGAGTCATGGAAGAGGAGCCACCCAACAGGAGCTGTAACCAGAGAACACAGCTACTGTCAAACCACAGTGACGTGGGAAGGGGGCCTGGGGAATAACTACCAGGACTCCTCTCTTCTCCTACCCTCTAATCTCCTGCTTCTGCCTCCTACTGGTTAAGTCCAATCAAGAGCCAAAGGACAGACTTCCCTGGTGGCGCAGTGGTTAAGAATCCACCTGCCAATGCATGGATACATGGGTTTGAGAAGGTCCAGGAAGGTCTTTCCTGGTCCGGGAAGATCCCACATGCTGCGGAGCAACTAAGCCCGCACGCCACAACTACTGAGCCCGCGTGCTGCAACTACTGAAGCCTGCATACCTAGAGCCCATACTCCGCAACAAGAGAAGCCACCGCAGTGAGAAGCCCACGCACCGCAATGAAGAATAGCCCCCGCTCTCCCACTGTCTGCAACTAGAGAAAGCCCGTGCGCAGCAGCGAAGACCCAACACAGCCAAAAAAAAAAGAGCCAAAGGACAAGGGAGCCGCAAGACACAGTCCATAGACGTCAGCCTCCCAGGACACAGAGAAGGACCAAGAATAGATCCAGCAGAGAGAAGTGGGCACACGGAGAAAGACTAACACATTGCCTTTACGTGGCCCCCCGCCTCAGGATAAGTTCACACACCTCAGCACGCCATAAAAAATTGGCTTGATCAGACCCTTGCCTATCTCCAGCCCCAGTTCTTACCACTCTTATTCCCCCCCCATCCCATTCCCCTCTGCCCTCTGTGAAATTCCCCAAGAGCTCTTAACTGCTGTTTCCAGTGCTTGGAACACCCTTCCCTCTTTCCCGGTCAGCTCATTCTCAGCCTTCAGGTTCAGGTTAAACATCACCTCTCATCACAACCCAGTGCAGTAGGTGATCCTTGATGATAATGATGATGATGACAATGGTGATTTTCTATAAGGGGCGTTTTTAGGACAATCTGCAGAATTTGAATAAGATCTGTAGATTGGTTAATACTATATATATCAATGTTGATTTCTTGGTTTTGATAATTGTACTATGGTTATGTTAGAGTATTACCCCCCCCTCCCATCTTAAATACACACTGAAGTATTTAGGGAGTAAAGGGTAACTATGGCTGCAACTTATTCTCAGGAAAAAAGTTATGGATGTGTCTGTATGTGAATATATATATGTGTATGTGTGTGTGTGTGTATAGATTTAGATATAGACTTGTAGATATAAATATATAGGATATATATAAAGAGCGAGACAGAGAATAATTATATAAATGAAACGTGATAAAATGATAACATTTTGGTGAAGGATACATGGGAATTCTTTGTACTAATCTTGCAAATTTCCATAAATCTGAAATTATTTCCAAATAAGAAGTTTTTAAAAATCACTTCCTCTGGGAAGCATCCAGGGCCCCTCAAAACTAGGTTAAGTGTTCCTCCTATGAGGATCATAACACCTCACACACACAGTACTTTAACTGCCTGTTTACAGGTTTGTCCCCTTCACTATATGGTTGGCATGAGGTCTGGAAATATACATGTTTGACCAGTTAATCCCTGCACTTGACGGGCTAGGGGAAGGTCACCCAGTATGGTTGCAACAGGATGGCACAACATCCCATTATACCAGAGGGCAAGGGACAGGTTGAAAGATAGCATCTAAAACTAGATTTGACAACATGACCACATAGAGTAGGTGGCATGCTAGCCAGATCTGATCACTTGATTCCTCCTGGGGTGTGCTAAAGGCATAGACGCATTCAGTGGAAATCAGAGACAAATCATCTGAGGCCATGTGTCACAGACCATTGCATCAACTGATGGAAGTGCTGCGTTAATTTGCCATGTTCACTGCAGTTTTGCCCAGTGGATTGAACTATGGAGGGACAAGAAAATGACTACATCGTGTAATGTCTTTGAATATATGATGTATTGCAATATATCACAAAATTAATGTATTAATATTCTCCTGTACTTCCATATTTTATTGCCATCCTGTAGAATATAAGTTCCTTAGAGGGCTGGGACTACTTTTCACTTGCTATTGTATCTCTAATACCTAGCACAGAGTTTGTCTCCTTGTGATTTTAATTTTTCATTTGAATTTTTTAAATTAAAATCCCAGTTCAGCTACTTATTAGCTGTGAGATTTGAGCAAGGTGTTTAATCTCCCTGTACCTGAGTCTCCTTGTGTGCAAATTCAGAACAGCACTTACCTCATAAGGCTATTATCAGGATAAATTGTGTTTGTTTTTAATAAAACATTTAGAGCATGATGCTGTTTCTATCATATAGCAGACCTTTTTAATAAATAAATGGATTTGCATCATCTCTACACACACACACACACGATTAAAAGTTTCCTTTCTGAATAAAACTTCAGAATAGCTTTGACATCCTGGCCTTAGGACTGTGAATTCTAAAATTTTGACCTTATGGACCCTGACGCTATGATCCCAGAGCATCTGATCAGCGTAGAGTCACCGCCAGTACAAAAGGCTGACACACTTTCAGCCAAAAATAAAAACATTGATGTAGGTTGTCTGTGCAGCCTGACTCTCCTGAGGTTCTTAGAAATATTTTAAATGACTCATGTTCTAGATCACCAGGCTCTGCCTTGGGGCTGGCCGTGGTCTACTTAGTCCCGGGCCACTTCCACTGCTTGGAGATCAGTGTTTGTTGCTCTAAAATATCCCCAATAGGAATTGATCAAATGTCTTGGATTGCTTTACAACAGTTCAGGCCTGGGTGTAGCCAGGGAGGAGTAGGGATTATTGTTGAAAGCAGATTAGCCATACGGTTCCTAAGAGTTAAAGCTGCATGATGGTACATAGGGGTTCATTATACCGATCTTTCCACTTTTGCGTATATTTGGAAATTCTCATATTTAAAACTTTCAGTTTTAAAACTAAAAAGTTTACCTTTTAAAAAAGAAAAAAGTGCCCAAGTAAAGCTGAGGAAAGGCTAGTCTTTGTGCAGAAGAGATTCTTTGGACTTACTAACCCGGTTTCTAGTGTCTGATAATACTAAATGAAATTTGTTGGACAACTGAATGAACAGATAAATGGATGCCATGCTCTGGCCAACTTCATTCAGATGGCATGGAAATTTACTTATTACTCTCATTCTTGTTTCTTTCTGCTATAGAGAAACCAACAGCTCCTTCTACAAGGCCTGGAGGTAAGACTGTCAATTGAGATTTGAGTTAATTTGGGCTGTTTCACAGGTTTAGAAGCTTTTCATAGGTTTAGAACCACATGTTCTTTAAACCAGATTATTCAGCAGAAAGACCACTGGTGTTAACCCTGACCCTTTGGACAGGTATATGCCACACCGGACATGACCAGTAGTTCATTAATCTCACTAGCGTTGTCTTTCTCTCAAATATCTGAAAAGTAATAGTTGCAAGTTCAGTTTGGGATGTTACTTGTCATTACTGACAATATGAAAGGAATAACCAATCTAATGATCCAAGAAGCAAGTCAAACTGATAATTTATGGTCCTAGAAGTGAGTCATTGGCCCTTCCCCTTGGCACTTCAGTACTTTATGGTCCTTAATGTCAGCTGCCTGCTGGTTGTGTCCGTACATGATTCTTGGCAGCAAGTCTCACCAGAAAGATAAAGACAAGTAAACCTCTAGGTCAGCAAATTCAATTCTTTACTTCCCTGTGTTTATAAACGGCACTGGTCACAATGCTGGTGCTTTTTGGCATCCCACCCTGAAGCTGGTAGGACCTCAGAGAATATCTGGATTTTGATGCCTTTCTCCAGGTTCTCAAGTGCATGTGTCTCTCTCCAGGTGAAAGAACAGAGCCAGCAATGCCCATACTTCCAGAAGACACAGAGAAAGAAGATGCCACAGAAACACTGAAAGAAAGCAAAGGTATGTACAGAACTCTCCCAGAGAAAAATAGATAATAGGACTCTCTTGATCACAAATTCCCCATGATTATATACCCTACTTTGTTCTTTCCCACAGCAACTTAAAAATGGAACCAGACAGAGCACTTGTGACTTTGTAAAAACTGCATTATATGTTAGATTTTGTCAGTGAAATACACAAATGGAGCTATCCTAAGACAATTGGGGCGATTAGACAAGACAGGAGGTAAAAAAAAATCTGCATGAAGACAGACGAGGCTTGAGAACCTCCCAGAAGTTGTTTGGGGGGAGGGGAACTAGAGAATGGATGTAGAGAAATAAGAGCAGAAAGACCCAGGCCATGATTAATATTTCTTTATGAGACAAATAGAGGCAATGGACATAAAAGATAAAAGAAAATGGAGTGATAAATTGGAGTGCTAATGGACTTTCAACCTCAACTCTCACCTTGAGTTTCAAGAGGGAGATCAGGGCTGGTTACTAGACTTATCATGGTGATCATTTCATAATGTATGCAAATGTCAAATCAATATAGAATACATCCAAAACTAACATAATATTATATGTCAACTATATTTCAATTAAGACAAAAAAGAGAAAGATCTGAGTTTTTGTCACTGGGCAATTTTTTAAAAAACACTTAATTTTTCAGTTTAGTTATTTGCATAATAGAAGTAATAACATTTTTCTCACCTACCTGAGAGCATTTCTGTGTCCGTAAAATGAAACAGGATATTACAGTACTGCAATTCAGTTGTGACACTAGTCACCCCATGTTAGCACAGACCCTACAGGTTAAGGGCTCAGTCCCCAGCAAGACTGCCCTCACTTCAGATATCAGCCACAAGTTAGGGGTCCCCAGGCCACCCACACTTCTAATCGACTGGCTACAATTCCAGGGAGTGCCCATGACCCCATCACGTTCAATCATTCACTAGAACAACTTACAGAACTCAGGAAAACACTGTACCTATGACTATGTTTTATTATAAAGGATACAGATCTAGGAGCAGCCAAATGAAACACATACAGTAAGGTCTGGGAGGGTCTCGAATGGGGACTCTCTGTGTCCTCTCCCTGTGGAATCAGGATGCCTACTCACCTTCCTGGCAGATCAACGTGTTCACCAGCCAGAAGGCTCCACTGCGCTTTGGTGTGCAGAGATTTTCTTAAGGTCTCATTACGCAGCACAGTTGATTTGATCATTGGCTGTGTAACTGAACTCACCCCCTAGGCCCCACCAGCCCCCATCCTGAGACATCTCTGTCCGTATAAACTCTGATCTGGTCTGAAGGGCTCATGGATAAGGAAGTTACTCCTATTTCTGAGAAATTCCAAAGATTTAGAGCCTCCCGCCCAGGTACCAGGGACAAAGCCCAGTCAAATTCTTTATCATACAACAGATGTAATGTGTGAAAATGCTTTTTAAAAAATCCAAAGTTCTGTGCAGCGGTGGGTGGCATTTTTATTGCTCATTGTTACTATGGTGGTATTTAAAGTAGGTTTTGTTTTGAGGTTTCTTTTTGGTGGTTGTCGGGTTTGTAGCCTCACAGAAAAACAAAGCCACAGCCTCTGGATGGTTGGGAATCTTAACCAGTAGGAGTAGGAAAGGGCTCAGTCCCCAATCATTGATTCCTCCCAAAGCCCCTTGAGGGAAAATTCTCTGGTTCTAAGACTTAAGTCTTAGGAAAGGTAAGAATGGTAGATCTCTAAGTGCCCTCCACAGTCACTGCTCATGGGCCCAACCGGATCCAGTTTGCAGTCAGAAACGTGGGTAAGGCTCTACAGTCTGATTCATGTGTTACACGTGA
Source organism: Balaenoptera musculus (assembly GCF_009873245.2). Taxonomy (NCBI): domain Eukaryota; kingdom Metazoa; phylum Chordata; class Mammalia; order Artiodactyla; family Balaenopteridae; genus Balaenoptera; species Balaenoptera musculus. The sequence continues at coordinate 22,545,906 of NC_045792.1, forward strand.
CCTTCTCATTCCTGGCAATAACACGGAGACTTCTGGCTTGTTTCTTTTTACCTCCCTCTCCCCGATCCCACCTTGGAAACTACTGTTTCTGTCCTTAGAGTCAAAGACATCAGCACCCCCAAGCAGCCTCAGCTTTGTTAACAAAGAGGAAGAACGAGAAAAGAGATAATCTCTTTCATCTGAAAAAAATGTTTAATTAACAAAACTGCCCATCTTGTATTTTGCAAGAGACCCCAAAATGTAAACTTCTTTTCTCTCTACTACTTCAGATAATAGGACAGGTAGAAAAGCCTCATTTATTGAAACTGGAAGACTTTGCTCTCTGGGTAACTATTTCCTTCCAGAATGCGCTCCTTGGAATGCTCTGTGTTGATTACGCTTTTTTAAGCCTGTTTTGAAGCACACAGAAACACCACTAATGCTGATAATGTGTGCTTTTCTTTGCAGAAGCTGCCTTGAATCTTGCCTACATCCTAACCCCCAGCATCCCCCTTCTCCTCTTCCTTGTGGTCACCACAGGTGTATGTTGGGTTTGGATCTGTAGAAGGAGGCAAGTAAAACCTTCATCATGTAAACCTTTGTGTTTTCTGAACTCTTCAAGATTTGGACTTCATTAAAAGCCGTGGCAGCTCCAAGAGAATCACTCCTACAGATTTGAGAGTAAATTTTCTGATGGGCTCAGGGCACTCAGAAGTACTAAGCATTGTGCTTAGCTGTGATTAAGAGAGTGATCTTACATTCTTTAATTTTTGTGTGTGTGGAAGATTTTAAACGACTTGAGGGGTGAGACCGTGTTATTCATCTGTGCATCCACACATCACTCAGCAAAGTGCTCTCATGCATGTATGCGCTCACTCCAGGAATGCTTGTTGGGTGAGTGAAGGAATGGATAGTGAGCCCTCTGAAAACGACTGTTCCAAAGCCTGGCAAACCACTGACGCTAAACCACTTAATTCAAAATGAAATAGCCAAATCCTTTTAATTGACTTTTAATTGAATTCACAAGTGTAGATTGCTACAAAATAGCTGCACTAAGTAGCCTAAAGCACCTCTGTTACTGGATCATGTGCCACCATTTTTGAGGTAACCAGAGGTCTTCTCAGCTATCTTTTTATCCCCCATCATCATGGTCTACATAGAAGAAGGAAAGCAAAGGTACAGTTTAAGACTTGACTCCCTTTGATGACCAATTTAAGATAAACTAGTAAGATTCCAATGCAGACCCTACTTCATTTAATAATAACTTCCTTATAGGATTATTAGAAGAATTAAAGCAGTTAATATATGCAGAATGAGTATATAGTAAGCACTCAAAAATGTTATCTCTTCCTATGATCATTTTCATTGGTTACTTCCTTTTAACCTAAAAATAGAATTCAGTTCAAAAACTTGAAAATATATTTTCTAACTGCTTAGTCTGTGGTTGGGTCTTGATTTCCCTCCCTTATCTATCTATTTATCACCTTACCACAATGTGGGATTGTGGCTTTGAAGCTGGAGTCTATCTCAGGGTTTTAACCATTTTTGTGCCACAGACCCTTGTAGCAGTCTGGTGAAGCCTATGGATCCCTTCCCAGAACAATATTTTTAAATGCATAAAATAAATTACACTGGATTACAAGGGAAGGAATAATGCTGTTATATAGTTTAGCGAAATATTTCCAGAAATGAATGTGAAACAGTAATACACATGCTCCTTTATTAATGCTTCTTTATTTAGTGGTGAGTATAAGTATCATAATACTGAAGTAGAGATGAGCATAAAATATTTTAAGGTATCTTAAGTAAGAACTGTGATGTGATATGAAAATATCTATGATTTCTGTTGGTGAGCAAGTCAAGATATTACTAGTGGGAATTCCCTGGCGGTCCAGTGGTTAGGACTCCGTGCTTTCACTGCCGAGGGCCGGGTTCGATCCCTGGTGGGGGAACTAAGATCCCACAAGCTGAGTGGTGCAGCCAAAAAGAAAAACACAGAAACAAAAACAAAAACAAAGAAAGCTATTACTACTCAGGTTAACTGCCCACATTCAAAACCGAAGGACAAGCTCAATTTCACTTAGAGATGGATTTTTTTAAATGCGGTATTTTCCCCCATGCAATTCTATCCATGGACCCTCTGGAGGCTCTGGGGATCCCAGAATCAACACCTCCGTTCTGTGCTCTGTCAGCAGTGAGTGATAGATATATAACACTTTCCTCTTTTATTCCCACCCCACCCAAAACCTTGACCTGTAGGTTGAGGCAGGTGAGAAGCGCAGCGTAGTGACTGCCCAGAATGACCCCCTCCTGCCTGCTCAGGGGCACAGGGATGTTCTCAGTCCCCTTGTCCGCTGAGCCCTGGTTCTCTTTACTCCTAGGAAACGGGGGCAGCCAGGCCCCAGCACGAAGGAGCAGCGCCCCGCCTGGCCCGCTCCTCAGCCGGGGAACAGCCCGGACCTGGAGGTTTACAATGTCATACGAAAGCAGAGCGAAGCTGATCTAGCCGAGACCCGGCCGGACCTGAAGAACATCTCATTCCGAGCGCGCTCGGGAGAGGCCACTCCCGACACCATGTCTTGTGACTATGACAACGTGGCCATGAACCCATCCGAAAGTGGGCTCTTGACGCTGGTGAGCATGGAGAGTGGCTTCGTGAACAACGACGTTTATGAATTCTCTCCAGACCGAGTGGGAAGGAGCAAGGAGGCCGAGTGGGTGGAAAATGAAATATACGGTTATTAGGATGCACGATCGAACCCTGAACTGACAAGAATGGGAAAGAAGAGAGAAGCAAAAGTCTATTTTCTATAAGGAAATCACTCAGAAGGTCTGTGAAAGTGCTCAGATCAGGTCCTGGGGGCGAGCATGAGAGCCCCTGTTGGACCCGCACTTCGGGCTATATCCCTTATCCCAGTCCCTCACCTGGCTGGAACTTCTGAGAAAGCACCTTGTCCAGCGTCTGGCACATAATAGAAAATAAACAACTGATTGTTACAACTGACTTTCAAGGGACAGTGCTTTCACTGGGTGGGTGGGGGGGGGGTAGCTGCCGTGGAGCTTGGGAAACCAGCCTCTAGGTTCTGTTTCTCCTGTTCTGTACAGCTGCAAGCATCACAACAAAGAGACAGAAAGTACAGAATCTTTTCAAAGCCCGCCTATGCCAGCCTCGAGCTGGGCTGCGCATCAGCAATTCTTATATCTATTTTTTTCGAAGAATCAAATCAAATAAAAAGCAGGAAACAGAATGTTAGTCAGTCTGTGTCTACAGCCCTTCCTCTGCATGTGGCCTCTGGGGACCTTTTTTTCTTTTTCCTGACATCCAAACGTGGAAATATCTAACTTGGAAACACTTTAGAAACTGAAAATGAAGGTTGAATCTAGGCTTCTCGGCTTATTTGTGTTCCCAGCCCTGTTACTGCACGTTGTTCTGTTTGTGTGTTTGTTTTACTGCAGCGTCAACATAGCATTAGTAATAATGCTAGTGATTTTACCTTTTTGTTTTCGGGATCTGACTATTTCAAAAACTTTTGGACTCAAATGCTGAGAAAAGTCACCTAACGTCAGTCATTTACCAGATGAAGTTCTGAAGGTCATTGTTTAAATCACCAACAACATCCCTCTATCAGCTTAATAATCTTATTATTTTAACCATTCCTCATATGTCTTGTTTTTGAATAGTCTGTAACTTTGCCTGACACATGGAGCCCCAATCTAGACAGAGTAAGCTCGTCTGGGTCGGAGCAGTATCAAATGTAGTGGATTCTAGTCAGTGCCAATTACCTGCCTTACCGAGGCAGGGCGCAGAGTGGATAACAAAAACATCATTTATGCCTGCTTCAGGGAAGTGTGTTCTGTGCCGTTAACAATATTTCAAGCAAAAGGAGTGACCATATAGTCTGAAGGACTGATTCATTGTCCAAAACACTGAGGTTCCCATTTTGCATCAGACTTCCTGGCTCTGTGATCTGTGCCTTTATCCGCCCCTGTTTCCCTACGCTCTGGCCCCTACTAGGCTGAAGCTCCATGAAGGTAGGGATCCAATCTGCCCTGCCAGCCGTGTACCTCCTGCACCCAAGACAGTGCCTTGCGTAGAATAAACCATCAATACTCGTTGGATGGATGAACAGTTCCTCTTTCAGAGTGATGTAAAATCACCTACATATTTCAGCTTAAAAGTTTGTAGGACCCGATTTTCACACTCCACCTGGATGGGGGGAGGATATTGAGTTATTTTAGTTTGAAAAGCACTCCTACTGCCTGGGAAGAAGGAAGCATTAGTAACAAGGAAACAGAAGCTAGTTAACGAGTTAATTATGTCACTAAAACTTAAAATGAGGACCCATTCTTAAGGCTATAATCAGAGCTAACTCTCTGCATCTTCCTTTTGTCATTAGTGTCTTGTCTCCGCTGGGACCCACAGATCTCTTATTCTGTGTTTGCACACAGCCAGTCTTACCCTGTGTTTAAATTATTCAATTTCTTTTTTCCTCCTCAGATTTCTTAGCTTGAATTTAGCCAACTCCATTTCTATCTCTGATAATTACACTTCACCAGTTTAACAAGCAGTTGTTAAATGTGAAGTATTATGTTCAAACTGAACATTGAGCTTACCCGTCCTTGTATTGTTTGAAAATTTAGTTAACCTCATTCATCATTTAAAACCATAGTTTCCAGCTTTTTTTTTCACTGTGACACACAATAGATGAAATGAATGTATCAGATAATTCCTTGGATCTATCCATTTAAAAATAATTTCTTGAATACCTACTATGTGCCTGCCACACACTGTGCCAGATGTGGCACACAGCCAGATGTCAGGCTAAGGCTTAGACAAGTGGGGTTGTAGGTTATGTATATTTCCCAACATGGTAGTTATAAAGCTCTTTTTTTTCCTCCTGTTATACTTTCATTCATTCATTCAAAAAGTTTTCACATTCATACTTTGTGTCAGGAAATACGCTAAGTGCTAGGCATATAATGGTAAATAAGACAGACACAGGCTCCATCCATGGAGCTTACATTCTAGTAGGGAATGAAGCCACATTAGAACACAAGTGAGTGAAAGAGAATTTGCTGTAATCAGTTTTTGGTTTTTTTTTAAATTGTGTGCAGCTCTTTCTAGTCTCCCTTCCCTTTCCCTTCCCTTTCCTTCTTTCCTGTTCTTTAACCCTTCATTCCTGAAGCCATTAGGTAAGTCAGAGGAAGGTAGCGTCCATGTCTGGGGACATGGGGGGACTTGGTGGCTTAGATCAGAGTGTCATGACGGAGCAGGATGAGGAAGATGTCCATGCAGAGCAGAAGTCTGGTTCGGGTGTGGCCCACGTGAGTAAGGAGGCCATCCACACCGGCTGTGGGGCAGCAGCTACGATGGGAGATGGACTGCACAGGGGCGTTGATGAAATAAGTAAGCATGCTAAGGATAAGAAGTGCCAGGCTTCTCGCCGTCAGAGAAGGGAGTTGCAGATATGAAAAAAGAGAAAACTGGAGTGGGCTCTGCGGTATTAGATTGAAATTAGAAATATCAGTGTGATCTCATGGTTTTCAATATACCGTGTATATATATACATATATCCTCTAGCTGACACTCAGATCTTGTCTTCTAAATAACATTCCCCAGTAAAATAAACCAGGGCTCCTTTTTTTTTTTTTTTTTTTTATTCAATACTCCAGTTCCTTCATGGTTTTGTTTTTTCATTTTGTTTGTTTTTTGTTTTCTTTGTTTTTATTCAAGGGCTCCTTTTTTAATTGAAGTATAGCTGATTTACAAAAGGGTTCCTTGAAAAAATTGCTGATTCCATGGCCAGAGTAGGGAAAATACTAGATTAGCTTGGAAAATTTTTTTGTGCAGGAAAGCACGGAAATATCCAAGAATGATGGGTATGTGTCAGTAGATCACAGGAGCCAGCTTACAGTGGGCAGCATTGGCCAAATGTGGGATAATTTCAGCATCAAAATAAATAATTACAGTGATAGATTATAAACCATTGGATAAACAGGAAACCTTACTGATATAAAATAATAAATTAATAACCTAATAGTGGATTGCAAACTGTAGAAAGAGTTACCAGATGAAGGCCTAGGAAACAGCATGCCCAGAGATGGAAAAGCAACAAAGCCAATTCTGTACACCCCCTCTTTTTTTTTCCTTTAAAGAATAGTAAGTGGTTAGTAATTGCTAACTAATCTCAAGTTATTTTTGAATCCTGAGTTTGAACAGCAGAATGGAATAATGTCTATACTGAGTCACCAGAGCAAGGGCATCAGGAAAAACCAGTTTTTCAAAATAGAATAAGACCAGGTAGGACTTTCCTGGCAGTCCAGTAGTTAAGACGCCATGCTTCCACTGCAGGGGGTGTGAGTTCAATCCCCGGTCGGGGAAGTAAGATCCCACGGGCGGCACGGCCAAAAAAAAAGACCAGGTATAGGTTTCAAAAATACAAAGCTGTTAAATATGTATTATCACAGAATAGACACTGAAGAGTTTTCTATCAATATAATGAGTTACATATTTTAACTAGCAAAATTTAGAGCCCATCAAGGGCTCAAAATTTGTGCTATTCCTTTCTTATTTTTTCTCTTATGGTTTGTGTTTGGTGCAAAGCAATATCAAGCAGAATCCATACTTGTTTGGCTGAACTGTTGTAATTAGAGGAAAATGCAAGTGAACATTTCTTGGAAGGCAACTTTTGCTAGGAAGTTAGAAGCTGCTTTAATTGTTTCCACCACCAGGTGGCAGTGTTAGGGTACCGTAGAAATTTTACGTACTACTGCACTGATGTTTATTGGTTTCTGACAAGTAACTTTCTGCAACTACAAGGGAAAGGGAAGTAAAAATGATATAAGGAGAAATAAGACAGTACAATGAAGTAGTTAGAATTCTGGGTTCTAGAAGCAGAGTGTTCTAAATTTAGGTTCTAAATCCTGCTTCTGCCGCTTACTGGCTGTGCAATCTTGAACAAACTACTAAATTACTTAAGCCTCATTTTCCTCATCTTTAAAATGAGGGTAACATTACCTACCTAAAAGTGTTGTGAGAATAAAATCACGAATATATTCAAAGCATTGACACATGTTAATGTGTTGAATCGCATCCACCAAAATTCATATGTTGAAGTCCTGATCTCCAGTACATCAAACTGTGACCCTCTCTGGAGATAGGGTCATTGCAGACATAATTAGTTCACATGAATGAAGTTATTCAGGTGGACTCTAATCCAATACGGTCAGTGTCTTCTTAAAAAGGGAAAACTTGGACACAGACACTCACAGAGGGAGAGCATCATGTGAAGATGAAGGCAGACTTGGGGTGATGATTCTACAAGCCAAGGACCACCAGAGATGGTCAGCAGCCGCCAGAAGCTAGGGGAGAGGCATGGAACAGATCCTGCCTCAGAACCCTTGGAAGAAACCGACCCTACCAACACCTTGATCTCAGACTTCCAGCCTCCAGAACTGTGAGACAACACTTTTCTGTTGTTTAAGCCTCCCAGTCTGTGGTACTTTGTTTCAGCAGCCCTGGGAAACAAACAGCACGTGAAAAGTACTAATTCATATTAGCTGTTATTAGCCCTGAGCACTTTTAATATAACTGTACCAAGGCAACAAAACCATTTCTACTGTAAATTAAAGTGCATTTTCCAGCTGTCATGGATTTATATCACACACACACACACACACACACACACACCCAAATCATGACATTCTATGGAGCAAGAGAGAGCAAAACTCCCAACACAGGGAGGGAGATTTCACTGAAACACAGGAGGACACCTGCTAACAATGAGAATTATAAGGTCTTCATTCTCTGAGGAAGCTCACACAGAGGCCACGTGACTCCCCGAGAGGGGGGAGGATTTGGAGTCCTGTGGTTTTGAGCCTCCCAGACACACCCTATAAAAGTGTTAGTTCTTCTTACCAGAGGGGACCTCCTGCTGGTTGGAGAGTTGAATTTAATAACTGTAGCATCACTCTTTATCTCAGGGCATGAATTTCAGTCATTTTCCTTTGACCCTAGAAAAGCTGGGAAAGGAAAGGGAGAAAAGAAGCTTGGTGGTAGTTTTTTTTTTTTTTTTTCTCTACCAAGATCTAGAATCTCTAACAGCCAATTTTATTAAAGACTGAGATCAGGGCTTCCCTGGTAGCGCAGTGGTTGAGAATCTGCCTGCTAATGCAGGGGACACGGGTTCGAGCCCTGGTCTGGGAAGATCCCACATGCCGCAGAGCAACTAGGCCCGTGAGCCACAACTACTGAGCCTGCGCGTCTGGAGCCTGTGCTCCGCAACAAGAGAGGCCACGATAGTGAGAGGCCCGAGCACCGCGATGAAGAGTGGCCCCCACTTGCCACAAGTAGAGAAAGCCCTCGCACAGAAACGAAGACCCAACACAGCCAAATAAATAAATAAATAATAATTAAAGGTGCTAATAATTTTTTTTTTAAATGGTAAATTTAAGACTGAGATCAGTTAGGTAGTATTAAGGCTGAGGAACTCTGCCCCTAAGCCCCACTCCCAATCCTATGTCACACGTGTCCTCAACATTTCACCCTTAGCCTTACCCCATGGACAATGAATATAAGAGTCTTGAATAAATTGATCTGGAATAGGCAGCACTGCAAGTTGCCATACTTGGCAGATAACTCACCCCAAATCAACCCTTCCTCAGGCTCAAAGAAGGGACTTGGGCCCACTGGGTGGGCTGGAGGGCTGTCAGCAGTTACGGGAATTTGGAGTTGTCTCTTTTGTGTGTACGATAAAGAGAACATAGGAAACATTACCTACGAGGTAATGGGTTGGATTGGAATTTTAACTAAAAGGAATTACGGATGTGGGGACTTTGTTTGGTTGCTGAAATGAACCAACCAACCAGAAAAGACACCTTGAGACAACTGAAAAAGACACCTTCCATCCCACTCTGTTTTGTCTAGCTAACCCTAATTTGTCCTTTATGACTCCATCTTCGAACTTATTTTTTTCCATAAGGCCTTCTCTGATTTCTGTACTTATCTGTCTTAATGGAGCAGCACAGAGTCAGGAGCTTGGTATGTTCACCTCTGCATCCCCAGCATCTAGTTCAATGCCTGGCCCATAACTTGTCTTCCTGATTGGGCTGAAAGTACCTTGAGATCAAAATATTTATCTGATTGATTTTTATATCTTTCCAGAGTGCCAAGAATAAAGCTTCATACACAATAGGAGATCAATAAATACTTGTTAAATATACAAAGGACAGAATGTAACAAGCGAGTTCTTTCTTTCTATATTTCAAGGGAAAATATAATAAATAATCATGATACCAGAGCCAAAAAAATCCAAAAGAACCTCCAGGGAACAAAAATGTGCAAGTGTGCCAAGAGGTTTTACAGAGTAAGTCCATATGGGATTTTAAAAAACAACACAAGTGCTGTTGGACTTTATTGTGAATCGAATGTGCCAATACCAATGCTGAAGAAGACATCCCTAAAGCCAAATACCAGCATTTGTTTCCCAAACACTGATTAAAACAAATATTTTTCAGTTGCCATAGCTTTGGGATATGTTTTTGACATGCACACTGAACACAGCAAATGATATGGAAACTCTGGCCCCTTTCATCTTTGCTTGACATTAAGGAACCCAACCTCACTAGTGAGGCCAGAAAACACCAGCTTCACAACTACAAAGATAACTTTCCTTGGGTCCAGGCTGCCAACCCCAGTACCATCGTTGTGATGATTTGTCATTTCTACCAGCAGCATGTGCTGTAAAATTGTACACAGCTTCCAAGTAGCCTTCAGGTTTGGAAACTAGCTAAAATTAGACTAAGCCCTGTGTCTCTGCATGAAAGCAGTAACAATATTTCTTTAATACTGTGTGTAGTCCTTCTATATTATTTTAATTTTTTATTATGGAAATTTAAGAGCATATACAAAATTAGAGAGAAGCTGTTCACCCAGCTTCAACAATTACCAATTGTGAAAGGAGAACTCAAGACACAGAACCATTAAGAAAAGACTTTTTACTTTCACTATTTTGCAAGGGAGACGATACTTCAGAACAACTGTGTCCTCCAAACAAAGAACATAGCAGGTATTTAGAGAAAAAATGAGAAATTGCCAGGATTACACCCAGATATCAATATTGCAAAAATCAGGAATAAAGTTGTTTGTATTAGGTTGTTAGCAGCTTACAAGAAGGGTTCAGGTCTTCATTCAGAGGCTAGTGTTAGGATGTTTCTGCCTTTTTTTAGTTTATTTAAAAATGCCAAATGTTCGAAGTTTCTTTCTTTGTTTGTTTGTTGCAGGGGGTGGGTTTTGACTGTGGTACCTGATGAGCTAAGTCAAAAGGGCAGCAGAACAAGTATCACTCCTGCTTGCTTGGTGAGTTTCTGTCCCTGAAGCATAGACATATAGGTTTGTTCAGCAATTTTCTGATTCATGTCATTAACTTGGTGGGTTTTTCCTATTTGGCTAGTTTAATTCACATAGGAGTCACAAGAGGTATTGATTCATATGCAAAGATCTCCTTATTGTATGGTTTAAAAGAGCTAAAGTCTTGTGATGAATTAACATCTGTCTAGAGGCTTCATAAAGCTCCTAGTCATACTTTGATCCCATCAGCATTACAGAAGTACTGTGTTTGAATCGATGTTATCCACTTGTCCTTTCTATGTCTGGGAACAAAAGGCATCCAGTTTGCCTCTACCAAGCTTTACCTGCAGTAACTGTATAACTGGGGTGCTGTTCCTTCTCTGAGATCCCCAAGTCAGCCAATGTTCCTTGTCTGTCAGGAAGTAGCATTCTTTAGTAACTGTAAGGCCAAGATTCCACTAGCCACAGAACACGTACAGGTATGTTTTCTGGAAGGATTTTGTAGGCATCATTTCCAAATATTCAACTGCAGTCCTTGTTTCTTAATAGTGAGCTTATCATACCTAATTAAATGAGATTTGTTTTTGAATGTGACATTTCTGTTACAAATTTTTATCCAATCCCAATAGAAAAAAGATAGATTTGTTCTGAACCTATGTAAATAATGACATGGTCATGAAAAAGTAAAGGGAAGCAATAAATGGCACTTTGTGTAACAATAATTGTTCTGTGTAGTTTTACAGACAAAGCCAATCAGTATGTGTCACTATTTTCCTCAGAATCATTTTTCTTAGTGATCATCTTGCAATTTATACAAGTATGAAATCATTGTTGTACATCCAAAACTAACATGTTATATGTCAATTATATTTCAATTTTTTAAATAAAATATTGTAAGTTTAAAAAAATCATTTTTCTTAGGTTTTCCTCTTGATTTATTACCTTATGATTATTTTCTAAGATATTTTATAGATTTTTTTTTCCTGAACTCTGGGAGACCAACTGCAATAAGACACCATTTAAAAGTGTTTTGTTCCACTTTGTACATAGTTAGCTTGTTAAATCAAAAATTAGTGCTAAATCAGGAAGAAAGGGGTGTTCTTATTTTCCCAACAGAATATATCAATAGAATATTAGTCACAAGCAAATATTTCATCTTAATTTCCTTCCATCCTAGATAATTAATTTCTTATCTTGTAATCTTGGTATATAACTGGCCATCTACTATCACAAAATCATCTGCTTTTGAACTAAAAAAAAAAAAAAAGGTCCTGGAAATCCTCAGTCATCATTCAACCATGCACTTGGTGACATCAGCTTAGAGTGGAAAGCCTGTACCTGTGAATCTATTCCACTTGGTATCAATAGTAAAGAGTACAGGCTTCAGGCCTTTCCTGAGGTTATGATTCTTTTAACGTTTCTTCCAGAAGACTCCATTACTGGTCTATAGTGTAATAACAGGTGTGTTTAGGCAAGTGTTAAGGAAAGAAGAAACCACCTCTCGATGACAGGACTGAATGGCTTGGGTTAATGTACTATAATAACTAACAGTATCTACAAGAAGACAGGTGAGACATAATGCATAAATATTTTGTAAGGGTTTAATCAATAATTACCCTGAGAGTAGTAATAATATGGACAATTAGGGCATTGACAGATCTCCAGGGTCTTTTAATTTATTCCATTAAGTGTGTATTTTATTGTAACTAATTGACACAGGTATTTTTTTTTAGTTAATTTTTATTGGAGTATAGTTGCTTTACAATGTTGTGTTCGTTTCTACTATACAGCAAAATGAATCAGCTATACATATACATATATCCCCTCTTTTTCAGATTTCCTTCCCATTAAGTCACCACAGTGCGTTAAACAGAGTTCCCCGTGCTATACACCAGCAGTCCCCAACCTTTTTGGCACCAGGTACCGGTTTCGTGGAAGACAATTTTTCCACGGACCTGGTCGCGGGGTGGGGTCGAGTTTGTTCAGGCGGTAATGCGAGCGATGGGGAGCAATGGGGAGCGGCAGATGAAGCTTAACTCGCTCGCCCGCTGCTCGCCTCCTGCTGTGCAGCCCGGTTCCTCCCAGGCCGTGGACTATTGCTGGTCCGCGGACTGCGGTTTGGGGACCCCTGCTATACGGTACGTTCTCATTAGTTATCTATTTTATACATAGTATCAATAGTGTATATGTGTCAATCCCAATCTCCCAATTCCTCCCACCCCTCCTTCCCCCTTGGGATCCATACATTTGTTCTCTACATCTGTGTCTCTATTTCTGCTTTGCAAATAAGATCATCTATACCATTTTTCTAGATTCCACATATATGTGTTAATATACGATATTTGTTTTTCTCTTTCTGACTTACTTCACTCTATATGACACTCTCTAGGTCCATCCACCTCTCTACAAAGGACCTAATTTCTTTCCTTTTTATGGCTGAGTAATATTCCATTGTATACATGTACCACATCTTTATCCATCCTTCTGTTGATGGACAATTTAGGTTGCTTCCATGTCCTGGCTATTGTAAATAGTGCTGCAATGACCATTGGTGTGCATGAGACACAGGAATTTTAAAATACAAAGCTGTGAATAAATTTTGTTGACAGTTATCATGTTGGTCTTTGCACATGAGCACGAGTATGATCTATTCATCCTGAAGACACACAATTGCTGAAACATGTTCATTTTAATATAACATAACATTATAACACATGTAATATAACATATAACATGTAGTATAACTATAACATATTTAATATAACATAACAAATTTAATAACATCTTACTTGTATGCTTTGTATACAATTGACCTATGGAGGTTGATTTGCCAGCTCTTTCCACACTATGGACTTGACAAACAGCTCTCACAATGAGACAGGCTGGGACCTGGAACCCTTTGCTGGGACCTGGGACCCTTTGCTGCAGTGCTGCAATGCTTGCACCTGGACACACCTCTCCTCAAGCAACAAAATACAAAGAAACTGACTAAAAATAACTGCGTGCATTTGGGGCAAATTCTGGACCCAAAAGATACAAAGAGACCAAAAAGCTCATCTGCCACTTTTGAAGAGCCTGGAGCCAAAACAGGGTGTTGGGAACAAAAGCACGGTACTGAGCTGCCCCCTGCACACAACACCACCAGAGGGGTGGGCGGGCCACCGAAGCCACCCTCTGGCCCGACCCCTGGACACACCCCTACCCTCACCCCACATCAGGAACAAGCTTGCCCCATCTTGGGGAACGAGCAAACAAAAGAACTGTTGTCTGTTCTCTCTTCCCCCCGCTGCAGCAGGGGCCACAGTAAAGCCTTGCCTGAATTTCTTGTCAGGCATCTGATCAATTTCTATTGATTGGGGAAGCCCAGGAACCCTGGTCGGTAATAACAATACAGAGAATACTCTGTATTCTCCTGATGATTTCTAGCACCCATCCTTTTACTAAATGAGAAAGTAAATCTTTGGTGCTGTCCAGCAGCTCTCTGAGAAACCTCAAAGATAGTTTGATTCTCAAAGACGTCTGAGCAGTTTTCGTATTTGAAATTTGGGGCCTGAATTTGTAGAAGTCAGTATAAAAAGTTGTCGAATAGACAAGATGGGCGCATAAATCACATGTGCCTAACGAAGAAACTGTTATAGTCTTGGTTATAGTGAAAATGCACGCCAGCAAATAACAATAAGTATTAGGAACTGTAGCCTTTTCAGAAGTAGATTTTTGTTAAAAAGTTATTAAGTTGCATGACCAAAAAAATTCACAAAATGTTAACAGGCTCTCCTGTAAGTATATTTTAGTGACCCCTGGAATCTCTGCTAACTGGGCATAGAATAACTTTTTGCTGTTTCTTGTTCAAAGCAGACTGAATACAAGAAGCTCAATGTTCTTGTGAAATACCTAACTTTCTCTTCATCATCTGTAAACTCCCTTCACTTAATAATTTTAATATTCCATCATGGGCATACATTTAGACATATAAAAATAAATACACAGGGACTTCCCTGGTGGCACAATGGTTAAGAATCTGCCTGCCAATGCAGGGGACACGGGTTCAATCCCTGGTCTGGGAAGATCCCACATGCCGCAGAGCAACTAAGCCCGTGCACCACAACTACTGAGCCCATGCGCCACAACTACTGAAGCCTGCACACCTAGAGCCCCAGCTCCGCAACAAGAGAAGCCACCGCAATGAGAAGCCCGCACACCGCATCGAAGAGTAGCCCCCTCACAGCAACTAAAGAAAGCCCACGTGCAGCAACGAAGACCCAACGCAGCCAAAATTAAATTTTTAAAAAATCTTTAAAAAATAAATAAATAAATATACAGTTAAATGGCAAATACGAAGCTTTTAATTTTAACTTTAAAACCTATTGATCTTAACGGAATAATATGACAATGTTTATCCACATTAAATTTATCGTCTTAATAAAACTGTAACATTCTTTTTGAAGAATAGATGAAATATATCCTTTATCTTGTACCCACATCTATATCTCTTTCAATGACTGTACAGCCACAACTGCTATGCATATTAGCTCCAACTTCAACCAAAGTTACCAACTTCTGCTCTCTCAAAGGCCCAGAGGAAACTAGGTGATGGGTAACTAAGAAGGATCTATTATACACAAGCACCTTAGCAGAAAAGCAAGGCCCAGGGAAGGTGACTTGTGCCCCACAAGCCGTATTACACATCCATTTTGCATTTTTTAAAGTGGCAAAAATGAATACATGAACTAACACAGCCCAGATTTTTGCTTTCTTAGTCAGTCTTGTTCCATCCAAAACTCCACCCACTTCCACCTCACACCAGGTTATTTTGAAGCAAACCCCAGGCATATCATTTCACCTGTAAATATTTCAGTGTGGATCTTTAAAAAATAAAGACTCTTTTTAGGCTGTAAACATGACCATAACACAATTATCAGATGCAAAAATTACCAATAATTCCTTAATATCATCAAATATCCAACATCCAAATATCCATCAAATATCCAATCAGCATCCACATTTCCCCAATTACCTTGTAAATATTTTCAGCTTCTTTATTTGACTTGGGATCCAAATAAGACACATTGCAGCCGAGTGATATGTCTTTTAAATCAACTTTAATCTATAGGTTTCTCTGCCATGCTTTTTTTTTCCCTTGCAATATTTTGTTAAAGGTAGCAGGTTGATTGTCTGTAGAATTTCCCATAAACTGAGTTTGCTGACTGTATCCCTACGGTGTCATTTAACTTGTTCTCTATCCCTTATGTTTTCTGTAAATTGTTAGTTGCATCTAAAGGTTTAATCAGATTCCAGTTCAATGTAGGTGATTTTGGGTTTTGGTTTTACAAGATGTGTAGTAAGGAACTTAATCTTGTCCCAAAGGAATCCAGCTTTTGGTTCCTGAAAGGCAATCTCTAAGCTCTTGCAATATCATCCCTGATAAAAAAATGTTTTTGTTTGCCTGGGGGCCTTGGGTCACACATAATTGGCTCAACTTTGGAGGGCCTGGAGACTGAGAAGTCACACGGCCAGTCAAAACTCTGCAGAGGAAGGTTCAGGTGAGCTTCCCCGATTAGCAATAATCTGGGCATATTGTCACACATCGATTCTGGGAAAGTTACAGTGTCCACAGCTCTATGAGGAGAAGACAACTGGAACATTCATATTTGGAACTTTCCTGGCCTCTGTCCTATGCACCTTTTTCCTTGATTACTTTTAATCTGTATCCTTTTGGTATAATAAACCATAATGGTTAGTATAACAGCTTTCAGTGAGTTTTGTGAGTCCTTGTAGAGAATTATCAAAACTAAGGGTGCTTTTGGAAATTCCCAACTTGCGATTGATGTTAGAGGTGTGAACTGTCTTAAGGACTGCCCCCTAAACTTCCCACAAGACCACTACAGAGTGGTCAGCCATTGATGACCATGGCTTAATGCCATTAAATCTTCAGGGACTGCCAAATGGTGATGTTTTATTTCTATCATCTCTGTATTCGTTTTCCCCTCATCATATATCTAAATCATATAAAGATAGATATAGATATCTATAGCTACCTATAGATATCTATATAGATATCTGATATATATTATACAGGAATAACAGGAAAAATACTTAATTATTTTCTTCATCAGTTTTCAAATCAATGAGGTAATTCCTTGCATCTTCCATCCAAAGTGTCAATGACTTGGGTTTTTCATGTCTTTATGTCATGAATGTAAGCATCAATTCATTGAGTGATTATCATTATTGATACTCATAATCTGACCATCTTTAACCAGTCTGGGTGCTAGGAGTGCTCATTGCTCTGAGCCCTGGGCCTGTTTCTAGGCCTTTTCAGTGGACAGAACTAGGAAAAATTTTTTCATACATATTATTCATTCATACTGATACTTCCAATTCAAAATTAGAACTACACGTATAATCCTTCTATTTTTGTACAAGTTTGGAAACTCATGGACCCTATCAGAGTTCCTGAAAGCTATCTGATTAAGACTTTTTTAAATTTCATTAAGTTTACACTTCGTGGGGGGTTACAAAAAATAAAGGGAAAACTTTTCAGGAAAGTGTTCAAAAATACCCAAGACATTCGAATGAGAAGGAAACTTAGGGATCATCTAGCGACCAAAAAACTCTCATTTATAAATGAGGAAATGGGGGCCTAGCAAAGTTCAATGAACTTGCGCCAAGTTTCAGAGCTACTTAGTGCCCAGGGCAGAACTAGGACCAGGCCACCTGACTCCTAATATTATTGTTCCTTTTTTTCTGACTGTTATCCCTAGGGTTACCACTCTCATGTTGCAGAACTGAAAAATAGAGCAGAGAGGAACAGAAAGGAATATGGAGCTCAGTTATGATTTCATAGTGCCTTGGAGGAACCGAGAACTCAGAGCACAGACCTGCACGAAGGAAGCACTACTTACCCACCTTCAGTAGAAAATGTTCGTTTGGTTGTTCTTCCAAAACACTTTTAGGTTGTGCTATGTCCTCTCTCCTTCCCTTTTGCCAATAGCCAAGCAGCCTCATACTAGGTTGGCCAAGGTAGGGCCATCTCAGCAGAGTAGAAGAGTTTTAGCCAGCCCACTCAGGAACAGAATTAATGACATGGTCTCATTAGTGCCACACACAAAAAGAATCCATCAACCTGGCGACTTGGTGTAATGCCTCACTCCTCTTCAAATGAAGGATTTTAAAAGGATTTACCGGTTTGCAAGGCAGAAATAGAGACACAGATGTAGAGAACAAACAAACGTATGGACACCAAGGGGGGAAAGTGGTGGGGGTGGTGGTGGGATGAACTGGGAGATTGGGATTGACATGTATACACTAATATGTATAAAATGGAGAACTAATAAGAACCTGCTGTATTCTTAAATAAAAATAAGTTAAATTAAATTAAATAACAAAAACAAAAAAAGAAAAACAAAAGAAAAAGAAAAGGATTTTGTCAGTCCCTCCCCAGGCATACTAATCTTGTCCAACTGTCAACTGCTTGTTATCTCTTTCAGTGCTTCTTAAACCTTTCCACTGAAGAACTGAGAGAGAAGAGTGCCAGCTGCACACAGCACAACACACACACACACACGCACGCACGCACACACGCACACAGGGGCACTCGTATGTGTAAATGCACAGCCCTGGGAAAGTGGCCCAACACAATCTTTGGGAAATAAACATTCTCCAAAGTACTATGTCTATCTTATTTGTTTAAATCTCACACCTACTCTGTTTTTCATATATAACTTAAAACTTTAAAAAATAAATAAAAACTTAAAAGGGAAAATTTATATTCCAGAAGATGCAGTATATTTAAGAAAGACTTTAAGAAATCCCTCTGCCTCCTCAATCATGGCTTGTCTCTTACATCCCCATTTGAAAAACCCCTACTTGAGAAACTTATATAATAAATTTTTATTGCTCCGAGGTAGAATTCATACTCTTAAAGGTAATTTAATATTTTTTTAATTTGCATTTTTCTGCTCACTCAATCAATATTTATAGCGTATCTACTATTTTTCTTGCTCTTATTTTAGTAAAATCACTAATTAAGGTGTTATAATGAAGACACTCACATGATTTGTGCTTTCCTGACAATAATGATATAAAAGTAAAATGTAAGTGTACTCAAACTGTACAAAATGTTACTATATTTTCATCATAAGGGTAAACTAAATGTAAAAAAAGTGTAAAATTATTTTTCATATAATGTCAAAGTTATGTCTCTTCTAAAATATTCAAAAACATCTATTAAAATTAAAAGGGAAAGCATAAATTAAAATTAACAAATGTCAACATTTTAAATTAAATATTTTAAATTTAATTTTTGAAAATTTAATTAAATGTTACTAAAAGGTTTATAAAAATAAAATGATTCTTCTTTCAGAATTTACTGTCCTTCTCGTTGCCAATGCAAAGAATTGGTATCATGCTTCATAAACATTTTAATTAGAACTTCGTATATACAATTTAAGAGGGATATGAATTACTTAATGTTGCAAAATATTCTTCAGCCACCATGTGCAAGAGTTGTGAAATCACCCTAAATTTGTGAACACAAAAGAAGTAAGACAAGTGTACAGTCAGCGGTATTGGAGACCAATAATTGGGATATGGGAAAATGTAGTCATTCTTATTGAAAGAGAAGTTTGAAGAATTGATTAATTTGTCTTTCCTCTTATCCAAGCACTTCCATCACCCAATGCTCCCCAGACTTCCCAGCACTGTGGGACCCTGTCTTTGCAAACAGCACGACCCACAAACCTTCCCAGCATTCCGAGGCAGCCAGCAAGAGATGTGGGAAAAACTTCTCCTGGGGGTTAAACAGTGTTGGTTATAAAAGTGGATATTTAGGCTTATGGCCGTGCTATGTAAATGCTGAATGCCCAAGTGAGGGGGGCCCGTGTGCTGTTTAATACTCTGTGGTGGGGCGGGGGAGTTCTGACATGCAAGGCCCTCTAAAGCCAGGGCAGGCCTCGCTCTCCCCAGTCTGAGAGCCGTCAGAAGCCTCCAGTACATAAACATAATGGAGTAGAAAGAGTAGGTGTGACGTGACCGCCCTCTACTCTGCTCCAGAGAGAATACGGAGTGAGAAGAGGACCTAGAAACAAAGGGTTTACAAAGTGCTTTTGTTACTCAGTCCAAGCTCTCTCTGCTCGCTGCACAACAGGCCAATAAAGCAGAGACGAGGTGCTGAGGCAGGGAATACGAATTTATTCCGGCAGACGGAGAAGATGGCAGACTGATATCTCAAATTAACCACTTTATAGGGGTTTGGATGCCAGTTTCTTTTATAGCACAGAGAGGGGGAGGAGGTGGGGAAGTAAAGTAAAAAGGCCATACGTTTTGCAAATATCCCCTGGAATGGCCAGCTTCGGGGAGGGGATGTGTTAATTTCCGCTGTCTTGCAGCCACCCACAGGTGGACAGGGTCTGGATGTTTCCCTGAACAAAGGCACTTTGGTTTGACATTCAGGCAGAGGGGCAGGGTTCCCTGAGGCAGGCCAGTATGTACAGACAGTATCCTTTCAGTGAACAAAAGCAACAGGAAGCAAAGGTTAAAGTAAAAGAAACAGATCCAACATGTAGTCAGATTTGGCTCTTCCCTGTTACACTTTCTCATGCATTATCTGCCTACCCAGGGAGGTTAGTATATAGAGCAGATATGATTATTACTACTTTACAAATAAGGAAACTGAGGCACAAACTAAATTGATGTGATTCTCCAATGGTAACCTAGCCACCACTTGGTGGAGCTGAGACCAGAACCCAGGGCTCCTGGCTCCCTGCCCACGGAACCTGCTTTTCCTGTCTGCTTCTTGATACTCAGAGTTGCTTCTATATTTCTGTCAGGGTTTTGTTAGTTGAAAAGAATAAAAAAACCATGTTGTTTTGCCCTCTTTTTTTTTTTTTTTTAAATATTTATTTATTTATCTTATTTTTGGCTGTGTTGGGTCTTCGCCTCTGTGCGAGGGCTTTCTCTAGCTGTGGCAAGCGGGGGCCACTCTTCATCGCGGTGCGCGGCCCTCTCACTGTCACGGCCTCTCTTGTTGCGGAGCACAGGCTCCAGACGCGCAGGCTCAGCAACTGTGGCTCACGGGCCCAGCCGCTCCGCGGCATGTGGGATCCTCCCAGACGAGGGCTCGAACCCGTGTCCCCTGCACCGGCAGGCAGACTCCCAACCACTGCGCCACCAGGGAAGCCCTGTTTTGCCCTCTTTAGTGTTTAAGGATTTGGAGGTTCAGGGGTGGAGGAAAAGGGAAGTCATTTTAATAGATGTTTTCTGAACTTATTGAACTTCAACATCTTGGAACGAACATATACTGAAATGTTTCCCGTCAAATAGTGATTATGTGCACAACAATAAAATTACTGTATTTAGTCTTCTGGGGAGTGGTCAGCATCTTCTTTCATCCTTTTGATTTGAATTTCCTTGGGCTACCGGATAGGGATGTTTTCCATCCTTACGTGGCAATTTGAGAAGGGTAGCTAAGTAACATCGTTGTTATTTGCCATGTGGTATGCACTATTTGGGAGTTGGGGGCTGAACCCGACAGAAAATTAAACGTGATTTCTGCCTCAGAGGTCCTCATTTTACTCTGATGAATAGATTTGGCATGTAAACACAGGAAGGAGAAGAGAACCCCAACTTCAAGGGAAATGGGGTAGAGATACACCCAAAAAGACATCTGTCTGTGGGATTACCTAATAAATTTAACTTGGATGATGAGTTAAAGAAAGTTAATAGACTTTTAAGCTATAAACCAAAGGCTACAAATGCTGCCTCTAAAGCTGATCTCCACACCTCCAATCTTCTTCCCCCAAAGTTTCCATACAAGTCATTGTACGGCATCTGCCCACGAACCAGGTTCTTGGTGACATTCTGTCTTCTTCACAAAAAATACATACTCCCCTCTCTTTCTCACTGTCAGTTCTGCATTCCAAAAAAAATCAGGGCACTAGAAATAAGCATCAACTTATCTTTACTCACAGGGATGGATGGATGCCTATTTAGGAAGACACTTATGACAAAATGTGGCTAACCAGTAGAGGGGGCCTGGGCTTCACATTTGGTGTGCTTTAAAGACACAAGAAACCAGAAAGAAGGGTGTCTGGGTGAGGTCACAAAGCAGAATAAATCAGGTGTAGAGCACGTTTACAACCACTCAAAAGGTTTTGTGAACATTCTCTCTATATCTATACATTCCTGCGTGGGCATATGGAAAAGGAACATTATGCAGACTAGAGGAATGAATCACTCCTGATCCAACAGTGCATGACATTTCTTACTTGAGCTCTCTTGCATTCAAATTCTTATTACTCAATGATTCTTCATTTTTACACAGTTTTTCCATTATGACACACATGTGCAAATTCCTCAACTTGCCATGGCAGACTTTGGCAAAACACTTAAATGAACTCTTTGGTGAACTCTTACCTTCACGTATCTAGAGATTGTTATCCTCAGCAGAACAATTACTCTAGGTTGGCATACTAGTGATTAAAACAATCTTAATGACCAGGAGCCTAACCCAGTTGTAAGGGCTCGGCCCTAGAGTCAAACAGATGAAACTTCAAATTCTGGAATCTACCACATGCCAGCTCTGTGGACTCAAGCAAGTTATGTTAACTCACTAAGATTTGATTCATCTGTAAAAAGGAAATCATAATACATAAAATTTTCTTTTTTTTTTTAATTGGGGTATAGTTGTTGTACAATGTTGTTAGTTTCTACTGTACAGCTAAGTTAAACAGAGTTCCCTGTGCATTACACAGCATGTTCTCATTATTTATCTATTTTATACATATTAGTGTATATATGTTAGTCCCAATCTCCCAATTCATCCCACCACCCCCTTTCCCCCCCCTTGGTGTCCATACGTTTGTTCTCTACATCTGTGTCTCTTTGAGGCAATCTCTCAGAAGAGTAGGTACTGAAAAGTCTTGACTGCAGAATATGAGATGGAGTAAAAGGAAGAAAGGCAGTTTAACAGTGAGTCAGGTGAAGGAGGGGAAGAATAACTGGATATGTATTTTAGGAAAATTCAAATGATTAAAGAAATGGCCATCCAATATTTACTGATTGAGCCGGCAGTTAAAGGTGGAGTAGGCACTGCCATGCTAATATTCCAGCACATTAACTTCTTAGTTTGTGGTTTGGCACAATGGTTATTGTAGTAAAAGGCATTTTTATATTAAGTTGTATGTAAATGTACATTGAAATGCTATACATACAGATGAGCCAACAGAACACTAATGGAAAACAAAAAAATGTGAAGGACTAGGTCTTGGAATAGAAAACTTTTTCTACAGGATATGGGAAGCAAGTATCAGACATCCTGGTCTCAGCTCTCCCAGCTCCCACCTTCCTGTCCTCTCGGGCCACTTAAATAAATTCTTTTTGTGGTTTAGCCTCAAAAAAAAAAAAATCATAGTAGTAACCAAAAATAGGATTGTTGGGTGGATTAATGATAACTAATAATAAAAGCAAAACATGTGAGGGAGTTGATATTGTTCTTGGTTTTCCACTCAAGTGCACAGAATTGGATTATCTTTGATTTGTAACACACCCTCATCACTGGTCTAAGCATGGTCCTCTTTTGTTTTTTTTTATCTAAATTATGTACTTACATATGAATTTGCTTATTATTATTAATAATTTAAATACATGTGAACCAACCACCCAATACAAGAATTAGAACATTAACAATCATTTACACCCACCTATGGGCTTCTCCCCAGTCTATTCCTCCACTTCTCCTTCCTTGAATCTTGCAGTTATTATTATAACTTGTTTTTGAAATTATAGCTTTATCACATATTTGTATTCCTAATAATTCTATTGTTCAATTTTCTTTGTTTTCAACATTATAAAAGAGCTTCAGGCTCTATAAAATCTGAGGGAATTTCCTTTTTAAAAAAATTTTATTGCTCAGGTTATTCATATTTTTGCTTCTAGCTATTTATTTTGCTATATAATATGTCATGTGTGAAGTTACCACAATTTATTTATCTGTTTTCTATTGATAAGTATTTGGGTCGTTTCAGGTATTTATCTTGCTAAGAGTGCAATAAGTGCTGCTGGGAACATTCTTGTTTATGTCTCCTATTGTACATAGAGTTTTTCTTGGGTATATACCTAAAAGTAGAATTGCTGAGTTAATATGGAAATGTTCAACATCAGATAACAACAAACTTTGCCAAGTGGTCGTACCCATTTACACTCCCAACAGTTTGTATAAAACATTCTGTTAATTCACATTCTCTCCAATATGTGGCATTGTCCACTTCTTAATTTTTGCTCATTGAATGGGTATAAGTTGGTATCTCGTTGTGGTTTTAATATGCCTTCCCCAATAAATAATGAAGTTGACCTTCTCATAATGATTTTATTGATCATCTGTGTTTTCTCCTCTGTGAAATTCCTGTTTGTATTTCTTGCCCACTGTCTATTGGATTGTTTGCTATTTCCTTATTAATTTGAGGAAACCTCTATATATTCTTGCTATTAATCCTTTGTTGGTTAGTTGGGTTGTAAATATCCTCTTCCAGTTGGTACCTTCTCTCTTTTCTTTTCATGAGATACCTTTTGGTGTTCAGATCTTAATTTTAATGTCGTCAGATTTCTCTTTTATGGTTAGAGGTTTTTTTATGTGTCTTTAATAAATTCTTCCCTACCTCAAAGTCAGAAATGTATTTACCTATATTTTCTAATAAAATTTACAAAATTTTACTTTTAACATTTAAGTCCTTAATTTATCTGGAGTTCATTTTTACAAATGACTTAATGAAGGAATCAATATCATTTTTTCCATTATAGATCACCAGTTTTTACAAATACATTTACTGAATAGTCCCTCCATTCTCCATTGATCTGCCAGGTCACATCTGTCATATAACAAAATTACATATATACATGGAATATAGGTCTGCTTCTGAGATATGGGTCTGCTTCTGAGTTTTCTACCTGCCCAAAAGTTTATTTTTCTATTTCTGAACAAATATCATACTGTATATACTACAGCTTCAAAATAAACCCTGTTGGCTAATAAAGCAAATCTCCCCTCCCTACTCCTCTATAGAAATGTTTGACTTCTTGGTCCTTTATTCTTTCACATAGTTTTTTTTTAATTATTTATTTATTTATTTATTTATTTATTTATTTATTTTTGGCTGCATTTGGGTCACCGTTGCTGTGCACGGGCTTTCTCTAGTTGTGGCCAGCGGGGGCTACTCTTTGTTGTGCTGCACGGGCTTTTCATTGTGCTGGCTTCTCTTGTTGCCGAGCACAGGCTCTAGGCACTCAGGCTTCAGTAGTTGTGGCACGTGGGCTCAGTAGTTGTGGCACAGAGGTTTAGTTGCTCCACGGCATGTGGGATCTTCCCGGACCAGGGCTTGAACCCGTGTCCCCTGTAATGGCAGGCGGATTCTTAACCTCTGCGTCACCAGGGAAGTCCTCACATAAATTTTAGAATAAACTATCACATTCCATGAAAATCCTACTGAAATTTTTGTTGGAATTGCATTAAGTCTCTGAGCCAATATGAGGAGAATTGAAATATTTATAATATTAAAGTTTTTTTCCATTTAAGAAATAAGAAATATGTATCATAGTATTTCTCTTTATTTATTTAGGACTTCTTTAATGAATCTCAATAGTGTTAAATTTTCTCCAAGGAGGTCCTGCACATCTTTTTAAAAATTTTTATTCCTATATATCTGATTTTTTTAATATATCATAAGTGATATCTTCTTTTAAATTACATTTTATGGTTATTTGTTACTGGTGTATAGAAATGAACTGACTTTGCTAAATTCTCCTATTATTTCTAATAATATAATACTTTGCCCCAAGTGTCTTTGATTTTCTATGAGGCTATCATGTCATCAGCAAATAATTGGCAATTCTATTTCTTCTTTTCCAATCCTTATGCCTCTACTTTCTTTTTCTTGCCTTATTGCACTAGCTAAAACTGTCAATACAAGGTTGAATAGAAATGATGATACTGGGCACCCTTAATCATTCCCGATGTTAAATGGAATGCTACTATTGTTTCCCCATTAAGTATAATGTTTGCCATAACATAATTGTCCTTCATTAGGTTAAGCAAATTCTTGATTTGCTAAGAATTTTTATCATGAATTTATGCTCGATTTCTATGAAATATTTCTCAAAACATTTTAAGATAATCATGTTATTTTTGTCCTTGAAGCTGTTAATGTTGTGAACTACATTTATAGATTTTCTATAAATCTATTTGCATTCTTGGGAAAACCCTACACAGTATATTTTACTTTTATACTCTGTTGGACTTAGTTTGCAAATATTTTATTTAGGATTTCTACACTTAAAACCCTCAGGAAATTATCTGTAATTTTCTTTTCTCATATTATCCTTGTCTTGTTTGAACATCAAGATTATATGGCCAAGTTGGACCTGCCCTGGCCTGGGTCGGACAGCGGAGGTGACAGACCTCTGCTGGTCCCAGGAATGATGGTGGTGTTTCACGACAAGGTGGAGATTGAGGACTTCCAACATGACGAGGACTCGGAGAAGTACTTCTACCCCTGCCCATGTGGGGATAACTTCTGCATCACCAAGGAAGATTTGGAGAATGGGGAAGACGTGGCAACATGCCCTAGCTACTCTCTCATTATAAAAGTGATTTATGACAAAAATCAGTTTACATGTGGAGAGACAGTCCCAACCCCTTCCACCAATGAAGAACTAGTTAAATGTTGAAGAAGACTTTAGGACTCCAAAGCCTGAACTTTTGGGAATGAGCCAAGCTGGAAAACTCAAATGCAAAGTCACTGGTTTCTTCATGGGGACAGTTATTTTTTAGTTTGCTGGTTCATACAGTGTGGATCCTTTCCATTGGCTGCCAAGTTGAAGAAGCAAGTCAACCACATGACATACCTGGATTTTGTGCCTAGAACTTTGAATTGGACATGCTCTTAATTTTCCATCCAAACTTAAAAGAAGATAATTTCAAATCAGTGCTTTCTTTCGCTCAGTTTTGTTATTTTTATATCTTACACCTAATTACTTCATTATCTGATAACAGCTTCATCTACCTCAAAGTCATTAGGATTCTTTAAAAAGGGATTTTATTTTTTAGTTGGTTAAAAAAAAAGATTATATGGCCTCATAAATGAGTTGGGAGTATTCCCTCCTTTTCTAGTCTTTATTACAGTTTGTACTAAGTTTAATATGATATGTTTCTTGAAAGTTTAGTAGAATTGCCTGTGAAACCACTTGGCCTAAAGTTTTATTTGTGAGATGATTTTTTAAATTGCTTTAATTTCTTAAAGTTATGGCACTATTAAGGCCTTCTATTTCTTCTTAATTCATTTGGTAGATTATATTTTTCTAGGAAGTTGTCCATTTCATTTTCTTCAAATGCATTTCTATAGTGTGGAGATGATATTACGAACAATAACATTGACATATTTTGCTGTCATCTCATTCATGCTCCAGACTCCTGAGGTTTTAAAGTTGAGATGAAAAGATGATAAGAAAATACTAGTTTTTAAATTACTTTTCTTTTTTTTCCTTGATCACTCTTGCCACAGGCTTGCCTATTTTATTAGTTTTTTCAAAGAATCAACTTTTGGTTCTGTTGATCTTCTGTATTGTTATTTTTGTTTCCATTTCATTAATTTTGCTATTATTTTTCTCATCTCCTTCCTTCTACTTTCTTTAAATTTATTGGGGTTTTTTTTTCCTATCTTAAAAAAATGTCCAACTTAAAGACATCACCTTTTGATATTGTGTAGAACTCAAGTCTAGGTTATGGTAGACATAATTTCTCATTTTCTTTTCTTTGGTCTTTGGTAGTTTTTGAAAGACAACACCAAACTTTATCCAAGTATTTAATTATCTTTATGTCATACACCTCTAGTAGCATCTCCTGGATTTGCTTCTTTTCTTATTTGAGGACCTTTTCCAATACTCTTTTCAATATGGGTCTTTGTGTGACAAATATTTTGAGGCCTTATGTGCCTGAAAATATTTTTATTATACCCTCACATTTAAATGATGATTTGGCTGGATATAAATTTAGGCTCAATGTTCTTTTGTCTTTTCAATATTTTAAAAATATTACCATTATCTTCTTTTTGCTCATGAAAAGTCTGAGATCCTGGTGATTCTTATTCCTTGGTGATTGATCTGCTCTATCTCTCTAGAAAATTTTAGAATTTTATTTTTGCCTGTAAAACTTCCATTTCATTATAATATTACCATGGTTAGTTTCTTCTTACTGTTCTTGTTTGGAACTGCATAAATACATCATCATTTATCTTTCTTTAATTCTAGGATATTTATTTCCATTTCTTCAAGTATTTCCTCTTCTCCCTTTTTATTTTCCTCTTCTCCTGACACTCCTATTTTCTGTGAGTTGAAGTTCACATTCCAATTCAATCTTCTTTATCTCTTAGCTTTTATTTCATTTTTTTTTCTTTATTCTTCCTTTCTTCCTTCCAGAAGAGCTCCTTAATCTGATCTTCCAGCTCACTAATTTGTTTTTCAGCTACGTCTATTCTAGCGTCCATCTCTGTTCTTTCTACTATTACGAACGTATTTTTCATGCCTAGTATTTCCTCTTGACTTTTATGATTCCCTTATCAGTTATTTATTATGCTTATTTTATATTTGTTAACCATTGGATTTGACATATTTGCTTCTGGTGGCATCTGTAATCCAGGTTGTTGCTTTCTTTTCAAGTAGTTTTTCTCCTGAGATATCTCATTACCTTGGCCTTTGAGCATATATTTCTCTGATGCTATCAGCTGTTCTGTTTTAGCATTTGGTACGGGAAAAGACCAAAGGGCAGATCCCAGTCTGTGTCAACATCCAGTGAGATCAAGGAGAGGGGAAGGGATAACATTAAGGTGGAGAACTCCAAGCACCAGACTACATAATTAATTGCTCAGGCTGTGTATCATGCCACCAAATAACTCTTAAGATCAAGGCCCTACTTTTAGAACCCATCCCACCCTCCACCCCTCAAGGAGAAGCAGCCTTAAAAGGAAGTACTCCTAGGTGCTAGAGGGAGTTGAGGGTAGAGGGAGGTGTGAGTAAACGTTCAAGGTCCATCAATCCCCACTAGTTTTCCACACTCTGGCTTCTGTTCTGCCCTGATTGTTATTCTTGAGGACACTTACACCAGCAGTCTGAGCCTCTATCGCTAATTTCCACACAACTCTCCTGCCCTAGGCTTCAGATGTACACACAAACACACACACACACACAGCAGTTCAAAACAGGCTTCCTTGTCCCTGGGGATTTCTCTGGAGTTTTTCCCCATTATTTCCTACAGTTCCTCTGAGATTGATCTTGGGGTCAGCAGCCAGCCTGTGGTAATTCTCTATCTTGGCAAAATTGGAGGTTTTACATAGGTTTATATTAGACAAAATTGTGAAACAAGTACACCCTGGAACTTTAGGTGCAACAGGACAGCCCAATATTCAAAATCTCCATTACAATGCTTGCCTACCTGAGCCTCCCTTTCCCATCATCAGCCAAAGGTCTCTGCTATTCCTAATGGTCTTCGTATTCCATTAATGACGCTTATCTTTTCCCTATGCATATACCAAATTAACCCAATCATGAAGCTAATGGAAAAAAATGAGAATAGCAGAGTAGAAGGAGGCCTAGAGACTTTCTCTCCAAGTAACCAAAGTGCATTTCGATAGTGATTTTTGGAAGGCTATTCATTTACTTTGTCTAATCCAAAGAAATAAGGTTGTGTAGAAGGAAGGAGTAGGCTGCTGGAGGAGACTTTTTAGACAAATACAATCTTTCAGCTTTCAAATTTCACTGCGTATAATCACACATCCATATAACATTATAATTCTTATTAATGCTTATAAGCTAACAACAACAATAGCATGTCAACTTTTCCCATTTTAAGTTTAATGGATCAAAATGTACTTCATGATTTATAGGACCTTATGTAATATGGTCCTAACCTTCCCTTTCAGCCCCATGCCTCTATCTCTATTCTTCTATTCAGTTGGAATGTTTTCAGCTTCTTCCCACCTCAAGATATTCAGAAATCTTTTACTTACGCTGGTAAGTCCCTCCCCACCTGTCATCCCCTGGCTTACTCCTACTGATTCTTCAGCTCTCACCTTAAATGTCACTTCCTTAGGAAAACTTCTTGACCCCAATGCCCCAGACTGAATCAGGACCCCATCTTACACAAACTCATAGCAAGCAGTAGTTTTCTTTTAGAGAATTTATCATAATTATAGTTAACTAATGAAATATGTGAAGAAGAGAATTGGTATAATATACTGTGAAGTAGAAAATAAAGAATTTTTATTCATTTTTTTGAACACATATATACTGAAAACTTACTGTGTTCCAGGCATTGTGTTAAGTAACTGGGAATACAGTGGGGAAAGAGGTAGACCATTCCTCTTCACTTTAATCATCCATTCTTGAGGATATCTCCTGGATATTAGGATCACCTAAAATAATATCTCGTTCAAATATACTAGCATAGACATAACTCCTTCTCAAGAAATTTCATGTCCTTACTCTCATCTCATTTATACTCTAGACTCTTGAGCCCTCCATTTGCCCATCAGTCTCCCTGCCTTTTCTTATCTTCACTTTTTTCTCTATCCAGACTACATGATACTTGTTTTCAGTGTTTTTTCTTGCCAAATCCTCAACTCCCTTGACATTCTGTAGGATCCACTCAGCAAGCTTAAGCCCTGTATCAATCTGACACCCAGGCGACCAAACGTGGTTACAAAACGTCCCATGACCACGTGGATTGGTATTTCTACCAATTCATGTTTTTCTCACTTCAGCTGGAGATTCTTATTGCTCAGGAAGTTTTCTATGTGTTCTAATCAATTTCCTCTCCCATTCTCATAGCAGCTTTTTCAAACTTTCACAATTCATCTATATGCTCCAATGCCCCACTCTAACGCTGCGGATAATCTGCTTCTCACTTCACAGAGGAAACCGATGCCAAGAGTAAACTTCCTGGACTGCAAACTACCTACTTACCTGCAGTCAAAATTGCCCTTGCTTCCATCCCCCACCCACATCAGAATAAAGGAGGCATCTCACCTCCTGGCTCTTGCATTCAAGATTTCATTGCCTTCCACAGATGATCTCTAATAACCTTTATTTCCATCTTTCTCTCTTCTTACTCTTTCCAAAAATGCTCAGCTTCTACCAATTAAAAGTAAAACAAAACACCAAACTTCTCTTGACTCTGCATCCTCGTCTATCTTCGTTCCTCCACAGATAAATTTCTTGAAAGAACAGTCTACATTCACTCTTCTTCACCTCTTCCCACTCACACCAGTTTGGCTTCCGCCCTCAGTACTCTGAAATCCTCTGCAAAGATCATCAATTATCTCTTCATGACTAAATCCAATGAATTCATCTTTATCTTGCTTGACATCTTTTCAGAGATTGAAAGTACTCCCTTCTTCTTGAAATTCTCCTCCTTTAAACTCTCTTTTCCCTAGACTTTTAAAAAATATTTTCCCCTCTTGATCCATTCTCCTTTTATTTCTCTGGCCTCTCCTCCTTGGCAGGGAGGCATACTTCTCCTTATTTGCCAACTCCTGTGAGTGCTAAACAAATGCTGTAGGATTCTGTCTTCTCCTTCACTCTTTTGGAAGGGGAGGTAGGGGGGGAGTTTTTAATTGGCTTGTTTTTGTATTTTATTATCTTTAGACCAGGAACTAAGCAAATGAATATATTCCTCAGTCTTGAAGACCAAAAATAAATGCAAATTTTAAAATAATTTTTGTAGTTACAAATATAAGAAATTTAAATTCAACAAACACTTAATCTAAAAGTATCTGCTAAGGTTAGGTTAAAATTAATAGTCACCAAAATTGGATATGATTATATTAAAAACTGAAACTTACATATTCACAGCTCCCAAAATATACCTATGAAACCAAAAAGAACAGGTCCAAAAAGAACTAGTAAATTAGAGGCTAATATAGTGCCAGTTTTCATAATATAACACACTTTCCAAGACTGAAGATTAGAAAAGAATGACTCTTTACTTACTTGTAAGGTTTATTCCCTTAAGAGATGAGTCACAATGGCAAAAACTCAAAACCTGGCCCCCATGAATCTGTGGGCTTATCTCCCTGAGCTGTAAGTAATAGGCTCCTAGACTAGATTAGCAGAAGGCAATAGGTAGCTGCAACATCTTTTCCTTCAATCTTGATATTCCCATTGCATGATACCATCCACATCCTTGACTTCAACTATCAGTACTCTCAGTCTCTAAATTTTCAGCCTAGATCTCCTCGCCAAGCTCCAGAATTATGTATCCAGAACTTGTAAATGGCAGGGCAGAATATCTGACTCCTAGCACAACTCATTTTGCTCCAGTAGGCAGACATAATATATATTGATTTCTACAATGATTTAACAGACTTTCAGAGTATCTTTATATGTATTAGAGAAATAAGGACTGAATGTCTGAATGAAATTGATTATATGCTCTTTGAGGGCTGGGTCCTTATTTCACCCACCTTAGTGCCCAGCAAAGTGAATGGCACATGGTAAGCTCTCAGTAACTGATTGCATCTGTTCACTCCTGTTAAAAACCTGGTAGCGGGCTTCCCTGGTGGCGCAGTGGTTGAGAATCTGCCTGCCCATGCAAGGGACACGGGTTCGAGCCCTGGTCTGGGAAGATCCCACGTGCCATGGAGCAACTAAGCCCGTGAGCCACAACTACTGAGCCTGCGCGTCTGGAGCCTGTGCTCCGCAACAAGAGAGGCCGCGATAGTGAGAGGCCCGCGCACCGCGATGAAGAGTGGCCCCCGCTCGCCGCAACTGGAGAAAGCCCTCGCACAGAAACGGAGACCCAACACAGCCAAAAATTAATTAATTAATTAATTAATTAAAAAAAAAAAACAAAAAAACATGGTAGCAATCTTCAGCATCCCTCTCCCAATCCTTACATCTCATAGCTGCCACAGTTGGAATCCATCGCTCCAGCAGTTTCCTGCCCAGCTGCAACTTCGCAGCAGTCTGGCTAGAAGGGGAAGAAAGAGCCCTCCATGACCTGGTCCCACGTATCTTCCCGTTCTATCTGTGGACACTCTCATCATTGAGTCTCGACATTCACAACTGATGGTAGGTACCTGAGCACATCTTGTCTCTTCATACCTTCGGGACCATTGCTCATGCTGTTTTGTCTTCAAATGCTCGTCCGATCTTTTTTCAGCTGGCTAACTCTTAGTAGGATTTACAACTCTACTCAAGTTTCATCTTTTAGAAGCCTCTCCTGCGGACCCTTAAACTTAATTAATCAACTCTCCTCTGAGCCCCCTGTGCCAACTTCTTATCTTAACTCTCACCTCTTTAAGTATTTGTTTATGTATCCACCCTCCTCATAGTAATCCTTTGAGGCAGGTGGACTGTTTAACAGATGAGAAATTGAGGCAGAAAAAGGTTAAGCAACTTTCCCAAGGTCACCAGCTAGTAAGTAGTAGACCTACAAGTCATACCTCAGCTATCAGATTTCAGAGCTCCCATTCTAAACCATAAATTCTCAAGGAGAGAGACGGCACCTTATCCATGTTTGCATCCCCAGTGTCTACCATGGTGCATAGCACATAAATGCAATAAATGTCAAACTAAACGGCATTTGTTGAATTCTGCTGAAAAGTTAAGGAATTTATAGAATGACTAAGATATGATCCTTACCCTCAAAGAAGTGCACAACCTAGTGGGGCTAAGGAAGATTAGTAAAATACTGCAATAATAGAAAAGAATGAACTAAAGGGAAAGTAACTGAGAGTGGGGTAGTTTATATATTGAAACACTGGTATTAGAATGTTGAGGACCCTCTTTAAAATCTTACCCCAACAGCATTAGACATAGGATCTTCCTGGAGCTCATGGTTATATGAAAATTCAAATCAAGTGAATTGTTGGAAGTCAAATTAGAAGATGTCTAGTGACAAGCTCTAAGAGTCTGGCCCAGGCTTTGCCCTATTCACTAGTTTACCAATCCAGTTATGAACCTACTCTGAGTCACACACTTGTACTAGGAGTGGTGATACAAAGAATAATGACTGCAATAATGACATAGAAAATGATGGTAGAACTTGCAAATGACTCAGAGAACTAAGATTAGGTAACATGATAGATGGCAGAGTGAAGAATCAAAACAATTTTATTACCTGGAACAGTAAGCAAAATCAACAAGATGACATTTTTTTTTTTTTTTTTTTTTTTTTTTTTTTTTGCGTTGCAGCATTTTTTTTTTTTTAATTTTTATTTATTTATTTATTTAACTTATGGCTGTGTTGGGTCTTCGTTTCTGTGCGAGGGCTTTCTCTAGTTGCGGCAAGCGGGGGCCACTCTTCATCGCGGTGCGCGGGCCTCTCACTATCGCGGCCTCTCTTGTTGCGGAGCACAGGCTCCAGACGCGCAGGCTCAGCAATTGCGGCTCACGGGCCCAGTCGCTCCGTGGCATGTGGGATCTTCCCAGACCAGGGCTCGAACCCGTGTCCTCTGCATTAGCAGGCAGATTCTCAACCACTGCGCCACCAGGGAAGCCCCAAGATGACATTTTAACTATCAGAATTTCCATTTACATTTTTTAAAAAGCAATTGCCCAAGAAAATGGTAGCAATAATGTTAATTTAAAAGACCCAGAGGTTTAAGTTGGCTTTAATCTTAACTGTAGGCTGTTGGCTGCTAAAAAAGAAAACTAGCACAATCTTTGGCTGAACTCGTACCAGCAGAGTGTCTGGATCAAAGGAGGGACTAGTCAATGGCCAGTATTCTGTACTGCTTAGACTGCACATGGGTTACCGCATTCAGTTTTGGGAATGATATTTTAAAAGAGACTTTGACAAACCAGAGTCCAGAGAAGCACAAGAAGAAAGAGTAGTGGGCTAGAAACATAGTCAACTAGCTAGTGAATTTAGGAATGTTTTGCTTGGAGAACTGAAGAAAGAATATTTTCTACTGATATGAACTGTCCCACATAGATTACATGTGAGACATGTAGTGAAGCATGAAGTATGAAACAGTAAACCAAGGCTTGATGCCAGCTGTCAAGTGTCTAGGGATTTCTGTATCAGATGGGAAGATGAACTCATATGATTCTAAGATACCTTTGAAATTTAAGATCCTAAGGAAATCTGTCATCTGGGAGAAGACACAAAATTTTTGAAATTATTTCAAAAGTTTAGAGAGAACCATACATTTTTTTCATTTAGAGAAGATCCATCACAGCTAAAACCACACTTAAAAAATTAAAACCAGGACATGGTTACCCATCCCTTAAAAGAGCCAAAGAAAGCTTTTCTTAAATAATGTCAGTCCTCTAGTTTATTTCCATAATGGTACCTTAAACATAGTGGCACCCACATGTTCATTAACCTGACAGATTTATGCATATTTCAGGAATACCTGTGTTTTATAATAATAACAAGTACTTGTAATTGGCACAGGTCAGTGATTTGGATTTTTCTGATGTACTTTCTGCCTTCTGTAATATAAAAAGCAAAGTATTCATTCTAGCTTTGTAATCTATTTTTTTCTAAGCAAAGTCATTTAATAAAGCCTTCACCAATTTTCGATTTGAACTAACTCTAAATTCAGGCCTGAGCCTACCAGTGTATTGACTTTTCTTCAGTCCTGAAATGATAAAACAGTAAAAATGCAGATGTTGTTCATGATCAAGGAAACATATGATACCTATTTTGTTTTTCAAGTTCATGGGATCTGCTTCAGCAAAATATGTACAACACTATGAGCCATGAAGTTTTCTTTCCTCATATTTCAAATTATTCTTTCATTACCTCTTTGCTAACTCCTCTCCCATTCCACATTTTTATTCTAAGTCCATTTTATTCTAAGTATGTTATAGAATTAATTCTTATCTCAGATATTCATCATTTTCTTAATTCTTTCTATGAGTACATACTTTCGCTTTTTAAAGTGTAATCTTAACATTTTTTTTTAGCAACTCAATGGCAAATATAGTGGACTCACAGCCTTAGCTGGGAATGTTGCATTTTAAAGGCCAAGCAAATAGGAAATTTGATGACTAGAGCACTTTACCTCACCGATACAAAAACTGGAGATGAAAAAGGTGGGAATTGTATGAAGCATCTCTTATCTTCCCTTTTCTCCCTTTTTCCTTATTCTTTTTCCCAAGGGGCAGGGTGGTGGTGGTGTGTGTGCGGGGGGGGGGGGGGGGGCGCGGGGGGGGGGGGGGGGGGGGGGTAGGGAGAGAGAAAGAGGAAAGAAGAGAAAAAAGAAAGAGAGAAAAAGGCAAGAGGAAAGCAAAACTTGGATAATATTAATAATTGCTAAACTGTATACAATTATCAATTAATGGAAGCAAAAGCACATAAGAGACATACAGGGTTGAAACTGGAGAGGGAGAAGATCTTTGGGACCTAGGAAACAGAGCTGAATCATGTATTCCAAGGTTGCAATATTCTAACAGTCCACATGTACTTTTTCAGGGTTACATTGACAACCTAACAGTAATTTTCAGTGGCCACCCCGCTGCATTTCCAGGTGGTCAAGATTTATTTTTTGGCCCAGCCCCTCTGACCTCTCCCCCACCTCTGGCCTCTCTTTCTCTAACTTCTAGACACTCAGCACCCTCACACTGAACTCTGGTTTGCCAGAAACCTTTTGGTATTCCCTGCCAATCCTTTCTCTTCTTTCCAGCCCCAAATCAAGTCTTATTCCCAGATTGCACAAGGAGGCAGTT
Source organism: Balaenoptera musculus (assembly GCF_009873245.2). Taxonomy (NCBI): domain Eukaryota; kingdom Metazoa; phylum Chordata; class Mammalia; order Artiodactyla; family Balaenopteridae; genus Balaenoptera; species Balaenoptera musculus. Next base: position 22,581,952 of record NC_045792.1, read on the forward strand.
GGCCTGATTATCTGATTAAAATAATCAGATAGAAATGAATCTTAATTTCTGTCTAAAAGACGTACTTAATTTCTGTCCAAAAGAAGGAGATTGTTAGCTCTAGTGGGTCTCTATGTGTATTTTTTGGTTCTTAAGTAAGTAGCTTTTCATCAGATTCCTAAAGGAACCCATTCACAGAGCAATTAAAACACATTAATCTAATTGGAAAAAGGGTATATAGGAACTATTTTTGACTGGGGTACATATGTGGGCTCCTGGTTAACTTAGATGAACCCTCATATACTACTCCCAGCAATCATCAGTCTTATAACCACCTCACCCCAACCCCGGCCCCAATTTCCTTCTCACGTTTACAAACAACATAACTCACAGTAGAATAAGGTATTGCTTAGGAAGAGTGAAGGGCAGAAGAACAGTGAGCAGGTGGAGGTCCCAAGAGTCAGACGATCTTACACAAAGAATATAAAATAAATTAAAATAAAAACATAAAATTAATGAAATAAAAGGTATACATATACAAATATATATTAATTTTAATTTAAAAATTTTAAACTACAGAAGAGTTGCAAGAACAATACAATGAACTACCATATACCCTTTACCTAGATTTATCAATTTAACATTTTGCCACATTTGCCTTATCTATCTTTCCTAAACCATTTGAGAGCAGGCCCCATATATCAAAACTTTTATCCCTAAATACTTCAGTGTGTATCTCTTAATAAGTGTACTCTTTTTCATAACAACAGCACAAGCATAAAATTCAAAAAGCTTAACATTTAAATAATACTATTGGGACTTCTCTGGTGGCGCAGTGGTTAAGAATCCGCCTGCCAATGCAGGGGACACGGGTTCGAGCCCCGGTCCGCGAAGATCCCACATGCCGCGGAGCATCTAGGCCCGTGTGCCACAGCTGCTGAGCCTGCGCTCTGGAGCCCGCAAGCCACAACTACTGAAGCCCACGCACCTAGAGCCCGTGCTCGGCAACAAGAGAAGCCACCACAATGAGAAGCCCGAGCACCGCAACAAAGAGTAGACTCCACAAGAGTAGACCCCGCTCACTGCAACTAGAGAAAGCCCACGCGCAGCAACGAAGACCCAACGCAGCCAAAAATAAATAAAATAAAATCAATTAAAAAAAAAAAAGAGGGCTTCCCTGGTGGTGCAGTGGTTGAGAATCCGCCTGCCAATGCAGGGGACACGGGTTTGAGCCCTGGTCTAGGAGGATCCCACATGCCGCGGAGCAACTGGGCCCATGAGCCACAACTACTGAGCCTGTGCGTCTGGAGCCTGTGTTCCACAACAAGAGAGGCCACGATAGTGAGAGGCCCGCGCGCCGCGATGAAGAGTGGCCCCTGCTTGCCGCAACTGGAGAAAGCCCTTGCACAGAAACAAAGATCCTACACAGCCAAAAATAAATAAATTAAATAAATAAATTGAAAAAAAAATCTTAAAAAAAAAAAAGAGGTGCTGAATCATTAAAAAAAAAAACAAATCCGCCTGCCAATGCAGGGGACACGAGTTCGAGCACTGGTCCAGGAAGATCCCACATGTGGTGGAGCAACTAAGCCTGTGCACCACAACTACTGAAGCCCATGCGCCTAGAGCCCGTGCTCCGCAACAAGAGAAGCCACCACAATGAGAAGCCTGCACACAGCAAGGAAGAGTAGCCCCCCCCCCCCCACCCAGCTCACTGCAACTAAAGAAAGCCCACGAGCAGTAATGAAGACTCAACGCAGCCAAAAATAAACAAATAAATTTATATAAATAAATAAATAATATTATCCAGTATGCAATCCATAGGCAAATTATCCAATATGCAATCCATAGGCAAATTTAATAGAAAATATTCCTTTCTAGAACTTTTCTCCCCATCCAGGGTCACATATTGCCTTTGGTGACATGTCTCTTTAATCTCTTAAATCTAGAACAGTTCCACAGTCTTTCAGGACACTGATCCAGACCAGTGGTTGGATAGAATGTTTCTCAAGTTGCATTTTTTTCTGATTGTTTCTTTGTGATTAGATTCAGAAGATGTATTTTTGACAGGAATACTACAAAAGAGACACTGTATACTTCTCAGTACCTTACATCAGGAGGTACATCATGTCATTTTGTCCCATAATTGGTGACATTAACTTTGACCATTTAGTTATGGTGGTGTCTGTCAGATTTCTCCACCGTGAAAGTACTGTTTTTATCCCTTTGTAATGAATAAGAAATTTGAGGATACTTTGAGATTGTGTAAACATCCTTTTCCCCAGCAAAATTTCACCCAATGATTTTTAACATCTATTGATAATTCTATCTGAGTCAATTACTACTATAATGGTTGCAAAATGGTGATTTCCTAATTTCGTCATTTCTTCTATGTATATTAGTTGACATTCCACTATCAAGAATTGTCATTTCTCCCCCCCCCCATACTTATTTAACATTGTAAGAATAAGTAAGCACCCGTGGATTCTTTTTTTTAAATTCATTGTTATAATCCATTTCCATCATTATTCATTCGTGATGCTCAAATTGTCCCAGATGGGTAAGTGGAGGTACCTTCAAACTGGCTCCTGTTTCCTTTTGACACGTCCTCATCATTCTTTGAAAATCTTGCTTTATGGGACAAGATTTTCAAGGACATTTTATACTTTCCCTCCCTCTGTCTGGGAATCAGCCATTTCTCCAGAGTCTGGTTCCTTTTATTGGAGACTGGCATTTAGAAACCAAGGTCTAAGGACACATAATATGTTTCAAAATATTAAAATAACGCTGTATCTGTTTCCTTGGGTCACCATATGGAAGATTGGTGTGGTGATATGCAATCCTGACTCTAGCGTTACCTGTGTGACCTTGGCAATTCCCTGCATTCCCTGGGGGTTGATCCCTCATCTGAAAAGAAATTGGATTAAATAAGTATTTCTTAACCTTTTCGCGGTCACCAACACGTTTGAGAACCTTATAAAAGCTATAGTCCCATCTCCCCAGAGGCAAGCCCAAAGAGGCAAAAAATTGCACACATTTTAGGGGGTTCGGTTTCCAAAGCCCATTTGAGGCTTCAGATCCCTGGATTAGGTGATCTCCAAGGTCTCTTCAACGCTGACATTCTGTGAGTCTACAAGCGCCCGCGATGCTCTCAGAATGATTTCTAAGAGACATCAAATTTGGAGGGATTTATATAGAAACAGATGAAAAAGGATACAAAGAAAGGAGCCTGTGAGCAATGCATTGCTCAGCCACAGTTCTTTGCCCTTTCCAAATTTAGGATGCACAGTAGTCATAGGTGAGAGGTTTTGGCGGGAAGGTCCCCGGGTGGGCGGAGAACACCGGGGCGGGGGAAGGAGACCCGAGCCGGACCCAGGTCTCTGCAGACCTCCGCTCCGCCCACCAGGGCTCGCTCTTGCCCTTCGGCTAGGTGGCCGAGGATCTGGGCGGGCCGGGCTGCTATCCCGCCCCTGGCAGCGGCGAGGCGGCGGGGAGCATGGAGGGCGCCGGAGCCCGGAAGAAACGCGCCGTCCACGCCCCGCCCATCTGCCCTCCCTCACACCCGCCCGCCCGCGGACGTCCGCGGTGCTCCGGTCGCCATGGTGACCAATCGAGGCCTGGTCCCGCCCCCGCCCCTCTTCCCCGGCCCCCTGACGTCGGCGCACGTCAGCGGCGGCGCGCGCCTGGCTGGGCCCTGCGGAGCGGGAGGGACTGAGCGAAGGAGTGAGCGGAGCGGCCGTCGCCCGAGCGGAGCTGAGCAGCCAGCCCGCCTGCCCGCCGCCCTCCAGCCCGCGCTCCAGTCCGCAGTGTCTAGCAGCGGGGCCCAGCATGGTCATGGCGGATGGCCCGAGGCACTTGCAGCGCGGGCCGGTCCGGGTGGGGTTCTACGAAATCGAGGGCACGCTGGGCAAAGGCAACTTCGCCGTGGTGAAGCTGGGGCGACACCGGATCACCAGGACGGAGGTGCGGCCCGGGGCTCGGCGGGAGCGTCCGAGGCGAGGGTTCTGGAGAGGAGCTTGACCGAGAGGGGCGGCCGCAGCGGGGGCCTGGGGAGATCCGAGAGGCCGGGTCACTAGCTGAGGCGAGAGGGCCTGGGAGTATGAGGACCCAGGAGGTCCACGGGTCGGTGAGCGCCGCAGCGACCGGGGCCGCGTCACCCGGACCCCAGTGTCTTCCGATTGGAAGCCCGACCAGCAGGGGCTTTGCCTTTCCTAGGCCACCACGGTGGCCACACGGAATTTCACCCAGAGCCTCCCACCCGAGCTGTGACCTGGTCTGTGGCCTCCGCTCTGGAGCCCAAGTTCCGCGTCTTCCCTGCTTTCAGCTGGGGGTGGGGTGGGAGGGGAAGTCTCCGTGCTCCTGGGCTGCGCGGTGAGAGACGTCGCCAGCCCCGAGGAGGGGACCGCCTGTGCTCGGACTCCCCGGACTGGGCTTCGCGCGGCTCCCGGGACCCCGGCGCCCCTCCCCCGCGCGAGGAAGGGGCCACTGGCCGGGAATGCCCGGGCCGCCACTGTCCATCTTCTCTCTCTCTCTTTTTGCCAGACAGTATCTCTGACTTAGTGTCAGGCTAGTTTGATCTCGTGCCTGAGGCATTTCCACCTATTACTCCAGACAATAGAGCTGGTTAAAATGGTCATCTCTGCATTTGCACAGTTGGTGGGTTGGTCTTTCTTATCCTAGGTTATCCCTTTACCAGGTGTGTATTCTGGCTGTGAATACGCGTTCCTTAAGCCGCAGCATATTCTGCCTCTCTACTCATAAAGCCCTCGACTGCTTCCTGACGGTGAAGCTAGCATCCCCCCCTCCATTGCACATTCTAATGCACCGCACATATTTTCTCGCAAGTCTCTGTTCTTACCTAACCCGCCCCCCCTTCCTTTCACCGCTTCGAGCTGCTCTCCTCAGGGTCTCTATTTTAAGACGTGCAAATTAAATACTTTAGAAAAACGGTAGAAACAAAACCGTTCTTTAGAATAAAACCTTGTGTTTTTGACGTACTCTGCTGTGCCTCATTGTAGTTGTTCTGGAGTTTCACCCTTTTTCAGTTTTTTTCTTCCAGTTTTCATCCTATGCAGTGTTTCCCCTTATTAGTGCGAAATGTACCAGAGTTTGGATATGAAATAACATAGGATTCTTTTTCAGAATGGCTGTGTAAGGTATAGGACATTTGAAAACTAGAGGGATTTTTGTAGCTGTTGTTCTTAGAAGTTTTGCTTAATGTGAAGAATTCCATTTCCAAAAAGAAGCGGCAGATGTCATTGTGTCATCCTCCCCTGCTTATCCTGAGGCAGTCGAAATCCGACTTATTTTTTTAGCATCAGGACCAAGATCACAAATTTTCCTCTCACAAATTTACCAGAGCTAGAAATTTAGGTTAAGTTTGTAATGATAAATAATGTGACTATAGTGAGATTACTTAATCTGATCCCAGCATTTTTAAAAACGAAGAAAGAAGTTAATTCCATTCCTCCAAAGAACCATGGCCCAATGCCATGCTATTTGCCCTTTAATTACATGAAAAGAAGGCATTTGTAATGTGTATTTTCATATGGGTCCTTGCTTAATGACTCTAAAAATCAAACAAATTTCACAAAGGACTTCTACAGAACTTTTGAACTAGATTGTTAGGTGGTTGAATTCCAAACCCATCAGCACATAACATTTTTTTCTCATCAGCTCTTATCAGTATTAATTGAAAGATTTAATTGTCAGCTGTTACTTATTAGGTCAAATTTAGGTAATATAGTGTCTATTTAAGAACTGCTTAAGAGGAGCTGATAAGTGACTGACACTTTTTCTTGAGGTTGTCCTTTCAAACCGTAACTTTTAAACTGATATATCTTGTAGGGCTAGGGGGCAGTGTGGAGTAGTATCATGGTTTGGCTATCAGTGAGATCAACGCATTTGTAATTGAAGGCACAGGTCAGATCGTGAAAGAGCACTCAGATCCTGAATTGTGTGCATAGTATATTTGTGTAAAATGATTTAAGGTAAAAGCTAAATTTCTAGTCCCTAGAACCCATCTATCGTTGCTTTTCTAAAGAAAGTGTTCTTAACATTTAAAAAGAAATAGTGTGAATTTAAGATGGGTGAGTATGAGTGTTGTGGTAATTTAGTGTAACTGGAGATATTAAAGATGAGAGGGGTGAGGGAGATAGCAAGGCATTAATGAAGAGAAAAGTTCCTGTACATGTCAAATTTTATAAAGTTGCTCTGTGAACTTTTGTGGTAATTTTCGTTAAGAATTGTTTAGCACAGATGCAATTGTTTCTTACTGTAGTTTGCTATTTGTTAATGAGGATTTTTAAAGCAGTATTTGTTATCTTTATTCACTGGGTAAATATTTGTATCTTTAATAAATACAACAACTACCTCAAATACTGTAAGTAAGATAGATACTGGAAACTTTAAAGTGTTATTTAACATTATTTGAGGTTCTCATTACAGTACATACAGTAATTATAGTGAGAACAATTAATATGGCATAAAGAACAATATCAATAAAATATCATGATTATACTTACTGCTTAGAAAAATTTCTTCAATATAGTATGCACTAACATCAATATTAGTTTGTGTGTTTTAAAATGTAAGGGTCTTTTTTCCCAAGTTTGAACTCCAGGCAAATTTTAGGGTTTAGTTTAAACAGCTAAGTGATGAACAGTTGGACCCTTTTATTTTTAATTGGTTCTCCGTCTCTTATTCTGTATCACTCAAAAATGACGTATTTTCACAGAGCTTGGGAGATGCAATACTGCCTTTTAGGTGGAAAAAAAAATCAGTATACAAAAGAGATCTTCATTTTGGTCTAATCTATCAAATAGCTTAACATTGTTTAAGAAATATAATTACATCATCATCTGAAGCAGTGTTCTCATGTTAGATCTCTATGTAAATTTTACACACAAAGGGGAAGGCAGGTGGTGGTAGAATCCAGCTTCTTAATATAATACTTCATAAAAGCTTTGTAGTATTGGTTTGTGATTTATGAATTAGAGTAGCTAATTTTATAAAATTAACATAATGGAAAAAGAATTATAGCATTTAGACTGTTAAACTATTTTAGGCAGTAGTGGTTGCTAGTTTGCTATGCTGTGAGAGTCCTTGAGAAGTGCATTTTATTAATACTGCACTAGTAAAGAACTTTTTCCCTCTAACTAAGCATATGACTAGTTTTTTGTTGTTGTTTTTTTGTCCGTTAAGTAAAATTTCAGAAAAGTCATTTGTGCCCTTAAACTTTTTTGTCTCTATAAAAGAAACATAGTCTTGCTGTAGAAAATATCAAGAAGAGTATAGTGCACAAAAAAGTACGTGTGTAATTCCTCCCTCAGTGGAAATAAATCATTCTTAACATTATGGCATATTTCCCTCCAGTCTTTCTTTTTTTTTTTAATGCTTTTTTTTCCCCATAGATGAGATCACATGGTAGATACACTTATATAAATTGTATCTTCTTTTTCCACTTATCATAGCCTAAACATTTTGCTTATTATATATAACTTTATTAAACATTTTTAATAGCTGCATAGTGTTCTACCTTGTAGATGAATCCTATTTTACTTAACAATTTTCTTATTTAACATTATGCAGTTTCAAGTTTTCACTTACAATAAATAATTTGCAGCGAATAAATTTTATGTATATAACTCTGTATCTGCATTTTCAATTATTTTAGCGGGGAGGGATTGGAGGTAAATTCCTAGAAGGGAAATTACCAAGTAAGAAGGTATTGTTTTTACATTAAAGAAATAGTGTATTTTTATTATCAAATCTATCATGTTTATTATTGAACATTTTTTAAAGTGAAGATAAATGAAAAGAATTAACTATAATATCACCACCCAGAGATAACCATCATTAGTTATTTTCAGACCTTTTCTGTGATAGATAATTGAGTTTTCCTCAATACCATACCTCTTGTGTTGCTTGGCTAAAGAGCATATAAATGTGTGGTCCATGGAATCTTAAAGATATTTCACACAGGTTCTGAAAATTATTTTATTAAAATGGCATGTAGGTATTACTTATAATTAAGAAAATCTGGAATATAAAGCATAGCAAGGGACTTTCAAAAACTGCTTTTTTCACTGAAAATCATTCTGTGTGCATTTGGGCGCTTTTATATTCAGGCATAATTCGTAAACTAACTACTACCTTAAAATGTAAGCATTTTTAAAGCTTTCCAAATAGTTAAGTACAAAGTTGCATTTTTAGAGCAAAGGTAGAAACAAGAGAAGGGCATATTACACCCTGATTATGGTATTTCTTGAAGAAGAGAACTCAGTTTTTTAATACATTTGAATTTTATATTTTGCTTTAAAATTTTAAGACTCCTCTCTGTAGTCTTGGTGTTAATCTTGTTCTGTAAAATATTCCAGATGTCAAGAAGCAGCTGTACTATGTGCTACAGGAGGAATTGTTACCAAATAAATTAACCAGTAATGTTTGTATCTAGGCCTATGAATGATCTTTAACTGTGTGTTGAAATAAAAATTAGATTTTTCATGGAACATATATGCTTTGCTAGAAATTTTTCTTTAGTTTCTTGGCACTCCAGACAAGTAAAATTTGACAAGTTTATTCTGCTACATATTGTTCAGAATGATCTGTTCTTTGGGAAGAGGGGGAGACAAACATGCAAAAATAAGAGTTGTATAAATTTTTATATTCTGTAGAAATGCTTAACAGAGTTTCATGCATTCTGCTTTTAATTCCACTGGGAAATTCTGTCCCAGTCATCAGGCAATTAAGAAACCATTTATTTGGAAATAACTGAAACTGGCCTCGATTCCTGGATTCACATGATGATATTTGATTTATGGCCCACTGCTGAGGGCAGATTCATTTCCTTGGAGCCAAATGGATTCCAGAAATTCATTAAGATATCTTTCTTTCCTCTTTAGTGTACCTAATACCTCTTCTACCTTCCACCTCCATATTTTTAAAATATGTCATTTATGTAAAAGTTCCTTTATACAAGACATTTGTGGAGAATGCTTTCCCACCCTTCAAAGAGAAGCAGTCCATATATCCAGTTTGAGTTTATTGGAAGCATGAAAGACAGTTACATTTGGGAATTTCATCAGAAACATTTCATTTTAAAAAACATTTTAAAAATACTTTAAACAGGTTAACATGTGAACCTTGGATGAATTAAACTGAAAATTTGTTTTTTCTTCTTTAAAGTAAACATAGTATTTATGTGTTTTTACCCCAATTACAAAAGATATGCATGTTCTTTGTAGACATTGTTGAAAAACTTGAAGAAGAAAATAAACATTCTTATTTTAATTCCACCATCCAGACCAAGAGACAACCACTGTTAATATTTGGTTCATATCCTCTTAGCTATTCACATATATATGTATATAATAAAGTTGATGTCATCTATACATATAATCTGTGTTTTTTACTAAATCTGTTATTAACATTTCCCCAAGTTTAAAAAAATAATGTCTAAAGCATGGTTAAATAGTATTCTTGCATATGACTCTGTGTATTTCATTTAATCAATTTCCTGTTATTGAACATTTAGATTATTTTTCTCTCTTGCTGTTTCTCTTTCTAAAATAATATTTCAGAGCGCATTCCTGTATCTACATCTTTGTGCATCTATCTGATTATTTCCTCAGGATAATCCCATAGCAGTGGAATTCTTGGGTCAGGGAGTATGTCCTTACATCCATATCTGATGGCATAAGATGCCAAATTACCTCCAAAAAAGGAGTACCTAATAATTTTTGTCAGGAAGAATGCATATTATTTAAATCTTTCCCAGTTTGATAGGGGAAAAACAATATTTTTATTTGAATTTGCATTTCTTTGATTTACTTTGATTACACAGCTTTATAAGATGACTGTTTACATTTCTTTTGTGAATTGCTTTTTGTCTTTTGGCCAGTTTTTTTAATTGAGTTATCTTTTGTTGATTTATTTAAGTACTTTTTAAGATAGATTATTTTTAATCACTTCTTTTGTAGTCTTAAAAATTCTCTGTTCAATTTTTATGGATCTAAAAGTTTAGTGACATTTACCTTCCCTGCAATCTCTTTTCCTTACCCACCATTATAAAAGTCAGATTAAATTTTAATGAGGAGTTATTTTATTGTATAAATTCTTACATTTTAAAAGTCAAATTTTAAACTGGAAAAAATGTTGAATTTATTTATTCTTAAAGGATAACTGGAGAACTCCATGTCAGTTTTATTACTGACTTTACTGCTTTCAGAAACCCTTTCATTTGTAGACTAGTCAATCACAATCACTATTCAATCAAACAATAGGCTGGTATGTTCTGATTCTACCTATGATTTCATGTCTAAGCTTGAAAAGTGCGTTCATTTTTTTAATTTCAGAGGTCTAATTATATGGTAAGGATTTTGCTACTTGGTACTTCAGAAGGACAGTGTAGAATTAGTGTATTAGTAGTAAATAGCACTGAAACACATATTACCTGAGACAGCAAACATATGTTAATCCCTTTGGATTTTTCACTAGAAGGATAGCTCTTATTGTGTAACTTCCTTATAAAGTCCCCCAAAGCCAGTTTTGTGTGTGGTTTCTTTAAATGCATGAGATTAATATTTCTTTTATGAGAAGTGAAATAATTTTTTCTAAAAGTATCAAGAAGTGTACCATTACCATTAAATTACATTTTGAAAATTGAAAAAATCCCTTTTATCCATCAGCTTAACACTATTTCATTTCTGCTCTTACGTTTAATTCTTTGTCTTCCTTGCAAATTTGTATTTTACATAGTTGTTACTTTTGCATTTTTTTTTTTGTACTTAACATTGTTGGAAACATTTCTATGTATACAGTCTTCATAATTAATATTTAAATCTTATTGAATAATATAATCATTTTATAGAGAACTTAGAAAAATAATAAAATGAAAATGACTAATGTTTCACAGATGGAGAAGTTAGCATATATAATAAATATAACTCCATTTCGCTTTCCTTTTTCTTTTCTTATTAGAAAAGTAGTTCATGCTCATTGAAGAAAAATTGCACTGAAAAGTAAATCAGGAAAATAAAATAATTCATGATTTTTTTTCACCCACCAATAACATTTTTGTCATATTTATACCTAGTTTTTATTGGTCTTTTTCTATATATACCTTGTGTTGAGACTGCAATGATATCCTGATTTTTTAATTTAATATTTTAGTCTCATCATTTCTCCATATTATTAAAAGGAACTATTTTAATAGCTGTATAACAGTCATAATATAAACCTACCATAAATCATGTACTTATTTCCCAATTATTGTTTCTATTTTTTATATTATAAACAATACTCGAGTATATTTACACACAAATCTCCATCATCATTTCAGATTATTTTCTACAAATAAATGCTCAGAAATAGAAGCCTTAGGCTAAATGGGATGGATGATTTTTAAGGTTCTTGCTAAAGATTGCCAAATCACCTTCCAGAAAAATTATAACCTATTTTATATTCCTACTAACAATATATAAAAGTGGCCATCTTGTTGAATTTTAGCTCACAAGGGTGTTTACTTTTTCATCTTTATGAGTATAATTTGAAAAAGTATTTTTGAGATATAATTGACATATAACATTACATTAGATATATATACATTTTCCTATTTATGAGGTTGAATATCCAGTGTTGCTACTTTACATGGGATTTAGTTTGATGGTAATTATCCTAGTTTATCCAATACGCTCTCCAAAGTTGTATAGGAAACCTTCCTTTTGTGTCCTAGCAGAAGAAATATTAATTTTTTATCACCGCATAAATTCATTGAAGGTTTTTTTAAGATATTGTATGCATAATTGGGAATTAGAGAGTTGAATAATTTAGATGAGCAACACCAAAAAAGGATCCTTTGATTTGGAGTCCCTTGCTTGACTTTGTTGTACCCATGAGATTTTGTCCTTGGTACTATGTTCGGAACTAAGTAGAGAAGGGATGCAGAGAGGAAGTTCCCAGAAATCTAAGTTCATAGTTATCTTTAAAATGAACTAGTGGAACACAACTCTTTTGTAAATTCAGAATTTCGTACACCATTGGGGAAATCCCCCAATGCAGATTTTTGTTGTTGTTGTTCATTAAATTTATTTTCCAAAATGTGTTCTCTTTGTTCTCACAGACCTATTAAGTTCCTTGAAGGTAGGAATCAGATATTGTTCATTTTTGTATCCTGGGCATAATTCTGGGCATACAACAGGTGCTCAGTAAATGTGAATAATAGGCTCATTGAAGAGTGAAAAGATGGAACTTGAAGTTAGAAGGCCTGTGGGTTTTTTCCCATTAATTCACTTGAGCTTTAGAACCTTTGTAGATTATGTAACATCTTTTGAACCTCAGTTTCATCATCTCACGAGTGTACTGCTTGTTCCATTTACTTCAAAAAATTGAGATATAAATGAGATAAAATATGTGAAAGTATCTTGTTAAATTAAAAAGTGCTGTACAGTTGTGAAAGTCATCATCATATTTCTGGGAAGTACTTGGTAAAGAGTCCCATTGTTAAGAAATTACCTGGAAGAGTATAGCAGAGACGATTAGCTGATCACCAAAAATCCACTCTTTCCTCTTCTTCCTGGACCTACAGCTCAAATATTTCTTGGCCTCCCTTACATTTAGGTATGGTCATATGACTAAGTTTTAACTATTGTGTGCCACTTCCAGGACTGGCCCATAAAAACCTCTCAGGAGGGCTCCTCCAAGCTTTTTTCTCCTTCTGTCTGACTGGAATGGGGACAACCTTCAGGGTTGTCTATCCTTTTTTTTCTTTGGCCATGCACTGCGTGGCTTGTGGGATCTTAGTTCCCCGACCAGGGATTGAACCCGGGCCCCCTGAAGTGAAAGCACAGAGTCCTAGCCACAGGACCGCCTGGGAATTCCCAGGACTGTCTATCCTTTACCCTTTACCACCTTTATTTAACCCTTTAAAGGTAATAAAGACTCCTTGTATACCTCGTATGCCTGCATGGAAGAGGGCTACCTGCTAACTTCTTTACCCGTCCAGTTTTGCTGCATGAACAATAAACTTCCGTTGTGTTCAAATCAGTATACGTTTTGGGGTCTACTTGTTATAGCAGTTAGACTAGCCCTAACTATTACAAGGAGCATGCTAACACACAATCTACTTTTTCATAATCCTCTGAAAGCAGCCTTACAAACAAGGGGTAACAGTGTGAAGATATAAATATATAGCCTTGTGGTCCACATACATACAGTCTGTGACCCAAGATAAAATTGAGGAGAGAATTATATTTTGTCATTAGAGAATTTTTTGGCTGAGAACAGTTAAATAATGAAGTTTATAACTCAATAAAATTTAATTAGATAACATATATTTTTCACTTTTTCATTATTTGAGGCCCAGATTCCAAAAGAGTATCAAAGAGGAGAAATCTCTTGGTAATACCTCGCTTTAATTGGTATTTAGTATTTAAACTTTTTCTTTAACATTAAATATGATGCTCAAGATATATATAATAAAAAATTTTCTTAATGACAATAAGCATGCTGAGATTTTTTTAAACCATGATTCCTTTCTATTTATTTATTTTTTCTATTTATTAGATAATTGTGACCCATTTCATTATAAAAGCTTTTTGTTGGGAGGGACTACTGGTATGTAGATGCACTTCAGAAATTGTAGGGCAAGAAATTTTCTTCAAAATATGCATGTCTATGAAACTCCATGTTACCTTCCTAAGGAATGTTGAGGAAATTAGAATATATACTTATCTTTTTATCTGGCAGCTTTTACCCAAAGTTACCCAAAATAACTGATAATCCTCTATTCTATCATACTGTAGTTGGGCAGGGCGGTCACCTTACATGTATTGGTTTGAGGTGGTTCAATAATGTGCCTACTAGCAAGTACAATATTAATCGGTCACTCCTCTAGCAGTCAAAGTTTAGCACTTTTTATTTTCTAGAATATTTTGATATAGGAATAAATAAAATACCACCAAACATAATGAAAATAGCTATCACAAAACCTGCAAACTTTACTGCCTAGAGAAGGAGCTACCCCCTTTCTTCTTAGGCAATAAACTTAATTTTACCTGTCATGTTTAGTAATCTCATTTCCTTTGGGAAGCTTGAGTTCTTCTATGAGTTACAATTAATTCAAATTAGGAAACAAGCTATGGACAGCAAAATAGAAATAGAGAAAGGTAAGAAGTAAACCTTACAGTAGAACTTTAAGAGATAACAGGAAAGGACAGAGCAACTGTAAGGAAAGAAGAAAAAACATATTAACAGGAGCCTAAGGGAATTAAGTGAGTTGACAGGTTGAGTCCTACTTTCTTGGTTACCTTTTAGGAGTATTGAACTATTATACTACATACAATAATTGATATAAAAAATTACCCTGAAACAAAAACATAAGACCAAATTATGTTCAGAATGCGTTTGGGTAGAATGTGAAGTACATTTCAGAGTTTCTTCAGAACTTACTAAAGTTTGGGTGGTTCCCAGTTATCTGAAAGTTTTATCTGAGTCCGAATGGCTTATTTCCTAACCAAACGCCAAATACTAATTTTAAAAAATTAGTTCTTTTTGGTTCCATGAAGAAAGTACGCGATTGTTGATTTCTGACTACCTAGTTAGTTATTCACCTTCAGATGCATTTCCTTCAAATTGTTAACTTTTGAGTGGTTTGGGTTCCTATCTAGTTATGACAGGAAGAGGCCACATTTTTTGAAATCAAATTCCTTTAAGGAAGTAAAAATTTAGTGTGATTACTAACATTTGAGTTTTTGCACTTGATTTTTAAAACAAAATTTAATCCAATTGGTATCTTTTCATGTAGATGAGTTTTAATTATTTACATTTAGTTTTTTTCCAGAAAGGTATATCTCTATGCTTTGGAACCTATCACTTGCTTTTCTAGAACAATTGTATTTCAGTATAAAAGGAACTATACTTGGCTGATCATTTGTTTATAGGTACTTTGCAGTGGGACGATAACTAATTGAAACTGCTGAGATTTTATTTCTTCGGTTTTTAAATGGAATAAGGAGTTATAGTTGTACTGAAAGAGAAGTATGTTTCATTAAGGTAACTTTGCAGGGTTATTCTTCAGAGCACGTTAAAGACACTCCCAAACAATCTGCCACAGTGCCTTATACATGGTAGATGTTTAAGAAATACTTGTTGAATGATGAATGAATGAGCATTGAATTTAAGCTAGTTATCGTCACAGGGACCTACAGGCGAAGTCTTAGATGTCATTTTTTTAAAAGATTCTTAACTGGAAATGTTAACCATTGTATACTAATTGTATTTATTTATGTCTGGGATGCAGGTGGCGATAAAAATAATAGATAAATCTCAGCTGGATGCAGTGAACCTTGAGAAAATCTACCGAGAAGTACAAATAATGAAAATGTTAGACCACCCTCACATAATCAAACTTTATCAGGTATGACTTAGCTTTACACCTCTCCATGCTTTTCGCATTCAATACTCTATTTTACATCATCATTTTTCTCTTTTATGTTAGTTTTTTCAGTCTGTAAAATAACTATATGCTTTTATTCATCTGAATACATCCATTTTTCTATATTTAAATTAAAAATTAGGAAATAAAAAACTACTAGCGGCTTAATTTTAAGTTGTCTCTCAGACTGTAAGTTATTTGCTTACAAAGTTTGTAGTTGTGCGTTTATGATAACATGCTTAAACCTGCTGGGTCTTGGTGGTGGTACCATTAATGAGGATATGGCAGTTCTGCTTACTTAAAAAATATATTGTTTATGTTTTATGAAATACAAAGGCTAAAATAGTATATTACTTAGTGGCATACTTTATAATACCTAGAGCCAAATGTTTATTTTTGGATGGTTCTTTTATCAGATAAAGTAAATAAGTCATTTTTTTAAAAATTAACTTTATTAAGATACAGTTTTTGTAAAATAAGCTGCACCTCTTTCAAGTGTAAAGCCATGGGGTATTTTTGTTGTTTTTTTAAATTTATTTATTTTATTTATTTTATTTTTGGCTGCGTTGGGTCTTCATTGCTGCACGTGGGCTTTCTCTAGCTGTGGTGAGCGGGGTCTACTCTTCATTGCGGTGAGCAGGCTTCTCATTGCGGTGGCTTCTCTTGTTGCGGAGCATGGGCTCTAGGTGCACAGGCTTCAGTAGTTGTAGCACACGGGGCTCAGTAGTTGTGGCTTGCAGGCCCTAGAGCGCAGGCTCAGTAGTTGTGGTGCACAGTCTTAGTTGCTCCACGGCATGTGGGATCTTCCCGGACCAGGGCTCGAACCCTTGTCCCCCGCATTGGCGGGCGGATTCTTAACCACTGCGCCACCAGGGAAACCCAAGCCATGTTTTTGTAAAAGGAAAATTTTTCTCAGATTTTTGAAGAGTAATTTATGTTTAAGAATGATAATGTAGTACAAAACCCTTTTTTATATTTCTATTCATTAATATTTAGAATTTTTATATTGGAAAACTGTTTTTAAGCTAAAATGTTACAGTACGCTAGTCTATGACTTTGATCTCCAAAGTATGATGTGTGTACCTAGTGGTGTGCTGGGCTCAGCCTGTACTTGCTTGTGAGAGCTGATTGTTAAATTTTCAGAAGTTTTGTGAGCCAGGTAACACCATGTTAGTGTCAATAGCTCAAAATCAGCGATGATAGGAGTATTTTTACACCACAGAAATTGGTTTACAAGTCAGGCTCTTTTTTTTTTTTCCTCAGAGAGCTAGTGCTAGCACACTACTCTGTGCACTCAAATTGGTTAGCACAAGTGTCCCTTGGGGTATAATAAGAAAATATTAGAACTTCTAATTCGGTTTATCTTTTATATTTATCTTATTGTGTGCCTCTTATAATATATATAATATATTTATAAAATGGCACAAGTATGTAATTTGTCTCTCTGTGTGTATATATTCATAAATATATATACATATATGTGTATATATACATTTACCTGTATACATACATACATGTATATATTTGGCTAAATAACTTTATCAATAGAGATCTACAATGTAAACCATGTGGAGACCATTGGAGAGCATTACTGTTAGTTGAGAATGAGAGACTATGGTGTGCCACTCAAAACAATTCCTAAAACTGCAGAGGGCCTCTTAGAGCAAAGTTATATCAGAGTGTTTCTCCCTTTAGGCTTTTTTTTTTTTTTCCCTAAAGAGGATACTTATAAGAAACTAGTCACATCCTTAGAAGTCTGATGACCCATAACTCAAACTGAGGTTAAAACTACCATGATTCTTCAACTATACTTCAATTAAAAAACAAAACAAACAAACCAAAAAACTACCATGATTCACATGATAATTCTGTCTTTATATGAACTCCAATAATCAGTTAAATTAACTTAACTGTTGGACTTGTTTAGACCCAAATTGTAGGTAGCTCTTAGTTTTCAGACCTGTTTTAGGAATAGTCCTAAACTTAAATGTTAGAGCAAAATTAGTTTTTAGCCTTTCAGTAGATAGCAGTTAAATATTACATTGTTAGCATGTGCCAGTATGTATGTTCCTTTCTGAATTTAGAAAAACTGATTTAAATAAAAGTGTATAGCAGTGGAGCTATGAAGAAGCTTTTGAACAATGTTTTAAAATAACAGTACTTTGTAAAAATATGAAAGTATAGTAGGAGGACTACCACATTGTGCCAGATTAGCTAGGTTACAGGCCAGATTAACTGAGCTCTATTATAGAAGCTCTACCATATAACACAGCTAGAAAAGTCAGTGAGGAGGTAAAAAGTTGACCTTCAAAATTCCTGTTACCTATATTACTATTTTTCAAACTTGAATATGCATTAGAGTCACCTGAAGATTTTGTTAAAATGAACATTCTTTGTCAGTCGGTCTGGCATGGGCTCTGAGATTTTGCATTTCTAACAGATGCCTGGGCAGTGCTGCTGGTCTGTGGACCACATTTGGAAGATGAAGGGTCTAGATTTTTCACAAAAGTATTAGCATAAGGATATTGTCAGTCTTGTCAACTTCACCAGCTTCTGAATTATTCATAACTTGATACTTTTATTAGTAGTTTTAATTTAGGTAACTCCATGGAATGTTGCAATCTTTTCCTGTGAGACTAATGTGGAATTATTTATCAATAGGTAATGGAGACCAAAAGCATGTTGTACCTTGTGACAGAATATGCCAAAAATGGAGAAATTTTTGGTAAGCACATTTCTTTCCATTTTTTTTTTTAAATTTGAAAATGTCAGTAAGCTTTATGAATAGAGTATCTTCTATTAATTCTCCTGCTTGTTTAAAGTTGCTAACGTGAATTAGAAATTTTTAAGCATTGGAATATAATAAAATATCCAGTAAGCTAAAAATATGGATTATAATTTAGTCTCTTGTATTTATGATATTAAAGCTATTGCTTAATTCTCTCATCTGTGTTAAACAGATTGGAGAATCAAAGGGGGAAACTTTCAGTCATATTGCAAAGGAGATTTTCTTTCATTTATCTTCCTTTTTACCTTTCTTTCCAGGGTAAAGATAGTCAGATATTTATTGAGCTTGTACTATGTCTCAGACATTGTACTAGGTGTAGGGGATACAGTGGTGACCTAAATAACACAGTCCCTGCTATTGTGGATCTTATAGTTTAGTAAGCTGTTAACTTTAACTGTAAGACCTCTGGGAAGTCACTAAACCTCTCTGGGACTCAGTTCCTTTGTCTCTAATAAAAAAATATTTGATTAATTGGTTTCTATGATCCATTCTAACCGTTAAAAAAATTATAACTGTTTTATTGGTTCTAGCTTTCATCTATTTTATTTTTACTTTATGGAGCAAGAACACTGTAGGTAGTCTAAATATTTTGTTTTTTAACCTAAATTTAGTCCGAAATTGTTTTTTAAACAGCTTTATTGAAGAATTCACATACAGTAAATTACACACATTTAATGTGTACAATTTAGTAAGTTTTCACACGCAGATGTGTGAAAGAAACCACCACCACAGAAGTTTCTTTGTGACCCTTTGTAATCTTTCTTGCCCCACCTCACCACCAGGCAAGTACTGATTTGTTTTCTGTCACTATAGATTAGTTTATGTCTTCTACAGTTTTATTATATAAAGATGTTTATATAGTCTGTACCGTTTCTTTGTCTGGCTTCTTTCTCTCAGTATAATTATTTTACGATTCATCCATTTTGTTGCACGTAATAACATATCGTTTCATTTTACTGTAAGTAGTATCCAATTTTGTAAATATACCCCAAGTTGCTTATCCATTCATGTATGGATACACATTTGGGTTGGTTTCAGTTTTTGGCTGTTACACATGAATTGCTATGAACATTCATGTACAAGTCTTTAACTTACAGTCTACCTTCAAGTAATATTCACCACTTCACATAGAGTGTAAGAACCTGGCAATAATATACTTCTATTTAACCCTTCCTCGCCTTTATTTCCTTGTCATACATTTTATTTATACCTATTTTATAAAACACAAAATACAGTCTCATTATTTTTGTTTAAAAAGTCAATTATGTTTTAAAGAGATTTCAATATTTTTAAAAATCTTATACATTTACTAGTGGAGTTACCATTGCCACATCTCTGTATGTAGATGCATGTTTTCATCTTCATTCCTTTATGTGGATACATATTTTTATCTGGCATCATTTTTCTTCTGCCTGAAGGACTTTATTTAGCATTTCTTGCAGTGCAGGTCTGTTGGCGATGAAATCTTTCAGCTCTTGTATGTCTAAAATAATCCTTATTTTGTCTATTTTTGAATGATATTCGTACTGGGTATGTAATTCTAGGTTGACTTTTTTCCTTTCAGTGCTTTAAAGATATTGCTCCACTGTCTTCTCATTTGCATTATTTCTGACAAGAAATCTGCCGTCATCTTTTTCCTTTATTCTTCTGTATATAATGTGCCTTTTTTTCCTCTGGCTGCTTTCAGGATTTTCTGTTTACCACTGGTTTTAACAATTTCATTATGATGTGCCTTTGTGTGGTTTTCTTCATGATTCTTATTGTTGGTGTTCACTGAGCTCCTTGAATCTGTGAATGTTAAGTTTCCATCAAATTCAGAAAATTTCCAGCCATTATTTTTCTGGCCTCTTCGTCAAAGACTCCAATTGCACATATATTAGGCTGTTTGAAATCCTCCCAGTGCTCACTGACTCCAATTTTGAAAATTCCTCTTTCTGTCTGTATTTCATTTTGGATAGTTGCTATTTCTATGTCTTCAAGCTATTTAAATTCTTTAGCTATTTGTTTCAACTAAAAGGCTTCTTAACGGAAGTTTTAATAGAATGGTGTGGGCTTTGAAGCCAAAAAGATCTGGTTTGCAATGCTGGCTACACCATATTAATTGTCTTTTAAGAAATCTTTATTGAAAACTGACTATATGTCCCACACTGTTCTGTGTGGGAAGAGTACCACAATGAAGAAAACAGACGAAAATTCCTTTTCTCAGGAACCTTGCCTTTCAGTGTGGGGAGAGATACAATAGGCAAAATAAGTAAACTGTATAGTATACTAGATGATGGTACATGCTATAGAAATAAAGCAAGGAAGGGGGCATGTGGAGTGGGAGAGTTGATTGCAGTATGAGATAGAGTGGTCAGGGAAGGCCTCGCTGACATTTGAACAGAGACTAGAAAGCACAGCCATACAGGTATGGGGAAGAGAGGGTGGCCCAAGAAGAGGGAAGAGTAAATGCAAAGGCCCTGAGGCAGCAGTGTGCTTGGTGTGTTCAAGCAACAGCAGGGAGTCCAGTGTAGGTGGAGAGAAGCAAGCAAGAGGGAAGAGCAAGAACTAGCAAGGAGGAATAGTAGAAAGGTCAGACGAGGTCAGAAAAGTAAATGGGAGGCAGGAGTGGGGCAGATTTGGGGGCTTTGTAGACCATGTAAGGACTTTGGCTCTTACCTTGAATAGAATTAGGGAACCATTAGAGAGGTGTTTGAGCAAAGAAGTGATTGTATCTAAGCTAACATTTTAAAAGCATCGCTGGCTGCTGTGTTGAGAATAGATTGTAGTGAGCAAGAATGGAAACAGGAGACCAGGTAGGAGACCAGTAGTCCCAAGTGAGAGATGATTATGGCTCAGGCCAGGGTAGCAGTAGTGTACATGGTGCCAAGTGGTCACTCATGGTATTTGAATGAGTAGAATCAGTAGGATTTCTAGACAGATGGAGACCACCCAAGTAGAGAATATGATTAGGAAAGAGACCTATGTCTGATCCCCGAGGCACTCAAACTTTAAAACCTCAGGAAAATAGAAAGAACTAGCAAAGAAGACAGAGAAGAAAACCTAGAGAATGCAGTGTCTTGGAAACCAAGTGAAGAAAGTGTTCTCAGGAGGATAGAGTGAACATCTGTGTCAGATGCTGCTGATAGTCAAGAAACATAAAGAATGACAGTTGACCATTGTATCTGGCTCTTGGTAAGAGCAGTTTTGGTGGCGTGAGTGAGCCAAAGCTACATTGACGAGCAGATGAGAGAGGAAAATGGAGAGAGCCAAATAGAAAACTCTTAAAAGGATTCCCACTTCAGAAAGGGAGAAAAAAAAATGGGAAGGTAGTTGAGGTCAAGGGAAGGATTTTTAAGGCTTTATTCATTGGAATATTTTTTAAAGCTTCAGGCTGTAGTTTTATGAGTAAACTAGATAGAAATGGCTATTATGTGTTAGATGTCATTTCTATGAAAATGGAATATTCTAAGTTGCTACTTCTTGCTAAGACCATTGATGATAAAGGTTTGGATCACATTGTTTTATATAAATTGAAGCATAATTTGGGGATTTTTCATGTAAAATAGCTAGAGTAAATATGGAAGATAAGACAGAGTAAACTGTAGATTCAAGTAGTTGCAGGCAAAGCCAGCAAGTTTCTCACGTGCAGCCCATGAAGACAGTAAAATAGAAGTGGAAAGATGCAGTCCACGGAACATTAATCAAGGAATGAAAAATATGTATAACGTTTTAAGTGAATTCTGAGCCAAAATGTTTTCAGTCTGTTTTAGATGAAACAGAACCACAGAAACAATATTCAACTATGTATTAAGAACTATATATTAAGATTTAATGTTCATGTTTATAATGTTGGAATTACTCTTTACAAATATACCTTTAGTGCCTCCTCTGTGCGGGAGGGCATTGTGTTCCTTTTTTTTTTCTTAGTTTTGTATTTAGGTGGCCAGCAAGTCATACACTGTGTTCTTGAAAAATAACTTGAAATTAAACCCTTCTGTTTCCACAGTCATCACCCTTATCTAGGCTTTCATCCCCTCATGTCTCAATTATGAAGACCTCATGTTTTACCACGCCCTATTTCTTTTCCAGTCAAGTACATTTCTGATATATTTCCTGTTTAATCTTCCCCAACTATTATTTTTATTATATTACTACTATGTTCATTAACCTTTACTTACCTTCCTATTATTTATTGGATAAAATTCAGACTCTTCAATCTGCAAATAGGATAACTCCACTAAGTAAATGGATGGCCCAACTATTCCTTACATAGGTCTACAGATTATCCTTAGGTAAGGACAACCAAATTGCCTCAGTTAATAATCAGTCTCCCTCCCTTCCTTCCTTCCTTCCTTTCTCCCTTCCTTCCTTTCTTCCTTCCTCCCTCCCTCCCTCCCTCCCTTCCCTCCCTTCTTCCCTCCCTTCTTCCCTCCCTTCTTCCCTCCCTTCTTCCCTCCCTCCGTTTGTTTCTTTCTTTCTTTCCGTTTTTCTTGGTCTGTATCTTTCTATCTTACAAGTTTTTATTTTTACAAAAGTTAAACATGTACTAAGGTAAGAAGTCAAATAATTCTGCAAGATTTGTTACCAAAAAATCCCTGTTTCCCATCCTCTTCCCCACCCCCATTTCCCTTTCTCAGAGTCAACCACTTGTACTTCTTTCAGCTGATTAATTTAGATTTACCTCCATTTTCCTAAGTAATATGCTTATATTGCAGCTTCTGGCTTTTTCTGTTTAAGGCACAATCTTTTGATAGCTTTTGAATTCTTTCCCTACTGCTGTAAGTAAGAAGCATATGTTAGAGGGGTGTGTAGGAGCAGTTGTGGAAGACCTTGAGTGTTTGGATAAAGGCTTAGGATTATTTGTCAGAGTGGGCATCTGTGAGCCAGAAGATGGTGAAGAGCCAAAAGGCGATGATATGTGTAAGGACTTTTTTAGGAAGATAAGTCCAGCAGGGGTGTGTAGTCTGAATTAGAGGAGAGGAAGGAGGCTATTTAGGGGACTTTTTATTGTCTAGAGGTAAGAGGCTGAATGCCTAGATTACGCTGTTAGTTGTTAGATTCATGAGAAAAGATTTTAGGCAAAAGGCATTTCCAGAATAACAACAAGCCATATTTATTGAGTACTCCCTTTTTGTTGGGTACTATTTAAAATACTTTACATAATTTATTTATTGAAACCTCACAAAAACTTTGTAAGATAGGCACTGAAAGATTCAGTAATTTGTCCGAAGTCACACAGCAAATAAGTGGGAGAGTTTGAATTTGAACCATGCAATTCCAGAGCCTGTACATTAATAATTACTATCTGCCATCTCTCAAGAGTTCTTATTGACTGTCAAGAGGAAAACATCGAGAGTTAGGATTTAAAGCAAATGTGATTGAAGAATATTTGTGATGTGGTTGACAGCAATAGAGAGGCCTCGTTCCCAACTAAAAAATTACAAATTAGATTTTAGATGTGCTGTCGGAAATAACATCAGGACATTTAGTTTGATGTGAGCTGTTGGCAGTTTAAGATAGAAACAAATAACCTTCAAAAGAGAACTTAAATTCAACACTAACAAGACAAACAACCCAATTTAACAATGTGCAAAAGACTGGAACCAAACACTCACAAAAGAAGATATATAAATGGCCAATAAGCACATGAAAAATTACTAAATGTTATTAGTCATCAGAGAAATGCAAATTAAAAACTACAATGAGGTAACATTACATATCAACTAGAATGGTTAAAATTTAAAAGATTATATGAAATGTTAGGAGGATATAAAGCAGCTAGTATTCTCCTTCATTGCTGGTGGGAGTGTAACATGGTGCAGCCACTTGGGAGAGCTATTTTTCAGTTTTTTACAAAGTTAAGCATATATCTATCCTGTTACTGAGCTATTCAGTTCCTAGGTATTTACTCAAGAAAAATGAAAACAAATATTCATAAAATGACTTGTACAAGAATATTCATAGCAACCTTTTTCACAAGAAGGAACAACCCAAATGTCCATCTGCAGGAAAATGTATCCAAAACAAATCGTGGTATAGCACAAATTGTGGTATAGCAATACAGCAATACAGGAAGATGACACAGCAATAAAAAGGAATGAACTACTTATACATGCAGCAACATAAACAAGTTGCTAAAACAGGCAACAATAATAATGTTACAAGGGGCTTTCCCAGTGGTGCAATGGTTGAGAATACGCCTGCCAACGCAGGGGACAGGGGTTCAAGCCCTGGTCCGGGAAGATCCCACATGCCACGGAGCAACTAAGCCCATGTGCCACAACTACTGAGCCTGCACTCTAGAGCCCACGAGCCATAACTACTGAGCCCGCATGCCACACTGCTGAAGCCTGTGCACCTAGAGCCTGTGCTCCGCACCGAGAGAAGCTACCGCAATGAGAAGCCCGTGCACCGCAGCGAAGAGTAGCCCCCATTCGCCACAACTAGAGAAAGCCCGCACGCAGCAACGAAGACCCAATGCAGCCAAAAATAAAAATAAATAAATAAGTAAAAAAATAATAATAATGTTACAAGAAGCTGAAAAGTGGTTGTCTCTTTTCACTCTTTCTGAGGAGAGGGGAAAATTGACTGCAAAGGGATAAGAGGGGACTATCTTGAGTGATGGAACTGTTTATTTTTGTTTTGAATAGTGGTTATACAGAGTATGCCATTATCAGAACTCATCTAAGTAACCACCTAAGAACTTGCATTTTATTGTGTGTAATTTATACCTCAGTAAATCCTTTTCTCTCAAAAAAGGGGAGTTTAGTAATAGAGGTATAGATTTGACAATTATCTGTGTAGAAGTATGAGTGAAGCTATAATTAACAATGAGACCTCAGAGAGAAGGCAGCTAAGAAGTGAGTTTTGATTATGCCTTCATTTAGGAGGCAGGTGGGTAAAGTGGAATTGGTAAAGTAGAAGAATATCTTGGGAAGTAAGGATAGTTTCTGTCCTGATTAGACAAGCGAGGGTTTAGAACGAAAAGGGGTGTGTTTTGTCATTAAGAGATCATCAATGCTTTGAAGAGAGTACTTTTCAATAAATTGGGAGGTAAAGCCAAATGTCAAGAGTTATGTACATATGAATGGTGAGAAAAGGGAGAAAGGTATTATAAAATTATTTTGAGGTTTTTAAGGTAGAAAGAAGGAGAGAAGGAAAGAATTGAGGGATAATTGGGGTATATAGAATTCAGTATTGTATCATGCTTTTTTTGTGGTGTTGGTCTTAGTGTTTGAAGAAGCTAGAAAAGAAAAGAATATAGGCAGGAAAGAAGACACAGTTGGTGAAACAAGGGTAAACAAGAGACAGTGAGATCAAGAGCACAGAGGGAATGGTTAGCTTAGAGGAGAGGAATTCCTTCTTCTCTGAGAAAGTGTGCATGGGTGCAGTTACAGTGAGAATTAGAGCTTGTGCTGAGGATATGGCTACAGAGGTACTTCGGGGGAAATAGAAGGAAGATGAATTTGTTAATATAGAATAGATTTAATTCATTCTGTAATGTAGCACATGAGACATCAGGGAAAGAGCAATACATTAGACACTGTAGTATGGGGAAAGGTTTAGAGCAGCTGGCAGTGTTCGTATGACAGTCAAGGGATGAATAAAAGCATCAATGATTAGCTTTGTGGGAGGGAGTTCATGGTAGACTCATAGTCAGCAGTGCTTTCCAACCCAGGAGGGGAAAGAGTAGACAATATGAATGACCCAGGTCGGAGAATGGAATGGTACAGGACAAATGCATGTAGGACTCGAGCAGTGTTGAAGTGGCTGACCATGAGATCCAAGTTGAGGAGGGAGATAAGTGAAACAGCAAAGGGGTCTCATGAGCTGAGAACAGAACAGTGGAGCGACTGAAGGTTAAGAAGAAGGTGAAGTACTTTTGGAAAAAACATTCATATACAAAAAATAAAAACTCTAACCTTGAGCCTGTACATAACTTCCCAGCAGCTTGCCACTTTCAAGTTCTCTTCTGCTCCTGGCACTGATTGCCCTAACTGCGCCCTGCTAATTCAGGAAAGGCCGTAGGTCTTTGCACTCTCCTCATCTGTTCCTTCTTCGCATAGAGAGAGGTTTCCTGTGCCATCTGGTTTTCTTGCTTCATCTGACTAGGTTTAGGCCAAAAAAGTGATTTTGGTGGCATGCTGAGAATGCATCTACAATGCATGATTCATGCATTATGAGGCTATGGTGATTATGCCCTTTATTTTTGTTTGGTTAATTAGATTGCACCTCATTCCATAAATGGCTGAAGTAGCTTTAAGTGAAAATAATACAAAAACAATAATTGTAAAATATAAACAAGAATAAAGAACTGAATCAGAAAACACATGTAAGAGTAGAAAAGAACCATGGGAGGTAGGGGAAGTGAACACAAATATGCAAGCAGTAAGGGCCTAAGCGCTTCAGGTTTGGCTCTAAGCTTTCTGGCTGTCAAATGAGAAGAAGATACAGTCATTTACAGAATTTTATCTAAAAGAAAGAAAGGTACAGATTCTTCAAAGAAAGGAAAACTTTTCTTGGTAGTAAATTCTAGAATAAATTTTTCCTGTGGGGTTACTTATGAGAGGTACTAAGTAAGCCATATTTTTAAAACAAAAATCCAATTAAAACTGTTAAAACTTTTCAGAGGCTTCATTGTTTTTGGAATAAAGTCCAGGAATCGTAACAATGCCAACAAGGATGATTGCACTGTACACATCTGAGCCTTAAAAGCAATAACAATAAAGACTATCATTCCTTGAACATTTGTGCTAGGCATTGTGCTAAGCCCTATACATTTACTGTGCCGCTTCGTCCTCTCAAAAATCTTATAAGATAGGGACTAGTAATATCTCCATATTACAATAGTGGAAACTGAGGAACAGGTTAAACCATTTGCTCAGGTCGCAGAGCACGCAAGCAAATAAGCCACTTAACCAAGGCTTGAAGCCGTAGTCTGTCTTCAGAGCCTAAGCTGTGAATGACTCCACTATACTAACTGGTTATATGCCTTCTTAAAGTTTTTTGAACTTAACAAGCTTCTTCTGTCATTCACATCACACATTACTCTTTCTTCTGCCGGAAGGTTTCTCTGCCCTCCCCTATCCCCTTAAGCATGTCAATTAATTGAATCTTGAAGGATATAATTGATTTAATCATAATTAATTAAATTATCATTAAAACTAAAGACAGGCAAAGCACGTAACAGTTTTGTCCACGATGGTGTATATAACTAACTGTTCTTCTTGATAGAGCTTCTTGAGTTGCTTTGGTCCCATATTCCTTCCTTATCTTTAATGGAAGTAGGAAGCAATTAAGCCCCTGTCTTCAGAACTTTGGAAACTGGCTAGTGGACTTACCAAATCTAATGACCAAATCTAATCTAATGACCACAAAACCCATAACTATTCAGATCTTCATTTTGATTCTCAAAATAGAACGCATGAATTTCTGATTCCAAATCTGTGCTCTTGTTGATCTGGAGCCCTAGAACGCTCTTTGTGTTCTACATATTCAAGTCTTGCCTTTTTAAAAAATTTTTATTTATTTTTGGCTGTGTTGGGTCTTCGTCTCTGTGCGGAGGGCCTTCTCTAGTTGCGGCAAGCCGGGGCCACTCCTCATCGCGGTGCGCGGGCCTCCCACTATCGCGGCCTCTCCTGCTGCAGAGCACAGGCTCCAGACGCGCAGGCTCAGTAATTGTGGCTCACAGGCCCAGTCGCTCCATGGCACGTGGGATCCTCCCAGACCAGGGCCCGAACCCATGTCCCCCGCACCGGCAGGCAGACCCCCCCAACCACTGCGCCACCAGTGAAGCCCAAGTCTTGCCTTTTTTAAAGGCCTAGTTGAAGTTCCATCTCTTCAGTAAAGTCTTTCTCAATGAATTCTATCCACATTGATTTCCTCTTTTGAAAGCATTTAATTCTCTTTCCTGCACAACTCACTTTAGAATTTGTTTACATACTGCCTTTCATTGTTATTTAAGGTCTTCTTGTGTATCTTTTTTTTTTTAACTTTTTTTTGGGGTTATTTTTATTTTATTTTATTTTATTTATGGCTGTGTTGGGTCTTCGTTTCTGTGCGAGGGCTTTCTATAGTTGCGGCAAGTGGGGGCCACTCTTCATCGCGGTGCGCGGGCCTCTCATTGTCGTGGCCTCTCTTGTTGCAGAGCACAGGCTCCAGACGCGCAGGCTCAGTAAATTGTGGCTCACGGGCCTAGTTGCTCCGCGGCATGTGGGATCTTCCCAGACCAGGGCTCGAACCCGTGTCCCCTGCATTGGCAGGCAGATTCTCAACTACTGCGCCACCAGGGAAGCCCCTTGTGTATCTTTTTATCTCTACTAGATTGTAAGCTTCTGCTGAGGACTTAGCACAATACACAGCATTTTATAAACACTTGTTGAATGAATGGTGTAATAGTCTACTTTGGCCTTATACACCCTGTTTACTCGGTGAAGACAACAGGAGAACACTGCCAGGTGAAGTAGTCTGAAGGTACTTGTTTGTTCAGATTTTGAAAGGAGTTTTCTGTCTTACTACTCTTCAGGAGATAAACATGAATGAGGAAATACTAACTGAATCAAGGGAGAAAATTGGCTTCCTCTAGTGTACTGAGCAGTTTTTGAGTACTTACTGGTAGTTACCACCCTACAGTTATATTCTTTCTTCCAACTCCCACGCCTCCCTAAAATAACCTTTTTGGAGTATAATGATAAATAAGAGCATATACATTTAATCTGAGTAATTTTTGTTTTCCATTTCTTATATAGCAGTTGGTGCTCATCTCTGAAGGATATTACTTTCTTAATCTAGCAGCATGGAGTTTGTAATGGCAAATCAATTTGCTAAAAAGAGCCTAGAGTTAGTTATAAATATAAGGTTTTGACTCAAATTTTCCTTTGGAATCAAAGGTGTGATTAATGAAAGTTATTCAAGATTCCTACATTCTTTAGAGCTCTTTCTCATGTTTGTCCATGTGGTCACACACAGAAAATGGTGCAAAATCTTAGGGTGGTCACCTTGTCAGACCGTTTCGGCACTGTTCAAACAATTAAACCGGCAGTCAGCAGATTCCGGCCTGGTAATTAAATTACCCAAGGCCTTTGTTTTCAGATTTCTGCTCCTTGATATTCTGTGTCTTTCCAGGCCAAGCATGTGCCTGAGGTTTATTGATTCATTTCCTGTCTTTCCCTTTCAGTGGTAACATATTAGGATGCTGGCTCTGGTGACTGAAAAAGGGCTTTGTTTTAGCCAAAATACCTTTAGACACTTGGTTACTCAGAGAGACGAAGTGACAATTTTTGCAGCCTTTAGTTACTATCTTAACAGCATAAAGGTAATGTTAGAAAAGTTGTTCATTTGCCTTTCATTATGAGTTTAAATAAACTTTGAGGGTTTTACTCACTTTATAACACCAGTATGACTCTAACTTAAGTTTTAATTCTTTGGGTTTTAAAATTATTAACCAGGGTTCCAGGTGCGGTAGTGCTTAAATCTGTCCTCACTTCTCCAATTTCTTCCATCAGTGCTTTACTTTTGACCTTCATCATTTCTCACTTTAATTACTTCAGCAGCCTAAGGTCTCTTTGGCTCCAGATCTGTCCCTCTTCTAATCCATCTTCCACGTTGCTGTCAAAATGATCTTTCTACAGTGCAGATCTGATCCTTGTCAGTTTTCTGCTTAAAATATTTCTATTGTTCCTCATTGCCTTTAGTGTATAAAATCAGGATTTCATATAGAATTGATGTAATAATGTAGCCCCTATCTACCTTCCCAATCACATCCCCCTCACATGTTTTATGAGCTTAATTAACTGAACATAATCTATTGTGCAGATGTATCGGCGAATGTTGCTTTCACATGCCTGAGGATGGTAGATGTCAATGTAGAAAGATATTAAATTGGTGTATACTTCAGAAGGGGTATGCAAATGTTGAGTTCACACAGATAAAATTAGCCTGTCCTTGGATGTAAAATTTAGGATATTTCCTTTTGAATTTTTATTAGACACTTGTAACAGTTACTTTATCTAATTGGATTACTTGTAAATTTTTCTAGTTAACTTTTAGGGACTGCTAACTGCATGAAAGAGCCACCATGATTCATGATCCAAAAAGTTGCTGTTGGTCTCCCCTCATCTTTTTAAAATTCGGTCAGACGTTAAAAGAAAAGTCCCAAGTGAGGTCTGTGTGCCAGTCCTAGATCTGACTTGTAATATAAACATCGTGGGGTGAGCCATATAACATTTCTGAACCTCAGTGTCTTCTAGTAATGAGGGAATTGTGTCAGTTTATTCAGTACTATGTGTTTGATACTATGCCTAGTGTGGGGGATTGAAAAGAAAAAAAGAAATAAGTGACTTGACTACTGTACTAGAAGAGTTCATGGTCAGTTTTCTAGGTCTAAAGAGCTGATGTCTACAAATCTTAGGAAACAGTTTTCTGAACATTTGATGAATGAAATGGATTTGTCAGAAATGATTAAATAAATCGTTTTTAAGCTTCACATGTTTGGAAATATAAGCATAACAGGCCTTAATTGAATAGACAAGTTTCTGAAAAGCAGTCCAGTTTTCCTGTTAACTTCTGTATTAATTTCAGCTATCTCCTGCTGATCATTGGCAGCTTGCCTTTAGTTATGGTTCAAAGCTGACATTCTGTTCTGTGAGCAGTGAGCTTCTCCCATGTCTGGCAGCTGTAGCTGCAGCTAGGCTACAGTGAAGGGAGAGGAAGAAGCATCAGCTATTCTGCTCTTGGCCATAACCATACCCAGCCAAATTCTATTAATGTGAGGCTTTTGGCAGTCTGTGTTTTCTGTGTCTTTAAGCATGAATTTCTATTACGTGAATCATTGTATTTAGGAATTTCAGTAAGGTTGAATTAATTCAGAGAAAGCTATTTCTTTGTTTGTGAAAGGGGAGAACCAGCGGTAGAATTTATCTGCTGATTTAAGGTGGTAAGAGAGATAGATTTCCTACTTAGGGTAAATGGGGAAACCATAGTCCGCATAGGGAATGATCTTTTCTTCCCCTTCTGGAGAATATTCTTCTTTCAGAAAAAGGTCTCTGAAAGAGACCACTGAGACCTTATATTTCTGAAAATGCCTGCATTTTATCCTCATACATGAATAGATAGTCTGACCATGCTATTGCTCCATGTCTACTTTTGAAATTTTATTTTTTTATTTCTGTCACAGCAATACATTGTTTAGAGAGGGCCTGTTGTCTATCAGACACAGTTCTAGGTGCTCAGAACACATCAATGAACATATAGCCCTTTCCCTCTTAGACCTTATATTTTAGTGAGAGTGTTTTAGGTTGGGCAGATTAAAAGAAAATGTACTATGTCACTGTTTCAGAGACGGTAAGAAGGATAGGAAAACCAGGATGGGGATGAAGATTTGTTCCTTTATAAAAGGTGGTCAAGGAAAGCCTCTCTGATACATTATTTGAGCAGAAACCTGAAGAAAGGGTGTATAGGAGTAAATTTTTTTGAAACCTTACATGCCTTGAGATCTTGCATGTCATCCATAATATTTAATAGTTTGTCTTGGAATAGAATTTTAAGTTGGAAATACTTTCCCTTCAGAGTAATGAGGACATTGTCCCATTATCTTGTAGTTTCCAGGATTGCTTTTGAAAAGCTTTGAGTGATCCAGTTCCTGATGCTTTGTTGAGAATTACTGTTTTTTGTCTGTGAGTTTGTACGATCTTCTCTTTGTCCCCAGTCTTCTGAAATTCCACAATGATACACCTTAGCGTAGGTCTGTTTTGCTTCACAGCGTTGGGCTATTGGTGGGCCCTTTTAATCTGGAAACTCATATACTTTGGTTCTAGGAAATTGCCTTGAATTACTTAGTTGATGGTTTCCTTCCCTAATTTTCTTTTTCTTCTCTCTCATGAATGCCTATTATTCAGATATTGACCCTCCTGGACTGGCCCTTGAATTTTCTTTTCTTTTTTATTCTCCTGTTATCCATGTTTTTGTCTTTCAGCTCTGCTTTCTGGGGGATTTTATAAAAGTTTTCTTCCAACTTTTCTTCTGCTATCATATTTTTAATATCTGTAAGTTTATTTCTTTCCCTGATTGTTCCTTTAAAAGGAACACCTGTTTCTTATTTGATGATTTTACAATTTCTTAGCTCTTTGAGAACAGCAACAATTTTGCTGTATTTTCTTCTCCTTTTTTCCTCCAATTTGAGTTTTTTCTGTTGTTGTGTATGTTTTGGTTTATGTATTTTATGTTAGGAGGTTTTTTTAGATGATTACTAGACGTATTTGGTTGTCAATTCCTGGCAAGAACGAGGAACTAAGAAGCTGACTGGAAACTAAGCCAGTGGATGGGATTTGTCAGCTATGAGTTTAACTATAAGAGTGATCTGACTGTGTTCTTTTATTAGAGATACCCAGTGTTTGTATATTCACTCTTGAGTTGACAAGAAAATTCTTCCAGTCTTCTACCCAGAGGGTAAAAGCTTGGTTACCTCATGGGTAAGGAAGACTGAGGCATGTCAGTATCCAGTATGCATATGTTTATGTAATCCTCTTGTTTTCAGTGGTATCCCTGTCCTCAGCTGTGCCTAGGATCCTTAGTTTAGGAACCCTCTGTTTTAGTCTCTCAAGAGACTAAGCCTCCAGGTTTCTACTGGAGTAGAAGTCAGGGCACACACCCAATTACGTAGAATGAGGGATGAGATTTGGGGATTGAATTGCTTCTTAAAACGTCTTCAGCTGATCACCCTTAGTTTAGCTTCACTCACACCAACTTTCAGAGTTCCTTGTGCCATCAGTTCCTGAGTTTTGGGGGAATTCTTCTGGGTCAGTTATACTGATTCAAGGTATTTTCCATTGCTGAGGCTTCAGGTTTCTCAAGTCAACTGAGGTTTGTATTTCAACACTTAGGCTTTTTGTTTCCAAGTTCTACAATTGGTTCTTTTTCCCATTTCCTATTTTTTTTCCTTAGATGTGATTTATTCTCTTATGTCTGGGAAGATAGTAAACATATATACTTATCTCTAGATGTTCCTTTTTTTCTCATCACTGTGTTTTCCTTTAAATACTTGAACATAATTAAAATAACCCTTTTGTTGTTATTGTTTGATAATTCCATCATTTATATCATATCTGGGTCTGTTTCTATTGTCTGTTTTTCTCCTGGCTATAGGTTACATTTTCCTGCTTTTTGTTATGTCTAGTGCTTTTTTTTATTGGATGCCAGACATTGTGAACCTCACATTGTCAAGTCTTTGGATTTTGCCATCTTTTCTTAAAGAGTGTTGAGATTTGATAGGCAGTTAAGTTACTTATAGTTCTTTTTGATCCTTTCAGGTTGTGTTAGGATGGGTGTTAAAGTATAACCTTTACGCTAGAAACAATTTAGCCTCACTACTAAGGTCTCTACTCGAGTGCCTTGAATGATCAGTGAGAACTCTCCACTTTGGCTGGTGGAAATTTGAATGATCTCAGCCCTATGTGAGCTCTGGGAACTGTGTAGCTGACAGCACCCCAGTCACTCCTTGCCCAACCTTGTAGAATTTGATCTTGTACACACATATCTTAGAATTTAGCAAAGACTTAATGGCACCCCATGCAGATTTGTGAACTTTTTATTTTTTCTGCATCACTCCCTCCTCTCCAGAACTTAGCCCCGCATCTTCCAGAAACCTGAGACTTCTTGAATTCTTATTTCTGTCTCCTCTACTCCGCAAGACAGCCGTGCTGTACTTGGGATCTCTGTCCCTGCTGTGAAGTTCAGAGTGTGCCTCCACACAGAAAGTCAGGAGATCGTAGGCCTCACCTTGTTTGTTTCCCCTCTCTTAGGAATCATAGGCCTGTGTTGCCTATTGTCCAGTGTCTAAACACAGTTGTTTTATATATTTTGGCCAGTTTTCTAGTTGTTTTAAATAAAGGGTACATCTGGTTCCTGTTACTATATTATGGCTAGAAGTGGAAGTCAACGTACTTATTTTAAAATCCTATTCCGAGGACTTCCCTGGTGGCGCAGTGGTTGAGAATCCGCCTGCCAATGCAGGGGACACGGGTTCGAGCTCTGGTCTGGGAAGATCCCACATGCCCGCGGAGCAACTGGGCCCGTGAGCCACAATTACTGAGCCTGCACGTCCAGAGCCTGTGCTCCGCAATGAGAGAGGCCGCAACAGTGGGAGGCCCGCGCACCGCGATGAAGAGTGGCCCCCACTTGCCGCAACTAGAGAAAGCCCTCGCACAGAAACAAAGACCCAGCACAGCCATAAATAAATAAATAAAATTTTTTTAAAAAAACAACTTATAAAATCCTATTCCGATTATATTTTTAACTCTTTCTTTAGGTGTGTTTGTTGATTGAGCTTGTTTTCTGTCTTAAATGGGATTTATATTCCTCATGCATTTGCTCATCCTTTGATTGCATATGTATTTTTATAATTGAAATTCCTTGTTAGACTCTTTTCTGCCTCTGTTTATGCAGTTTGCTTGGGAAGAGGGCTAAAACCTGCCATTGGAGTTTTCACTCAATTTTCAGTGAGAGTAAAGGAGCGAGTAGAAATATTTCTGGGCTAGATATCCTGGTGGCTGATCTATTGGGAATGAATGTTTCCTTTTCTTTCTAGGTATCACCAGTATCCTAGGACACTGCCCTGTCTCTCTAAGATCTTATACACAGTACTCCCTCCGGGGTCATATACCCTCTGTCACTGCCAGGAGTGTTATGCATGGGATGAATACAGGCTGATTTGAGTTGGCTACACCCACTGTGGTATTCCAACTAATAATGCTGTTGATTACCCCTTGGTCCTCCTCCGTTCCTATATCCCGCCTTTGGGCATGGAGCACTGATAGTTCTATGGCCATTTTGTATCTGTATTACCTTTGAAGATCCATATTGATCTTACCCTTGATTTTTCTCTTTAGTTTGATTTAGTCTGTTGTAAATCACAGAATATCCCCAGCTTCTAGCTCTTCAATTCCTTTTGTTCTCAGGTGATGACTAATTAATTTTCGGTCATTTCCAGGATTCGATGTAGGAGGGGACAACTGGCTAGTTCTCAGTCTATCTTGAAGCATGCAAACTAATCTCTTTTGGTCCTGTGTTCAGTCATTTTTAATAGATTTGCTTTACATTAAATATCAGGATTTTTAAAAAATAAATATCTAGCTTCACTACTGGCAAAGTAAACGATAAGTATTATAACATTTTCTCTTTGCTTCATTATCCCATTATGGGCCATTTATTTGGCTCTTGATTCAAGAAATAATTATCAGGTTTCTTACCTAGATATTTGAGGGGGAGGGTACTGTCTAAAGAGAGAATTAAAGATACAGCTATGCAAGAATATGGTATGTGATAAATGCTAATAGAAAGTACAAGAAAAGTTCTGAAGAAAGTCAGGAAAAAACAGATAATCATAACAAGCAGAGATAATTTGCAGGGTGAAGAGTTAACAAACTCAGTGACAATATAGTGTCTGGGAAAGGTTTATCAGTGACCAACCGCATGACCAAGTCTACTTGCTTCTTTTTAGTCCTCATTCTTTGTCTTCACTGCAGCAATTTGACACTCAGTAAGCACTCTTTTTCTTGGAAATTCTTTTCTGTGACAGGTTTCTTTTCCTGCTTAAGACTTGTCTACCTGTCTCATTTTTCCATCCCCTAAGAGAATGAATTCTGTACATTCTCTCACTGTGAGCTCCTCTATTCTGAAGGCTTCAGTGCCTCTAGGAAGATGATTCTCAAATTTTTGACCTGAACCTTTGCATTAGCCTGACCTCCAGATCGTTACTTTCTACCTTGATATCTGGAGAATAAATTACAAAACTGAGCATATTCTCTTCTAAATAAGCTCTACCTGTGTCCACAAGTCTGTCACCAGTTTGACCATTCTTATCACCACTGAATGTCTTTGACTCAGTCTTCTTCTTTATGTTATTATCTCCTTAGTTGCCTAATCTTACAAATTTTTTCTTTAAAATATTTTTCATTTCTGCTCTTTATATTTCTATTACCTTAAGCCTCATTTCATCTCTCATTAATTCACCCCCAGCTCATGATTAGCATTCTAAGTGCTCTCTCGCCTCTAGTATTTCCCTTACCAATCTATCCTATGCACAGTTGCCAGTTTAATCTAAAACTAATTCATTCACATTCTCATGGTTTTGTCCGTTGTAAAGTACCATTGTCTGTTTATGTATCTTCTACTGCCCTCTGAGTTTCTTGAGGGCAGGATCAATATCTATTCATTTTCTGTATCCTCAGCACCTAGTAAAGTGCCTTACACATAATAGGCACTCAGTAGTTGAATGAATGAGGTAGGGCTTGTTTCGGTTTTAAGGTGTATTACGTTTTAAAGTATAGAGTAGTCAGGCAATCATTACAAATGTAAGAATAGATTTTATTTTTCAATAACAACCTTTTGATAATAGCAAAAAATCTTTGAATATTGATTTTACTGATTCATGAAAAGTAGGCAGTACCTTGAGAGCCAAAAATAAATAAATAAATAACCAATTGGCATTATAGTAAGACAACGTATTTAACACCTACCAGTGTCAAAGAAATGTAGAAAATCCTGTTTTCCCACAAGGAACTGAGAAAAAGGGAAGCATTTTTCTTAACATATTAGCCACATGGCATATATCTCACGCTTTAGGTGACTGCTCTCAGGACTTCTGCTGTTGAGAGCAGTATTATTATCATTGATTTTGGAAAATTCAGATTTGCTTGGAATGGGAAAAGCTCTGCTACCTGTTAGTTTCACCTGTTAGTTTATTTCCAAACTTATATTCTAAATGTACAGTATGTCTCATGCTGCATAAAATAAAGGAATCTGAAGAAAAGGAAAATTAAAAGACTCAGAAACTGTTGTGGGAAGGTTTTGCTTCTCCATAGTTTGAGGAATTTGATTTACAAATCTAATACTGTCAATGCATTCTTGACTAACATACTTAAAAGCTTTCTGGACCTCTATTATTTATTTTAATTGGAATATGTGGTTACAAAAAATCAGAAAATCATAAAAGCCATTTCCATTTTTTGTTCCTATCCAGTCATTCTTCATTTACATGTTTTCCTTTTCTTTAAATTGAAGTATACTGGGAATTCCCTGGCAGTCCAGTGGTTAGGACTCGGTGCTTTCACTGCCGGGGCCTGGGTTTGATCACTGGTTAGGGAACTAAGATCCTGCAAGCCACGGGGTGCAGCCAAAAAAAATAAAAATAAAAATTGAATTATAATTTATGTACAGTAAAGTGCACATATCTTAAGTTTATAGCTTGATGAATTTTCTACTTCTGATTCCTCTTAGGTACACATCTCCTAGGACAGGATAGAGAACATTTCCATTGCCCTAGGAAGCTCCCTCATGTTCCCTCCCAGTCAGCATCCTCGCAAAGTAACCATTAGCCTGATCTCTGTCACCATAGATTAGTTTTGCCTGTTTTTGAATTTCAGGTAAATGGAATAATACTCTTTTATGTCTACTTCTTTTACTGAACCTATGTCTGTGAGATTCATCCATGTTATTATATGTATCAGTAGTTCATGCTTTTAAGTTTACCTTTTTCCCAAGAATAATACATTTTTTGAAGAAATTTTGGAAAATATGTAAAAGTTAGGGGTAGAAGTGGGGAGAAGAGAGAAAAAGACCCAAGACAAGTATTTCTAAGTCTTGGTTTATTTCCTTCAACTTTTATTCTCTGTATATGCACATCGTTTTCAATAGCTAGAATCATGTTTTTTAAGTTATTATGTATCCATTTTTTATTACATAGCATATAACTATTTTTACTGCATAACATATAAGTCTCTGAGCAAGGCCAGTTGTCCTTCTGTTTAGCCCAGGCTGAAATTACTCATAGGCTAGAATTTTCACTTATTCATTTAGTAATTCAACACATATTTGTTCAGCCTCTGTTGCGTGTTGAGTGCTGTTCCAGTCAGTGTTCTAGGTACTAGGAGTAGAGCAGTGGACAAGACAGGCCAAGTCCCTGCTCTTCTGGAGGTCACACTCTACACTGGGGGAAGATGAATATTAAACAAGTAAAAGTAAACAAGAAATTTTCAGGTAGCAATAAGTGCTATGAAGATAACACATAGATTTGAAGCTACAGGAACTCTCATATACTCTTGGTAGTATGTCAATTATTAAGTAAAGTAAAATATAAATATACCTTGTGACCCA
Organism: Balaenoptera musculus; assembly: GCF_009873245.2. Classification (NCBI taxonomy): domain Eukaryota; kingdom Metazoa; phylum Chordata; class Mammalia; order Artiodactyla; family Balaenopteridae; genus Balaenoptera; species Balaenoptera musculus. Next base: position 22,620,282 of record NC_045792.1, read on the forward strand.
GAAATTTTGGGGGTTCTTTTCTTTTTTAATTGAAGTATAGCTGATTTACAATATTGTGTTAGTTTCAGGTGTACAGCACTGTGATTCAGTATTTTCGCAGATTATATTTCATTATAGATTATTATAAGATAATGGGTATAATGCCCTGTACTGTACAATATTTCCTTGTTGCTTATCTATTTTACATATAATAGTTTGTATCTGTTAATCCCATACCCCTAACTTGTCCCTCACCCCTGTCCTCTCCCCTTGGGTAACCACAAGTTCATTTTCTATATCTGTGAGTCTGTTTCTATTTGCGTATACATTCATTTGTATTATTTTTTTTAGATTCCACATATAAGTGATATCATATAGTATTTGTCTGACTTATTTCACTAAACGTAATATTCTCTTGGCCCATCCACATTGCTGCAGATGGCAGTATTTTGCTCTTTTTATGGCTGAGTAATATTCCATTTTGTGTATGTGTGTCTGTGTGTGTGTGTGTGTGTGCACACGCGAATGCCACATCTTCTTCATCCAATCGTCTGTTGATGGGTGCTTGGGTTGCTTTCATGTCTTGGCTGTTGTAAATAGTGCTGCTATGAACATTGGGGCAGAAATTTCATTCTATTTCATGTATATATAGACAAGAATGCACCTAAAAGAATGTTCATAACAGTATTGTTTAATAGTCCCCAACTGGAAGGACCAAAATGCCCACCAACAGCAGGATGGATAAATACATTGTAGTATATTTATACAACAGAATACTATACAGCAATAAAAACCAATGTACTACACTCTGTGAATGATTCTTAAAAACATGTTATTGTGGGAAAAAAACACACAGAAGAACACATTCTATTTATATAAAACCCCAAAATATGTAAAAACTAAGCTATATTGTTTGAGGATACATACTGAGATAGTAAAAGAACATTTTTTTAAAAAAGAAGTGATTGCCATAAAAGTCAGAATAGGGTTAGCTCTGGGGAGAAGGAGGAAGTTGTGACTAGGAAGGGGAACGTGTAGGGGAGGTGCTTCTGGCGTGCTGGAAATGTTCTGTTGCTTGACCTTAGTGGTGCTCATTATAGGTATTTATAATAATTCATTAAACTACATGTTTATGTTTTAAGCGCTTTTCCATTTGTGTTTTAGATTTCAAGCAAAGCAATGGGATGATAGCATAAGTATAGTTTGTGTGTGTGTTTGTGTGATGTGACAGATTTGTTAAGGTATAATTGACATACAGTAAATTGTACATTTAAACTATTCAACTGGAAAAATCTGGGCATATGTATTAACCCATGAAACCATCACCACAATCAAGATAATGAATGGGTCCCCCACCCCCCACAACGTTTCCTCATATCCGTTTGTAATCCTTCCCTCTCACCTGTTCCTCCTCCTAACCCCCTACCCCCAGGCAACCACTGATTTGCTGTCACTATAGATTAGCCTTCTAGAATTTGATATAAATGGAATCATGTATACACACACGCACACTCTCATTTTTGTCTGACTTCTTTCACTCAGCATAATTATTTTGAGATTCATCCATATTGTTGCATATCAGTAGTTCATTCCTTTTAATGCTGAGTTGTATTCCCTTCTCTGGATATACCACAATTTGTTTATCCATTCACCTGTTGATGGATATTTGGGTTGTTTCCAATTTCTAGCTCTTGCAAATAAAATTGTTATAAGTATCCATGTACAAATCTGTGTATAGATATATACTTACTTTTCTCTTGGTTAAATACCAGTGAATGGAATGGCTAGATGATATGATAGGTGTGTATTTAACTTTCTAAGAAATATAAGTATACCTATGTACCCCCCTAATATCTTGTGAAAATATTTTCAGTTCAATAAATATATTCCTATAAAATTATTTTAAGTCACTTTGTAGTAGTCCATCAATTAAACATGATATAGTGTATTTCACCAATTCTTTGTGGGTGGACATTTAGATTTTTTTCTACTATCATAAAAAAAAATTACCATAAATGTCCTTCAAACTAAATCTTTGAATATATTCTTAATTATTTCTTTAAGATAAATGCCTAGAAATGAAATTGCTTAGCCAAACATTCGAGCTTTTGTTACAGACTGCCTTCTAGACATGACAAATTAAATCTTCATCAGATTTTTTCATTTGAATACTAAATTATATCAGATATAGTTAGTCAAAACTATATATTAGATACAGTTAGTCAAAATATTCCTTTTGTGTAATGAAACACTTTTCTTTTACTTTCTTCAGGATTTATAGGTGAAAATAAGTCTAGAATCTTAAAAATGGTTTATTCTGTTTGTATCATTTAGTGAATTTCTCTTTCTGAATCAACTGTGGCTATGAAAGAATTACCCTTGGAATTAGGTAATCTGTAAAGTTAAGGGATAAATTGTTAAGAGATTAAAAACATAAATTGCAGAATAGTATGTATGGTATGCTTGCATTTAGGTTTTCAAATATATTACTATTTAACACTATTTAAAGCGGTTTAATAATATATGTTTCATATTGATATGAAATATTTATATAACAAATATATTTATATGTAATGCGTATAATTCATTATACATACATATTTTCAAGACATAGGGCAAAGTTTAGAAAATTTTAATTAAGCTGTAAAGTGTGGGATTATGGGGAGCTTTCATTTGTACTTTGTGTGTTTCTGTGTTTGAAGTCTTTTCACAATGAGTATGCACAGCTTTTACTGTCGGGGAAAAAAGTATATTTTTGTTTGGAAAAATATGAGACAGCTCTGCAGTTAACCTCAGAAGACATTTTAGAGTATAGATCTTTTGGAGAAGGTCCAACTAGATGGAAAGCTGTGACAAGTATATCCTATTGCTGTAATATATGTCTTGTTTATCAATTATGGTCTCCCAGTCAGTATTTGTATTCTTGAATTGTTACTCAGCAAAATATATACTTTTTACTCTTCTCTAAATTCTGTCAGGCTACACATATTTTATAATTGATATGTTATGTAGCTTGTCAGTTCCAGTGTTTGAGCGCCTATTATAATTCAGCATGCTGCAGCTGGTTAAGGGAGTGTCACATAGTTTCATTTTTTTTCTGCGCATTTGTCTCTCCATCTGTGAGTACAGTATTTTGTTGATCCTTGCACATATTCCATGTATCTGTCTATACTCTGACTTTGAATCTGTTAATCATATAGTATACACTTCAGCTGGTGACCACTGTGTTCTAAAATAATATATTCTTATTGCAAGTATGTAGTAAATTTTCCCCCCAGATCAGGTAACATCTTGTCTACCAAGATAACCACAGGTAACCAAGTGAAGGTATTTGAATACTTAACGTTTATAATACTACAGTGGCAAAGTCACTTAACTAGATACCAGGAGACCCATGTAATTATCCTAGCTCTATTGTGTACTTAAGAAGTTACATCATCTACTTGGAGCTAGTAATACTTGCTTGTTGAGGTGACCTAACAAGGTAGAATCATTCATGAGGATTAAGCAATATAATATAAGTGAGAGTATTTTATAAATGATAAGAACAATGCAGATGAAGTTCTGACACTTACATCTACTTTCACTGTTGTGTGGGAGTCCCTGTAACGTCACAGGGGGTGGTGGTGCTGGGAGTGCAGAAGGTAGATATTGCTAGTACTTTTTCAACATCACTTTTTTGTGGCTGACAAGATCTTTTCTCCAGAACAGGTCTTTGATTTTTAAAGCAATTTTTAACTGTTCTAGGAGCACTCGTAAGTCTTTGCACATCCAGAAGTGGATTAGGGAATGAAGAGAGGCAGAAAAATATCATAGTCTTTTACTAACAAACACATATTCAAGGCATATACAAATGCAGTAGTACCTTCTCAACATTGACTATAAATAGTTCATTAGCCCTGAAAGCTTTACTACTTGACTGTGATTCTGTAGATTCTTCCCTCATAAAACATTGGATTAGTAGATGTATGCACTTTATGTCAATATGCTAACCAGCTAAAATATTGCTTAATATCCTTAATTTACATATATTTTAAATCTTAGCCGTAGCAATTAATTATCCTTTTCTTTGGCTTTTCTGAGCGACTAAATTTCAACTCATGAATTAGTTCAACTATCTCTGTTCTGAACTTTCTGAACAAGTAGAAGAAAAATCTCTGACCTTTATAGAAACACATGACTTTAATTAGCAGTAGTTATATATTCTACCTGCTATTCTTTAAGACTTTGAAACAAGAATTTTGATTTCTGTATTGAAAGTCAATAAGAAAAAGCTCTTATGAAAATAGCATTCCCCTACAAAGCAGAAATGCTTCTTGCTTATTATCTTTAAAATACTTATTTGCACCTGTTACAGAAATTGTAGTGATATAATGCTCTAGTAGAGATATAAAATCTTTGGCATAATTATCAGTTTGGGGAAAGTAAAGGCTAGGCATCAACATCTAAAAATATTATAAGCATTTTGTTGATCTTCTTAAATAATCATTCTCAACCTCTTCTATTTTTTCTATTCAGACCTCTAGTAATTCAAGTGGCAAAATATACATTCTTTGAATTGACCATGTTGCTTGTTTTTCCCTAAGTTATTTTATGTTTAAAATTGGAAAAATACTTTTCATAAAATCATATAAAGTTAGTGAAAGTAAAAATAATAAGCTTAAAGAAAGGTTGTGTTCAATAGAGCTAAAACCAAAGTGAGCTCTACTTTTATGTTTACCTAATAATATGGCTGGTCTCAGTAGGCATGCATTTTCTAGAAATAGTACTCGTTCGTTATGAGTTTCAGCATAGAGGAAAAGTTGTGTTTTCTACCTTCAATATTATATATAAAAATGAAATAGATTCTTACTGCTTTTATTGGACCTCTTTTAAGTCTTTTGTTAAGAGCACTTCTGAGTTCTGGATTTATAATATTGTTAAGTTGCTTCAAGCTACATATTCTTTGCTGAATATGCTTAATATTTGCTTAATATTTGCTTAATATTTCACATATCATATGCAAGAAAGATTGGTTTTTAATTCACTAAAGTAAAATTAAATAAACGTAATTTAAATTTCAGTTAATGTAGTGATCTGTAGGAATTATATAGGCTTTAACTGAGATCTAATGGAAAACTTGCTTGTTTTAGTGTTTTGGTTTTTTTTTAAGATCAAATAATTTGCTTACTTCTTTTTGGTCCAGTAGATGTGTATAAAGGTAACCATTGTTTGTACATTCATTCATTCAACAGGTATACAGCAAACACCTACAATATGGCAGACACTTCTGTTTGATTAATTTGCTTCAGCATAATAAGTTGTGATTTTGGCTTTGTCAATGGCAAATATATTACTCTGGCCAGCATAACTTTGCAGGCTCTGTAGTGTCTGGTGGGCTGATAATTTTAATGGAAGTAATTTGCTACTCCAAAAGCATTACATAAATACTACATAAGAGTAATTATTAGCTGTACCAAGGAGCCAATATCAGCTCTTTATACAAATATGTATCCCATATAACTGTGATTGAAGATGATGCATGGGTATTTGTAAGATCTCATCTAGACATACCATTTCTTTAAAAATCTGTCAGATTTATTGAGTATACACTGAAAAACACACAGTAATAAAACAGATAAATATTATTTATATATATATGAATGTATGTAAGTGTATATATATATAAAAATATGTATGTGTATATATAAACAATATGTATATAAATATATGACATTGTTTTATATATGTGAAAACAATGCAGTCAAATCCTAAGTTCACACAGAACACACATGTAACTTTTTAAATCTTGCCATTGGCTACACTAAATCTATGGGAAATTGGTGGCTAGGGAACTATGAGTAAAATTCATCACTTCTGACTTTTAAACACCTTTTTTTTTTTAATATTTATTTATTTATCTATTTATTTATTTATTTGGCTGTGTCGGGTCTTTCATTGCGGTGCACAGGCTTCTCTCTAGTTGTGGCGCACAGGCTCCAGAGCGCACGGGCTCAGTAGTTGCGGTGTGCGGGCTTAGTTGTCCTGTGGCGTGTGGGATCTTATTTCCCCGACCAGGGATCAAACCTGGGTCTCCTGTATTGGAAGGTGGATCCTTAACCAGTGGACCACCAGAGAAGTTCCTTAAACACCTCTATAGTCAAATGGGTCACACATATGTGGGGTGGGGATGAGGATGGAGGGAGGGGAAAAATGACAGAAATTGATAGAACACCAAAATCAAATCACCTAGTTTGCAGTTTTGCCAAGAATCCGGTGATAGGCAGTATGTCATTAATATTATCTTGGGGCTGTGGGCTGCCTTTGGCTTACCACTTCAGTTTTAAACAAATTGTCATGAAAAACATGGACCACTTAGATATGAAATGAGAGTAACTTGAATTAGCGTAAGAGGGCATCTAACTAACGTAAATGCTTGAAGAGACAGAACCAACCAGATTCAGATGGTCTTGATTAGAAAAGCTAATTTTTAAATTATTGTTAATAATGCTGATAACAATAATTGGCATTTATTGAGTCATTACCATGTGCCAGGCACTCTGCCAACTTCTTCGTACCTCTTGTCTCATTTAAACTTCACAAAGGTGAATGTGTTATCATTATCCTCATATAGGTGAAGAAAGGGAGACTCAGTGGTAAAATAAAATTTGCCCATGGTAATATAGTGAATAAGCGAAAAAGGTAGGATTCAAACCTAGATGTGTCTTGACTAAAAAAACTCATGTTTTTAACCATTATAACAGTTAACCATTATAACATTTAACCATTATAACATACTTTCTCAAAGTATGTTTTGTAGACAACAGGTATCAAAATTATATATAATTTTAATAATACGTATAATTTATATACAATATATAAAAATTATACTGGCTAACTATATAAAAAGATTTCTAGGTCCCATACCAGACCTGCTGAATCAGATTTCTTGGATATGGGATCCAGGGCTCTGCATTTTTAACAAGCTTCCCAATGTGATTCTTATGAACACTAACGTGTGAGAACAACTGTACTATATTATATTGCTACGTAGTTTGAGTACGCAAATAGTAAGGACTGATGGGTAGGAGGATGAAGGACATTTCTGACATTAGGAATGATACATATGAAGTAATGGAAGGGTGAATAACTTCCAAATGGACTGGCAATATTTGTAATATTGGAAAACACAGGTTGTGATATAGAGGACTTGGAGGTTGTTGAAGTCTAATTGAAAGATTAGGACAGTGCTTTAGAAAAGAAGGAAGCTCCCAGTAGATTGAACAGAGTTGGATGCCAACTTCTGCTCCATTAACATCTTGCTCACTCACACCTGTATCGTAATGCTGAAACATTCTATTTCAGCTCTTTCCTTCATTAAACTGTTCTTGAGACTAGATATTATGTTTTACTCGCTGTTGTGTCCCCATCTCTTAGCCTAGTTCCTAGTACGTACAGATCCCTAATAAATGTCAGATTGTCTCAGTTTTTTTTCTTTTAGAACTTTTGGAAGGGCCAAACTGGGCCGGAGTCCTTTCTGGGTAAACTTTTAGAAATTTGAGAACCTTGAGCGTCACCTCCCTATCTAAACCCACAGATCCAAGGAAGAGCTTCAAGCTGTGACTTGGCTTCCATGAACCAGCTATTGAAGTTTAACCCAACCTTGAATCCTGAGCCTTTCCAGATGCCCCAAGAAGAAAATTTCCAGGAAGACACAGTAGTCTGTCTTCCTGCTCAGCAGTACTGATAGAGGGCTTAGTAACTTGACCCTCAGCCGTGGGACCAGCTACCTTTCCCCTCCACCAGAAGGGTCACCCCAAGAGCAGGACAGAAAGGAGACCATCTAACAGTAGAGGTAATAGGAAAAGACATTGATACTTCAATTCTGAAAAGACAATTTAGTTGGAGATCCTTCAATCAGAGCATACATTATAAAAATAACTTTAGACTTGAATTTGAACGTTGTCATTTCTGGAATCATCCTGGGAACCACAGAATGAGGAAAGCAGCCTCTCATTCTTCCTCCTTAGCTCAGAAATGCTCAGTAACTTGATCCTCAGTCCTTGTTCCATCCTTCCTCTGCACTAGAAGAATTCTTCCAACAGCAGGAGAGAGAAGAGACAATCCAAATACAAAGGCAGTGGGAAAGGGACTTGACATGTTCAGAGAGAGGCTTCTAACACTGGTTTAATGAAGGCTTTTTTCCTCGCGGGATGGATTTCAGATTACATACAGATAATGAATGTACATATTGCCTTGCACAGAAGCTTTCTAAGAACTTAAAACAATGAGGAATCATCAGTTGTAGGAACAGGATGCAGATTTATGCCAAAGACTGGTATCAGAAAGTAGATTCGATCCAGTTTCAGAGCCAGTACCAAAATGTTCCACCAGTAATTTTAGGGTCTCTGTGGGGCAAGCTGGGTGGTTTCTGTAATGCGAGTTGTCTTTTTCTCTTCTAATGTCTGTCTTTCTTCCCCTTCCTTGTTATTTGCAATTTATAGGTTATCTATCTATGTAGATTGAACGCCTTTCTGATTTCAGTTTGCTTTATTCCATTTTATTGATTAGTCATTCTTTGGCACCTGCACGTGTATATTAGAATTCTACAGTCAATTGTAAGGTGTGATCCACTGTTAAGAATTTGAAACAAAAAACTGTGAGGAAAGCAAAAATAGAAATTGTTTAGGGTAAAACATGATTGTGACAAAGTATATGTTAGTAAATATTTTTTGCTCTGTAACAATGATCTTATTTCCTCTTAAAGGAATTTCTGCTGTGTTACTTCAGCGTTTTTCAGTGCAAATTAAACACATTTAAAGGAGAGAAAAAAAGTCTTAGAGAAGCTCCAATAATGGAGTGAATCCTCATGGGAAAAAGAAACATAGATGTCAGGGTTAGAGTAGCTGATTTACTTTTCTCTGCTAAACATTTCATTTGCTTGTTGAAATCTCTGATTATTGTATGATCTCCTCTCTGCAGGTTTGTACTCTTTGCAATATAGAATGCTCCAAGATTTTAGTCATTATTATTCAAACAGTATTTGGCCATTGTCAGATTGTTTAGCCAAAATAGGTACTATTTTCCTACCTCTTTCTACTTATTTCTTGACTTAGTTGTATGATTTTGTTATTTGGTACTCTGTTTATAATTCTGTCTGTATAAAAACCTAATTGAAATGAAATGTAAATTCTTTAATATTGTGCTGTGTTTAATCAGTATAACTTTTTAATGTGCTGTTTTACAAGTATAAGACAGGCATCTCAGATAGCTTTTAAATTAGTTCCCCACACCTAAATGCAAGTGAGAATTGTACATTTTCCTGCTTGTCATCAACTGCTTCTCCTCAGTCTTAACCATGTTTCACTAACCATGTCCATCTGTTGTGTCTTATTAAGAATCTGTACACCCATCGGCTTTACTCTTTTAGAGTATAGTATAAAAGCGTCATGGAGAATATGGCTTTATGTTTTATGTGAGGTGAAATTTCTCTTCCCAGGTAAGGATTGGTTTTATTTTTCACTGTAGATGCAGATTCTTTAGAACAAGGGGTCCCTAACCCCTGGGCCGCGGGCCAGTAGTGGTCCTCAGCCTGTTAGGAACCAGGCCACACAGCAGGAGGTGAGCGGCGAGCAAGCAAGGCTTCATCTGCTGCTCCCCATCGCTCCCCATCACTCACATTACCGCCTGAATCATCCCCCCCTCCCCCACCCCCATCCGTGGAAAAATTGTCTTCCATGAAAACGGTCCCTGGTGCCAAAAAGGTTGGGGACCGCTGCTTTAGAAGATAATTATGAATATGAAATCTGATTTCAGAATACACATTCCTGGGACTTTCCTGGTGGTCCAGTGGTTAAGACTCCACGCTCCCAAAGCAGGGGGCCCAGGTTCGTTCCCTGGTCAGGGAACTAGATCCCGCATGCCACAACTAAAGATCCCGCATGCCGCAACTAAGACCTGGTGCAGCCAAATAAATAAATAAATATTTTTTAAAAAAAGAATACAAATTCCTTTGAGAGAAAAGTTAATCAGAATCAGAATATTTAAAACATTATTCTGCAGTGTAGCAAACAATGTATTAGATTTATCAGCAGATCCTTCATATATAAACATATATATTTATCATATATAATAAATACTCTATGAGGGATGGAGGATTTTTAAAGATTTTTTGAATTAAATTTAAATATTTAAATTAAAATTTTTTCTTGTTCCTTTGGTCACCTGTTGTGGCACACGGGCTTAGTTGCTCCGCGGCATGTGGGATCTTCCCGGACCAGGGATCAAACCCATGTCCCCTGCATTGGCAGGAGGACTCTTAACTGCTGCGCCACCAAGGAAGTCCCTACAGGGACTTTTGATGATGATCATGACAGTGGTGATAGATGTTATTGAAAGAACAATGGCATGAAAAGCCTCTCCCGACTCCCTTATGCTAGGTAGGTTAGGCAGAGGTCCCTTCTCTGTGGTCCCATAATGGCCTGTGTATAGCTCTCAGTGCTGTACTTGGCCATTTTATAATTATATGCTTCTAGATCTGTCTCCCCTACTAAACCGAACTCCTTGGGGGCACAAATGTTTCTTATTTATGTTTGTATTTTCAGTACCTGGCAGAGTGCTTAGCCCACAGCATATTGTAAATATTATGTAAATGTTTATTGAGGAATTGAGAGTATTGACTCTCTAACGTTGACGGATTGCTGTTTTGAACTAAGATTGCACTTCTGTGGACCAAGATAGTCAGCCCAAAACATACTTATATTGCTTTTAACCATTTCTCTGTTATTAATAGTTAAGTTGTTTACTTAATAGAGAATGTGTTATTTTTCAATTTACCAAGAAAGTTTAACATCCTCAGTGTATTCTCATACAGAACCAAATTTGTATGCCAAATTTGGTTCTGTATAATTTGGTTCAGTATAGTCAAATGCTAATAAGCCTTAACATAAGAATATTTGTCCTGGTTATTATATGACTTCAAGCAAGTTTATTACCCATTCTCCATATGTATAACTCACCAATTTCTATTTTACCACTCTATGAGGATAACTGACATACTAGTTATCACCACTTTTATCTCTTTTTAGAGAAACTCATTAATGGAAAGAAACAGGGACAAGTTATTCATAATGCAAAATAACCAATTCAGTTTGGTTCTGAAATGCATGTTAACATTTTTTAAGTGTCCAATCTGAAATTTTGTTTTGCGTTGTTTCTTACAAATAAGAAGATAGAAAAGGAAACTCAATGTCCCTTTTGTTCTCCAACAGCCTAAGACTAAATTTATGCAAATATTTACTGGACATCTATTATAAGTCATTGTTCTTAGTGTTGTGGACTACAAATTGAGTAAGATGTGGTTTTCTGCTTTCTGGTCAATTGGAATAAATGAGACATATTCCTATAACAATGACAAAGCTTAAAGAGCAGGGCAGGATTTTTTAAAATAAGATGGCATTTGAGTTGGAACTTGAATGACTATTCAAAGGATCTAGTTCCTCTGATTGATACCTTTGGATAACTCTTAGATTGCTGCTGCCCTTGCTGATAAACTCCCATTTTGGCTACAGTCTATCTTTCTATTTCAGTAAAGTATTACTGAGTTGGTAATCCTTAAATTGATTTTGCATATATCTACTCTGATCCATTCTTACGCTGATTTTATTAATTAGAATATGCTGCTATTCCTAAAAATCTGTTACTCCTTTATGCTGCCTTCAAGGGTGGAAGAGAATTTAGAGTGGGGGGAGGTAAGTTTCAGACGAAGGTAACAGCATGAACTAAGGTACAAAGTTTGAAATTTTTGAGGTTTATATGGAGAACAAAGCAGTTCAGGTTGACTGGAGCAAATGGGGGAGGAAAGGTGGATAATAGGAGAATATAGTAATGGGAAGAGATAATAAGGGTGTAAAAGATGGGTTAAAACTATATATTATGGAGTTCTGTATATTTAGTAGACTAAGAAGTAATATGGGCTTAATTAATGCTATAAACATGGAAGAGCTGTTGAGAATTTTTAAATAGAAGGATGACATGATAATTCTACTTTAGAAAGATTACTTTGGATTGGAATTGGGAGATCCCAGAGCTATGGTGATTACCTTGACAAGTATTACAGTAACCCAAGTGAAATGTAATCAGGACTAATATGGGGTAATGTCAGCAGAACTCAGTTGGTGGGGGAGTGGAAGAAAGAAGCACCAGATGGGAGAAAGGTGGCAGAGAGAAAATGTCAAGCCCTGGCATTCTTTTCCAAAAGCCTAAGAATAAATGAAAGGTAAAAATGTGTGGAAGAAATGGACAAATTCTTAGAAATGACCAACCTCCCGAGACTGAACCAGGAAGAAATAGAAAATATGAACAGACCAATCACAAGCACTGAAATTGAAACTGTGATTAAAAATCTTCCAACAAACAAAAGCCCAGGACCAGATGGCTTCACAGGCGAATTCTATCAAACATTTAGAGAAGAGCTAACACCTATCCTTCTCAAACTCTCCCAAAATATTGCAGAGGGAGGAATGCTCCCCAACTCATTCTATGAGGCCACCATCACCCTGATACCAAAACCAGACAAAGATGTCACAAAGAAAGAAAACTACAGGCCAATATCACTGATGAACATAGATGCAAAAATCCTCAACAAAATACTAGCAGACAGAATCCAATAGCACATTAAAAGGATCATACACCATGATCAAGTGGGGTTTATTCCAGGAATGTAAGGATTCTTCAATATACGCAAATCAATCAACGTGATACACCATATTAACAAATTGAAGGAGAAAAACCATATGATCATCTCAATAGATGCAGAGAAAGCTTTTGACAAAATTCAACACCCATTTATGATAAAAGCCCTGCAGAAAGTAGGCATAGAGGGAACTTTCCTCAACATAATAAAGGCCATATATGACAAACCCTCAGCCAACATCGTCCTCAATGGTGAAAAACTGAAACCATTTCCACTAATATCAGGAATAAGACAAGGTTGCCCACTCTCACCACTATTATTCAACATAGTTTTGGAAGTTTTAGCCACAGGAATCAGAGAAGAAAAAGAAATAAAAGGAATCCAAATCAGAAAAGAAGAAGTAAAGCTGTCACTGTTTGCAGATGACATGATACTATACATAGAGAATCCTAAAGATGCTACCAGAAAACTACTAGAGCTAATCAATGAATTTGGTAAAGTAGCAGGATGCAAAATTAATGCACAGAAATCTCTGGCATTCCTATACACTAATGATGAAAAATCTGAAAGTGAAATTAAGAAAATACTCCCATTTACCGTTGCAACAAAAAGAATGAAATATCTAGGAATAACCCTACCTAAGGAGACGAAAGACCTGTATGCAGAAACTTATAAGACACTGATGAAAGAAATTAAAGATGATACAAATAGATGGAGAGATATACCATGTTCTTGGATTGGAAGAATCAACATTGTGAAAATGACTCTACTACCCAAAGCAATCTACAGAGTCCATGCAATCCCTATCAAACTACCACTGGCATTTTTCACAGAACTAGAACAAAAAATTTCACAATTTGTATGGAAACACAAAAGACCCTGAATAGCCAAAGCAATCTAGAGAATGAAAAATGGAGCTGGAGGAATCAGGCTCCCTGACTTCAGACTATACTACAAAGCTACAGTAATCAAGACAGTATGGTACCGGCACAAAAACAGAAATATAGATCAATGGAACAGGATAGAAAGCCCAGAGATAAACCCATGCACATATGGTCACCTTATCTTTGATAAAGGAGGCAAGCATATACAGTGGAGAAAAGACAGCCTCTTCAATAAGTGGTGCTGGGAAAACTGGACAGCTACATGTAAAAGAATGAAATTAGAACACTCCCTAACACCATACACAAAAATAAACTCAGGGCTTCCCTGGTGGCGCAGTGGTTGAGAATCTGCCTGCCAATGCAGGGGACACGTGTTCGAGCCCTGGTCTGGGAAGATCCCACATGCCGCGGAGCAGCTGGGCCCATGAGCCACAATTACTGAGCCTGCGCATCTGGAGCCTGTGCTCTGCAACAGGAGAGGCCATGATAGTGAGAGGCCCGCGCATCGCGATGAAGGGTGGCCCCCGCTTGCCACAACTAGAGAAAGCCCTCGCACAGAAACGAAGACCCAACACAGCCATAAATAAATAAAATAAATAATTTTTCAAAAAAAAGAAAAAAACTCAAAATGGATTAAAGACCTAAATGTAAAGCCAGACACTATCAAACTCTTAGAGGAAAACATAGGCAGAACACTCTATGACATAAATCACAGCAAGATCCTTTTTGACCCAGCTCCTAGAGAAATGGAAATAAAAACAAAAATAAACAAATGGGACCTAATGAAACTTAAAAGCTTTTGCACAGCAAAGGAAACCATAAACAAGACCAAAAGACAACCCTCAGAATGGGAGAAAATATTTCCAAATGAAGCAACTGACAAAGGATTAATCTCCAAGATTTACAAGCAGCTCATGCAGCTCAATAACAAAAAAACAAACAACCCAATCCAAAAATGGGCAGAAGACCTAAATAGACATTTCTCCAAAGAAGATATACAGATTGCCAACAAACACATGAAAGAATGCTCAACATCATTAATCATTAGAGAAATGCAATTCAAAACTACAATGAGATATTATCTCACACTGGTCAGAATGGCCATCATCAAAAAATCTAGAAACAATAAATGCTGGAGAAGGTGTGGAGAAAAGGGCACACTGTTGCACTGTTGGTGGGAATGTAAATTGATACAGCCACTATGGAGAACAGTATGGAGGTTCCTTAAAAACTAAAAATAGAACTACCATACGACCCAGCAATCCCACTACTGGGTGTATACCCTGAGAAAACCATAATTCAAAAAGAGTCATGTACCAAAATGTTCATTGCAGCTCTATTTACAATAGCCAGGACATGGAAACAACCTAAGTGTCCATCATCGGATGACTGGATAAAGAAGATGTGGCACATATATACAATGGAATATTACTCAGCCATAAAAAGAAATGAAATTGAGTTATTTGTAGTGAGGTGGGTGGAGTTAGAGTCTGTCATACAGAGTGAAGTAAGTCAGAAAGAGAAAAACAAATACCGTATGCTAACACATATATATGGAATCTAAGGGAAAAAACAAAAAAGGTCATGAAGAACCTAGTGGTAAGACGGGAATAAAGACACAGACCTACTAGAGAATGGACTTGAGGATATGGGGAGGGGGAAGGGTAAGCTGTGACAAAGTGAGAGAGTGGCATGGACATATATACACTACTAAACGTAAAATAGATAGCTAGTGGGAAGCAACCGCATAGCAGAGGGAGATCAGCTCAGTGCTTTGTGACCACCTAGAGGGGTGGCATAGGGAGAGTGGGAGGGAGGGAGATGCAAGAGAGAAGAGATATGGAAACATAAGTATATGTATAACTGATTCACTTTGTTATAAAGCAGAAACTAACACACCATTGTAAAGCAATTATACTCCAATAAAGATGTTAAAAAAAAAAATGTGTCAGGAAAGGATTTGAAAATCTAATGCCGGACCTGGGATACCTTTTAGAACACCTTTGACACATGATCTGTTCTCTTTTGGTGGCCAATTTGTTTGATACTGATTGTGTGATCATTTTGTTCACTTTTTATTTTCTTTTATAATCTTATTTGTTAGGTTTTTACTATCATTGCATCCATTTTTTTGTCCTTCATCCATTATTTTTGGCCCCTTTTATT
Organism: Balaenoptera musculus; assembly: GCF_009873245.2. Classification (NCBI taxonomy): domain Eukaryota; kingdom Metazoa; phylum Chordata; class Mammalia; order Artiodactyla; family Balaenopteridae; genus Balaenoptera; species Balaenoptera musculus. Next base: position 22,635,984 of record NC_045792.1, read on the forward strand.
TAGCAGCTTTAGTCTAATTTGACTTTCCCCTCTCCATCAACCCTCATGTGTCCTAAGACAGGGCTTGTTAAGTAGCAGAGAACACACTCAACCTAACTGTCATGAAGGAGAATGCAGTGGCCGGTTACAGAGATGTCTTATGGTAATTCACGACTATGGAAAGATTAGCTGGGCATCATAGGAACTAGAAAGCTAAAAGAATGTTTTTTTCTCGAAGGAGCAGTCTCATTCTTCCTGATGGCTTCTCTGCTTCTTGCTACACAGCTCTGTATCCTCTTCTCTCTCTCTCCTAGCTGACTTCCTCTGCCTTATTCCTTTTATAATGGCTCAGTCAAGTTTGAGTTTTTATATACTCTTTCAGTTCAGTTTCTCACAACTAATGGGCACCTTCCCTCTTTGTCTCTTAGTCCTAGTATTTCCCAAGAGAAGGAATCTGATTTACCCAACTCACTCAATCCAAGTCATAATATCCTTTCTGATCCAGCAATCATTCAGCTACAGGTAATAAAAACCTGACTCAGATTGGCTGGACAAAGAGGAAATGTATTATCTCCTATAACAGGAAGTTCAGAGGAAGGGCAGCCTTTAGAGTTGGTTGATTGGAGACTCAACCGTGTTATCAGGAACCCTGAATTCTCTGCATCGCTTCACTCTGCCATCCTTGGGATTGGCTTTACCCTTAGTAAAATAGCTACAAGCCGTTCCAGGCATCACATCCAGATACAACGACATTCAGAAAAAGAAGTGGCCATTTCTTCCTGTGGTCTTTTCTTAGGAGTGAGGAAATTTTTCCCAAAATCTGCCCTGGAAGTGAGCAGATTTTCCCTCATGTCTCATTGACCGAATTTGCAGTTAAAGATTTGTTTGGGTTAATAAACTCTGTAGGTAAAAAAGAGAAGCCACCAGAATATATAATTCCTGTCCTATCACTGGCAAGGGGTACGTGAGTACCCAGAGATTAAATCAGGCCCATCTCTGGAGTTGGAATGGAAGTCATTTCCTGCTGTGGTAAATGAAACCTTATATTTGGAGAGTGAAAAGGAATGGTGGTCTATTGATGGGGACCCAGAAAAGTCCTTCTGTTCAAAGGTATATGTCCATGTACACTGGTATATAAGCTCTTCTTTTAAAATGGAAATTATTGTGGGAATTTTACCTGAAGAAAATTGAAGTTCTATCAGGATGAAAGATAGTTTACTACAATTATCTTTGGGTGAGGTATGTGCCCCTTTCCCAGTTAGCTATGGCCTGGAGAGAGAGGTATAGTGTATAGAATATGCATAATATAAAACAAAACCACTTTATACTAAAAATGAGGGCTCTTCCAGCAGGGCATGGCAGACAGGTACCATGAAATATATATGGTCTATACCTCTCTGGGATCCATTTTCTGAATTCTTACAGACACAATCCTTCCTCAGAGATTTTCAGTAATGAATACATTCATTTCAGTGAAACCGTGCTTCTTACTGTTGTCATGAAAAAACATTGAGTATTCAGTCACATAAAATTTTTGCAAAGTTTGGAATATAATTTAAAGAAGGTCACTTATTCACAATGAGCATTCCGTATAATAGTATAGTACCAGTAGAGATATTCTTGCCAAAACCTGAACCTAATAGATTTACTATCCAAGCTGTGTTATCTAATATGATTTTCAGGATTAATTTTTAGTAAGGAGTGTCACACTTTGCATGGCCTGCATCTTGCTGAATTTGTGCATACTAATGAATCTAAAAATACTGAGTATCTACTATGAGAATCTCTTCTTGATACAGTATACAAGCAAAAGATTCAAAATATAACATATGTTCATTGAAGAACAAGATTATTTATGGATCAAAAGGAAAACTAAAGTAGGTCAGAAGCCCAGAAAGGCTCTTCTTTTCAAATATATATGCCAATACATATATCTGCGGTTTGAGATGGGTTTTTCTTTTCTTTTTTTTTTTTTAATATTTATTTATTTATTTGTTTGTTTTGGCTGCTCTGGGTCTTAGTTGCGGCACATGGGATCTCTGTTGCAGCTTGCTAGATCTTTTAGGTGCGGGATCTTTCAGCTTCCAGAGGAGAAACATGATGGAGCCTCGGGAGCGAGCCAAGTTCAAGCGCAAGTACAAAGTGAAGCTGGTGGAGAAGCGGGCGTTCCGCGAGGTCCGTTGGTAGCTGCCGCGCGATGTTGGAGCCCCCGCCCTTCAATAAAGCACCTTCCGACCACCACCAACAACAACAAAAAAAACTCCTAAAAAGACTCCTAAAAAGCGTAGCAGATCTGGACCCAGACGGGGCGGCTATGGGGCGTTCCCTCCATCAGGTTTTGAGGCGGCTTGAGCGCCGGGGTAGTGGGTGCTGAGGGGGTTGGACTGTCACCTTGCTGGGGGTTTTGGCTGTGTCCTGTGTGCTGGGCTGGGTGGGTGTGCGGCCGCCGGAGGTGAACAGAGCAGTCAGGGCGTTCCAGGCGTTAATTCACACTGGCGGCTTCTTAGTTGCGGCATGCGGACTCATAGTTGCTGCGTGCAGACTTCTTAGTTGCGGCGTGCATGCGGGATCTAGTTCCCCGACCAGGGTTGGAACCCCCGCCCCCTGCACTGGGAGTGTGGAGTCTTACCCACTGGACCACTAGGGAAGTTCCGAGATGGTTTTTTTCTTAATAAGCTTTGTTAGTAAGAGAGAGAAACCATAGAACGTAGGATAGGGATGGGGAAAAGGAAGCAGGAAGGGCACCAAAGACAACTATATTTTTTACTTTTTTATACCTAGAGCCCTGATGGTCACTTCTGAAAATGGTCTTAGGTACTTCCACAGGCCAGTATTTTTTACAGCATGTTTCGCAAAAGCTGATCCTTGACCTGCTCCTTGAAAAGGATTCATTCTGCAGTCACAAATAGTGGGAAAGAACAGATTCTTCTCCAGGAGACTTATAATGCACATTCGTAAATTAAAGACTCTGAGAAGTAACACAAATTTCTCTAATTCTGTATTTTCCACACTTTCTTAATTACCAAGTCTCTCTTGTCATATAACATCTATTAACATCTTGCAGAGCATACTGAGAAACTGTTGAGGTCAGAGAGGAGTGTTCTTGAGCAGAGGAATAACATTATGAAAGCAGAGTTTTAGTAAGAACGACCTAATGATATGTAAGATGAATTGGAGACAGAAGAGATCGGAAGCCTAAAGTCCTGTTTGGAAGCTGTTGGAATAATTTGGTGTGAAGAAGATGTCACAGATGGGATAAAAATAGTGAATGTTTTCTATTCCTTAATTCAAATATTTATCAAGCCCAAACCATATGCCAAATATTGTTCTCGATCCAGGGGATACAGAAAAAATAATTCAGAATCTTTGTCCTCGTGAAGTTTATTTGTGTCCTAAGAGAAGAAAAAACAATAAACAAACAAATATGTAAAATGTCAAGCGGTGAAGAGTGCTAAAAAGAGAAATAAAGCAGAGTAAAGGTAGAGTCCCTGGGCAGTGGTTAGAGGGGGACCTTTCTGATGAGTGAACACATAAGCAAAGACCTGAATTAGGTTAGAAAGAGAGCAATGTGGATATCTAGGCAGAGGGAACAGCAATGCAAAAACTTTGAGATAGGAGCCCAGTGTGGCTAGAGCAGACTGAAGTGGAGGATGGTAGGAGAAGGGGAAAAGGAGCATGGGAGGGGACAGGAAATGCGTAAGATCACGGCAGGCCTTAAACACGTAATAGACCATGGTAAGGACTTTGGATTTTATACTGAGTGAGGCCAGAAGCCATTGGAGAGTTTTGAGCAGAGGAGTGACATAGTGTGACTTAGTTTTTAGGTGATCACTCTGACTTCCGCTTGGAGAACAGACTGGAGAGGAATTGCAGTGGAGACAAGGAGACTGGTTAGGACTATTGTCAAGGTCTAGACAAGAGATGATAGTGGCTTGGTCTCAAGGGGTAATGATGCAGGTGGTAGTAAGCAATCTGCTTAAAGATGAATTTTAAAGCTAAGAGTTGACAAGAATTTCTGTCAGTGATACCATGTGCCAGGTTTTATTTTAAGTGTTTAACACTAATTATTTAATCTTCATAAAAAACTTGTGAGGTAAGTACAGTTGTTATCTCTGTTTTACAATTGAGAGGACCAAGGCACAGAAAAGTAGCTTGCCCAGGGTCATACAGCTAATAAGTGGTGGCACTGGATTTTGCACCCAGGCATCACAACTCCAGAACCTGTGCTCTATTATGTCATTCTGTCATCCTGGCCCCTACCCTCTCTAGGGAGGAATTAGAGGAAAACCTTGGGCCAGTACCAAGCAAACACTATATAATGCCTTCTGCCTTCTTCCATCCATCCGATATATGCAAAATTCATAAGAAATAAAATCAAAGTTTTTCTTCTTTAATCTGCTTATAAAATGTTTGAGCTACGTTCTACATAACCTTGTCCTTTTCCTTGTTTTTCTATTTTTGAAAGACTTTGAAAGTGTCTCAGGGGAAATCATGTTTTCTGACTTTACCACAGGAAAAGGTTGGGGCAGCATAAACTGGTGCTGGGCAGACTGGAGTGTGGGAGAGAGTGAGATAAGATTCCAGGTGTTCTTTTGGGGTTAATTCTGACAGTTCTTTGAAACATTTCCTCCCCACACACAGCTTTTGTGAGAGAGATGGGATAGCAGTCAAGATGTTATAAATTGCCTTTTGTTTCCCAACTCCTGGTGGCCGAACTACTTTGAGTGATTCTGATGGCTGAAACAGGAGAACGCTTACTGTTGCTCATTACCTTACTCTTATCTTTTCCTTTTTCTCCTTGGCTTGAGGGCTTCGGAGAAACTTCTGGGAGGGAGGAAGCAATCTTAGGAATTTACACATTTGAAATATTTTTTTCTGGTTTCTGATCTGGAATCTGAGGAGCTTGGAAGTCATCACTCCATCCTAACAACAAGTAAAAATCTGAACAAACTAAGAAATCAACACAGGGCAAACCACTGCCCACTGCCCCAAATTAAAGCAGACAGGCAAATGCAGAGATCCACATCTTACCAGAGTGGAAGTCCACAAGCAGAAACCTCTGAAGGAACCAGTACTTGGGTAAGAAAATCTGAATGATGAATTCTTGGAAGCTCAGTGTGGACAAGTCTGAGAGTTAAAAACTCCAGGACACAGGGTGGGTGGGTGTGGTCCACGCTTTTGTGAGTTTTAGAACTATAGAATGCTTCCCTTTCCCCCACATCCCACCACCATACCACTAAAGCCTACTTACTGGAGTTCCTTTTACCCAGTCAACATGTCCAGCTTTCAACAAAAAAATTACAAGACATATTAAAAGGCAAAAAACACAGTTTGAAGAAATAGAGCAAACATCAGACCAGACTCAAATAAGACAGGGATGTTGGGATTATCAAACTGGGAATTTTTAACAACTATAATTAATATGCTAAGGACTCTAGTGGAAAAGTAGACAACATGCAAAAACAGATGAATAATATAAGCAGAGAGATGGAAATTCTGAGAAAGAATCAAAAATAAATGGTAGCGATCAAAAACACTGTAACAAAAATGAAGAATACCTTTGATGGACTTATTAGTAGACTGGACACAGTTGAGGAAAGACTCTCTGAGCTTAAGGATATATCAGTAGAAACTTCCAAAACCAAAAAGCAAAGAGAGAAAAATTATTTTTAAATGGAACAGAATATCCAAAATCTGTGGGAAAACTACAAAAGGTATAACATGAGTAATGGGAAAGGAGGAGGAGAAGAGAGAAAGAAACAGAAGCAGTATTTGAAGCAATAATTGAGAATTTCCCCCAAATTAATGTCAGACACCAAACCACAGATCCAGGAAGCTTAGAGGACACCAAGCAGCATAAATGCCAGAAAAACTATACCTAGGCATGTTGTAATTCAAACTGCAGAAAATCAAAGATAAAGAAAAAAATCTTGAAAGGAGGCTGGGGTGGACTTACCTATAAAGGAAAGAAGATGAGAACTACATCCAACTTCTCCAAGCAAGCAAGAAGTGAGTAGAGTAAAACATTTAAAGTGTTGAGAGAAATACTTTTCTCCAGTTACATTGGCTCTAATCTAACCAAACAAATCAAGGTTAAGTTAAATCTGACCCTTCTCCCACAATCCATTGAACCCTGTTCCTAAAATACTGGACTTGGGAGAATGTATGAAACAAGGAAGAAGGGAGTAGATCCAGATACTGTAGGAATTTCTTAGGATTTGGTGATGTATCAAGGGTGCTGTGAGGCAGGTATATACCAGGGATGGGATGAAATGATCAGGGTAAGGCCAAAGTAGGTGTGAGATATTAGAATCAAAATTTAGAAATGCAGAGGACCACTGAGCCTACAGTTCTGTTTTGCATGGACTTTGGTTTTCCAAGTGCTGCTCACTAGGTTACTGACCACCATTGAGGGTCAGAACCTTGGAGAGTTCCAAACTGAGCAGGGCAGGAGAAATACGCTCTATTGCACTGGCATGTAGTAGACAGGATAAAGACTCTTACAACTGATGCTGAAGGAACACTCTTGTTTGCTTTCTCTTGGTATCTCCAAGATTTAAAAGGCTGGTACCTCTGCCTCCCTACAGCCTCATGGAGATCTTGGTGGAGCTAGAGATTTCAGTCCATCTTGTGGAACACGCACAAAGCCATCACAGTTAAAATAGGATTTTCATTAAATGCTGATGTTACAAGAGGGACATGGGGCTTTCCGATACCTGTGCTTTCTCCTAAGGACTGTCCTAAGGTATCATATTACTTCTCTATGTTATTTACTGATCTATTTTGAAATTAATCAAAATCCTTTTTGGGGCTGGGAGGGTAGATTTGCCTAAAAGTTGCTTTCCAGTAAACACTTATGTTTGGAACTGAAAGATAAAAATGATATTCTGTGTATTAGAGGTGATTTATAAAAGCTGAAGTAATTCAGACTATTAGTAGCAACAACAGACTTTTGCAATATAAATTGCAGGCTGACTAGCCTCCTCTAATACCAGTAATCTGGTTTGTTTATTGTTTGTTTGTTTTTAGGGTACTAACATTATCCAAACATTTCTATTTTCATTGTTGTTCTCTTTCTCCTCAGTTTTAGGGCATGTTCATGGTTTTCACATCAGATTGATAAATTTCTAATGCTTCAATTAAAGCTTAAAAATTAAAAAAAAGATTAAAAAGATTAAAAATCTTCTTTTTAACCAGTCTACATTTATGATGCCATATTTAGCTAAAAATAGGGACTTGAATGTACATTTTAGGAAACAGCTAACTAGTAACTCCTGGTGCTAATAATAGTAAAAGGCAGAAAGTCTTATGAAAATAGAACTTACTGCAGAGAATAACTATGACATATTTATCCTCTGTTACAGTTCTAAGATGTATTCATTATCTTTTTATACTACCTGAGAGAACAGGAGAGTTAGAGCAAATTCCTGAATAGCTAACCAATTTGCAGTGCCAGAAATAAGTACAGTGTCAAAAAGGTGTGTGATTAAAAGAGTCTCCAGGATTGCATGAGCATTCTGATCAGATTTTGGAGATTAAAAAAAGGTTAGATTTAGTTATGGATAACACTAATACGTATTAGGGAGAAAGATACAAGATTATACCAGAGATCTGTGTCTCTTTCAAGAGGCATCTTTAAAAATACTTATTAATGGCTATTACTGGTTATTTTAATTAAAGAGTATTATTTTGTTATATGATGCCGAAGACCCAGTTTGTGGTTGTGAACTGAATTTGGACTGAGACTTAATGTGTGGTTCACATCATACACATCAAAACATCTAGAGGCTAACTGCAGGAAACTTTTCAGATGGGCTGAGTAGAGGAGGGGAATTGTGTCCTGAGTATGAATTTGCAGCTGTGAAATTACAAGTGAAAACTACAGACCATGAAAGAATGAAGGAGAGCCAGATGTCAAAGATGACTATGAGGGAAGTACTGGCGCCATTAATAGGAATGAGGAAGTTACAAAGAAAACCAGTAGGCAATGAGTTCCATTCGGAATATGTTAAATATGAAGGATTGGGATGATATATTTACTAGATAGTTGGAAATTTTATTCATTTAACAAATATTTATTGAGCCCTAGAAATATCCTTTTTTTTTTAACATTTGATGAGATTGAGAGTAATACAGGTTTCTTTCCTACTCCTATAAGCCCAATAATGCGGTCCCTAGGTAGATTGTCTTAAGGAAATATTTTAAGCCAACTATATAAGATGTTATCATTGCTTTTTTTTTTTTACCACCTCTGTGTTACACCTTATGATAATCACAAATTGATGGCTTCCAAATTCAGACTGTTTTTAGTGTTGTTAAAAAAAATCTCCCTGTGAATGTACTAGGAAACATTGAATTGTGTGATCTGAATGATTAAATTACATGGTTGAGATAATTATATCTCAATAAAGCTGTTATTCCTCACTGCACACCTTTCTGAGTAGATGTGGTTTAAGATCACTAGGGAAAGACCATAGTTCCATATCAGTGGTAGAATTTGTGACATACAAATAAATTACATTGTATTTGAGAGAAAGAGAGAGTAGATACCACTTAGTTTTTAGAATGAAGTGTCAAGCTAGTTTTTAGAGTAGAGAAAATGTAGATATTTTTCCTTTAATCTCGTCAACAAACATTGAGCACCTGTCCTACACAGCCAGGGGAGTCAGGAAAGGCTTCCTTAGGGAGGTGATACTCTGAGATGAGTCTTGAAGGATGCGTAGGAATTAGTACAGTGAGGAGGGTGGAGATATTCAGAGGCAGCAGCCTGTGCAAGGGCAAATAGATGTGGGGAACTGCACTCAGTTTAGAATTACTAAAGGGAGGGGTGTGTGTCAGAGAGAGGGAGAAAAATCCTTCCATGTAAATACATAAAGATTCATCACAGTTTTTAACAGCTTCTTAGTATTTCACAGTATGATTATATGCCATAAATTATTTAACCATTCCTCTATCAATGGATGTTTAAATTGTTGCTTGGTTTTGGCTATTTCAAATAATATTGCACTGAACATACTTGTACACGTGTCCTTGCAAACTTGTGAATGTAATTCTGTCAAAGGTTAGGCCTTGGTTTTGATAGCATTGACAGATTTGAGTCATGACCAATCACACTTCATTGTATTGTATAATTATTGAGTCAGTTGTTTTGATTAAATCAAAGGTGTTTTCAATTTCAGGTCATTTAGGGCCTTTTTCGGCCATGGTAAGGACTTTGGCTTTTACTCTGAGTAAAAGCCATTTTATATGGGAAGCCATGGGTGGATTTTGGGCACAGGACTGACGTGATATATAAAAATGTCTCTAAAGATTACTCTGGCTATTGTGTCAAGAATAGAAGACAGAGAGGCAAGGACAGAAGTAGGAAAACCAGTTAAGAAGCTACTGTAATAGTTCAGGCGGGAGATAATGGTGACTTGGACTAGAGGAGAAATGATAAAGAAAAATGGTAGGATTCCAGACATATGTCGAAGTTAGAGTTGACAGGATTTGCTAATGGATTGTATATGAAGAGAAATATTAACTCTGAGATGAAAGTTCTAGGCCTTTTCCTGAGTTGAGAAGATAGGGAGCGGTACAAGCTTAGGAGAAATGATCAAGTGTTCTATTTGGGGCATGTTAAGTATGAAATGCATATTAGTTATCCACGTGGAGTTGGTGAGTAGGCAGTTAATAGGTGAGGCTAGAGATCAGCATGGCCAATACTTTGTTAATAAATGAATGAAGCACTGATAGGTAAATCAGGAAGGAAATGTATAAGCAAAGTTTGAAAGAGAACAAGAATTACAGGTAACTCCTTTATTATGACTCACGTACATGGTCCTTTTCTCTCTGTTTCCAGATAGGTCTCATTTTGACTGGAATAGAATTAAACTGGTAAGAGTTTGGAGAGGTGGGAAGGGGAGAATGCATTCGTATGTATATATTTATTTCTCTCAGAATCTACCTGTATCTAAGATATGACAGTCCTCAGAAAAATAGTTGCTGTTATTAATTTTGTATAGAGATATTCTATCTTTATGGAATTGCTGTTTCATCAAAATGATTATAAAGAAAACCTCTTTTCATTTTGACTTGCATATTAAATTATAAATGTTTTCCCACAAAAATCCCTAATAAGCTGAGTTGGAAAACCTCTTAGCAATTAAGATATTAATCACTTTGTGGTATACTGGTTATGGTAATTTACCCAGCCCATAATGACTTTACCCATAATGACTCAACTTTGGTTTGCCTTTTGAATGCATCATTTCCTTAACTTCCTACCATCCTCTTTGATCTTGGCTATCCCTTTCTTACTGGCCATAGACTACATTTCCAAACCCTACTCCACATTCTCAGTTCCCAAAGTATCTTTTCTACCTTTTGTCTGTATGTTATGGGGATACCCATATTTGATAAAGCCTCATTCTCTTCATGGCACAAACTGCAACCTAATTATAGTAGTTCAAAAGGCTGCCAGTTAAGTCTGTCATTTATCTGCGTGATGAAATTTTCTTTAGTAAACTCACTGCATCTGAATGATAAATCCATGCTGGCACTGATTGCTTAATCCTGTAGATTTCAAAGGATCGAATCCAAGGTCACTGACAGATCTCACTGTTTTTTTCCAATTTGTTTGGTTAATAGACATCTTTATTTATACAAAACTTAATGGTTCACAAATATTTGAATAGTACATAAGGTATTCTATTTGAACTGTTGGTAATACTAGCACATGATGGACTTTAAAAATAGGGCAAGCTCAGAATTTCCGCAAGGCTTTAGCTTCAGCTCCTCCTAGAGTTACACAGCTCTAAAAGTCCATAGTATTATGAGACATGTTAAACTGCAACAGAATATTCTTTGACTATGCCTAGAATGTTTAGTTAACCTTAGAGCAGCAATTTTTTAAGTGCACAATCAGAATTATGAAGGAATCCATTTATTTTTTATTGTTAACATTCTCGTAATAATTGGCTAGTTGAATAGTGATTAGATTTAGCATGTCTTAACAAGTTCCCAGAAAGTAAAATGGACTTACCATTAATCTCTTTTTCCTTTGTTCAAAGAGGAAGGAACAAGAGGATAGAAAAGATTGATTAGAAGGATAGGTCAGAGACTGTTGAGAAACTGCTAACTAAACAACAGCAACAAGGTAGTCAGAAAACTCTTGCTCTGAAATCTATGTATAACACCACCTGTGAGAGGATACGGGGACTTTTAACGCTTTTCCAGTCATGGAGCCATGTTCTAACTTGGAAATGGAGCTTTGAGAAGGGTGCATTTTCTAACTCTGTAGATATGGCCACTATTAGTTTTCTGCGGTTTTTTTTCACTCTACCTAAGCTTACTGGTTTATTATAAAGGATACAAATGAACATCTGATGAAGAGGTACATAGGGTGAGATCTGGAAGAGTCCCAACCACAGGAGCTTCTGTCCTCATAGACTTGGGTGTGCCAACCTCCCAGCACGTGGATGTGTTTCCCAATTCTGAAGTTCATCAGATCACCCTGTTTTTTTCTTTTTTGAATTTTATTTTATTTATTTTTTATACAGCAGGTTCTTATTAGTCATACATTTTATACACATTAGTGTATACATGTCAATCCAATCTCCCAATTCATCCCACCACCACCCCCACCCGCCACTGCTTTCCCCCCTTGGTGTCCATATGTTTGTTCTCTACATCTGTGTCTCTATTTCTGCCCTGCAAACCTGTTCATCTGTACCATTTTTCTAGGTTCCACATATATGCGTTAATATATGATATTTGTTTTTCTCTTTCTGACTTACTTCACTCTGTATGACAGTCTCTAGATTCAACCACATCTCTACAAATGACCCAATTTCGTTACTTTTTATGGCTGAGTAATATTCCATTGTATATATGTACCACAACTTCTTTATCCATTTGTCTGTCGTTGGGCATTTAGGTTGCTTCCATAACCTGGCTATTGTAAATAGCGCAGCAATGAACATTGTGGTACATGTGTCTTTTTGAATTATGGTTTTCTCTGGGTATATGCCCAGTAGTGGGATTGCTGGGTCATATGGTAATTCTATTTTTAGTTTTTTAAGGAACCTCCATACTGTTCTCCATAGTGGCTGTATCAATTTACATTCCCACCCACAGTGCAAGAGGTTTCCCTTTTCTCCACACCCTCTCCAGCATTTGTTGTTTGTAGATTTTCTGATGAAGCCCATTCTAACTGGTGTGAGGTGATACCTCATTGTAGTTTTGATTTGCATTTCTCTAATAATTAATGATGTTGAGCAGCTTTTCATGTGCTTCTTGGCCATCTGTGTGTCCTCTTTGGAGAAATGTCTGTTTACGTCTTCTGCCCATTTTTTGATTGGGTTGTTTGTTTTTTTAATATTGAGCTGCATGAGCAGTTTATATATTTTGGAGATTAATCCTTTGTCCGTTGATTCATTTGGAAATATTTTTTCCCATTCTGAGGGTTGTCTTTTCAACTTGTTTGTAGTTTCCTTTGCTTTGCAAAAGCTTTGAAGTTTCATTAGGTCCCATTTGTTTATTTTTGTTTTTATTTCCATTACTCTAGGAGGTGGATCAAAAAAGATCTTGCTGTGATTTATGTCAAAGAGTGTTCTTCCTATGTTTTCCTCTAAGAGTTTTATGCTGTCCTGTCTTACATTTAGGTCTCTAATCCATTTTGAGTTTATTTTTGTGTATGGTGTTAGGGAGTGTTCTAATTTCATTCTTTTACATGTAGCTGTCCAGTCTTCCCAGCACCACTTATTGAAGAGACTGTCTTTTCTCCATTGTATATCCTTGCCTCCTTTGTCATAGATTAGTTGACCATAGGTGCGTGGGTTTATCTCTGGGCTTTCTATCCTGTTCCATTGATCTGTATTTCTGTTTTTGTGCCAGTACCATATTGTCTTGATTACTGTAGCTTTGTAGTATAGTCTGAAGTCAGGGAGTCTGATTCCTCCAGCACCGTTTTTTTCCTCAAGACTGCTTTGGCTATTCGGGGTCTTTTGTGTCTCCATACAAATTTTAAGATTTTTTTATTCTAGTTCTGTAAAAACTGCCATTGATAATTTGATAGGGATTGCATTGAATCTGTAGATTGCTTTGGGTAGTATAGTCATTTTCACAATATTGATTCTTCCAATCCAAGAACATGGTATATCTCTCCATCTGTTGGTATCATCTTTAATTTCTTTCAACAGTGTCTTATAGTTTTCTGCATACAGGTCTTTTGTCTCCCTAGGTAGGTTTATTCCTAGATATTTTATTCTTTTTGTTGCAATGGTAAATAGGAGTGTTTCCTTAATTTCTCTTTCAGATTTCTCATCATTAGTGTATAGGAATGCAAGATATTTCTGTGCATTAATTTTGTATCCTGTAACTTTACCAAATTCATTGATTAGCTCTAGTAGTTTTCTGGTGGCATCTTTAGGATTTTGTATGTATAATATCATGTCATCTGCAAACAGTGGCAGTTTTACTTCTTCTTTTCCAATTTGTATTCCTTTTATTTCTTTTTCTTCTCTGATTACCGTGGCTAGGACTTCCAAACTATGTTGAATAATAGTGGTGAGAGTGGACATCCTTGTCTTGTTCCTGATCTTAGAGGAAATGCTTTCAGTTTTTCACCATTGAGAATGATGTTTGCTGTGGGTTTGTCGTATATGGCCTTTATTATTTTGAAGTAGGTTCCCTCTATGCCCACTTTCTGGAGAGTTTTTATTATAAATGGGTGTTGAATTTTGTCAAAAGCTTTTTCTGCATCTACTGAGATGATCATATGGTTTTTCCCCTTCAATTTGTTAATATGGTGTATCACATTGATTGATTTGCATATATTGAAGAACCCTTGCATCCCTGGGATAAATCCCACTTGATCATGGTGTATGATCCTTTTAATGTGTTGTTGGATTCTGTTTGCTAGTATTTTGTTGAGGATGTTTGCATCTATATTCATCAGTGATATTAGTCTGTAATTTTCTTTTTTTGTAATATCTTTGTTTGGTTTTGGTATCAGGGTGATGGTGGCCTCATAGAATGAATTTGGGAGTTTTCCTTCCTCTGCAATTTTTTGGAAGAGTTTGAGAAGGATTGGTGTTAGCTCTTCTCTAAATGTTTGATAGAATTCACCCGTGAAGCCATCTGGTCCTGGACTTTGGTTTGTTGGAAGATTTTTAATCACAGTTTCAATTTCACTACTTGTGATTGGTCTGTTCATATTTTCTGTTCTTCAGGTTCAGTCTTGGAAGGTTATACCTTTCTAAGAATTTGTCCATTTCTTCCAGGTTATCCATTTTATTGGCATATAGTTGTTTGTAATCCTCTTATAATCCTTTGTATTTCTGCAATGTCAGTTGTGATTTCTCCTTTTTCATTTCTAATTTTATTGATTTGAGTCCTCTCCCTCTTTTTCTTGATGAGTCTGGCTAATGGTTTATCAATTTTGTTTATCTTCTCAAAGAACCAGCTTTTAGTTTTATTGATCTTTGCTATTGTTTTCTTTGTTTCTATTTCATTTACTTCTGCTCTGATCTTGATGATTTCTTTCCTTCTGCTAACTTTGGGTTTTGTTTGTTCTTCTTTCTCTAGTTCCTTTAAGTGTAATGTTAGATTGTTTATTTGAGATTTTTCTTGTTTCTTGAGGTAGGCTTGTATAGCTATAAACTTCCCTCTTAGAACTGCTTTTGCTGCATCCCATAGGTTTTGGATCGTCGTGTTTTCATTGTCATTTGTCTCTAGGTATTTTTTGATTTCCTCTTTGATTTCTTCAGTGATCTCTTGGCTATTTAGTAACGTATTGTTAGCCTACATGTGTTTGTGCTTTTTACATTTTTTTTCCCTGTAATTCATTTCTAATCTCAAAGCGTTGTGGTCAGAAAATATGCTTGATATGATTTCAGTTTTCCTAAATTTGCTGAGGCTTGATTTGTGACCCAGGATGTGATCTATCCTGGAGAATATTCCATGCGCACTTGAGAAGAAAGTGTAATCTGCTGTTTTTGGATGGAATGTCCTATAAATATCAATTAAATCTATCTGGTCTATTGTGTCATTTAAAGCTTGTGTTTCCTTATTAATTTTCTGTTTGGATGATCTGTCCATTGATGTAAGTGAGGTGTTAAAGTCCCCCACTATTATTGTGTTACTGTCGATTTCCTCTTTTAGAGCTGTTAGCAGTTGCCTTATGTATTGAGGTGCTCCTATGTTGGGTGCATATATATTTATAATTGTTATATCTTCTTCTTGGATTGATCCCTTGATCATTATGTAGTGTCCTTCCTTGTCTGTTGTAACATTCTTTATTTTAACATCTATTTTATCTGATATGAGTATTGCTACTCCAGCTTTCTTTTGATTTCCATTTGCATGGAATATCTTTTTCCATCCCCTCACTTTCAGTCTGAGTGTGTCCCTAGGTCTGAAGTGGATCTCTTATAGACAGCATATATATGGGTCTTGTTTTTGTACCCATTCAGCAAGCTGTGTCTTTTGGTTGGAGCATTTAATCCATTCACGTTTAAGGTAATTATCAATATGTATGTTCCTATGACCATTTTCTTAATTGTTTTGGGTTTGTTTTTGTAGTTCCTTTTCTTCTCTTGTGTTTCCCACTTAGAGAAGTTCCTTTAGCATTTGTTGTAGAGCTGGTTTGATGGTACTGAATTCTGTTAGCTTTTGCTTGTCTGTAAAGCTTTTGATTTCTGCATCGAATCTGAATGAGATCTTTTCAGGGTAGAGTAATCTTAGTTGTATGTTCTTCCCTTTCATCACTTTAAGTATATCATGCCACTCCCTTCTGGCTTGTAGAGTTTCTGCTGAGAAATCAGCTGTTAACCCTATGAGAGTTCCCTCATATGTTATTTGTCATTTTTCCCTTGCTGCTTTCAATATTTTTTCTTTGTCTTTAAGTTTTGCCAATTTGATTACTATGTGTCTCGGCATGTTTCTCCTTTGGTTTATCCTGTATGGGACTCTGGTTTATCCTGTATGGGACTCTCTACACTTCCTGGGCTTGGGTGGCTATTTCCTTTCCCACGTTAGGGAAGTTTTCGACTATAATCTCTTCAAGTATTTTCTCTGGTCCTTTCTCTCTCTCTTCTCCTTCTGGGACCCCTATAATGCGAATGTTGTTGTGTTTAATGTTGTCCCAGAGGTCTCTTAGGCTGTCTTCATTTCTTTTCATTCTTTTTTCTTTATTCTGTTCCACAGCAGTGATTTCCACCATTCTGTCTTCCAGGTCACTTATCCGTTCTTCTGCCTCAGTTATTCTGCTATTGATTCCTTCTAGTGTAGTTTTCATTTCAGTTACTGTGTTGTTCACCTGTTTGTTTGTTCTTTAATTCTTCCAGGTCTTCGTTAAACATTTATTGCATCTTCTCGATCTTTGCTTCCATTCTTCTTCCAGGGTCCTGGATCATCTTCACTATCATTAGTCTGAATTCTTTTTCTGGAAGGTTGCCTATCTCCACTTCATTTAGTTGTTTTTCTGGGGTTTTATCTTGTTCCTTCATCTGGTACATAGCCCTCTGCCTTTTCATCTTTCTCTTTCTGTGAATGTGGTTTTTGTTCCACAGGCTGCAGGATTGTAGTTCTTCTTGCTTCTGCTGTCTGCCCTCTGGTGGATGAGGCTATCTAAGAGGCTTGTGCAAGTTTCCTGATGGGAGGGACTGGTGGTGGGTAGAGCTGGCTGTTGCTTTGGTGGGCAGGGCTCAGTAAAACTTTAATCCACTTGTCTGCTGATGGGTGGGGCTGGGTTCCCTCCCTGTTGGTTGTGTGGCCTGAGGCAACCCAACACTGGATCCCATCCGGGCTCTTTGGTGGGGCTAATGGCAGACTCTGTGAGGCCTCACGCCAAGGAGTACTTCCCAGAACTTCTGCTGCCAGTGTCCTTGTCCTCACAGTGACACACAGCCACCCCCTGCCTCTGCAGGAGACCCTCCAACACTAGCCAGGTAGGTCTTGTTCAGTCTCCTATGGGGTCACTGCTCCTTCCCCGGGGTCCTGATGAGCACACTACTTCGTGTGTGCCCTCGAAGAGTGGAGTCTCTGTTTCCCCCAGTTCTGTTGAAGTTCTGCAGTCAAATCCCGCTAGCCTTCAAAGTCTGATTCTCTAGGAATTCCTCCTCCCATTGCCGGACCCCCAGATTGGGAAGCCTGACGTGGGGCTCAGAACCTTCACTCCAGTGGGTGGACTTCTGTGGTATAAGTATTCTCCCATTTGTGAGTCACCCACCCAGCAGTTATGGGATTTGATTTTATTGTGATTGCGCCCCTCGTACCATCTCATTGTGGCTTCTCCTTTGTCTTTGGATGTGGGGTATCTTTTTTGGTGAGTTCCAGTGTCTTCCTGTCGATGATTGTTCAGCAGTTAGTTGTGATGGCCACTATTAGTTTAAACTCTGGCTTTAATAAAATTTTCAGGTTAGTGAGAAAGGTATCAACCTGTGTCTTAGAGTGCTTTATTTTGAACTTTTGAGTGTCAGGAGTATGTGGTAATAGCGTTTGGTTTTCCTGATAGTAATGATTAGAAACCCATGCTAATCTCTTTTCTGGTTAACCACACCTGTAACACAAGGCTAGCCACTTAAACCACCTGGAGACATCATTAAATGTAAGAGTTGAATCTGCAAACCTGACTCCATGAAATCATGTCCTTTGTCGAATATTAATGTTTCAAGGACCACAGGAGAAAACTTTGCTCAAGACTATACCTGTTCCTCTGTTATTCAGGATCATCACCACTAAATTCTTAGAACCAGTAGGGGTCATAAGCATTTACAGCTTTTTTCATGTTAAAAAGAAACATTTATTAATTAGCTATGTGATACAATTAAGAGGCCTTAACTGTATTTCTGTCACTCTGAGAACTCTTGTTTTGGCACACTAATAGTAGCTTTATGAAATGTTAGCTCTTGTTATGTAAAACTATCAGAGGTAGGGATCCAGGCTTTCCTGCCTGTGTTAGACCCCTGAATACTGCCCAAACTAAAACCATTTACCTTTTATCTTTCCTGTGAGCTTCTTGGATTTGATCTGTTTTCTAGTAGTCATTTCCACCTAGGATTCTGTCCTTTCTGCGTCACTGCTGATTGAGTAGTAGCTTTAGAACTGCCACCCCAATACATCTAACTTCTCTCCAACCCTAAACTAAGTGCCCTAGGGATTTTTGTACCATAAATTACAGAGAGAAGAGGTGTGATAAAAATAAACCAGGGGGGGACTGTACACTTAAAAATGGTTAAGATGATAAATTTTGTTATGTGTATTTTACCACAATAAAAAAATTTTAATAAATAAACCAAGGGAAATTTGAAGTCACATTTTTACACAAAGCTGATATCCATTGAAGTATTAATATTGATTTAAAAAGCAGCCTTAGAAACTGTATTAAGTATATTTAGAAACTGAGAATTAAAGGTTAAGTGATTTGGGTAAGAGCTGAGAATAGAGCGTTTTCAACATTAGTCCATGTTGTTTTGGAGCTATCTTCTTTAATTACTTCCTTGACTTAGGAGTAGCCATAACTAACCCCTCCGCCTATTTTATCTTCCTTTGGAATTGAATCATAGTTGGTTCTTCAGAACCATGTCTAATCAGCACTGAACCTGGAAATAGGAGGCAGTGGGTAAGTCTAGGTGCTAATAGTGGGCAAACTGGCTTGGAAGAAGTGATCCGTTGACCTCCTTCTGCAAGGAAACCAGACTAATCCTTTTTGCATCATCTTATGTAACAGAGCCAATAATTAATGCAGTCTACACGAGCAGTTCGCAACTAGTTGTTCTTCAAGGCCAATCAAGTTGGTTTTGATATCTAAAAAAGTCATCCAGGTGTGTAAAAATAATACAAGTGTACGTATAATAGGGAACACAAAATATTACATAAATTGTGTGACCAAAATGGTCAAAAGATTTCTTGGTACAATTGTAGTTCATTATATAGCTGAGCAGTCCTCTCTTTTCTAATATTGAAAATTTTATCAGTCATATTTCTGCTGTGATAATGTTACATAACTCCACAATTCAGTGATTTACATCAACAAATTTTTTGTCTGTGGGTCAGCTGGGGTCGCTTTATTTCAGGCTATAGGTTGGGTTCAGATGTGCTCCACATGTTTCTCATTCTGAAGCATGCTCTTCTCACAGCACTTGGTAGAAATACAAGGGATCAAGTCAAACCACACATATGCCCCATGACCAAGACCAAAGGTGATAGGGCAGGGATATATACCATCTATTCTACTGGGAAGCATTGCAGAGTTACACAACAGAGAGTATAGATATGTATAATCCTTTTACAGGGACGGAGTAAAGAAATGGGAACAAAATTCTACCACAGAAACATTTCAACCTTGTAATGTCAGTTTGTTACTGAACTAACTGTCGTCTTTGATTTCTAAATAATTGAGCGAGTAGCTAGGGACTTGTTTTTTCCAGCTAGTCCTTTCCTTTCACTGTTCTCCTTTCTCCTCTCTGACAAGTGACTTCACAATGTCATTATTACTTACCTGTGTAGGACCCCAGGAAACATACATCATAGTCAAGCCACTGGATGATAAACTACGGGGCTTGACTTTTCCTTAATTTGTTTACCCAAGCAACATGATTTGCTCTTTAACTAATTTTGTTTTAATTAATTTATGTATTTATCTATTTTTGGCTGTGTTGGGTCTTCATTTCTGTGCGAGGGCTTTCTCTAGTTGCGGCAAGCAGGGACCACTCCCCATCGCGGTGCGCGGGCCTCTCACTGTCGCGGCCTCTCTTGTTGCGGAGCACAGGCTCCAGACGCGCAGGCTCAGTAATTGTGGCTCACGGGCCCAGTTGCTCCGCGGCATGTGGGATCCTCCCAGACCAGGGCTCGAACCCATGTCCCCTGCATTGGCAGGCGGATTCTCAACCACTGCACCACCAGGGAAGCCCTCTTTAACTAATTTTGTTGCAAGAGTTTCATTGAAAAATTGTTCTTGTCTGGACCAGCTTAAGCTACAGTCTTGAGTTCTCTGTGCACATTTCTGAATGAAGCAATCCAGCCTGCCTTCATTGTTTTCCACTCTCAATTCACCTGAAGAACTCAATGAAAAAATAAAAGAAATATATTTGTCCTTTGAGTTATGAGTGAATGACAACAATGTCTTAGATCTCAAGTATTCGCTAACACTGTATCTTTAGAGTATATATATACAGAAGACAAAATATTAAAATTAACAAGTTTTCTTCCTTCTTCATCAGCATCTTATTCTCTAAGTTTGGCATTTGAATCCTAATTCCTAAAAATTGCATGGTTTGGTAAACCACAGCCTGTTCTTTAGACTGTTTCTTTCATTCTTAAGAAATAATTGCATATCAAAATAGCTATCTGGATGTATTTATCTGTGTAAAGAATGTGTTAGAAGTGTGACCAGATTGCATTTATAAATATTATTATAACACTACCATAAGTTGAGTAAATAGCACACAACATCAGTAGTTCAGTTCAGAGTGAGTCATTTATCAGTCCAGTCATATTCATTACTCAGAAATAATTCACAACAGACTTTGAGGTCCTATAGAGATGATAAAAATAGGTGAGATGAAAATACCTATTTAAGGAATTGTCTGGAATGTTTAATGCCATTGAGATGACATCATCATCTGGTAGTATTAAGTATGACTGGGTACTTTCCTAGGCTATTCAGTTGACTTTTTTTTTTTAAATTATTGCCTTAAAAGCAGTTCTGGTACAGTTAATGAAATGTTACTACATATATTGAAATCAGTAAGAGAACCCAGCTCTTGCTCTGGAATTATATTAAGAGAGTTTATGATGTTTCAGACAGTATCTCATCTTATGTCTGTAAGCCTGACATCTCTTCTGTTGTCTTGAAGAGCTAACGTCTTTACTATTTAGCCTTCTTTTCTCATATGTATTATAAATTTGTTTGCATTATTAGGGACTGAATTTTATTTCCTTCTGGCTCTCACATCAGCCATCAGGACTGTTCCCATAGGGGTGCTTAAATCTTCTGTTTAAGTTTTTGCTTTATGGAACTATATTGCTTATTAATATAGAGTTCACAGTTTCACAGATTATTTTTAAGTAATTTAAAAATGTAAGTTAGATAAGGTCTCTCATCTACTTAAAACCATTAACTAGTTTCCCAATATTTTAAAATACAGACTCCCTCCTCAGGCTTCTAAATTCTTGCTGAGTTTGACCTTGCTTCTTCAATTTCATCATATGCCTTCCCCTTTTCCTTGATCTTTATGCTTTAGCCTCATTGGTTTCTTCTGGGTTTCATGAGTGTGCCACATCTGTTCCTTGAATGCTTTTCTCCCCAGTTGAAATAGTACCTTCTCATAAAGGCCTCTCATGATCACCCTATATAAAGTAGCCTCCCCCAGATACTTTCCAGAGGATCACCCTATTTCTCTGGCATTTATTACACTTTAGAATTATAATTTTTTATTTGTCTACTTATTTATTGTTGTTTCCTCCAAACAAATACAAGTTTCATGAGGCCAAAGTGCTGAGCATAGTGGCTGACACAAAGAGGTCACTAAAGTATTTGTTTTTGATTTTTTTCTCTATTACTTTTTTTTTTTAACATTTCTATTGGAGTATAATTGCTTTACAATGGTGTGTTAGTTTCTGCTTTATTTATTTATTTATTTACATCTTTTTTGGAGTATAATTGCTTTACAATGGTATGTTAGTTTCTGCTTTATAACAAAGTGAATCAGCTATACATATACATATATCCCCATATCTCCTCCCTCTTGCATCTCCCTCCCACCCTCCCTATCCCACCCCTCTAGGTATTTGTTGAATGAATGAATAAACAGATGACTCTTGTACTTTAAACTCACAATAGGGACTTCCCTGGTGGCACAGTGGTTAAGAATCTGCCTGCCAATGCAGGGGACACGGGTTCAAGCCCTGGTCCGGGAAGATCCCACATGCCGCGGAGCAACTAAGCCCATGCACCACAACTACTGAGCCCACGTGCTGCAACTACTGAAGCCCGTGTGCCTAGAGCCCATGCTCCACAACAAGAGAAGCCACTGCAATGAGAAACCCGCACACCGCAACGAAGAGTAGCCCCCACTTGCCACAACTAGAGAAAGCCCTCACACAGCAACAAACACCCAACACAGCCAAAAAATAAATTAATTAATTTATAAAAAATAAACTCACAATAAAGTTTGACTTTTTCCTTAATTTGATTCCATGAGAGAGAAAGCGTTGTGCTTCAAGATTGACCTGAAAAGAATCAGTACAATTGAGGGCCCAAGTCTTCATATGCTACTGTGCTCATTATTCTTTTGCAATTGAATTTATTCTGATTCATAACTGAGATGTGTCTGCGTGTTTTTTTAAAGATCTGTACACATATATAGAAACTGGGCCAAAAATCATGTTCTTTGTACGTGTTTATTTTTACAAGTCTTGCTTGACTTGCTGTATTTGAAATTGGAAATATAATTTTTTCTAATGCATATTTTGTGTTGTAACTACCAGACTCTTACTAGACACTGCAGACAGCATGATATTTTCATGCAACAGGATAAAGAAATTGCTGTGTATAGATGGAAGTCAATAGGATAGATATGAAAATAAAATACTCTAAAAATATTCTCTGCCATAAAGTTAGAATTCATGTGTGGAGCAGTTAAGGTAGGACCCTTCCACAAAGAACAAAATTTCGGGGTTTTTACTGAAAAATCCGGGTAGTCAGGGGTCTAAATAACTTTTCCAAGGTCACTCAGCAATGAGAAGTAGAAACAGCATTCATAATCAGGCTTGTCTGACTCCATAACTTTTTCTGCTATATTTTGATATCTTCCTAGGTACAAGGAAATCAGAGATTTATTTTACTTATATGTTTTTTAAAGATACAACAATTTTTTGAAGTCATCAGTTTGTTTGCATCCATTACTATCATCAGATATTGCAGTCTATTGGCTTCTATGTGTGGTTTATATGTAATGTTAGAAAAGTTTGACCATATTTGCTTTTAATTGTTGCTGAAAACATAAAAGTAGAGTCACAGAAGTTGACTGTAAATAATCTTTAAAACTTTAAACTCTGTAACTAAAAACTCATCTTACTTCTCAGAAGATTGTGGTTTGTTTCAGTAGTTCCACATAGCTTGAAGAACTGATTCAGAGTCTAACAGATGCGAACAGTCTAATGTAGGGAAATTGCTGAAAGCACAATTAAATTGCCAGAGTATATACCACAAGCAACAATTTCCTTTAATTTTTGACAAACACCCAATTTGAAATGATTATATACTTACAAAAACAAACAGAAAAAAGCAAAATGTTTTAAAATCTATAGTTTCATATTCATAAATGTATCTCAAGGTTAAAAGTTTAATGTAATTTAATAGTATAAGTAATATTATAATCTAATATTTAAAATTAGGATAACCCATGTTATCCTAATTCAATATGGATCATACACCTAATCCGTTTTCTATTAGTGTTTACAGTGTAAGGTGGTACATATATTAATGTGCTAAAAACTGTTTTTCAGGTTTTTATTTAATGGACCTTCCTTTCTTAATTATATTTTTTCCAAGAGTAATTGGTTAGAACCAGCACAGGCTAAATTAACAAAGACTAGAGTCTTGATCTACAGTGAGATAGAGTTTTATTTTTTAGTAATATTTTGTACTGATTAGAGGAAAGAAATGTTAGAGAAAAAGATGAATAGAGATTTGAATTTTGGAATGGAAAATTATGGATCTTCAAAGTATTTTGAAGAGAACAAATGAATCAGTTTTGATTACCTTACTGGAGCTTCAGGATTCATAATGGTCACATTCCTGAAAACACGATCTCTCTTCAAATTTAGTAATTAGAAATGTGAAGTAAATTCACATTCACATTGTAAATTTGCGGGTTAGGAACCTCTGACCAGGATTTAATTATCTGAGGTAGGGTGTTTTTTTAAGGCTACTTAAGCATAAAATATTAAATTGGCATCAGCCTTTTTACTTTACTCCCAGATTACAGATTGATGAAATTACAAATTAAATCCTTTTAACATAACATTAAATATTTAATTGCATAAAGTATTAATCTTTTGGACTGTTACTCAGCTCCAGCTTGAAGGGATGCTAATAATTTCTGGCCGAAGAGCATTAAGCTTAAAGGTAGTCATTCAAAGATTCTGACATTCCTGAAATTTGAGAAGAGTCAGCTGGCTGGGTTTCTCCACTTTGATAAGAGGCTGGGAAAACTGCTCCTTATCCCTGGGGAAAGATAAGGGATGCCACGTGGTGGTGGTGGTGGTGGTGGTGATAATGACGATGATGATGTTGAGAGCAACTAAGATTTACTGAGCATTTATTTGTCACGCACTGTGCTCTGAAATCTAGACTTACAATCTATAAAAGCAAGATGAAAACATTGATTAATTATACCATATAAAACTTAAATCTTGAAACCTACTTATTGGGGCTTCAGCTACACTTAATTCAGGGGTTGGTAGAAGATGACTCTTGAATTTTTGAGGTTGAGTGACTGTAAGATGATAGTTATAGTGACTTAGAAGGTGGTAATGAAGTTTATAAAAAGAAGGATGAGCTCAGTCTTGATAACACTGCAGTAGCAGAAAGAAAAATCTGTTTAAATACACAATAGGGTAGCTGCTGAAAGGTCAAACGTGCTTGGCAGATCTGGAGGTTATTTTTATTTTTATTTTTTTATAAATTTATTTATTTTATTTATCTTTTTAGCTGTTGGGTCTTCGTTTCTGTGCGAGGGCTTTCTCCAGTTACAGAGAGCGGGGGCCACTCTTCATCGCGGTGCGCGGGCCTCTCACTATCGCGGCCTCTCCTGTTGCGGAGCACAGGCTCCAGACGCACAGGCTCAGTAGTTGTGGCTCACGGGCCCAGTTGCTCCGCGGCATGTGGGATCCTCCCAGACCAGGGCTCGAACCCGCGTCCCCCGCATTAGCAGGCAGACTCCCAACCACTGCACCACCAGGGAAGCCCTGGAGGTTATTTTTATAAGAATTCTAATCAGGGAATGAAATCCTCCAAGGAAGAATTTCCTAACCTTGATTAAACTTAAGATTTTATAGACCCCCTTGAAATTGCACATAAAATTTTATGTGTGTGTTTGTATGTAAGTATAATTTTCATTAGATTCTCAATAGAGTCTGTGACCAGAAAGTTCCAGTCCAGATGTTAAGACATATTTTGACTGTAGTGACTGAAGAGGTATCCCTGAGACAGGCAATAAATGAGAAGAGTATGAAAGAAAACTAAAATCATCCAGCTAAGAATAAAGCAGATCAAACATTACCCACAGGAAGGTGAGAGTTAATTCTAAGAGGGAAGGAGTATAGAAAAAGAAAAGCAAAAAGCCAGAACTATACTATGATAGTTTTATGTGGTTAGAAGAGAAAGAAGAGCCAGTTAGTGAAAGAGATGGAGGAAAACCAGACAGACACGGAATCAACAGGGAGAGATGTTTATTTTGGAAACCAGTTAAGTATAAAATATAATTGAAAGGTCATAAAAGATGAGAACTGAGAAAAGGTAATTGGCTTGAGCCTAGGGAATTTGCCAGGAACTTTAAAGCAATGTTGGTGGAGTGTGAAACAGATCATATCATAAGGGGCTAATGTGTAGATAGTAGTTAGAAAAGGAAGGTAGCCTGAGTCAACCCCTGAAAATACAATAACAACAACAATAGTAATAATCATAGTTGAAATAATAGCAGCTAGGGCTTACCTGGTGGCGCAGTGGTTGAGAATCTGCCTGCCAATGCAGGGGACACGGGTTCGAGCCCTGGTCTGGGAAGATCCCACATGCCATGGAGCGACTAGGCCCGTGAGCCACAACTGCTGAGCCTGCGCGTCTGGAACCTGTGCTCCGCAACAAGAGAGGCCGCGATAGTGAGAGGCCCGCGCACCGCGATGAAGAGTGGCCCCCGCTCGCCGCAACTGGAGAAAGCCCTCGCACAGAAACGAAGACCCAACGCAGCCATAAATAAATAAATAAATAAATAAATAATTTAAAAAAAAATAGCAGCTAATGTTTTGAGCACTTATGTGTGTCAAGGCGCCATGAAGAACTTTTTTTCTTTTTTAATTGCTTTTTTTTCATTTAATCTTTACGTGAGGTGGATTCTATTATTATTGCCATTTTTGGATTACCAAATGAAGGTTTTGGGAGGTTAAGTAATTTGCTTAAGTTCACCTAGTTAGCAAGTTTGTAAAGACAGAATTTGAACCCAGGCAGCCTGACTCCTGAGCCTTCATTCTTAGCACCGTACTATTAAATACTAAAAGTATCTGCAACGCTGTAAAAGGAATGTGGAAGATTTCTATATAATGCTACGAAGTGGAGAAAAGAAGGGATAAACGTTTTTGTGTGAGATATATATACATATTTTTACATATAAAGTGAAACACAGAAAGGGTAAGCCAAACACTAATAAAAACAGTTACCTATAGGCAGAGGAAGGAAACAGGGATGGAAGCAAGTCTTCTCAGACTATATCTTATTACATTGTTTGGTTTTTATTTATTTTTGGCTGCGTTGGGTCTTCGTTGCTGCGCACGGGCTCTCTCTAGTTGCCGTGAGTGGGGGTGCTACTCTTCCTTGCAGTGCACGGGCTTCTCATTGCAGTGACTTCTCTTGTTGAGGAGCATGAGCTCTAGGTGCACAGGCGTCACTAGTTGTGGCACACAGGCTCAGTAGTTGTGGCGCACAGGCTCAGTAGTTGTGGCTCACGGGCTTAGGTGCTCCACGGCATGTGGGATCTTCCCAGACCAGGACTTGAACCCGTGTCCCCTGCATTGGCAGGTGTATTCTTAACCACTGTGCCACCAGGGAAGTCCCTTATTACATAGTTTTAACTTCAGCATCATATTAAACAACAGGTAAGTACTTTACATGATCAAAAAATAAGGTTAAATCAAACAGGAGAAAGAAAAATAACCCCTAATATTTGTAAACAAACACATAAATAATACTATCTTTATATCATGTTAGCAACACACCACACAGAACTAGCTTTTAAGTAACTTTAAAAGGTAGTATTTAGATAAAACATAGTATATTCTTAGGACAATATAATCTCAAGATAAAAAGAGCTGCAAAGAAATGTTAGCTTTTCAACTTCATCAGTAACTTTCTTGTTAGTAGTAGTATTAGTATAGCTATTTTGAAACTATTTCATGTGTATTGTAGGATAAAGCAAGTAATTTATGTTAATGTTAAGAACCAGGATCTTTTATGTAAGAGAAAAAGAAATACAAATATAAAAATCAAAGAAAAGTAATTCCTGTAATGCCAAATTTGAAAGGGAATGTATTCATTTATTTTTTTTTTCCTCACTTATTTCCTAGTCTGTCCCTGAAAAGGCTTAGAAACAGTACCAACCCAGTAGTAGAAAGTGCCTTGAGCACCCAGATACCATTCCCCAGTAAAAACAACCAAGGCTTCTTGAAAACAATTACTGATTCCTGGTTGGGGGCAGGAAGTATTCAAGATAAGCATCAGACATTTTTATTATGCCAGAGGCAACAAAGGCATTATTTCTGTGGTCATGTTTTAAAAAAAAAAACAGTATAAAGGGGTTCCCACTGGTCAAAGATGGGAAAATTTGAGCATCAAAATGAGCGATGACTATAGTTGATTGAAATAGTAGAACATATAAAAATCCATGCAGTCATTATGATACTTCAGAGAATCATAAAAGAGAGAGAGAAAAAAAAGCAAGCTAAAAAATAAACACAAATCTTACTAGTTATCATTGGAAGTAGCTAGTGCGCCATCCCCTTACTCTGAAAATTGTTACTTAATGAGGAAGAATTAAGCATTCATACTTCTTTATCTGTTTTAGTTGTATTTCAGTAGCTCTTACTGACAGCAGAAGAATTTCATCTAATAAATGTAGCAGGAATAAAACAAAATTAGAAAATCACAATTTTGTAACCCCAATGAAATAATTGATTAAGGTACCAATAAATATTAACATTAGTGCTGTGGTCTCAAAGTGTGGCCCCTGTTCCCATATCTTAAGCTTCCCCTGGGCACCTCTTAAAAATATATGAATTTTTGGGCCATTTCCAACACCTACTTTATCAGGAACTCTGAAGGTAGGTCCCAGTAATTTGTTGTAACAAACCCACTAAGGGTTCTGATGTACACTGGAGCTTGAGAGCCATATTAGGAGGAAGAGTGACGAGAATCTTTAATTGAAGGATCAAGGTATTACCACTCCCCCACCCCCAAACTCACTGATCAATCTTAGCATTCCTAAAAGCAGGAGAAACACGTTATATTTATCCAAGTAGATGCACCTATGACATATTCTCGCCACCCTCCAAAAAAATTAAACTTGAATCTATTCTATACTTTATTCTTGAATTCCAAATTATAGGAAATATGGAAGATAGAAGAATATGTTAAATAATATCATGAGGAAGCAAAGGGCAAATCCAGAAATTCTATAGGACAGCTGACCCAGTTTCTTTAAGAAGTCAGTAGCATGGGGAAAAAAAAAAAAAAAAAGGAAGGTGGGGGTGGCGGTGGGGGGCTGTTCCAGAATAAAAGGATTGCAAAGACAAAATAAGCAAATACAAAATATACATCTTATTTGGATCCTGACTCAAATAAACCAGCTGGGGAGATTTGAATTCAAACTGCATATTAGATGGTATTAAAAGTGTTGTTCATTTTGTTAGGTGTGATAATGGTACTGTGGTTGTGTAAGAAAATGCCATTTATTTTAGAGATACGTAAAAAGTATTTAGGGTGAAACAAAATGATTTGCCTTAGGTTACTACAACAAAAAAGAAGAAGGAAGGAAAGAAAGAAAAAAAGGATAAATGAAGCAAGTATGGCAAAATGTTGATAACTTTTAAATCTGGAGGATTCATTATATTATTGGGTTGGCCAAAAGGTTCATTCGGTTTTTTCCGTAAGATGGCTCTGGAAGCACTTAGTTGTCTTTAACTTCATTCAAAACAATTTTGCTAGATTGTATGTGACAGTTGTCACATCAGCATGCATTTAAAAAAAGACATCAAAATTGGCGAATTTTTGTGTAGCCATTTTAATATTAAAGATGGAAGAAAAAAAGGAACATTTTCAGCATATGCTTTATTATTTCAAGAAAGGTAAAAACGCAACCGAAATGCAAAAAAAGATTTGTGCAGTGTATAGAGGAGGTGCTGTGACTGATCGAACGTGTCAAAAGTGGTTTGCGAAGTTTCGTGCTAGAGATTTCTCACTGGACGATGCTCCACAGTCAGGTAGACCAGTTGAAGTTGATAGCGATCAAATCGAGACATTAATTGGGAACAATCAACATTGTACCACACAGGAGATTGCTGACATGCTCAAAAGATCCAAATCAAGCTCTAAAAATCATTTGCACCAGCTTGGTTATGTTAATCATTTTGATATTTGGGTTCCACATAAGTTAAGCGAAAAAAACCTTCTGGACCGTATTTCCGCATGCAATTCTCTACTTAAACGTAATGAAAATGTTCCGTTTTTAAAACAAATTGTGACGGGTTATGAAAAGTGGACACTACAATAATGTGAAATGGAAGAGATCATGGGGCAAGCGAAATGAACCACCACCAACCATACCAAAGGCCAGTATTCATCCAAAGAAGGTGATGTGTATATGGTGGGATTGGAAGGGAGTCCTCTATTATGAGCTCCTTCCAGAAAACCAAATGATTAATTCCAACAAGTACTGCTCCCAGTTAGACCAACCGAAGGCAGCACTTGATGAAAAGCGTCCGGAATTAGTCAACAGAAAATGCATAATCTTCCATCAGGATAATGCAAGACCAGATGTTTCTTTGATGACCAGGCAAAAACTGTTACAGCTTGGCTGGGAAGTTCTGATTCATCCGCCATATTCACCAGATGTTGCACCTTGGATTTCCATTTATTTAGGTCTTTACAAAATTCTCTTAATGGAA
This sequence comes from Balaenoptera musculus, assembly GCF_009873245.2. Classification (NCBI taxonomy): domain Eukaryota; kingdom Metazoa; phylum Chordata; class Mammalia; order Artiodactyla; family Balaenopteridae; genus Balaenoptera; species Balaenoptera musculus. Next base: position 22,665,882 of record NC_045792.1, read on the forward strand.
AAAATTTCAATTCCCTGGAAGACTGTAAAAGACACCTGGAACAGTTATTTGCTCAAAAAGATAAAATGTTTTGGGAAGATGGAATTATGAACTTGCCTGAAAAACGGCAGAAGGTAGTAGAACAGAAGGGTGAATACATTGTTCAATAAACTTCTTGGTGAAAATGAAAAATGTGTCTTTTATTTTTAACTTTAAAACCGAAGTCACTTTTTGGCCAACCCAGTATTTTCTCTACTTTCATGTATGTTTGAAACTTCTATAATAAAAAATTTTAAATTTAAAATGCAAAAATACTTATTAGGATATATTTATTCCTGTGCTAGCCTTTATCACAGTTTATTGTAATTGCCTGTTTACTTGTCTATCCCAGTATTTCTCAAATTATCAGTATTTCTCAAATTATCAGTATTGAAACACCAATTTTTTTGATTGGCCTGTCACAGACCATGATTTTTGTAAAACTACAATAAAAATCAGTTACCATAAGAGCAAAATTGGGGGGTGGGGGAGGACATACAAAATATAGCCTTAAAAAGTTTTGTTATTAAAACCAACAAACATAAAATTACATTTTACTTAATCAGAACACATGTAAATGTAGGAAAGAAGAATTTTTTAAACTGTATCCAGTCAACAAAAATACACACATAAGCAATTAGTATAGAGAATTGCTATTACACTCATAAGTTTGTTTTTTTTTAACATCTTTATTGGAGTATAATTGCTTTACAATGGTGTGTTAGTTTCTGCTGTATAACAAAGTGAATCAGCTATACATATACATTTATCCCCATTTCTCCTCCCTCTTGCATCTCCCTCCCACCCTCCCTATACCACCCCTCTAGGTGGACACAAAGCACTGAGCTGATCTCCCTGTGCCATGCAGCTGCTTCCCACTAGCTATCTGTTTTACATTTGGTAGTGTGTATATGTCCATACCACTCTCTCACTTCGTCCCAGCTTACCCTTCCCCATCCCCGTGTCCTCAAGTCCTTTCTCTACATCTGTATCTTTATTCCTGTCCTGCCCCTAGGTTCTTCAGAACCTTTTCTTTTTTTTTTTTAGATTCCATATATATGTGTTAGCATACGGTATTTGTTTTTCTCTTTCTGACTTACTTCACTCTGTATGACAGTCTCTAGGTCCATCCACCTCACTGCAAATAACTCAATCTCATTTCTTTTTATGGCTGAGTAATATTCCATTGTATATATGTGCCACATCTTCTTTATCCATTCATCTGTCGATGGACACTTAGGTTCCTTCCATATCCTGGCTATTGTAAATAGTGCTGCAATGAACACTGTGGTACATGACTCTTTTTGAATTATGGTTTTCTCGGGGTGTATGCCCAGTAGTGGGATTGCTGGGTCATATGGTAGTTCTATTTTTAGTTTTTTAAGGAACCTCCATATTGTTCTCCCTAGTGGCTGTATCAATTTACATTCCCACCAACAGTGCAAGAGGGTTCCCTTTTCTCCACACCCTCTCCAGCATTTATTGTTTGTAGATTTTTTGATGATGGCCATTCTGACCGATGTGAGGTGATATCTCGTTGTAGTTTTGATTTGCATTTCTCTAATGACTAGTGATGTTGAACATCCTTTCATGTGTTTGTTGGCAATCTGTATATCTTCTTTGGAGAAATGTCTGTTTAGGTCTTCTGCCCATTATTGGATTGGGTTGTTTGTTTTTTTGATATTGAGCTGCATGAGCTGCTTGTAAATTTTGGAGATTAATCCTCTGTCAGTTGCTTCGTTTGCAAATATTTTCTCCCATTCTGAGGGGTGTCTTTTCGTCTTGTTTATGGTTTCCTTTGCTGTGCAAAAGCTTTGAAGTTTCATTAGGTCCCATTTGTTTATTTTTGGTTTTATTTCCATTTCTCTAGGAGGAGGTGGGTCAAAAAGGATCTTGCTGTGATTTATGTCATAGAGTGTTCTGCCTATGTTTTCTTCTAAGAGTTTGATACTGTCTGGCCTTACATTTAGGTCTTTAATCCATTTTGAGTTTATTTTTGTGTATGGTGTTAGGGAGTGTTCTAATTTCATTCTTTTACATGTAGCTGTCCAGTTTTCCCAGCACCACGTATTGAAGAGGCTGTCTTTTCTCCACTGTATATTCTTGCCTCCATTATCAAAGATAAGGTGACCATATGTGTGTGGGTTTATCTCTGGGCTTCTATCCTGTTCCATTGATCTATAATTCTGTTTTTGTGCCAGTACCATACTGTCTTGATTTCTGTAGCTTTGTAGTATAGTCTGAAGTCAGGGAGCCTGATTCCTCCAGCTGCATTTTTCTTTCTCAAGATTGCTTTGGCTAGCCGGGGTCTTTTGTGTTTCCATACAAATTGGGTAATTTTTTGTTCTTGTTCTGTGAAAAATGCCATTGGTAGTTTGATAGGGATTGCACTGAATCTGTAGATTGCTTTGGGTAGTATAGTCATTTTCACAATGTTGATTCTTCCAATCCAAGAACATGGTATATCTCTCCATCTGTTTGTATCATCTTTAATTTCTTTCATCAGTGTCTTATAGTTTTCTGCATACAGGTCTTTTGTCTCCTTAGGTAGGTTTATTCCTAGGTATTTTATTCTTTTTGTTGTAATGGTAAATGGAAGTGTTTCCTTAATTTCTCTTTCAGATTTTTCATCATTAGTGTATACGAATGCAAGAGATTTCTGTGCATTAATTTTGTATCCTGCAACTTTACCAAATTCATTGATTAGCTCTAGAAGTTTTCTGGTAGCATCTTTAGGATTCTCTATGTATAGTATATAAGTTTTTTCTGTTACCATAATTAAGTAGTTTTTTAATGTGAATTGTGTGCTTTTTGCATGTTCTCTTTAGACCTTGTGCATTAATTTGAGCTTGGATTGATAACAGTGCCCCTCATGGGGATGATATACTAAACCTAAACTGATGTAATTTGCAGCCACAGGTTTTTGCCTCAGTTACTTTCTCATCTCTCAGCAGACAGTATAGTTTTGGAGGATGTTTACACTGCAGAAATCATAAAAAGTGGGGAAGGTCATAGATATGCTGAAATACTTGCTGAGATTTTCACTTAAGAAGTGAAAATACCATCTCTTTAAATAGTTGGTCTCTTAATCTCTGGAACATGGATGTTGTCATTTTTCTCACGGTGTGTTACAGTCTTATTGACATGTGATGACTGTAGCTTCAAACGGTAATTTTAGGTTCAGATATACCACACCTTTGTTTTTCAGACAGTCCCCTTCCTGCCAGGCTTCAAAGCTTTTTAACCCCCTTGGCTGTAGCAGTTCCAGTTTGGACTGATCGCTTCAAAAAACAATTACTGTAGATTCTACTGTGCTTCCCAAGACTCATTTTGTAGGCCATAGTTCGGGTTATTTTTCCACATATATTAACTTGTACTTGTTCACATTGGATCTGTTAGGTTTCTCTGTGTTGTCGAAATCTCAAAAATCTTTCCCATTGACCCAATGATGCAGAATTTTCAACAGGAAGAAATTTTGTCTATTTGGGGAAGTCAATCATTTGTGAAAAAATTGTCTCATTTAGTGATAGATACAGTTTAAGTAGCATTTGTGTAGAATCTTAGGAAAGATATTACTAACTAGCCAAAAGATAATCCCTTACAGAAACCATATTGCATTCCCCTTAGGAATTTCTGTTTGCCCAAGGATCCAATCCTTTATTAGATTTCCCAGCTCATCCAGTATAGAAACGAAGCTCTGGTTTACTCTTGTGAATAGAAAGCACACTGTTCACTTGCCAGTTTACTTAGACATAGTTGCTCTGATACCAGTTTGCACATTTTGGCTGAAGTCTACATATTTGTTCTTTAGTGATCCTTTTTTCCCCTTCACAAGTATGAATGGCTACTGTGTGTGCTCTGTAAAGGCAAAGGGGAGTTGTGACGAGCTGTTCATCTTGGTTTGTGATACTAGCAGATATAGAAAAATATACAAAATGTTCACTTACATTTTAAAGCCTGTAACATGTAGAGTATAGTACTCCTACTCCACACTTTTATAATACTGTTTTTGGAACGTTTCATGATACCATCCATATTAAGACACTAGTCAGACAAGTATTTAGTAAGTACTTCACCTGTGCTGTTTCGTGCATAGTGCTAAGCAGTGTGGGGAGTGCAGAAGAGAATGACATGGCCCCTATCCTCAGGAAGCTTCAATGAAGGTATCTTTTATTTTCTTATATACAGAGTGTTAGAATTAGGGCTGTATGTGTCTGCGTGTGCACCCAGATGTGCACGCGCATTGAGATATTATGATATATATACAGATAATTAAAGTGTGAGGCAGTGTGTTGTTTTAAGTGATAAGGAGTTCAGAGGAAAGAGATTATTACTACCTGAGTGATGAGGGACTGTTTTAGGGCAAGGTGGCATTTGAGCAGGGTTTTGGAAGGATAGTTAGGATTTCAGCAGGAGTCTAGTAAAGAAGCTTGTTACAGTTTTAAAAAAGTTTTTTCAGAGGTTCTAGTTCCAGATCAGCCATTCACTTACCAGTTGTCTGAATTCAGCCAGATTACTTAATGACTCTGATCTTCAGTTTCCTCATCTACAAAATAGGAATTAGAGTAGTAGTTATCATAGAGGGCTTTTAAGAAGATTAAGTGAGATACTGTGACATGAACATGCTTTATAAACTGTAAAGTACTGTACAAATGTTAGTAAATTTTATAATAAATATTGAGGATGGCATGAGCCAAGGCATGGAATTTAAAAACTAGTAAAACCAAAGCCTAGAGCAGAAAATATGTGAAGGTGACTATAAATATTGTTTCACTCATACAGTTCCTAACTTCATAAAATAATCTTAAATAGGAAAGCCTTTCAGGGTTTATGTTGACCCCCTTTCCCTCAAAAGACCATTTCAGGGCTTCCCTGGTGGCGCAGTGGTTGAGAATCTGCCTGCCAATGCAGGGGACACGGGTTCGAGCCCTGGTCTGGGAAGATCCCACATGCCGCGGAGCAACTGGGCCCGTGAGCCACAATTACTGAGCCTGCGCGTCTGGAGCCTGTGCTCCGCAGCAAGAGAGGCCGCGATGGTGAGAGGCCCGCGCACCGCGATGAAGAGTGGTCCCCACTTGCCACAACTAGAGAAGGCCCTCGCACAGAAACGAAGACCCAACACAGTCATAAATAAATAAATAAATAAATAAAAGACCGTGAATTTCTTAAAAAAAAGACCATTTCAGAGGGCTTTTAGATCTTCAGGTAAAACTTGAATAAACTGTAATGTTTAGTTTTATTGAATTCATACAGAATTAATTCATACAGAATTAATTTTCAAATAAACTGCTTTAATAGATATTATAACATAGCACAAAAATAGCTGATGTATCTTGCACAGTATATTTGTTTAAAGAACATGGTTTTGAGAACAAGTCTGCATGTTTTGGGGTATATCAGAATTGCTCCACTGATTAGGAGAACAGGGTACAAATTATTTAAGTTACTTTCAGGGACCATCGTATCTCCTTTTACAGGTGGTTTGTACAATAACTTCATGAATCGTTGTTTAAAGGAAAGATATCCCTCGTCTGATGAGATGTCAGAATTTATTCATGTTCTTTGTTTTAAATAAATTTTATTTTTAAAATGTGGTTAGGAAAAATATTCAATAAATTTTTCAACAAAGAACAGAGAGAGTGTTTGGGCTTTAAAAGACATTTTTTTAATTGAAGTATAGTTGATTTATAATATGATTAGTTTCAGGTTTACAACATATTGATTCAGTATTTTTACAGATTTTACCCCATTTAAAGTTATTACAAAATATTGACTATATTTCCCTGTGCTGTACAATATATCCTGGTTGCTTGTTTATTTTATACATGGTAGTTTGTATCTCTTAACCTAAAAAAGCATTTTGAATTGTACTGTGAATATTATGCCAGTTGCTATTGTCTGGTCCTGGGCTCTCTCCACTTATCTGGGCTCCAGTGAAAATATGATTGGAATTACTTTTCTCAGGGCAAGGAACTTGGAAAACAGCGTTTTACTTGAACACTAACTCTCATTATTAAAGGAACTTTTTTTGTTGTTTGTTTACTGTATGATATCACTTACATGTGGAATCAAAAAATACAAGAAACTAGTGAATATAATGAAAAAGAAGCAGTCTCAGATATAGGGAACAAAGTAGTGATTACCACTGGGGAGAGGGAAGGAGGGAGAGACAATATAGGGGTAAGGGGATTAAGAGATACAGACTATTAGGTATAAAACAATCTACCAGGATATATTGTACAACACAGGGAATATAGCCTATATTTTATAGGCTAACTATAAATGGAGTATAACCTTTAAAAATTGTGAATTACTATATTGTACACCTGTAACTTACATGATAGTGTACATCTACTATACGTCAATTAAAAAAAAAAGACCAACCCTCTCATTTTATGATTGAGGAAGTTGAGGCACAGAGAGGAAAAGGCACTTAGCCAAGGCCTTGAACTTGAGTCTCTGTGTGCTGTATTTCCCTTCATTCATTCTTTTATTGTTATTGTTATTAACTAATTTTGAGATTCTAAAAGAACTTTTTGAGGGAAAAAAAAAAATCCTGAATACTAATAGTGGGGTTTCTTGGTGTGTGTGAATAATTCTCAATTCTTTCTTCTTTTACAGACTACCTTGCTAATCACGGCCGGTTAAATGAGTCTGAGGCGAGGCGCAAATTCTGGCAAATCCTGTCTGCTGTTGATTACTGTCACGGTCGGAAGATTGTGCACCGTGACCTCAAGGCTGAAAATCTCCTGCTGGATAACAACATGAATATCAAAATAGCAGGTAACTGGGACACAGCTGGCTCTAACGTGATCAGATATGAGCCATGGCACTCAGGGTGCAGAAACAGACCTGCAGGCAGAGATGCAGGAGCCTCCACCCATGACATCAAGCACTCTCAGAGTGTATTTTATTCATTTCCTTAGTCCTATGTGTAATAATGAAAAGTAAGGGAAATAAGTTCCTTATCAACGCACACCGTGGCAAGACTATGACTGGGGTCTGATTTGTATCCTCAGTCTGATTTGTGTTCAGGCCCCTTTGTGGCACTCCACTGGGTGTGTGAGTGATTGGAGGGGCTGATAGGGCTGGAGGAGTAGCATAGGTTGCTGGTGCTCTACCCTGCTCTCTTAATTATGACCGGTGGCTGCAAAGAGGTTGTAGACAGAAGAATGACAAAGGAGGTAACAGCAGTAGAATGAGAAGTACTGGCGACACAAAAGCACCTTGCCTTCTTCTGATACAATAGGGTTTTGATTTATAACATGGAGACTAACGATTATTTTGCTAGTTTTCCTCCTACCCTTTTCACAGTTGGCAAAATCTTTTATAAATATTTTATATTCCAAGTTTCCTTTTCACATGGTCAAAAACTCTCATTCAGTCAATAAATATTTATGTGTCAGGTACTGTGCTATGCTAGGTACTAAGGATACAAATCAAAAAGTCATTTCCTGTGATCTTAAAAGTCTGGTGGGGAAATAAGAATAATGAAAATACAATATAACAGTTGCCCAAAAATATAGGTACAGAGTGCAATAGGAATATAGATGTAGGAACATCAGTCTACCTGAGAAGTCAGGAAGCTGCACAAAGAAGGAACTCTTTGAATTTAGGCTTGAGAGATGAGTTAGAAGCTTGCCAGGGAGATAAACAGAAGTAGGACAGGCGAACCGTGTAAATAACCGCAGGTACAAGAGAGAGAAAGAGATTGAAATTGTAATGGTGGGGAACCATTGCTCAATATTAGTTAAATGTAAAATCTGTAGTTGTGGGGGATTGATACAGGAAGAGCAGGTAGGCGAAGATCAGAATATGAAAGGTCTTGAAGGCCACGAAAAAGATTTTAGAGTTTATTCTGTAGGTAATAGGGAGCATAGCCTATCGGAAATTTTAGGGCGGGGATGCAGATGAAGTGGGACTGGGACAAGGTGATTAGATTTGCATGTTAGAAAGATGTCTCTCTGGCCACAGAGTGAAGGTAGGTGGGAGATGGGGGTGAGACTGAAGACAGGAAAACTGATCAGGAACCTAATGCAGTAGTCCAATTAAGAGAATGTGGGTGTGTGCTAGAGTACAGCAGTAGAGGTTGTAGGTGTGGGAAGGAGAGAGAGAGATTTATTTTGGTTAGGGTTTGGAGGAAAATAAGGGGCACAAAGCAAAAGCTTAGCAAAGTTGCAAGCGGTGGTGTTTTGTCTTAGGGTATTAAAGAGGGACAGAGGCATCCACATGAGAGAAGCTGACCAAGAAGTGGTTGACTAGCTAGGCTGGATACTCACTGGACTCACTAAGTTTAGGGAGAAAACAACTGCCTTAGTTTGCTGCACTGTGGTATAAAATATAAGTGAAAAGCCTCTGATTTGTACATTTAACTGGTTTATTTCTATGCCATTTATCGTTCATTTCCAACTTGGGCATTTTAGGGAAGGCAAATAATCTTTACTTACTTTAACTTTTACTTACTTTAATTTTAATAATTAATTTTAAACGCCAATGTCACATTTGTTTCAGGGAAGTAATGGATTTTTCATTCTGTAGTCTGTGATTTTTTTTTTTTTTCCTAATGGAATTGCCTGAATGAGAGTGTTTTTTAAGTTAATTTGCTACATTCCCATTATGTTTGAAGATTTGTACTGATTTTTCTTTTTTGTTTTAAAAATACATTATTAGTGTTTCTGTAATTTATAATGTATGTTCATTTCTCCCAGTTTTCCTTCTTCTTTTGGCCCTTCCATTGGTCTCATTCATTTCACTCCATTTTGCAAACTTTCTGTAATGCACTTCACTGTAATTTTTTGTTTACTTCTCCTTGAGAGCATCAGCTGCCCTAAAATTGTCCTTCTCAGAGACGACTCTTGTTTTTTTGAAGTTCTTTACTCTGTAGAAAGAAGGGGAAACCCCTGCTTCACCTTTACATTCCTTTATCGCCAAAACAAAACTTTCACAAAAACAGTACCTTAAAGGAGTTCTGGGAGTCATTTCAGGCAGAGAAAGAAAGGTTAGAGGTGGGAGTCATATGCTATAGGAATTACAGTGTCAAAATAGAACATCAAAAAACCTTGCAAACAAAATATGCAGAATATTCCATTAAGGTTATAACCAAGTTTTGCCTGGCTGTAATAGTGTCTTCTGTAATTCTGGCCTATAGTATAGGTAGATAAACCCAGTATTTCTGTCATTATGTGAAATCTAGTTATTTGTTTGTTTTTGCTATTTTTATTCTTGAATATCTGAAATTCAAGGCCTTCTAATTTTTATCTAGAAGACAGGTAAAATCTCAGAGACCTAAAGTTGTTCTCTCTGGTTAAGCTAGTATCACAGAAACATTTATTGAGCCTTCATTATTTGCAGGTACTCTGTTTTCAGATGAAAAAACTGAAACACAAAGAGATTAAATAACTTCCTAAGGCAACTCAGATAATAAGTAGCAGACCTGGAATTCAAGCCTAGATCTCTCTGACCACAGTATCTGTGCTTCTTCCACTACACCATGTTGTATTTTCCAAACATTGTTTGTCAGTTATCCCTCAAGGAGTACTCACTAACTGAATTTTGGGTTTCATCATTCTATATTTATACATTTAGTGTCCTTAATTCCATATCTCACAAGTGGATACACACACACACACACATACATGTACACGCAGTATAGCTAAGCGTTCAAGTTTCTTGTTGCCCACATTTTTTTCTCTGTCATCCTCACCACCCTTTACCCCAAATTTTGGCAAATGTTTATTAAACATCTACTATGCTCCTGGGCTAAATTCTGGAGATTCAAATATTTCAAGACAAAAACAACAGCAATACAAAAACACTCAACTCTGCCCTTACCTCAAGGAGTTAATCCAGAACCAGACCTTTCAGTAAATATAACATAAAAAGATAACTGTCATACAGGCTATGAGGCTGGGAGGAAGACTAACTCGCCTGAAAGAATCAGGAAAATGATTAGCTAAGACTTGATTAAGAAGGAGGCATTTGTGGTGGGATTGGGGGAGAGAAGGAGAAAGGAGGAGAGTTCATTGAGGGGGTGAGGTAGGGACGGCAGCTCCAGGCAAATGGATGAGCACGTGCAAAGGCAGGCAGGCCAGAGGACTCAAGGTGTGTAGGGAAACTACAGACCAGAGCTACTGGAGCGTAAGTGCCAGTGAGGAATGATAGGAACAGAGCCTGGTCAGGTCGGCAGAGCCTGGTCAGGTCGGCAGAGCCTGGTCAGGTCGGCAGAGCCAGATCAGGTCGGCAGAGCCAGATCAGGTCGGCAGAGCCAGGTCAGGTCGGCAGAGCCTGGTCAGGTCGGCAGAGCCAGGTCAGGTCGGCAGAGCCTGGTCAGGTCGGCAGAGCCAGATCATAGAGGGTTCCACATGCCATCAGAAGTTTAGATGTGTTCCAGTGCTGTGAAGGAACTTCTCCAGGGTATATATTTTTATCCATAGATTTTTGTAACTTTTTTATGGCCCTGCTTCCCTTTAAAAATATCATCTTCTGATCTCTGAGGATTCTCCTTGAATTTTAAAGAAATCTAATACGTGTAGGAAAGATGGGACTCCATGGAAAAATTACAAAACCTCAGAATAAAATACAAAATTATTCTCTTAAATTGTACTATATCTCTGTTTATTCTGCTTATGAAGATCTCTTTAATCGCTAAATGGGCTGAATAAATGAACTGTTTTAACCATCTTGTATGTTGAAGTTGAAGAGAAGTGCAAACCAAAACTAGATTTAAATTAAAACATTTGTCTCCGTTTATAAGACAGAAAATGGAATAGAAGTATCAGACGTGGTTCATTTTAATAAACACAGAAACTTGGCTTTGAAATCAGCTTCTCGTTTATGCTCCTCCAGCGGGTAAAAACTTCAGACACTGGTGGGCCATGAATTCACCCACATCTGTGTGTGCTCATCGCCTCAGTTATGAGACCTACAGCCGTCACAAAATATGAGTGTTAGGATATTCAGAGTAAGAGGCAGAATGCAAAGAAATTTTGGCTTTCATTAGTTGTTTTTTTTTTATATAAATGTATTTATTTATTTTTGGCTGCGTTGGGTCTTCATTGCTGCGTGCGGGCTTTCTCTAGGTGCCGTGAAGGGGGGGCTACTGTTCGTTGTGGTGCGCGGGCTTCTCATTGTGGTGGCTTCTCTTGTTGCGGAGCATGGGCTCTAGGCGCGCGGGCTTTGATAGTTGTGGCACACAGGCTTAGTTGCTCTGCGGCACGTGGGATCTTCCCGGACCAAGGCTCGAACCCGTGTCCCCTGCATTGGCAGGCGGATTCTTAACCACTGCACCACCAGGGAAGTCCCTTTCATTGGTTTTGATAATTGCAGTACTGTTTCCTCCACGCTATTTTGGCTATGACTATTTAGGCATTAACTTGAGAGTAAATAGATGAAAGACATTTAGTTTTATTCTTCAACTTTCCTCATCTGAAATGTTTATAATGAATACTTAGATAAGCATTAATATGTATGAATTACTCGGAGGAGGTTTTCAGAAAATATCACAATTCAAACAAGGCTTCTCATAAAGAATGTGGAGTTTGATATCAGACAGTTCTGGTACAAATTCTGGCTGTGCCATTAGTAGCTGTGTGACCTTGGGCTGATTAATTAACCTCACTGTGCCTAGGTTTCCAAATCTATTAAACAGAGATTAATCCATTTCTCAGGAACATTGTAGGGATTAGTGATAATGTTAGACACAGAGAGGTCATAGGTAAGATTATGGGCTCTAGAGCCAAGCTACCTGGATTTGAACCCTGGCACTGCACTTACTAGCTGCATGACCTTGGACACATTACCTAACCTCTCTGTCCTCAGTTTCCTTATCAGTTAAGAGGGAATGACAGAAGTTCATATCTCATAGTGGTTATTAGTAAATATTTGCAAAGTTCTTAGAACAGTGCCTGGTACATAGTTAGTGCTGGTTAAGGTTTCGTTAAATAAATTGAGGGCTTTTTGTTTTGTTTTTTAATATATTTATTTATTTACTTATCTATTTTGGCTGCGCTGGGTCTTAGTTTCAGCATGCAGACTTCTCAGTTGCAGCATGTGGACTTCTCAGTTGCGGCATGCAGACTCTTAGTTGCGACATGAGGGCTCCTTAGTTGTGGCATGTGAACTCTTAGTTGTGGCATACATGCAGGATCTAGTTCCCCGACCAGGGATCGAACCCAGGCCCCCTGCATTGGGAACACGGAGTCTTACCCACTGGACCACCAGGGAAGTCCCAAATAAATTGTTAATTAAGGTTCCTGGCACCATGTAAACACTCATAAAATGTGGCTATTATTTGTATTCAGTGTATAATTGATTCCATGTGAAAACAAATTCTGAAAAGTTTGATAGCCATATAACCCCCCCATCGTGTATTTTTTTTTAATTACCAAGGTTTAAAGCCTTATTAATACAAATCTCAGAGGTACAAGGAAAGTTTATCATTTATATTCTAAATTGTCTCTGCTTGATATAAATTAATTTTTTTTTCTTAGCGGGACCTTCAGTGTAATTAGTAATGTGAAATAAGCCTGATTAATCTGACCTGTGCATCACAAGTCACTTGTCTTTAGCCCAAGAGGAATGCTTCCCTTCTGAATTGACTATGATCTCTGAGTAGCCCATCATCTCTCATGATTGCTTCTAACAACCTTCCTGCTTATTAGAAGACCTTGAGACAGGGTTTCTGTATATATAATTCTAGTTTTGTGCCCTGGAACCGAAAAAGGGTGGGAGAGGCTGGAGCAGGTTTTGTTAGTAAAATATTTATTAAAAGTCTTCCATTTGTTATCTTCCTGCCACTAGTATTATGTAAAATGTGCAAAGAGCTTTTGCATCAACAGACATAATGAGACCTTGTCGTTATCCTTCAAGCCTACTTAGCACTAGCCGCACATTAAGCCTGGAATATGGAAGACAGCTCAAAGGGTTTTGTTTCCTTCTGTTTTGTGTTTCCTCTCTTCATCTCCCTCCTCCTCCCCACTCCATTTTGGGCTGAGGAAGAGCGTTTATTTGCTTCTTAGCTCACTGAACTCTCTCATTGGACAAATAGACGTCTCACAGTGGTCAGCAGGATCACATTTCATCTCAGCTGTGATGATTGTTCTTGTGTCCTCTTGTCAGGTAGGGAGGGAATGACTGATGTTTGAAAGTAAACTGTGCAGCTGGCCTCTTGCTGGTGGGCAACAAGGTATGCAGTGACGTCAGCGTTGGCTGATCGGCATTCAGTTCGTGCAGTGGGTCAGCTCCGTCTCCACACTCTACTACCTTTCATTTGTCCGCTTTCATTTCCTCATAATTGTCTTCTTCGTTCCTATTATAATAACTACAAAAGATGTGTAACTCTTCAGCAAGACTGGATATCTGAATTCTACTGGTAATTTTAGAAACAAGGATAAATTTAACCCTAAAACCATCTGCTTCTCTGTAGGAGGATTTTTAAAATTATAAATTAGACATTATAGCACACTGCTGGAGATTAAAAATTGCCTTGGTTGTGTTGATTCCTAGAAATCATTTACTTTCTCTTAGCTTGACGATGGGTTTTCAATGTTTTGTTTGCTTTTTTCCTTTTTAAAATAATGACTTAACTGTTTACCTAACGACTTCTATTTAGTCTTTGTTATTTAAATATTAAATCTTGAAAGTATTTAGTAATTATAATTATTTTGCAACAGTAAACAGCGACAAACTGTTTAACATCTATATCTTTTTCACAACCTGTTTCATTCTTTATTTCCCGGCTACTGGAAGAGTGGTCTGGGGACCAGCATGAGCATCACTTTGGATGTCTGTTAGAAATGCAGACTCTCAAGCCCACCCCTAGGCCTACTGAATCAGAATCTGCATTTTAGCGGGTTCCCCAGGTGATGTGTATGCATGCTAATGTTTGATCTATTTCACTCCGACAGTATTCACTAATGTGCTTTGTTCCCATCAGACAGTAATCAGCTTATTTACTCTGTGTAAGGCCCTGTTATTCCTAAAACATTAGCCCTTTGCTAATGACGTTTGGGCACTGATAATTTATGTAATTTAGTGACGACAGTAATAATAATTGATTTTTGTTATCAGGAAGATTCAGGTCAGTCACTTTCAAAATATAAAGCAGAAAACAATAATAACAGTTCTAATACTGTTTTCAAATATATCCATGGTCTGTTACTAGTTAGATAAGAGGTAATTAGAAGACTCAGCTTTTAAGGCCAAGTTGATTTCCATGAGAGTCAGTCAACACTAATTAACCTGTTCTGTGTTTAGAGACTCTACCCCAAACACTCTCTTCTATCAACCTTTTAGGCCACACAGAAACCAGGTGAGAAAATAGGGATATATCAGGAAATCTCAAAACTAACGTTAAAGTAAAACCTTGGAGTACATGCCTTAGCGTTGTAGGGATAGGAACATAAATCATCTCCACATGAAAAGGACAAGATGTGTCTATTTTAACACATTCTTAAAATCAATAATTTCTGAAATGAATGTAGGTGTATATTTGACATTTACTTTGCAAACATCTTAATTATTCCCATTCACTTATTAAGGATGCTTTTAACATAGCATTCAATATTGTAGAGATGAGAAAGCCCTCACTTGTCAACTTCTGCTAGCAGAGGGATAAATTAGAAAATCTCTCATCTCTATATAATGTAAAGGATTTTTCCTGGGCTTATAACAGCCTTATCTCCAATTTTAAGTTGGATTAAACTTCTCTGACTATGAGGCCTTACAACAAAAAAAATAAAAACAACTTCTCTGACTAGTGACGTTCTTAGAACATCTGTGGTATAGTAAAAAAAAAAAAGAACACCTGGCTTGGAGTTCAAAGGCCCTGTATTTGAATACTGGCTAAGCCACTTGCAGCTGTAGATATTTGGGCAATTCTGTTAACTACTTTCAGCTTCAGTTTCCCCCTTTGTAAGGTAAGGACATTCATACCTCACAGGGCTGTCATCATGATTAAATGAGATAATATATACAAAAATACCAAGTGTGTAATGCCTAGTCCAAAGTAGGCAAGACATAAATGGTTTTCGGATTTGATTATAACTCATACACCATGTTGAAGGACTAGTTGTCATTTTGTTTCAAAAACTTCTTATGATTTCATACCTTAAAATTGTGAAGCTAAGAGGTTCTTTGAGAAAGATTTGTCTTTTCCCTACTGTGCTCAAGAAATGTTGAAAATCTTGATTGATCTGACAAATTCAAGGTATATTATGAGTGAGAGTTCAAGCAATTACTCCCACCAATTACTCCCATACAAATGACAGATTACCGCAGAGGAAAAAAACTTCTTTATACCTTCAAAATTTTGTCAGAGTTGTTTAGTCAATCATGCATGAATAAAAATAGTATCAAAATAATGCTAGTCTGAACCCTGAATTGGAGTGAGAAGTATCAGTATGAATTCATGGGTTATTGTTTTTTCTTAATACATGTACATATAGACAGGCACAAAAACAAATACAGCAGTGTCTGTGTGTGTGTGTGTGTGTGTATACACTGATAAGCATTCATACGTATATTTCCTCTGTTTGATGACAGGGCCTAGACTCAGTGACAGCCCAGCTGCAGTGAGTACATCTAGGTCTTAGTCTTGGTTTCTAAATACCATTCCTCTGTAAAAGGAATCAGGGCTCCTTGGAAAAGCAGTTGATTCCTGGGATGGGGCAGGAAAGTACAAGGTGAGCCTGGAACATCTTCTGGTACCAAGAGATAAGGAAATACTTAAAATAAAATGAAATTTTAAAAGGATGGGGGCATGTTGAAAGGATACAAGAGCCAACCTGAATTAGCTCCTAGTGGCCAAAGCTGGAACTATTTAAGCATCAAAATAAATAACAATAGTATTGAATTATAACCCAAAGAATAAAATAAATACTTATGATGAATATAATATGACAGTATTGTAAAAAATAAACAAATAGTTTAATGAATAAATAAATAAGATGTGAAGAAGGGACAACTCTTGAAGAGTTGTAATTAATAACTGTAGAAGAAATGAGGGAAATGAAAGCTCACTGTTAGAGCACCACAGTAATCATTGCTGCAATCAAGATCTGCCAGTGAATGCTAAATTAATGGGTGAAAGTTTAAGGAGAAACAGGGTATATGTAGACTCAATGTATCTTTAAAATATTTATTAATCTCAAGGGGAAAAATGGTAACTTTATAATGGGGTAACCCAGAAGACACCACCTTAATCCATAGATCAAGGTTAACTCCACCAATAATTAAGCCATAATACCTGCACCCCCTCATGTGATGCCCTGAGAAGAGCACTTCACCTCTGTGATGTTCTTCCCAAAAAGCAATCATTTTAATCTAATCATGAGAAAACATCCAGCAAACCCAAACTGAGAGACAGTCTACAAAATACCTGACCAGCACTGGTCATGGTCAAGAAAGACAAGGAAAGACTGAGGAACTGTTAGAAATTAGAGAAGGCTAAGGAGTCAGGACAACTAAGTGCATTGTGGAACCCTGCACTGAGAGAGGACGTTAGAGAGAACACTGGCGAAATGTTAATGAAGTCCATGGTTTAATTAATAGTACTGAATCAGTGTTACTTTTTTTTTTAATTAATTAATTTTTTTTTTTTTTGACTGTGTTGGGTCTTCGTTGCTGCGCGTGGGCTTTCTCTAGTTGCGGCGAGCGGGGGCTACTCTTCGTTGCGGTGCACGGGCTTCTCATTGCGGTGGCTTCTCTTGTTGCAGAGCACAGGCTCTAGGTGCGTGCAGGCTTCAGTAGTTGTGGTGCGCAGGCTCAGTAGCTTGGCTTATGGGCTCTAGAGCGCAGGCTCAGTAGTTGTGGCACACGGGCTTAGTTGCTCCGAGGCATGTGGGATCTTCCCGGACCAGAGCTTGACCCCGTGTCCCCTGCATTGGCAGGCAGATTCTTAACCACTGCACCACCAAAGAAGCCCAGTGTTACTTTCTTAGTTTTGATAATTTTACTAATATAGTTATGTAAAATGTTAACATTAGGGGAGGAAGTTGGATGAAGGGCATAGGGAATTCTCCTCACTTTATTGTTGCAACTCTTCTGTAAAACTATTTGGAAATTAAAAGTTAAAAATATCAAAGTGAATCCAACATAGCATGGCATACATTCTATGACAGAGAAACAGGAAGCAAAAAAGTGTCTGAGGGACACAGCAGCCATCATTTGAGGTATTAACTTGTAGATCAGAACATTAGAGAAGACATTAAACTAGACATTAAACTTTCCTTTCCAGCAAAGCCAGGCTGGGTCTGGGTCTAGCATAGAGAGGAATGCCCATGTGACTGTTTTCATAATACTTTTCAAAAGTCAGGTGTTAATGTGGGGTCTTTGATTATTCTCTGTTGTTATGAGACTATCTTCTGTGTTTGCACAGTGGTTGACACATGTATGCACTCAAATGTTTAATGAAGGAAGCAGTGAATTTGGTTGGTGTGATGAAACAATAAATACCCATTCCACATGAATAAATAGTGATAAGAAAGAAATCCTGGGACTTCCCTGGTAGTCCAGTGGCTAAGACTCCACACTCCCAATGCAGGGGGCCCGGGTTTGATCCCTGGTCAGGGAACTAGATCCCACGTGCTGCAACTAAGAGTTCGCATGCCACAACTAAAGATCCCACACGTGGCAACTAAGACCTGGAGCAGCCAAATAAATAATAAATAAATTTTTAGAAAAACATTAAAGAAAAGAAAAAAGTCCTGCATAGCTCTGCCGTTTTCGTATTTCATCCCTCTTGCTCGCCCCTCATTTCACTATATGCTTTTAGGCAGAAAGCTGCAGACTGTGAATGAAGCAAATTGTACAGATTCCTGTGAAGAGATAAAAAGGCTTTTATTTTTAAGTGTTTTCCCATTGCCACTTCTTAAACCTGACAATTATTAACCTGCTCAAAAATAGCTACATATCACTGTACCAGAGAAAGACATAAAGGTGGTTAACAAACAGTGAGAGCTCTGTAGTCAGACTTGGTAAGTCTGCAATTTAGTGTAAGCTCTAGCAAGGTACTTAACTTTCTACCCTCACTCTCTCCTAAAATAAGGATACCTCATGGGGTTACTAAGAAGAAATTATCTTAGGAGAGCTTAGATCAGCTTCTGACACTTTTAAAAGAGACAATGACAACATATTCATTCAGCAAACCTTTATTGAACAGCTGCTGTGTGCTGACAGCATACTAAGTTCTAGGGGTACAGACATATGTCATTTCCCCCCTTCTCTACTCTCAAGGAGTTTAGTCTGATAGAGAAGGCAGATAAGTAAAACAAGAAGAAGAATTGCTATTCTTCTCTTCTGTTGAGTAGCTTACTCAGTGGCTACCTGTTTATTGAGCACCTGCTTAGTTTCAATAGCAAGCCTAAAGCATTATTATGTTATCTACTTATGATGTAAGTGTACTTATCTACATATACTCACTTATTGTGAGTATATGTTACTCATAATAACTTTGTGAAGTGTAGACAATGTCCCCATTTTGCAAATGAGGAAACCAAGGCTGAGAAATTAAGTAATTTGCCCGAGATCACACAGCTAGGTGGAAAACCCAAGATTTGCCTGACTCCAAAGCTTTCCTTAACCCATACATCAGATGATTACAAATAAAATATTTAAGTGCTTTGACAGGGTTATAGAAGACATCTACATAAATGCTATTATAATAATTTTAATGAACCTGATTTTCTTTCGGTGCTTCTTTTAATGTTCCTACAGACTCAAGTTCCTGTTTTCTTCAGTTACCTACAGGAAATAGAAGTAACATCTGTTTAGTACCCTTTTTCTTCTAAGTTAACAGGACGCTTTCTTTGTCCCAGATGTGTACAGCCAAGGTTGAGACTAGGCTACTACAGGCACCATGGTTCTTTCCTAGTTTTTGCTCTCTTCCTGCCTATGGAGTGTCCAGTGAGAGAGCCTAGGGGAGTAAAGAGTCCAGGCCGCCTTCCTGACAGACCTCTGTCCCAGTCACTCTTTGAGTTCGTTCTACAAGAGTCGGGGGAGGTTCAGAATGAAGGAGTTCTGGAATGACTCTGAAACGTTAAAACATTCCAATGCTATTTAGAGAGTATTCTCAACTTATATGTGCTAAAACTCATCCTGTGATTATGGTTTAAAGTACAGCAATTATTGGACCTATTTCATGATCTCCAAACACACTTCCCAGAGCTTCTTGGGCTTTTCTGTGTGAGTGAAAGTAACATTTTCCTCTTTAAATGTTATTTGAACATCTAGTCCTTGGATCGTTTGAGAGTATAGTTTTTCTAGAAAATTAGAAACACCTATCAATATGGACACATGGGTTGTGATGTGATGTGAGTGGTTAGTTCTAGAGGTGGAATTGAGAAGATAAGACCTCTCTGACAGTCATTTTGGAAAGCCGAGCGTAGGCCTGAACTGCAGTTACGTTGTGGAGGGAGGTGTTCTCATCACCTCGTACTCCTGGATGCCAAGGACAGGCCACAGCTGTGTTCCTCCAGGTTTAGATGCACCATCTCTTTCCCCACATGCACCATCTTTTCTCTTGTGAACCCTTAAGCTTCTCCACACTTTCTTTACCCTTCCTGTGTATTTTCTCAGGACCCTTTTCTCTGAAAGGCAGTAATTGGTAATGATGGCTTTGGGAGCTGACACTTCACATCTACTGTGCTCCAGGAATTTTACATTCTTAGTCTCATTTAATCCTCACGGCATCCTATCTGGGTAGGTGGATTATCCCCACACTTATAGATACAGAAAATAAGGTTCAGGAAAATTAAATAATTTACGTAAGGGCCTTGAGGCTAGAAACTGGCAAAACTGGAAATCAGCTGTAGGTCTCCCTAGCTTCATAGATCGTTCTCTGCCATGAGGCTGTGGTGTTGGGGATCATGACTGTTTCTGTTACTACTGCTTATGTCAGGGAGCTAAGAGAATGCCTCCCCTAAGGTACCGAAGTGCACCATAGTCTCAGGGTGTGAGTGGAGTGTGAGTTTCTGTTAACTCACTGGATCCCCATAACAACCTGCTGACTACTATGTTTCAGTGTTACAACTGGGGAGACTGAGGCTCGCAAAGACTGAACGCATGTCACACAGCCAGTCAGTCTGGTGCTGGAGACTTGTTCCAGTTCCCTTGGGGCACCACCGAAAGCTCACTCTCAGTGCAGGGCGTACACCAGCCAGAGTAGAGCCAGTTCCCGTCACTGAGGTGTAGCCTTCAGCCAGGAGTCTGTTGCAGCATGAGACGTTTTGGCTCTAACTTGCAAAACAACAGGAATTTGTTCCTTCACTAAGACCATGCGACTGTGTGAAGGCTTAGCAAAAGAGCACAAGCTTGCGTTTATACCAAATCTCACTGCATTTGTCTTATGCCGTAACTTTCATGCATATTGAAAGCATCTGAGTACGGTGTTTCCAGAGGGCATGCTGTTTATCAAAGCTGCAGATTCAGTGTGACTAATATCATAAGGGGAAGGCCATTAACTATTTTGAAGTATAATGCCACCGCATTCCATAAATGAGTAAACAAGTGACATTGGTGATAGGTGGCCTGTGGCTGGGCCACATGGCCATTGCATGTTAATGAGCTATTCAGATGAGTATCTGCCTAATTCAGGATGTGCGGGCCAACACTTAGAGAGTTGTTACTTAGGAAACTCTGTCCTCAGTTGCCTTAAAAGGTTATTTATCTTGCTAGCCTGGGGCTGTGAGAGCAGCCAGTCCCTTGGTTGTGTTTAGGTAAATATCTTAGAGTTTTACTCATTTGTTTCTTTTTTTATAAACCATATAAGCTCAAGAGCTCTTAATCATGGAGTAATTGAAATTCTAAGATTATCAAATTCAAGTTGATTGTCCATATCAGTGGATTTTTCTTTCAGCCTTAAAAATACAAGAGATAAAGTCTTTTTCCAGCCTCTCGCTCATTCTCTTTGAGAAGAAAACTTAATTCATTAACACATTCATTCAACAAATATTTACTGAATACTTAATATTTGCTATTCATTGTGCTAAGTGCTAAGGAAACGTCATAAGATACATGCCGTCGCATTCCCACAGAGTGAATAGTAGTGATATTGTTAATATAGCATATTATAAAATTATTATGAGAAATTCAGTATAGTTTGAGAGCATAGATGAAAGTAACATTTATTTCCATCCCAATAGATTTCGGTTTTGGAAATTTCTTTAAAAGTGGTGAACTGCTGGCAACATGGTGTGGCAGCCCCCCTTATGCAGCCCCAGAAGTCTTTGAAGGGCAGCAGTATGAAGGACCACAGCTGGATATTTGGGTATTTCTTTGCTTTGCTGTGTTAAATGCATCTATAATGATAATACTTGGTACTCTGGCCCATCTCGGAATCTCTCGGTACCTAACACATAGTCAATAGTTCATACTTTCCCTGTCCACTGGACTATAATTAGTCAGAGCATCTTGAATTAGATTCTAGGAAAGAATTTCTAGGGAAAGATGTTATCATCCTAATATCAGCAATGATTTAAAGTTTAGTAATCAAAATGATTTAATTTAATTCTTTTGGTATTTATTATAGGATGCTTTATTGCACTGGTCAGCATTTCAGATTTTTTTTTTTAATTCTGAGAAAATAGTAAATTCAAACAGGAATTTTTCAGTCCATATGATTTTAAGAGCCCTGAGGATATTTAGGAAAACAAAGAGTGTTTGAAGTTCTCAGTAGAAAAGAGACTGCATTGTTTTCTTCCCTAGAGCATGGGAGTTGTTCTTTACGTCCTTGTCTGTGGAGCTCTACCTTTTGATGGACCGACTCTTCCAATTTTGAGGCAGAGAGTGTTAGAAGGAAGATTCCGGATTCCGTATTTCATGTCAGAAGGTAACAACCTGTTTATCTTAAAATTATGCTTTACAGAATTTGTTCTGCAAATGAGTGCCTAAACAAAGCCTTCTCTTTTTCTAAGTTTGGGTGCCAAATAAAGTGACCGAGTCACTTTAAAAGCTGTAGAAATAAGTAACCCCTTCCATGAAGGTGAGAGAGATTCTAGCCTTCCTACTCATAACTGGAAACAGAAAGTTTCCCAGATTAAGAACAGCAAGTCTTCCCATTTACCCTTGTCTATAAATGTCCCAGGTTTATTTATATTTTTATATATATTTATTGGAGTATAAATGCTTTACAATGTTGTGTTAGTTTCTGCTGTACAACAAAGTGAATCAGCTATATGCATACATATATCCCCATATCTCCTCCACCTTGCATCTCCCTCCCACCCTCCCTACCCCACTGCTCTAGGTCATCACAAAACATCCAGCTGATCTCCCTGTGCTATGCAGCAGCTTCCCGCTAGCCATCCATTTTACATTTGGTAGTGTCGATGTGTCAGTGCTACTCTCTCACTTCGTCCCACCTTACCCTCGCCCCCCCCCACCCGTGTCCTCAATTCCATTCTCTAGTAGGGCTGCATCTTTATTCCTGCCCTGCCACTAGGTTCATCAGTATTGTTTTTTTAGATTCCATATATGTGTGTTAGCATACGGTATTTGTTTTTCTCTTTCTGACTTACTTAACTCTGTATGACAGACTCTAGGTCTATACACCTCATTACAAATGACCCAATTTCGTTCCTTTTTATGGCTGAGTAATATTCCATTGTATATATGTACCACATCTTCTTTATCCATTCATCTGTCAGCAGACATTTAGGTTACTTCCATGTCCTGGCTATGGTAAATAGTGCTGCAGTGAAAATTGTGGTACATGTATCTTTTTGAATTACGGTTTTCTCAGGGTATATGCCTAGTTGTGGGATTGCTGGGTGATATGGTAGTTCTATTTTTAGTTTTTTAAGGAACCTCCATACTGTTCTCCATAGTGGCTGTATCAATTTACATTCCCACCAACGGTGCAGGAGGGTTCCCTTTTCTCCACACCCTCTCTAGCATTTATTGTTTGTAGATTTTTTGATGATGGCCATTCTGACCGGTGTGAGGTGATACCTCATCTTTTCCGACCACAAGGCTAGGAGACTAGATATCAATTACAGGAAAAAAACTAAAAAATACAAACACATGGAGGCTAAACAATACGCTACTAAACAACCAGGTTTATTTTAGACTTAGAGAAACATTTTGTAGATACAGATTCACAACCATTTCACTCTAAGTATGAAATGGATTTTCCCACATCTTTTGGTGGGAAGTTACAAAATTAAATTTTTTAATTAAATTTAAAACCAACTAGCGAAACTATTGAATTAAGATGAAGTGCCATAATCCCTTCCACTCTTGTATTGGCTTGCTGCATGGGCAGCAGTTAAATTTACTCAGTTTAGATTTTGGTTTTCATCCTTAACTTGCTTGTTCCTGGTAACAGAAGTAATGTTCTAGTAGTTAAGAGGATAGATTTTGGAACCAGACCACCTGGTTTTCATCATGAGTCCACCACTTACTGGCAGTCTGGCCTTGGCAAGTTATATCTCTGTGCTTCAGTTTCCTCAGTCTATAAAATGGAAATAACAATAGTTTCTAACAGGGGTATTGTGGGGATTAATTAAATTAAGCTCTGTAAAGCTCTTAGCATGGTGCCTAGAACATAGCAAGTGATAAAAGGCTAGTTTATGTGGGGGTAGTAAAGAATATGATGTCAGCTCAGAGAATAAGCTAGTGCCCAGGGTTGCAGCAGTGCAGTTTACTTAGTGTCATCAGAAGTGACTAGTGTTTCATGTACATTTTTCTCACTTGCACTGATACGGAGAATAGCAGCAGTCCCTTGGAGAACTCTGGCCTCACTTAATAGCCTTAGTGTATCAGCCTCGGAAGTGACTGTAAGGAACTGTTTATTATTTGCTTTTTCTAGGAAGAAGGCTTGTTTTTTTCTTTAGTGGAAATCTAAGTCTGTGTCTAGATATTGTAAGTTGAGAAATTCAGTAAAAAGATTCATTAAGACAGAATTGGATAGACCTACACCCTCCTGTTTTTTCTTAAGTATTCATTCACAGTGATGGTTAATTTTGTGTGCCAGCATTCATCATGTGAACTTGACAAATACGAGTAGCCTTCAGGTATTCATTTATTCATTTGACCTTCTGCTTTCCAGTGGGCACTGTGGAGGATACAAAGATTAACACCATTGTACAAAGTCACATGAGTCAAGTAAATACCCCAAAGTGCAAGGTGATTTACGTGACTTTTGTAACATTGTGTTTTCTGTAGATTGTGAGCACCTTATTCGAAGGATGTTGGTCCTAGACCCGTCCAAACGGCTAACCATAGCTCAAATCAAGGAGCATAAGTGGATGCTCGTAGAAGTTCCTGTACAGAGACCTGTTCTCTATCCACAAGGGCAAGAAAATGAGCCATCCATTGGGGAGTTTAATGAACAGGTTCTGCGATTGATGCACGGCCTTGGAATAGATCAACAGAAAACCATTGAGGTAAAGTGGTCAGAGATTCGACTAAAGAAATTTTAGGACTCTGTTGTACTTAGTAACTTGAAATTTCATGCTCATACCTGTCATCCTGGTCTTTTAGCCATCCCAGTACCTAGGCCTGCTGTTCAGTGTTCCCTGAAGATTTCATCACACTATATTTATGTTTGCTTTTAATCAATATAAAAATTCCTCCCTTTGCCCCAACTGCCAAAAAAATTCAAAAGGAAGTGTTTATATAGGATTGAGAAAAGACAAAGATGGAAGCTTAGCAAATACAAAGTAGAAAGTTTCTTCTAAGATGAAACATGAAGTTCTGTACAGGTAATAAGCTAGTTTATATGGAACATAAATGTGCAGATATGGAACAAGGCTGAGGGCTGAGCAGGAAACAAGAAGGGTAGGCATCGGGTTTAGGTTGTGAACTGAAGAAACTCAGAAGGCAAAAACAGGTGGATTCCTGATTTGGAAGTTTTATGGGTCATAGAACTGAGAAGGTCATGAACCTGGGAAATTCCTTGGCAGCTTTGTTTCTGTCCTTTAACAGCTGGCATGTGCATAGGATATACATATTTTTTAATACCCCCTCAACAGGCAAAGAACAAACAGTGCTTTTCAGGATGAAGCATGACAAGAAAGACTATAAAACGCCCCCCTGTGAAGATAAAGTGCTCCAAACTGTGCTGCCTTTTCCTTCATTGTAGCCATAAATGAAACCAGACTGCTTTCCTGCTTTGCTCATCACGTGCTTAGCGAGGCTTTTTTGTACTTGCCCTTGAAGGCAGCTGTGAGTGCAGTTCCCCTGGCCTGTGATGTTTGCTACCAGTGCTCTGCATCTGAGCTGCACTGCACAGCACTCATGCAGCCTGTCATGTGGAATTAGACGCCAAAGGATCCGTTGTTCTTCTGTTCCGTTAATATCCTGGGAGAGCTGGCCAGCTAGGGATGTGAAAAATCGGGAAGCGACTTTATTTTCAAGGTTTCAAGAGGGTTGGACTGCAAAAACAAGAGGAAAAAATTACCTAAGAACAGAGACCCAGCATCTCTCAACGTAGCATCCAGATGTCATTCTCCAGCCCAAAATAATCACCAGGAATTTCCCCAAAGACTTTAATCATTGACTTCAGGATTTACAATGGTTTGGACTTGTGTCGAGGCTGTGGAATTAGAGCCTCTGGGCTCAGGTTACTAACCAACCTTACAGCCTAGTTGCAGCTATGAGATGGGACCATATGACAGCATTGGGGAATGTCTGCATGAGACAATGATGGCATTTTCTCTGAATGCAGAAAAATAAATGGATCCTATTAACGTAAAAGAGCCATTCAAGTCATTCAGAGGTATCATCCTTTGTACAGTTAATGAAGTTATCTGTCTTCTATTCTAAATTCTGGAATAGCTTTCGTTTTGAGGCATACTTTGCTTGTTACTTTGCTTGTTTTTAAGAACACATGGCATCTTCCCTCCTTTTTTAATTCATTTTCCAAATTTTATTGAAGTATAGTTGATTTACAATGTTGTGTTTTTCCCTCATTTTTTAGAAAGGTTTAAATCATTGAATTGGTTTTTATGGTTCTCTGCCTTTGGCACTTGTATTCTCTTCCAGGCTTTGCAGAACAAGAGCTATAACCACTTTGCTGCCATCTATTACTTGTTGGTGGAGCGTCTGAAATCACATAGGAGCAGTTTTCCTGTGGAGCAGAGACTTGATGCCCGCCAGCGTCGGCCTAGCACCATCGCCGAACAAACAGTTGCCAAGGTAACACCCCATTAGCCAATAGTCTTATCTGTGCATGTGCCTGTTCACATGTTTGACACATTTTTCATCGTGTAGTACAAAGGGTTAGGATTTCATCCTCTACACCTTGTTTTTCTGTAAAGTTTTTTTCTGTCGTCGTTCACTAGATCCTCAAATGTTTTATCATCTTCCTATTTTTAAGGATTAAGTTTATTTCAAACAGTTTTTTTCTTTAAGAGATTTCTCATTTTTTTTTATCATTCACTTATGTTAAGAATTATTGTAACTAGCCTGTACATTCAATTTCATTTAACAAATTTTTATTGCAGGTTTACTATGTAAGCTTCTTTTATTAGGCACTACAGGGAAGAGGATGTATAAAAGAGTTGTTGCCCTCAGAGTCATTACATTATAGAAGCAAAATAAGACAACATCACGAATAACCATCCTTCAAAATAGAGAAAGGGCAAAATTTAGAAGATGCTGTGAATATCATTTTGATAGAGAAAACCTTTTTTAAAAAAAGGGCAAAGGGGAGAGAGATGCATCTGATTGGGAAGGCTTTCTGGGAGAGGCGGCATTTAAGGTAGAGCTTCGCAGCTGTGTAGGACTTTGTTAGGGAGAGGCAGTGGTTAAAGGCATTATACGTAGACAGAAGCAGTGTGAGCAGAAGTACTCAAGTGGGCAAGCGTAGGACTTTTTCAAATTAATTCACTTGAATTAAAGAATAGGGAAATGAAAGAGTTGGCGTGCTAAGTTGAAGCCATGTTGTGAAGGGCTTTGAATGCCAAGGTAAAGAGTTTACTAATAATTCAGGAAGAAACGAGGAACTACTGAAGACTGTTAAGCAAAAAAGTGATAAAGCTATATCCATACTTCAAGCTAGCAATTTGGTAACACTGGGAAGGATAGATTGGCTAGGGAAGAGAAGAAATTTGGAGAGAGCTGTTAGGAGATGATTATAGTAGTTGAGATGAGAAATACTGAAGACTTGAGCTAATACTGTGCCAGTGGAAGGAGATAGGAAGGGGGAAGTGTAAGGAACATTTCAGAGGTAGACTCTGGATGAACTTAGCACTGATCTGGAGAGGCAGCTCAATGTGATGGTTTAAAGCAGGGACTCAGGCACATCCCACATTCTGCCGTTTCCTGCTGTGGACCTTAAAAAAGTTACTTGAGGTCTTTCTCTGCCTCAGTTTCCCAAGCTTTAAAATGAGAATAATTATAGGATGTTAAGACGTTTAAGTTAGGTAGTAATTGTTCAGCATTTAGAACAGTGCTATATAAGTGTTTGTTATATAAAGTAATAAATAAATGTTGGGGAGGAAGGGACGACAAATTAGAGATGACTCCATTGTTGAGCCCAAGGCTGAGAGAGTCGTGGTGGCAGAGACTCAGCTGCTTACAAGGAACAATGGATCTGAGTCCCTGGAGAGAGGCTAAGGCTTAGGAGAACTGGGAGATCACCTGCATAGAGGTTGAGAAGAGGAGTGGTTCGTTCACATGATCTATTAGGATTTCCATCTACTTACGTGAGTACTTACTTTATTTAAAGTGCAAGTAAGAATCATAGTAGGGGACTTTAACACCCCACTATCACCAATGGACATATCATCCAAAATGAAAATAAATAAAGAAACACAAGCTTTAAATGATACATTAAACAAGAAGGACTTAATTGGTATTTATAGGACATTCCATCCAAAAACAACAGAATATACTTTCTTCTCAAGTGCTTATGGAACATTCTCCAGGATAGATCATATCTTGGGTCACAAATCAAGCCTTGGTAAATTTAAGAAAATTGAAATCATATCAAGTATCATTTCCGACCACAGTGCTATGAGACTAGATATCAATTACAGGAAAAAATCTGGAAAAAATACAAATACATGGAGGGTAGACAATACACTACTTAGTAACCAAGAGATCACTGAATAAATCAAAGAGGAAATCAAAAAATACCTAGAAACAAATGACAATGAAAACATGATGACGCAAAACCTATGGGACGCGGCAAAAGCAATTCTAAGAGGGAAGTTTATAGCAATACAATCCTACCTCAAGAAACAAGAAATATCTCAAATAAAAAACCTAACCTTACACCTAAAGCAATTAGAGAAAGAAGAACAAAAAAACCCCAAAGTTAGCAGAAGGAAAGAAATCATAAAGATTAGATGAGAAATAAATGAAAAAGAAATGAAGGAAACGATAGCAAAGATCAATAAAGCTAAAAGCTGGTTCTTTGAGAAGATAAACAAAATTGATAAACCATTAGCCAGACTCATCAAGAAAAAAAGGGAGAAGACTCAAATCAATAGAATTAGAAATGAAAAAGGAGAAGTAACAAGTGACACTGCAGAAATACAAAGGATCATGAGACATTACTACAAGCAACTCTTTGCCAATCAAATGGACAACCTGGAAGAAATGGACAAATTCTTAGAAATGCACAACCTCCCAAAACTGAACCAGGAAGAAATAGAAAATATGAACAGACCAATCACAAGCACTGAAATTGAAACTGTGATTAAAAATCTTCCAACAAACAAAAGCCCAGGACCAGAAGGCTTCACAGGCGAATTCTATCAAACATTTAGAGAAGAGCTAACACCTATCCTTCTCAAACTCTTCCAAAATATAGCAGAGGGAGGAACACTCCCAAACTCATTCTACAAGGCCACCATCACCCTGATACCAAAACCAGACAAGGATGTCACAAAGAAAGAAAACTACAGGCCAATATCACTGATGAACATACATGCAGAAATCCTCAACAAAATACTAGCAAACAGAATCCAACAGCACATTAAAAGGATCATACACCATGATCAAGTGGAGTTTATCCCAGGAATGCAAGGATTCTTCAACATATGCAAATCAATCAATGTGATACACCATATTAACAAATTGAAGGGTAAAAACCATATGATCATCTCAATAGATGCAGAAAAAGCTTTTGACAAAATTCAACACCCATTTATGATAAAAACCCTCCAGAAAGTAGGCATAGATGGAACTTACCTCAACATAATAAAGGCCATATATGACAAACCCACAGCCAACATCGTTCTCAATGGTGAAAAATTGAAATCATTTCCACTAATATCAGGGAAAAGACAAGGTTGCCCACTCTCACCACTATTCTTCAACATAGTTTTGGAAGTTTTAGCCACAGGAATCAGAGAAGAAAAAGAAATAAAAGGAATCCAAATCGGAAAAGAAAAGTAAAACTGTCACTGTTTGCAGATGACATGAGAGAATCCTAAAGATGCCACCAGAAATCTACTAGAGCTAATCAATGAATTTGGTAAAGTAGCAGGATACAAAATTAATGCACAGAAATCTCTTGCATTCCTATACACTAATGATGAAAAATCTGAAAGAGAAATTAAGGAAACACTCCCATTTACCACTGCAACAAAAAGAATAAAATACCTAGGAATAAACCTACCTAAGGAGACAAAAACCTGTATGCAGAAAACTATAAGACACTGATGAAAGAAATTAAAGATGATACAAACAAATGGAGAGATATACCATGTTCTTGGATTGGAAGAATCAACATTGTGAAAATGACTATACTACCCAAAGCAATCTACAGATTCAGTGCAATCCCTATCAAACTACCAATGGCATTTTTCACAGAACAAGGACAAAAAATTTCACAATTTGTATGGAAACACAAAAGACCCCGAATAGCCAAAGCAATCTTGAGAAAGAAAAACGGAGCTGGAGGAATCAGACTCCTGGACTTCAGACTATACTACAAAGCTACAGTAATCAAGACAGTATGGTACTGGCACAAAAACAGAAATATAGACCAATGGAACAGGATAGAAAGCCCAGAGATAAACCCATGCACATTATGGTCACCTTGTCTTTGATAAAGGAGGCAAGAATATACAATGGAGAAAAGACAGCCTCTTCAATAAGTGCTGGGAAAACTGGACAGCTACATGTAAAAGAATGAAATTAGAACATTCCCTAACACCATACACAAAAATAAACTCAAAATGGATTAGAGACCTAAATATAAGGCCAGACGCTATCAAACTCTTAGAGGAAAACATAGGCAGAACACTCTATGACATAAATCACAGCAAAATCCTTTTTGACCCACCTAGAGAAATGGAAATAAAACCAAAAATAAACAAATGGGACCTAATGAAACGTCAAAGCTTTTGCACAGCAAAGGAAACCATAAACAAGACCAAAAGACAACCCTCAGAATGGGAGAAAATATTTGCAAACGAAGCAACTGACAGAGGATTGATCTCCAAAATTTACAAGCAGTTCATGCAGCTCAATATCAAAAAAAGAAACAACCCAATCCAAAAATGGGCAGAAGACCTAAATAGACATTTCTCCAGAGAAGATATACAGGTCACCAACAAGCACGTTAAAGTATGCTCAACATCACTAATCATTAGAGAAATGCAAATCAAAACTACAATGAGGTGTCACCTCACACCGGTCAGAATGGCCATCATCAAAAAATCTACAAACAATAAATGCTGGAGAGGGTGTGGAGAAAAGGGAACCCTCTTGCACTGTTGGTGGGAATGTAAATTGATACAGCCACTATGGAGAACAGTATGGAGGTTCCTTAAAAAACAAAAACTAGGACTACCATACGACCCAGCAATCCCACTACTGGGCATATATGCTGAGAAAACCATAATTCAAAAAGAGTCATGTACCACAGTGTTCATGCAGCACTATTTACAATAGCCAGGACATGGAAGCAACCTAAGTGTCCATCGACAGATGAATGGTTAAAGAAGATGTGGTACATATATACAATGGAATATTACTCAGCCATAAAAAAAATGACACTGAGTTATTTGTAGTGAGGTGGATGGACCTAGAGTCTGTCATACAGAGTGAAGTAAGTCAGAAAGAGAAAAACGAATACCGTATGCTAACACATATATATAGAATCTAAAAGAAAAAAAAATGGTTCTGAAGAACCTAGGGGCAGGACAGGAATAAAGACACAGACGTAGAGAATGGACTTGAGCACATGGAGAGTGGAAAGGGTAAGCTGGGAGGAATTGAGAGAGTGGCATGGACATATATACACTACCAAATGTAAAATCAATAGTAGTGGGAAGCAGCCACATAGCACAGGGAGATCAGCTCGGTGCTTTGTGACCACCTAGAGGGGTGGGATAAGGAGGATAGGAGGGAGGGAGACGCAAGAGGGAGGAGATATGGGGATATATGTATATGTATAGCTGATTCACTTTGTTATAAAGCAGAAACTAACCATTGTAGAGCAATTATACTCCAATAAAAATGTTTTAAAAATAAATAAATAAAATTAGATAAATAAAAATAAAGTGCAAGTAAGAGCAAAAGAGTTTTCACTTTGTATTTTTTGTTTGGCAGTTTTACAAAATTTATAGAATTATAATAGAATTTTGCATTGGCTTCTACAGAATATGTGAAAAAGAAACCCCAGGAAATTAAAATCGCCTTGATTTTAATAGGTAAATGGTGTACCTTGTTATACATATTTTAATATCTAATATAATGTGAATATTGATACTAATGTGTGTAAAATAATATATCAATAAAGTTCCAGATATTTGGGTTGAAGTATCTCTGAGCACTTGGGATCCTTCAGAGTCGAGTGGTATGGCTTTCAAGATAGAGAGGAGGGAGATAAAATGAGGATTCCTAAGTTGGGGTAGTAATAGTGAAATGGAGGGTTCCCCTTCCCTCTGGAAAATGCTGCCAGGCGGAAGGATAGGAAGCAGGAAAGACCCCATGCTGAGCAGCTTCCCTCCCGAGTCTCTTTATTCTTCTGAAACATTACACAAGTGAGGGTTACATAAACGATTGCTCCTGAGCACACGCATATGTTATTGTACATGATTTCCTTTCATATCGAAACTTGAAGCAAATTCCTTAGATCTCAAGTTATATTTCATTTGGCTTGGGGCTTCTTATGTTTGATCTTTTTTTTTATTACCAAGCACCCCGTGAGTTCTTCTCATTTTATGCATTGATCCAAGTTATCATAGAAAGCTATTTACTGTGACTTAAAATGTTTCTAATTCAAATAGCCATCTTCAGCGCTCATTCAGAAACTTGTCTTGAGTGCCATCTGGATGCTAAGAATCAGGCACTGGGGTTGAAGAAGATCTCCCTTCCCTACGAGACTTCACATTCTAATGTTTAGTATTGAACTTGTTAAAAAATAGATTTCTCTGTTTTTATGACTATAAATATGCTTAAAGTTTTAATAGAGCCTTCTCCCTTGAATTCTTTGATGTTCTCTCTTTTTAAAGAAGTGGCATATCGCTTGTTACTTGATAGAGTGATAAGGAACTGGGGAAATCACAAGATCCTTTGCAGAGTTCACATGACTTGTGCAATCAAGCAGACCTTGGGTTCCATACTGAGCTGAGTGACTTCAACAAGTCAGCATCTCTGAGCTCCAGGGTCCTTAACTATAAAATGGAAATAGCAATACCTACTTCATAAGTTTGCTACAAAGATAAAATTGATTAATTGATACCAGCAGTTCCGTTCAGATAGAGCACTTATGTGCCAGGCACAGTCCCAGCCATCATGGTTTCACAGGTACCCAGGAAACAGTCCCTGCCCTTAAGGAATTTATGGTATAGTGATGAACAACCCATGATTACTACTTAGAAAACATTGAGATTCCCATCTTAGATGGATTTAGAGTACTTATATTTGCCACATAATATACAGGAAATGTTACCTCTAATTGACTGCAGGTGACTATTTTTTAAAAATATGCCTTTTTCTTGTGAATTCTAACTACTAGTTTTTAATAGTCCTTCCACTCCAACTTCCCATCAACTGTAAGTAGACTAGAATGAAACACTCATCCCAGTTCTTTAATTACTGATTAGAGGTTGCCCTCCACAACTGTAAGAAAAAGTAAGCTAGGGCTGCTGTTAACAAAGCACCACAGACTGGGCAGCTTCAACAACAGAGTTTATGTTTTCACAGTTTTAGAGGCTGGAAGTCCAAGATCAAGGGGCCATCAGGGTTCTGGTGAGGACTCTCTTCCTGGCTTGTAGATGGCCACCTTCTCACTATGTGCTCGCACATCCTCTTCTCTGCACATGCAGGAAGAGAGATCTCTGGTATCTCATCCTCTTCTTAGAGGGACACCAGTCCTTTTGCATTAGGTCCCCACCCTTATGACCTCATTTAACCTTAATTACCTCCTTAAAGGCCCTGTCTACAGATATAGTCACATTGGGTGTTAGGGCTTCAACATATAGATGGGGTCGGGGGCAGCGGGCACAATTCTGTCCATAATAAGCATATTCCTATGGGACCAGTGAAGATTTTTCCCATAGGAGAAAATGTTATTTTCATTTTAATGGTGCCGGAAAGCATAAAATCAGAAGAAGAGATTCAAGACAGTAAACATATGATCTAAAAAGTCATTACAGTTAGTGGACATGTTCATTGTTTATGGCCACTGTTTTTTTTTTAATTTATTTTTTTATTGAAGTATAGTTGATTTACAATGTTGTGTTAATTTCTGCTGTACAGAAAAGTGACTCAGTTATACACATATATACACTGTTTTTTATATTCATTATGATTTATCCCAGGATACTGAATATAGTTCCCTTGCTGTTTATCCATTCTGTACATAATAGTTCACATCTACTATCCCCAGACTCCCAGTCCGTCCTCCCCTACCTCCCCTCCACTTTGGTAACCACAACTCTGTGCTCTATGCCTGTGAGTCCCTTTCTGTTTTGTAGATAGGTTCATTTGTGCCATATTTTAGATTCTACGTATAAGTGATATCATATGGTATTTGTCTCTTTCTGACTTTCTTCATTTGGTATGATAATCTCTAGTTGCATCCATGTTGCTGCAAATGGCATTATTTCGTTCTTTTTTATGGCCGAGTAGTATTCCATTGTATATATGTACCACATCTTCTTTATCCATTCCTCTGTCGATTTACATTTAGGTTGTTTCCGTGTCTTGGCGATTGTAGATAGTGCTGCTGTGAACATAGGGGTGCATGTATCTTTTTGAATTATAGTTTTGTCTGGATATATACCCAGAAGTGGGATTGCTGGATCATATGGTAATTCTACTTTTAGCTTTCTGAGGAACCTCCATACTGTTTTCCATAGTGGCTGCACCAACTTACATACCGACCAGTGTAAGAGGGTTCCCTTTTCTCCACACGCTCTCCAGAATTTGTTATTTGTAGACTTTTTAATGATGGCCATTCTGACCGGTGTGTGGTGATATCTCAGTGTAGTTTTTTTTTTTTTCTTTAAATTAATTAATTAATTTATTTATTTTTGGCTGTGTTGGGTCTTCGTTTCTGTGTGAGGGCTTTCTCTAGTTGCGGCGAGTGGGGGCCACTCTTCATCGCGGTGCGCGGGCCTCTCACTGTCACGGCCTCTCTTGTTGTGGAGCACAGGCTCCAGACGCGCAGGCTCAGTAAATTGTGGCTCACGGGCCTAGTTGCTCCACGGCATGTGGGATCTTCCCAGACCAGGGCTCGAACCCGTGTCCCCTGCATTGGCAGGCAGATTCTCAACCACTGTGCCACCAGGAAAGCCCCTCAGTGTAGTTTTGATTTGCATTTCTCTAATAATTAGCGATGTTGAGCATCTTTCCATGTGCCAATTGTGTTTATGGCCACTCTTGGAGAAACTGGTAATATCTGCTTGCTTGGGATATTAATCAACCATCTATTTATTATAATAACATATTCTTTAAACAGATCTTTAGTGCTGGGCATGCTATTTGAATATTTATACTCTAACTTGTGCCAAAAAGACTTCTTTAATCCTGTTAGTGATTCCAAGAATCCTAAAAAGCAGACCCCTGAATCTATCATTGTATTTCCTATGAAGCAGCTGCCACAATAAAATGTGTTATTTCTCTGTGCTTACGAAGTTCACAGTTATTGTAGTCCAGGTTGGATGTGAAAGGAAAATGTGTTATGCTTGGTCTGGCCCAGCACAATCCTGCCATTTAAAAAGTCACAGCTAACAAGAGGGAGGGAGTGAGAAGAACAACATATCATAGTTATCATGTTGGTATCTCATTTCCAGGGCAGTGTCTACAGGTAGTGCTTTGCCCTAATAAGGAGCAGTCTAATAAATTTGGGAAACAGAAATCAAAGTTCAGCTTTATCCTTTGATTGAAAAGCCAATGATAAGGGTAAGAAGAATGTATCAAATATGCTTTATGTGGAAGTTTAAATTTTACATTGTGGCTAAAGAAATTAATTTAAATGACTAATGCTTGAAAGGAAAAAAAAAATGTTTCGTCTTAAAAGTGGCTGAGGATATAGGCCTGAGGAATGATGATATAAGAAAAGCTATTTCTTTGTCATGCTCAGAATAATATACAGTGTATTTTCTGTCTCTTTTTACCATCCATATAATACCAACACTTTGCTATTGCTATTTTGTTCTTCATCTGATGCAGTATATCTAATGATGTTAATGTTGGAATATAAAGTATATTCTAAATATAGTCATAGTCAAGTATAAAGTGTATTTATAACATATTCCCCCATTATTGAAAACCATCAACCTGAAATTTTAACTGGGAACCATTAGATAGTATCTGAGAACAAAACTGTGTATTCATTTTACAGTCTAATTCCTGTATTAAATTATTGTCGTCATTTTAAGACTTTAGAAAGAAGGAGAAAGGAGGAATTAACATTACTGAGTGAAGGACTTCACATGTTGCCTTTTACAGTCCTAACTTCACTGTGAAGTAGATATTATGACGTTTTTTAGAGGCGAAGAAAATAAGATGCAAAGAGTTTAGGTAACTGATTAAGTTCACACAATTAGTAAGTGATGGAACCAGGAATCAAAACCAGGTCTTGGGAAGGGAAAAGCTAGAATCATACCGTTATTTTCCTTTTCATTTGTTTGAATTTAAAGCTCACCATCCTATATCCCTTAAAGTGACAATGGCAGAAAAAATACAGGCCATTCCTCTGCCTTTTAGAAACTGGTATGATGATTGTTCCCTCGGATGTTTTGCAATGTCTGTTATGTTCAAAAGGCATCTAATAAATTATTCTGCTAGTTTTGAAGAGATGGGGAGGAAAGGATTATCCAACGGTTTCATCTTCAAAATCAATTCTTGCCAATTGTCATAAAGGAAACTTCTCTTTTAAATGAGGAAAACTTTGTAATACTTGTTTACTTAGAATTTTTAACAGAGGAGACATGGAGAATGGACTTTCTAGAGTAGGTTGACTTCAGGAACATAACTTGCTCAGCAATAAGCATCTCTGTTTCCACTGGGCAAGCAGGCTGTGTGTGTTTCAGTCTGTGCGTCTCTTTCAAAGTAGGACATTCCTGTCCCCTCCGGGTAGCTGCTGCTTCTCTCTTCTTCCTCTTCACTCACACCCTTGCCAAGAAATATATACCATCTCACCCCGTACCCCACCAAAAAAAAAAAAAAAAAAGAGAGAGAGATGCAGGTAGATAGCCCTTATTGCAGTGTACTTTGTATTACAGTTAGTTGTGTGTGTATCTTATCTCTGGTTCAGTTTTGATCTCCTACTCCTAGAGACTGGGACTTCTCTATTCTTCTTTGTATCTTTCCAAGGTAATATATTTAAGGATATAGACAATATATGTTCATTGAATTGAAAAAGAGCATCTTAGATTCCTGACAAAGGCTAGCTTTCCTGTCACCTGTGAAAGTTATGCACTTCATCATGGAACAGGAACGAAATTCTGTACAACCTATCTCAGAATAATTGATTGCTAGACTGCTTCAGATCGATACCTGTACCATGTATGTACTTCATCACATCTTTTCTGGAGTTTCCAACAAATCACTATTTATCCTTTAATTGCATCAGGAAGAACTGTTTTATTTCAAGAATTTTGTATATTTATATAGAAAGTATTAATGTTCCCAAACTTTCCATTCTTGCCATATTTACAGACACAAACTGTGGGACTCCCAGTGACGGTGCATTCACCAAACGTGCGAGCGATGCGATCTGCCCTCCTGCCTCAGGCATCCAATGTGGACGCCTTCACGTTTCCAGCATCCGGCTGTCAGGCGGAAGCAGCGTTCATGGAGGAAGAGTGTGTCGACACTCCAAAGGTACAGATGTGTTTGAGAGACGCCAAGCTTGTTGGTTGGCTGGAGATTTCAACTCTGTCCACACAAATGTTGTACTTCGGCTTAGCTGAACTTTGTCATTTCCTCAAGTCACTTGGGAGGAGTTTTTTTTGTGCAGAAGACCTGAGAAAAGTATCCAGGCCTAACCTCGCTCTCTCTCCATCTTGTCATTACAACGGTTACGTAACATGTCAGATCTCCTGTGTACTTTTCAGAATCCTTCTTCATTCTCTTTCCTTAACCAATTCCTTCTCTCGAGTTCTAGATCCCTCATAGATTTTGGATTTTTTTTTAAACCAATTGTAATTCTGAAAACAAAAGTATAACTATGGTGCTAAATTGGGCTTTGCCTATGTTATTATGGCCTCTCTTCTGCTGCCTGTGCTGCAGCTACAAAATGATGAGCCATCTTTTTTGGTCAGTTAAACATCTTTCTTTGTCCAGTTTGGACATACTTAAAGGAGATAAGTATTCTGCTGTGCTGCATAAAGTTGGCTTTTAGTATATGGAACATGACAGCTTCCCTCATGTAATGAATATTTATTTAACTTCTAGTTTGTGTTTTATATTCTTAGCATCCAGTGATATACAAAGGATCATATTAATGGGCAGGTGTTAGAGTATGTTTAAAATAGACTCTGTTCTTCACTAGCTGTGTGAACTTGGACAAAGTGACTAACTTCTGTGAACCTCCATTTCTCTTGTGTAAAACAACGATACCAACTTTATGAGACTGTTGTGAGGATTAATTGAAAGAATGTGTGTGAGGTTTTGGGCAAATTGTAGATACTCAGCAGATATTGGTTTCCTGTCTTTTTAGCCTCGTTAGGTAATAAAAAGATGACTCAGACATTAGTTCTGCCTCAAAGTTTGTAGTCTAGCAGAAGAGACATGAGGCGTAACTAAAGGTAATGTGCCAGGTACTGAATAAATTGATAAAACATAATTGGTCCCTTAAAGAGATAAAAAAATCAAAGTGCTGCAAGACTAGAAGGAGACGGGAGAGTTGCTTTTAGTTCATTTGATCAGGAATGTCTTTGGTTTAACTGTCAGAGTTGGGAATTGAGAGGAGGGCAGAATCAGGGTGGGTGGAAACTAGGGTGTGATATCTCGGTGGAGGGAAAGGCCTGAGCAACAGCAAACGTCAGGAAAGCCTGGGTCCCTCTGAGTCAGAGCAGGAGCTCAGTGTGGCTGAGGGAGAGGGCATGTGAAGGGAAGTTGTACAAAATAAAGACAAATAGCCTTGCTTTGAATGGCAAGCCAAGGGATAGACTCTTTCTCTAGGTTGGGGCCCTCAACACGGGAACGTGTTTCAGTATTATCAAGAGAGTTTTTTCTGGGACTTCCCTGGTGGTCCAGCGGTTAAGACTCTGTGCTCTCAATGGAGGGGGCCCAGGTTCGATCCCTGGTCACGGAACTAGATCCCACATGCCACAACTAAGACCCGGTGCAGCCAAATAAATAAATAAATTTTTTTTTAAAAAAGAGAGTTTTGGGGACTGCCCTGGTGGCACAATGGTTGGGACTCCCCGCCTCCAATGCAGGGGGCCTGGGTTCGATCCCTGGTCAGGAAACTAGATCCCACATGCATGCTGCAACTAAGAGTTCACATGCCGCAACTAAGGAGCTGGCGAGCCGCAACTAAGGAGCCAGTGAGCCACAACTAAGGAGCCCTCGAGCCACAACTAAGGAATCCACGTGCCACAACTAAGGAGCCGACGAGCCACAACTAAGGAGCCCACCTGCCACAACTAAGACCCGGCATGACCAAATAAATAAAATTAAATTGTAAAAAAAGAGTTTTTTCCAAATGGACCTTCTCCAAGGTAGTAGGAAACAATCGGAGATTTTTTGATAAGGAAACAACATGATCCATGTTGTGCTTCAGAAATGAACCTGGAAGGGTCCGTAGCCAGCATTGGATAGGAGAGAGACTGGTGACAAGCACAGTAGAAGGTTAGAGTGTGTGTCAGGGGAGATGACGAGGGCCTAAGCTAGGATGGTGCCCATGAAACTGGAGAGGAGGGGATGGTATAAATGAGATTGCACAGATAAAACTGATAGACGGTTAGGGTCCAGAGAAAAGAAGTCCAGACCGATAACAGTATTTTGAGCCTTGATGATCAGGAAGGTGAATAGCATTTTCAGAAATAGGGAGCTCTGGAGGTAGAGCTGATTCAGAAGTTAAGTAATGAGTAATGACTAGAGTGCAGTCAAGGCACCTTGATACTGGGCTGCCATAAGCAGGTGTTAAGCCGGGTTCCTGACCATGAGGAGTTAGTGTCCCTGTCCCTGAGGACGAGGCCACTTCCTGTGGACAGCCTGTTCCTCTGCCTGTGGTTGCCTAGCATGTTCAAATCCTCATAAACCGCTATTACATTCTCACCCAGAAATTTAGACATAAATTGAGGCAACATCACTCATTTATTTTTAAAATCTAATTCCCTTGAAAAATTTAAAATGCAGTATGCTTAAAGCTTGGCTATGAGGGCCTCAGGCCCGAAACACAGATTGGGCACTGTCTGCCGTATTATATAGGGCAAGCTATTTTTAAAGCTTGTGATTGTTACCGTAACTAGGAAACAGACAGGAAATGAATGATTTTGTGAAAGATATAGACAGAAGCTAGATGGCATATTTGCATTTGTAGGAAGAGCAATGCCATGCTGGAACTGGCCACCCACACTGGCAGGGCCACCCTGGCACTCAGCCAGGCTGTAGACATCCGCTGGTCTTATTTGCAGACCATTTCATTTATGTCAGCAGTACTCTTTGTGCCTCTTCCCTCCCTAGCACCTCTTTCTCTGGGGCCCATAAATAAACGCACACACACAAAACCGTCAGACAGAGATACTAGCCCTTTGTTGTTGGTCTTGCTTCATATGCATTTCCTCTAACGCCTATTTGTTGTCGTCGTCTAAAGGATGCCGCGTAACTGCATGTGTTGCTCAGTCATTTCTGCTCGCGTTGGTGGCAGATACTGTGCACCTCGGAGGTTTCGCTTCTCCTTCCCTCCCGGAAGTCTTCAACTTAAACTTAAAACTATCAGTAAAATCCCTCGGGAAGTCTGCATTGAAACATGGGTTTGGGATTGCTCCCAAAATAGCACCTTTCTGAGACGGTCACCCAACTCTGAGCAGTAACCGAGACCCGCAGGTGGTACAGAGCCCATACAGGAGCAGATGCAAGCCCTGTAGGGTCAGTCTCTCACTTTTGAGAGTTTCTTTGGGAATAATGGACTTTATACATACACACACATACGGACACTTCAGTCACTTTTAACATTTTATTAAAGTTCTATGAGAAAAGGATTTTCCAAGTTACCGTCTTCATGTCCGGATAGTGGAAGGGAACTGTGAAACTAAACTATCAAAGTGCAAGTGTAGTAGGGCTGTTCATGTCTATTGACGTTTTTAATACCTTTTTTAAATTATAAGGTAGTACACATAACAGAAGATCCAAGAAGGATATTCATCAAAAACTCTTAATAGTGTTAACCTCTAAGACTTTGTAAAGGGGAGAAATTGCACTTTTACTTCTGAATTTGGATTTTTAAATTTATAATTAAAAGACATCAAACCGGACTTCCCTGGTGGCACAGTGATTGGGAACCTGCCAGTGCAGGGGACACGGGTTCGAGCCCTGGTCTGGGAGGATCCCACATGCCGCGGAGCAACTGGGCCCGTGAGCCACAACTACTGAGCCTGCGTGTCTGGAGCCTGTGCTCCGCAGCAAGAGAGGCCGCAACAGTGAGAGGCCCGCGCACCGCGATGAAGAGTGGCCCCCGCTCACCGCAATTAGAGAAAGCCCTCGAACAGAAACGAAGACCCAACACAGCCAAAAATAATTAATTAATTAATTAATTAATTAATTTAAAAAAACAAACTATTACGAACATGGTCTGATTAAAAAAAAAGACATCAAACCAGTCAGAATCACACATGGAAAATTCAAAGAGGGATAAAGAAAAAAATTAATTTATCCATAGTCCCCCTACCCAAAGGTAAGCCCATTTTGACACGTTTCCTTAGAGTAGGTTATAGATGGATAGATGGATGGGTGGGTGGGTGAGTATAGGGTGACTCAGTACGTAGGTAGACTTGTTAAAACAAAATTTTATTCTATTACATGTAATTTTGTACCTTGCTTTTACGTAATATAACATCATGAGCATTTTTCCCATACCATGAAATCTTCTTTGAAAGCATGAGTTATATTTAACAACTGCCTAATATATTGTATTAGATGCACCCTTATTTAACTACTCTTCTATTTTTGGACATCAGGTACTTTAATTTTTTTTTCTTCCTTACATATGCTTCAGGTGAATATCCCTGTGTCTAAATTTTTGACTATACCTTTTATTATTTCCTTAGGATAAATTTCTGGAACTGGGGTTTTCTAGTTCTTTCCTTCCTCACCTGGTTATTTGTTTAATTTGCCTCAAGATGGTAAAAATGCTTTAAAAGAAGATGCTGTTGTTTTATTCTCATGCTTTAAAAAATGTTTATTGTCATAAAATAGCATTCTCTTTGGTCCAGAAATAATGTTAATATACACAGTGTTTTAGTTAATCCTTCCAAACAACTTTACTTCCATTTTACAAGTGAAAAAAAAAATGAGCTTTATAGAAGTTAAGCAACTTGCCTAATAAGTGATGGAGCTGAGGTTTGAGCCTCTTCAATATATGCCAAACTTGCCGGGCACTTAGGATACAAATTAAATAAGGCACATTCCCAGCCTCCAGGCTCACTGGCTAGTACTATACCTTAGTCTGCCATGTCAGTCAGCTCTTTAGAGGCTCCATCTCCAATATAGCCACACTGATGTTAGGGCTTCAATACATGAATCTAAGGAGAGATACAAACATTCAGTCCATAACAGTCTGGCAATCTCCTGTGCTGGAATCTTGTGTATGTGGTAAGCTCAGGGGTGTTATCAATTAGTGGTGGAGTTTCTGAGAGGCTGACTCCTACCTGTATGCTATCTACTGCATCTGAGATCTCTTATCAGAAGGGAAGTGATCTACTGAACTTTAAGGAAAGGCAAAAACACTGTGTTGGAAAATGTACCTTTTACCTACCCGTATTGTATTTTGCAGTCTTAGAGTTTACAGTTAGCCTGGATTGTTTCCTAGAGCAAAAGATCTCATTTCTAGCAGCTTAGGTCACTAAGCTAGATCAGCCCATGTTACAGTCACAAAATCCTAGAGTTTGTTATATAAAGTCCCTGGGTAAACTGGCAGGCAAAGGTGGCATGATTATCACCTGTTTCAGGAACTGATCTTAGAGATGAAAGTGTTCACACCTGTAAACTGAATGAGCTCTAGGGCAGCTTTCTGTTCATACCTCTTAACTATGAAAGGGTCACCACAGCATTTTCTGATTCAGTCATCACCAAGCATCATCTGAAAAACCAGATCATTGTCATCTACCTGTCCCAGGGTGAAACTGAATTCAGTAAACATTGTTAAATGAACGATAAAAATTCTTCTTGTAGTCTAGATGAGGAAATAAACTTATAAGCAGACAATTTAAGAAAAATCGTAAATTGGGGGGGACTGCAAGGTTTTTTGAGTACTCAGAAAAAAGTGGCCTTTCTCTACTAAGGAAAGAAAGTCATGGTTGTAAGGCGGTACTTGCAAAATATTTCTCGCAAGAAATATCTGATAAAATTTTGACATATGCTATAAAATGTAAAGATGCTCAGTAGATATTTACTTGATAACAGTCTTTTCTCTGTTGTTTTTTATTCATTTCCAAATCATCCTTGGCTAGTCTTAGAAAATTATACTAGTAGACAGCTAAGGAACGTAGCGTAGAGTTATGAACGTTAAGTCCCCAAACCACCATTCTTTCCTACAAGAAAACTTTTAAGTTTAGTCAAAAAGGGAACACTTATCTGGGGACGGTTGAAGGGGAACATAATTGTTGCTGGCCAGATTTCAGAGTTTTTGTTTTCTAGTGCCATGGAGAAGATTGGTCTTAGTCTAGGAAGAAAGCATTTTCTACCCTTCCTTTTAAATGGCCACTTGTCACTTTAAAACCCTGTAGTGCATTAGCTGCCTTATCCAAGTAATGGCTACAGCCCCAGAACAGATTTTATGGAATAACCATCCCCTCCCCCAAGCAAACAACGATCTGAGTCACCCAAGTCTCCCTCTCCAAATAAAGGGCCTCACAGCGCCTTCAGATTGGTTGCCATAAGAGGAAAGTTTCCTGTGTCTGGCATAGCGATGTCCCACGTCACCTCTCACATACATGAGCCTCTCCTGCTTCCAAAGGAAACAATAGCGCTACCCGGTGTATTCCAGGTGAAAGTGCTGCTGGGAGCTCAGTCTTATGCCTGGCTGCTCCTGAGCAGCTATTCATAGGAGAAAACTGGATCGATTTCCACGGGGGAATAGTTAAGGTAATGAGGTAAATAATTGCCTCCTCAATGGGGCTTTTACCAGCCAGAAGAACTCACAACCACAGCTCCCCTTTGTGTGCTGTGTCTGCCCCCCCAAGGTGGTTTGCTTGGCAACTGCAGAGGAAGGCGACGCTCTCGCTCCGGAGCTGTGCTGAGCTCATCCCGTGGGATAGGAAGCGTAGATACTGTGTGCGTTGCTGGAGCAGAGAGAATTCAGAGCGCTGCTGCTCGTTAACCTCTGCTGGAATTTGGGGCCTGTGAGTCATTTGTTATTCTATAATGGAAGGCTTTGGCTGTTTGCCATTTGAATTTTTTTTTCACTCCTTTTTGTGGTATGTCCGTCTTTAAAGAATTCTTTTTTCCATTCCTTAGGCACATAGAACCAATTAAAGACTAAATCCAGTGTGCAGGTACTTAAATTATGAATATAGAAGTATGTGTAGAGCCTTCCAGTACGTTTTGCGGTTGAACATTCGAAGAATGCTGGTGACTACTCTTTTCTTAGCTATGAGCCGTGCAGTTGGTTTTGTTTTCTTTTTTCTAAATCTCATCTTCCCCCTCTTCATTTCCCTTATTAAAAAAAATAATAATAACTGGTAGGCCTCAAGCTCATAGACCCTATTCATCTGGAAACCACTAAAAAAAATTGTTCATTGTAATCATGATGACTCAGAGACACCTGGGAGGCAGTGCCAATCTGGGTCATAATGGGCTTCTGTCTCTTCAGTGCTGCCGTTGACTTGCCTTAACTTCTAATCTACGTGGTTGTCATTAGTAACCAATATGTACATTTTTAATATTTTACTTAATTTCTAGTTGGCCAGAGGTCTTGACATTTTTGCCTTTGTGGATTCTTCAAGTGTCTCAGCAGAGCAGCGACTGATAGCTCCTCTCACATCCCTCTCACACTGACGTTTAGGTAAATGGCTGTCTCCTGGACCCTGTGCCTCCCGTCCTGGCGAGGAAGGGGTGCCAGTCACTGCCCAGCGACGTGATGGAGACCTCCATTGATGAAGGGCTGGAGACAGAAGGAGAGGCCGAGGAAGACCCC
The DNA here is from genome assembly GCF_009873245.2 of Balaenoptera musculus. Lineage (NCBI taxonomy): Eukaryota > Metazoa > Chordata > Mammalia > Artiodactyla > Balaenopteridae > Balaenoptera > Balaenoptera musculus. Next base: position 22,710,613 of record NC_045792.1, read on the forward strand.
GGGCGGGCCCTGGGAGCCTTGCAGTCCACACGTGGCGGGCAGAGGCGGCACACTCTGTCGGAAGTGACCAATCAGCTGGCCGTGATGCCTGGTTCAGGTACGCTTTCCAGTAAGTGCGGGCCTGGGTCTTCCCGGCATCTTGAGTCTTCCCCAAGAAACAGGAATGATACCAACCAGCCCCTGGAATGTTGTCTATGTCTTGTTTCTTTGTGGACCACATGTAGCCAAGTTAAGATTAGGCCCACTCAGCAGCTCTCAGCGATTAAAATGAAACGTCTCTGAGAGGGCTCCCCCGACGCCCAGGATTCATCCGCATGCTCTGTGACTCATCAAGGACTCTGGCCCTTTTGGAGTGGCCCAGATCTTACGGGTACAGGTTCTGGAGTGTTTTCACCACGAAATTCGAAGCTGATTAAATTGACATGTAAAAAAGTTCTGGAAAGATGTTTTGGTTGGAAATTAAGGGCATTGTTGCTGTGGAAACTCAAGCTGGTTGTGCTTTGTATCCCATGTTCCAAGAAGTTGTGATTTATTGGTGGTCCTATTGGTGTTGTGTTTTGTTTTGTCTTTTCTCTTGAAGGGAAAATTTTCTCCGTGCGTGACAACCCCTCCCTTGACAGTGTGGACTCAGAGTATGATATGGGGTCTGTTCAGAGGGACCTGCACTTTCTTGAGGACAAGCCTTCCCTTAAGGACATCATGTTAGCCCATCAGCCCTCACCCCGCATGACGTCTCCGTTCGTGAGCCTGAGGCCTGCCAACCCCACCATGCAGGCTCTGAGCTCCCAGAAACGAGAGGCCCACAACAGGTCTCCAGTGAGCTTCAGAGAGGGCCGCCGGGCATCAGACACTTCCCTCACCCAAGGTGACTGCCTGCCTTCTCTGCTGGCTCCTACAGCTCTTGTGTTGTAGGACTGGGTGGGGTTTGTTGCCATGTTGGTTTCATACCTCTGGTCACTGAAAGGCCTTGTGTTTTATTTAAACTGTTTGGTCGTTGTTCTTTCTTTCAGGAATTGTAGCATTTAGACAACACCTTCAGAATCTGGCTAGAACCAAAGGAATCCTAGAGTTGAACAAGGTGCAGTTGCTCTATGAGCAAATAGGATCAGAGGCAGACCCTAACCTGGCATCACCTGCTCCTCAGCTCCAAGACCTGGGTAGCAGTTGCCCTCAGGTGCGTGCTCTGGGCCCTGCCCACAGTGGCTGGGTGAGAATAAGGCATCAGTGTGTCCTGATGGTGTGTCATTTCATTTAGAGGATTTACTCCAGTCCTGGAGCAAACAGGTTCTTTTGGAAAGACCACAGCCTGAAGGCCTTCCTTGTTGCTGCCATCTGCCCGACAGGTTGGGTTAGACCCTTCCACGCTGGCCCAGGTGATCAGTACCACATGGAGGCTTGGACGCTGTCAAGCGATGCTCGGTTCCTAGGGCAGATTTTATATGAATTATACCTCTTAGAGTCTCCCTTGAACTCCCCTCCCTTCATGCACACACACACAGAAATTACAAATAATAGTACAAGTGAGACGCTTGTTGCCACTATTTTTGATGTGCTATCACTTCACTAAATATTATAAGTGAATTATTTATGCTAAAAATACAAAAAATATTGCTGTTTATTTAATACATTTTATTTGAGCCCATTTTCAGTACATCAGGGATATTATAGCATTTGGTGCCCACATGAAGGTAATAACCTTCTGTTGACATAGGGGGCCTTTGCTCCAGTACTGACTAGGTTATCGTTTACTACGGGTAATGCATGTACACACTTTCTGCAAAGTGATTAACCCTCAGCCTACTAGTTGCTGTAAAAGCATGGAGGATTATGTCTTAGCAGAGTTGGAGTTCCCCTTGGACATTTGCCAAGGTGCTTAAACTGAGATTTGGAACTTTCTCCCACGTGGGAAATTGAAAGTGTCTCCACCCCTTGCTCCTCAGGAAGAAGCTCCTCCTCAGCAGAAGAGCGTGTCTGCGCTCCCGGGCAGCGCGCACCCGCAGCTCTCCCAGCGGCACAGCCTGGAGGCCCAGTACCTGCAGCACAGACTCCAGGTGGGATCCTCCCCCTTGTTGTCCAGCTCACTTTGTCCATCCCGAACCTGCCTTTCTGCAAAGCAGGAACCTGTTTTGCTTGGTATTTTTTTAGGGCAGCTGCTTAATTCCTTTATAGGCAGGTGGGTCTGACTCCGCACTTGTAGTTTCTAGAAACATGTTCAGACTTAGCCTTATGCTCTGTCTTGGCAGCAGAAAAGGTCTGTCCTCAGACCCCAGGGAAGGGTACTGCCACTGAGCAGCAGGAAAGGGAACCCTGGCTTCTTTGCTTCTATGTTATGCCTCTTAGTGAATAATAAGTAAAATGGAAATCTCAAGTCAGCAAAAAATGTACTATCAGCTCTCTATTGGTGCCCACAAATCTTTAAAAATGATGCAACGTAGATCCCATAAAGAATGAATCATTTGTTCATTCAGCAGGTGCTGTGGCCTTTGCTATAGATCTAACTCCACTTTTCTCATTGTTTTTAGTCTCCATGAACCTCCCGGTCCTAGAGGACTTTTAGAGACAGAAAAGTGAAGCAGGTTAGAGCTGAGACAGCCCAGGCCTGCTGACCCAATGCTGCTGGGCCACAGGTTCTCCCAGGGTCTCAACGAGCAAGTGTCAGTCCCTGCATCCTGCGCAGATTCTGGAGGACTCACTTGGCTTCGTCCTCCAGGCAGAAGGACAGTCTAATGACTGCGTCCTAGATGACAACATGTCACGCTTGTATTTTTCTGCTCTTCCAGAAGCCCAGCCTTCTGTCAAAAGCCCAGAACACCTGTCAGCTTTATTGTAAAGAACCACCACGGAGCCTTGAACAGCAGCTGCAAGAACACAGGTGAGAGATGGTGGTTGGCCAAAGAAATCACTTTCTTTGTGGCAGACTTAAGCTGGGTATGTTGTCCTTTCCCCTAGTGTTTGCCTCTACCAGGAAAAGAGGTTTCAATCTGCTAACATGGATATTCCACTGTCCGTGGACTATAGGCCTGTCAGGGAGTAGCAGCCCTGAGCGGCTCTGTTTTCTTTTTCTCCTAGTGTTTCCCCTTGGGGCTATGAATAGACCTAAGCCTTCAGGATCTGTGAGCTACTGCAGCTTAAGTGGGTTACACTGGAGAGAAGGCCTCCATCCTCCCTTGTAGTAATCCCGTGCCCCCAGGCCTCACTAGTAGAAACATCTTGGCCAAGGTAGAGCTACCCTAGTCCATCAAGCTACAGACACCCACAGAGACCAAGGTGTCAGCCCCGCTTCAAAACACTCCAGATGGGAAATCAGCCTCTTGTTTCATAGGGAGGAAAAAGGAGTCTTAGAGAAAAGGAATTCGTGTTCACTTGAGCACTGAGGGATCAGCCAGAATTGGGGGACAAAAAATAAGATTGGGTTTAAGAAACCAAACATGACTGGTTCCTACCCCCACTTTTTTTTTTTTTTTTCCTGCCGTGGGAAAGAGAGAAGTGGGAGGACGGACACTAATGACTGATACTGGATTTACATTAAAATTGCCGTCACTGAAGAAGATTTAAAATTCTTTCTTTTGGTATTGCCAACTTAGACTCCAACAGAAGCGGCTCTTCCTCCAGAAACAGTCTCAGCTGCAGGCATATTTTAATCAGATGCAGATAGCAGAGAGCTCATACCCGCAGCCCCTTCCCCACCAGGAGACACCGCCGCCGCCCCAGCAGCCGCCGCCCTTCAGCCTGACCCAGCCCCTGAGCCCCGTCCTGGAGCCTGCCTCGGAGCAAATGCAGTACAGCCCTTTCCTCAGCCAGTACCGGGAGATGGGGCTGCAGCCGCTGTCCGCCTCGCCGGGTCCCCGGGTTGCTCCCCCGCCGCCGCCACCGCCGCACTCAGGGGCCGCCCGGGCACCCTTACCGTTCTCCTATCAGACTTGCGAGCTGCCAGGCGCGGCCTCGCCCGAGCCAGAGCGCCCCGCTCCCTGTCAGTACTCCCTGGACGGAGCCCAGCAGAGCGGCGTGGCGGCGCCGGGCTGTCCCAGGAGCTCAGGACTGCAGGAGGCCCCCTCTAGCTACGACCCTCTAGCGCTCTCGGAGTTCCCTGGACTCTTTGATTGTGAAATGCTGGAAGCCGTGGACCCACAGCACAGTGGCTACGTCCTGGTAAATTAACCTCAGCGCAGGAAGTGAGGCGGGTCAGGTGAAGAGCGTGTGTATTTCTATTTTTATTCCAGCCTTTTCAATTTAAAACTTATTTTCCCCGCCTCTCCCTGATGGGGAAAAAGTCAAGTCACCCAACTGGAATCAGAGGGCCTGGCCGGGTGGATGTTGCTTCCTCCTGGCTCCGTCCCACCACGGTTTTCTGTGGCAAGTGCTGGAACATAGTTGTAGGCTGCAGCTCGTGCCCTTAGGTCAAGTGGAGCAAACTCTCGTCAGAGGCATCAACAAAAGTTTTATAAGAAGAAGACATCCAGACCTAGGTTTTACACAGAACTACATCAGTTCATTATTGAGGGAAACCTTGGCGAAAGCAGGAAAAAATGTGTGCCGTTACATATAGGCAAAAAAAAAAAAAAAAAAAAACGCAATACATTTTTCACTGAAACCAAGCAACAGCATGTTCCTTAAAGGCAAATCAAGAATACATAATGAAATTTGATGCACAGGAAATAAAAGAAAGTTGTACTTTGTCAGTGAATCATAAGTTCTAAGCTGCTGATGTAACTTGTCCCCAAGCGGTAAGAGCGTGAGCTTTGTTTCAGGGTCCACTGAGTAACAGCAGGAACGCACCCCTGAGACTGGCAGTCACCTCCATCTGAGAGTAGGTGACACACCTCTTCAGAAGGTGCCCTGGGTCACAGAGTGTCACAGTGTCCTCGGAGCTCCAAAGGTGTCACCTGTGGAACCAAGAGATGCACCGCAGTGGAGACCAGGGGCAGGAAACTCAAGAAACCGTCAAGAGCAGCTGCCCTGGGCCGGGGAAGACGGGCTCTTCCTGCACAGTCTTCTGTGGAGACTTCTGGTTTGGGGCAGTTGGTCTTTAGAGGACCTAGCGTCTCTTTTAAAATGTAATAACTACTTTGACTTTACACTAGATGTTGCTAGTCGTTTATTGAGCTTTGTATATTTGGACAGTTTCATATAGGGCTTAGAAATTTTAAGGACGAGAAAAATGAACTTTTATCTCCCATGTGAAGTGGTAGTGCTGTGCCTTTTTCCCCCCAGATCATGCTTTAATGATTTCTTTTCTGTAGAAACCAACAGTTTTCCATTTATGTCGATGCTAAATCCAAAGTCACTTCAGAGTTTGTTTTCCACCATGTGGGAATCACATCCTTAATTTCCTTAGAGTTTTGACTTGCAATGAAATGTTCAAGTATTACAGCAATATTCAAAAGACCACAGATGTGTTAACCATTTAAGCAGATCGTCTGCCAAACACAGTGTATATTATTAACCCTTACGATCCAATCATCAGAATAAGTAAAAAAGATGCTACGGCTAGTTGACTGTATACTTAGAAGTAAGGAGTAACCTGTCATTTGGACAGTAACATCCAAGTGTTACAAATTCAGTGTTATTTACAAAGTCTATCGTTTCTGTCCTTTAGAATGGCTTGTCCTATCAGCAGATGAATGCGTTAAGCACAAAGCATCTTCCTTAAAGCACAAAGAAGAGAGATACTACACTGATGCTGCATCTAGAAAACACCTTTAAGTTGCCTTTCCTCTCTGTAGTACGTGTCCAGGCAGGTGGGGAGAAACATGGAAGGTCTAGGAGTTCTGTCCTGGCTCCTCTTGGTGCCAGGACGCTCCACAGAGGCCCTCTGCTTGGGGTTGGAGTCTGGGTGTGAGCAAGGAAGGGTGGTGTGGAGGACTCATTTTTGTGATTTGACAACACGCAGTGAAAACCCAGGAAGAAAGAATTAGGTTCCTTCTGCGGATTGTTATTCCTCCTCATGCTTAAGTTTGATGATTTCATGAAATAGACAACATCATTTCATTTAAGAGATCCTTTCATTAAGATCTCTAATCTGTTTTAAGTCTTTGCAAAATAAGGCAGTTATAAAACAGGGCTTGATTTGTTTAGACTGAAGGATGTATTCCCAAAATGTTCTACAGAAGCGCTATAATATTTATGAAAGTAAAATGCCTTCCAGATTGAAAACGGGGGCCGCTCATTTCAGAGTCCCCGGAATGGCAGAGTCACAGATCGGCATAGATGCCTGTCCCCCACAGGGCCATGAGCCACTGAGCCCAGGAAAGCCGGGAGCTACGGCAGGACGACTGGGCTGACAGATGAGGCGGGAGAGGCCCCGGGAGGGTCGAGGCCCCAGAGGTAGACACTGGGGAGCACCCAGCCGTGGCCGGGTCTGTGCAGACTGAAGACAGTGGGGTGAATAGCATGACCCACCCTGCTGGACTATGTTGTTAGCTCCTGTTTGCTTTTCTCATTTATTTCAAGCAGAAATCAATAAATTCCATAACAATCTGTATTTGCTGAAACGTAAGCTGGCGAGAGGAGACTGGTGCCGTCCGTCAGTCAGGTGTTTTCCCAGCCCCGTCTGACCATCGCCGTTGCTCTGTCCCCCGACTAGTGAGCGACCTATGTGAGCCTCCAAGCAGTTTTCTCTTCACAGATACTAAAGTAACACTACGAAGGCTTAGTACTAGAGGTACTTTGAAATAATGACTTTCTTTCCAGTCTGTTTCACGTTAGCAGTGTGTACACTACTGTATAATAACCATTAGCTTTATTATCTTGTAAACCAGGCTCCTCTGAAGAGACTTTGGTGAGATGAACGTGAGGTAAAAATTTCATTCAGCAAAAAGTGCAATATGTGTGGTACTCTATTTTTTGTTTATGCTTTTTTTTGTTTGTTTTTTTTTAATCCAGGGCTATTAGTCTCTGCTTTGGGGAAAATGCACTAGCTCTGCAATTTCCAGCTGGGCGAGTGTGTCTCTAGTATGTCCATGCAGCCGATATGCTGGTCCCTGTAAGGCAAACAGCACGTTAGCGCAGCAGAGGGTGGATGTTCCACTTGAAACTGGTGAGCTGCGCAGACTGTCCCCCGCCCAGGCCTGCCCCACCCAGGCCTGCCCCGCCCTCCTGCTGCCCCGCCCGGGCCGGCCCCGCCCAGCCCTGCCCCGCTCTCCTGCTGCCCGGGGAACACAGAGGAGGACCCTCCAACCTCCACGTAAGGGGAAACACCTGGGGCCCACCAAGGAGGACTAGGAGGTGGAACTAAAGGACTCCTGCCTTTCTGCATCAAACTTTGCCTCCAAGGAAAGAGAAAGTCAGAGTCCCTTTCTTCCTCAGAGTGTTGAAGCTGTGTCCTGAGTCAGTCCGGCGTGACAGGCAGGAGCCCGTGATCGGGACTAAAGGCAGCCCTCACCCCAGAGTAATGGGGGGCCTGTGCCCTTATGGGGAGGGAGGGGACCGCCTCGTGTGAGTGTCGCCCCCAGCCGACGAAAGGCCTCTGCAGAAGGGACTCGTGGTGGCGCTGGCCTCTTCCTCTCTGCCTGAAAGGGGGGTTCTCAGAGAAATGAGTTCTGCCTAATTGTTAGAGTCGGGAAGAAGGGTGTGTTCACAGCCCAAGAGTGACTGGCTGGCCAACGAGAAACTAAAGAAAGGTGAAAAGCTGCAGCCCCCACTCTGGCTGCTCGGGGGTCCAGGTGCACGGTGGTCAGAGCAGCCCCTGCTCAGGTGCGGGCGGTGCACACACGTGGACCTGAGGAAATGAATGGTTTCCTTTGCCGGGTCCTCCCAGCTGCAGTCAGGCCCCAAGTAAATACTGGCTTCTGCGTTGGGGTCAGAATTTCTAGCCCTGGATTACATTTAAAAGCCTGTATCAGCAGTTACACTTAAGCTCCCTGTTGGCTTAAGGAAAATCTCACTCTAGATAAGTTTTCACATTCGTCCTCCTTTGAGACAATTCGTAGGGTCATTGGATGACACTGGTCCCAGTGAACAGTTGCAGAACCCCTGTGCCGGGTCTCACCTTGGCTGCATGTGTACCCCTAAGCTGGACTGCCTCAACTGCCTTCTCGGAAGCCACCAAGCCGCTCAGTCTCTTTGTGCCTAGACATCAAAGGTAAAAACTGGAGAACAGGTAGTAAGTTGGAGTCATTGTATAGGCAGGGATCTTTGATCGTTTTGTTGCTTCTGGAAATTTTTCCAGAACTTATCTTCAGAGTGATGTGTGGAAGACAAGCGCAGTATCATCTGCCTCTCTTTCTAAACTGGACAAAACAAATGATAACAAATGTACGTATCCCTTCTGACAGGTTCGCTGGTTTGTTCCTCCCTGGCGTGTGGTCCCAGGGAAGAGACTAATTATAGAGCTCTTTGTGTCTGTCAGCCTGCAGCCCCTGGAAGGCACGAGATGACCTCAGGCTGGCCTTCCACAGCCCCTCTTGCACCCCGAGTCCCTGGTCTCACAGTGCTCCTCACATCTTTGTTTCACCATTTTTCCCCGTGAAGGTAGCCTGGCTGATTCCAGAAGACTCACAGCCGCCCTGGTTATACCACCATCTTGTCCACATCTGGGCAGATTTCAACACATTTGGCAGAATGGGGCACCTACTGTTGTAGAGATTGAGACATAGGCAGCAGCACAGCCCACAGCCAGTGATGATAGGTTTGATGGTTCCTGCCCAAGCACTCAGCTTGTCTGTCCAAAAGGAGCAGTAGCTTCTGTCTGTACATTAATTTACCAAGCACTTTCACGAGTAATCTTTTCTAACGCTCACAACAATACTATGGAGTTGTTAGTTGAGCGGATAGTCCTCATGTTTTACGGCTGAGGAAACCAGAGCTCTGGGAAGGCTATGTGACTTGTCCAAGCCACAGAGCCCGTGAGTGGCGGAGGCGGGACGGGCTTCTGGGTGTTCTGGCTTCTCACTCCACGCTCTTCCCTCCTGGGTAGCAGCTGACTCTTCTCATGAGCAAACAGCTGTATAAACAAAGCCCCCACCTCGGTTAAGCACTGGGTGAATGTGACATTGTCCCCGAAACCTTACTCCCACTTGACAGCCGCCTGGCTCTGGGGGAAGAGTTGCCCTCCAGGTAACAGCTGTAGTCGTCCAGGTGGCCCTGCATGAACAAGGCCAAGGGAGACACAGACCCCGCAGATCACCATCTTTCCAGTGTCCAATTAACTACAGAAGTTCAGGTTCACATCACAGATGTCTCATTTCTCCACCTCACACAATATAGTAACTCCCTGCCAAAGTATATGACGGGACACACCCTTTCTTGATTGCCAAGGGGCCAAATTGCACTGCTTCGGCCCACCATCGCAGACCAACAGACTCAACCCCAAGAAAGGGTGCTGCTCAGAGAAGAATCAGGAGCTCAGCCCAGTCCTGAGGAGGGGGATAAAGTATCTTTACAGTTAAGGCCCATCAAGTAGAAGTGCTGATCAAGCACTTTTAGGGTTAAAAAAATAACATACTTTGAATACTTTTGTCTTCAGAGGCAAAGTGGGTGGGTTAGGGAGGAGCTTTAAAAATAGAAGTACAAAATAACATCCTGGAAAAATATGACCCCAGATTGGAATAATGTTATATTAGCAAATACAGATAACAGGGACTTGCCACTGGCTGTGTGATGCCTATCTATCTGTTCAAGATTTGCTCAATCAAGGAAATACACGTGGTGATACTGTCCCACTACTGATGGCGAAAGAAATCTGCCTCCACCAAAATCTCTGAAGGAAAAAGAACCAGAGAGAAAAGGAGGTTTGCTTCTCTTTGGGGATTGCAATTTAGGAAGTAAAATTGATACAGAGATATTTGCACTTTGTAGAAAGGGCAAGATTATTTGCTTATTTCTGAAGGGAGGAGGGTGGTCTTTGCTGGATGTTTGGTTTGTGAAAGAGTTACTTTTGATTAAATTAATCTAATTGTAGTTTTTTTTTTCTGTGTGCTTTTTTTTTTTAATTACTAAGAAAATGGTGAGTTCAATAGCTTTGGTATTTTGAGTGCAAATCATAATAGCTCCAATGTGAAAAAAATCAAAATGTAACCTGTCACTCAATGTTAGAAAATTGCTTAAAATGCAGTTTAATAAATGATCTTTGTATCAAACGTAATTTAAATGGGGTACTTTTCTGCAAGGAAAATGTACTGTTTTTACGTTTCCAACCCTCTTGAATTAATCAAAATAAAAACAACTTGTTTTCTAAGAGCCTGGGTGATATGACTGTCAGGTGGATGAGATAGGGCCTTTCCCCCATCAGGCCTCGGGTGGAATTTTGAAAAGTACGGAAGGTGGCTGTGTTCCCTGAGCTCTGGTGCTCATTTCAGGCTGCAGAAAAGGACAGTGGATAATATGTTCTCATTGACGTCAGCAGGGTAAATAATACCTTGCTCTGAAATTGCCGGAGTACCCGGTAGCTGCTGAGAACGCTGACGGAAGCGCTGCTAACCGCACTCTGCACACGGACAAGGCCCGGGCTGCCTGGGCCTCCTGGACTTTCAGAGACGGAGCCGGGCAAGGGCCTCTGAAGCAGCAGGAGGGGAGGCGGGCGCCTCGGGCTCACCTATGACAAGCTGCAGGGCAAAGGGAGGGAATGGGGGCCCAGCCAGACACTGGCACTTACGATGGCACATCTTCCGTGCGAAAGGTTTCAACGCTGCGCGCGCGCACACACACGCGCACACGTGCACGCACTGTGGTCCCCCTCCGAGAGGCAGGAACCAGCTCAGTGCCCTCGGGTGCTGGAGAATCCGTTTGCGGAGGCATTTGGGGCACTCTCATACATTCGAGACTTGTTTTAGTGCCAGACCCTGAGTGAAAGGGCACTATGAAGTCCTACTTTCTGGGGACTTCCCTGGCGGTCCAGTGCTTAAGACTCCACGCCTCCACTGCAGGGGGCACAGTTTCCATCCTTGGTCGGGGAACTAAGATCCCGCAGGCCGGAGTGGTGCGGCCAAAAAAAAAAAAAAAAAAAAAAAAATCCTACTTTCTGGCAGCAAGTTTAGGCTTTGGTTTCACTCAGACCATTCCAGTTGAGCCCGTGCTGTAGAGCTGAGACAGCGTCCAAACTGAGGGATCATCCACGGGCCCTGGTGGGAGTGGAAGGCCTGGGGGAGACGGCCAAGGGCGGGAAGAGCGCGGAGCCCTCCCCACCGACTTGCCCTGCTGCCTCGCACCGCTTGCCTCAGGCGCTCAGTCCTGCCCCGAACGGCTGTCGTCTCTGTTTGCAACCGAGAATTCAGTAACACTGCGTTTCAATTGCTTTTTCCTTTTTTTAAAGGAAAACACTATTATTTCAGTAACGAAGTTTTACGAACTTTCCCCTTTCCCACCAAGTTTCTCCATCATTTGGATTTTGTGTTGCCAATAGCAACCCCCCCATGTCCAGGGGACAGGCAAAAATCACAGACCTGCCTGCGGAGACTGGCCAGAACTTTAGCCGCCAGTCAAGCCCTTGACCTTCACGTTGTGCAGAACATCTTTCGGTCTGTGGCCTTCGTGAGCCGAAGGCTCAAGGGCGACCTGAGCTCCAGATCCAGGGCCCCTGCCCAGCTGGGCTGGGGTCTAGAGCTTGTCAGCTGTGCCCACACCTCCAAGGGGATGCCGTGTCTGCGGTCACCAGAGCCCACCTCCATCGCCACCAGTCAGGGCCCCACCCAAGGTTCTGTTGTTGGACGTCTGCTCCTTTCCACCCCACTAGTTCTTAAGTTGAGGTTTCACAGATCCCTTCGACATGCTGATGAAAGCTTTGGATCCTCTTCCTAGGAAACATACGTACACAGACATACAACTTTAGACAGATCATTTCAGGGGAGGAGTTGGTTCCTGGACCCCCTAAGGCCCATTCACGGGGTTAGAGGGATTTCTAACCCCTGACTCAGAGCACAAGCCACTCGGTCTGCAACCCCTCGCGCTTCAGAGTTACCGTTCTGGTAGGGCCTCCCTGCTGAGCGCTCCCATCCCTCCCTGGGTGGATCCGGGTAGGGAGAGAGGCCCCTGCTCTGCCTGCAGCCCCAGGGCACCATGGGAGGAAGTTCTGGGCTTTGTGCACTAAATCCTGGGTGCCACATAGCTACAAAATAAATGTCACCTGCACAGGGTACAGCCGCTCTGCCCTTCTCATTTTGGCCCCAGTGATGTCACTTCAAATAAATGATAAGGCAGTACACCTGAAACTAACACAACATTGTAAATCAACTATACGCCAATAAAAATTCTTTAAATTTTAAAAAACAAAAGAAATGACAAGGTGGAGGAGCTCTGGAGGGATGGAATATTGCCCATGGCTCATACTTTACAGTGTCCCCTTGGGAGACAGATGTGGGTCTTGACTGAAGTGAAGGGGTTGGACACTCACCTCAGACACTAGCCATCACTGGCAAATCACTGAGGCCAAACCCAGAAGCCAGGTCAGGCCGAGTGCGGAGCTTGCTCTGTGCCTCCAGCCATTCGACTAAGGAGCCTTCCTGCTATAGATGTCCCAGTCCGCTGGTGCAGCTGAATTCCTCCGGACCCATAGCTGCAAATACCCCTAGGGAGCATTGATAGCTGCCTTTGTATAAATTTCTAAGGGACTTTCCCAAGCGCATTGACTCAGAGCTGGTGTGAAGCCCAGGTGAAGCAGCTGCAGGGCTGAGCCACCAGGTGAGGAACCCGGATGTGGGGGGAGAGGACGCTGCCCGTGGGGGGAGAGGACACTGCCCGTGGGAGGTGGACTTCCCCTGCAGCTGAGCCCCCAAGAGCTGGCTGGGCAGAGAGCTCAGAAAATCTGGGCCCAGAAGACAGAGGTATCGGGGATCTGGCCTCTCGAAGGGAGAAGCCGTCGCTCTCCCTATCAGGCAGGCTTTGAGAGCTTCTGACTCCATCTCTCTCTTCACTCCCTGAATGGGGCCTGAGATACCAAAAGGGGGCCTGACTGGGGACCCTGACCCTCAGGAGTGAGTGCGTCACCACCACGCCAGGGCCACCCACAGAGCTGGGGGGGTGGAACACAAATGAACCGCGGGAAAGGCCAAGGCCTTTCCTAGGAGCGCGCCACGCTGCGGGACCCCGAGTTCCCAGCGAGTTCCCAGCCGAAACGACTCCAGCCTGGGGCCCACTAGAACTGCCCTCTGGTCACTAGAGAAGCCCAGATGTTTAGCAGGGTCCCTGTGCCAGCCGAGAGAGGGCCAAAGGGCAGGTAGGCAGTTGGAGCAGGCCCCGGGGACGAAAGGGCTGGGCAAGGAGGGCCTGGCCAGGAGCAGGTTTGGGAGAACAGAGCTTAGCTTCCCCGGCCCACCCCCTGGAGCAGCCACTCTGGCCAGAAAGGCCCTCCAGGTAGGGTGGAGCCTACCCATTCTCTGCCAGGGACAGCCCGGGAGGCAGCAGGGAACCTCTGGCTGAGTCCTCAGCCCCTGGCACCACTCCCAGCCCTGCCGCTAACCTGGGCAAATCATTGCAAAGGCCCGTTATCCCAGCGGTAACTTGGGAACGTAGACTAGCTGAGTTAACCACAGCTTTACTGCAAGGTTCGGACGCAGCCTGGCCCAGCACGGCCTCCAACAAGAAAGCACTCAGAAGACCCCCAGCTCCCTTTAATGGCTTGTCACAGTATCGCACCTCTCCCTGTCTTCTCATTTAACTCTTGAGCATCCCAACACTGGACACAGAAAATGGTTGCTTGGTGCCTACAACATCCCGTCACAGACTTAAGGGTGGCTGCCCTATTCTGAGCACCTGCTCCAGGTTAAGAACCAAGAACTTTGCCCAGGATCTCTTCGTTTTCAATGATGAGTTCTGGGCAGCACCAGCCATGGGTACCACAGATGAAGGAACATCCATGAGAATCCATGTCCCACCTAGGAGGCCTTTTTCATCCATCGCCCAAATTCTAAGGCCAAGCTCCTGGAGAGAGAAGGGCTGGAGGGCCTGGGTATCTTTCTCTGCAGAGACAGCTGCTTGGTCCCCAGCGCCCAGAGAGGAGAAGGCGCCAAGAGAAGGCAGGGCGTGCGGACACTGCTCCACTGGCCCCGGGAGCGCTCCGCGCCGACCTCCCCGCACTGATCCTGTGATCAGTCCTCAGCTGGATTGGACGCAGGCCTCCTGTAGTCTTTCTGGGCTTAAGAGAACTAATCCTGCAACCCTGAGGTTGGCCCTTCCTTAAGGAGCTCTTAGCCTTTAGGCACCCACAGCCAAGCTCCTTAGAACTGCCCTGGAGACCCTCAGGCAGCCCTATGCTCCCCTGACCTGCCCTCAGGAGAGAAAGGACAGGACAGCAGCCCCTCCGCCCCCAGGAAGCTGGCTCCGAAGGGAGCCGAGACTCCTGAGCTGCTGGACAGTCCCCCACCTCAGGCTGGCAGGTCTGCTGGTTCACCAGTAGGTGCTGGTTTCGAACACAGAGGAGAGCCAGGAGCCAGAAGTCAGAGGCCAGAGATCCTAGGGGCCCAAATGACTGAGTTTGGGGAAAATAAGGAAAACTGGAAAAACCAGAAGTAGAACCAAGGGTAGAAGGAGCGCAGAAGGTGCAATCTCAGCGGAGACTGGGGGGCACGGGGGCCGGGCTCCGGCCAGTGTCTGTGCGGGACAGGCCGTCAGGACAGAGAGAAGAGGAAGAGGAGGGCAGATGTGGCACGTCGGTGCCTGCAAGCATTATTTATGATGCGTCCCTCGATTTGAGCCTCCGAACCCGGGCTCGGCCTGCAGCCTGACTGTCCCTCGCAGCTGCTCCTTCCTGCAATAACAAGACTGACATCACTGTTGTCAGGGAAATGGTGTTTTGATTAAAATCACGTGACAGCTACTTCGTGATTCAATAAACAAATCCTCTGTTAACCCTCGCCTGACAGAGGCCCGTCAGCAGCCCCGTCGTCAGAGAGCAGCCCTCGGACCATCCAGGAGGGCAGTCCCGCCCGGCTAGGAGGGAAGATCACCGTCTGCCACCAGGAAGGAGCTGCCGAGCTGACCCGGGGTGGGCAGGGAGCACGAGGCAGCCGCACTGCTCCCCTGCACGAGGCGGGGGCCGCAGGCGACATCCAGAGCACAGACTGCTCCGCAGACACCAAGGGCCAGTCTGGGAGGAGCCAAGTAGACACCCTTCGCCAAAGGAACTGGCTCTCACCCCGTGGGGTCATTCCCTCTCGGACCAAGGGGCAGGCCAGAGCCCTGGGAGGTCGAACGGCTCCCGCGGGGCCCAGAGGCCAGTGGACATTGGAGGCAGTTCCCAGGGCTCTCGGGACCCTCTGACCCCGTCGGGGCAGATGGGCGAATTTGCTATGGGCCACGGACAGTGAGTGAGTGAGGGGTTAAGAACAATTTCTGGTTTGCAGTTGGATGACTTCCTGGATCACTCACTTGGCTGCTGGCCCCTGACACGCAGGGCTCTGCCTGGCAACAGCCAACTCCCTTTCCATCTCACCCTGGAGTCCTTTTCCTTAAGTGAAACAAACGCGGGGAAGGCTCCCTGAGTCACGGGGCAGGGGATTTTTCTGGGTTACGTGATCTGCAGCCTCAGAGGCTTAGCAGTGCCTTGCCTCCGTTGCTAGAAAAGACGCCCAAGTAGACACGACAGGGTTGGGGGGAAGTTTCTCGACCAGCTGAGAAACAGAGCTGCCAGCACCTACCACACTGCTGCGAGGATTCAGCGAGATTTTTGCCAGGTGCCTGACAAGATGCCTGCACAGTTACCGAGGCTCGAGGCTCGAGGAACAGCAGCTAATACTGTTTCCCCAGCTTGTGGCCATCAGGGGCCGCCTACAGACCTGGCAAGTCTGCCACAGAGGGGTCGCCTCAACTATTCCACTTGCAGATCAAAGGCAAACCGTGCATTTAATGGCATGGCCAGTTGACCCTGAGTGTGTAGGAAAACATAGCTCCTTTCTTCCCAAGGAAGTCTGTGGCTTAGGTCTAAAAATTTGTGACTATTATGCCCACTCTTTCGGCCACGGTATCTTCTGTGAGGCCACGTTCAGTGAAACAGGTAAGGACGAAAGGGCCCAGGGCTGCCGAGGCTGCGAGCAGCACAGCCACGCCGGCACTTCCTCCCGCGGGGCCGCCGCCGCAGGAACAGCCGGGAGCTGCCGGCCCGGCGAGAACCGTGCACGGCGCGGCCGGAAGGGGAGCACGTTCTAAGATGAAAGACTGCAGTTCAGGGCCTGGACAATAGCACAAGGTTCGCATGGCCCCCGTTCACCGAAAATGAGGGAAAAGCCATAAAGATTTATAAGACAAACTTTTTGATGTTAGAAGCTTCGCCAAGCAAACCCACTGGCGTGGGTCCGAAAATACCAGCATCTTCCAAATAAACTAAGTGCAGCCTGACATCAGCACACGGCAGCCAGACCCTCTGTGCTGCGCTTCTGAACGTATCTGTAGGTCATAAATCACCCTCCTAACAAACAGCCCCAGGGCAGTGGCCCGCACCAACTTTGCTGAACTTGAACTTTGGCATACCTCCTCCAGAGGGGCGTCAAGTGGGGCTTGTAAAACATTCGGACTCTTACCCAGTAAAATTGACAGAAGTGGTTTTTTCCTTGAATGGAAGTGACCACCTGAGAGGAATTGTAGCAAATGAGAACGGTCTACTCTGTGAGGTGAGTGGGAATAGCAACTCTTCAGCAAACCTCCTCTGTCCTCTGCATGGGGGCAGAGCCACATGAGTGACAGAGCGCCGGCAAGCCCACCCCACCCCTCAGAAAGCACTCCCAGAAGGAGGGACAAGAAACAGGGCAACAGGCTTTACAAATACACTCCCGTGGCCCTAAAAACGTGACCGTCCCCTCAGGGAGCGAGGTAAAGATCTGGCTGCCCTGCCTCACTGGCTGCCCTCCGCCCACACCTCAGCCCAAACCAAGGAAGGACTCAGGCCAGGAGTGTCTGCAGCACTTACCTTCCCAGTGTCCTCTCCAGGCCCTCTGGGTCTCAGGAAGTGGTTCTTGTCAGCCCCAGGGGCGCTGGGCTCTTCACTGTCCTTCACAGGAAAATCTAGCTTCCTCAGCCTTTGGGCCACCACTAGACATACAGACAGCAGACTGTCACCGTCCCAACCAGGCCACGTCCCCCTAAGCCCACCTGCGATGCCTCAGGGGTTCCAGCCCTGCAATGGGGAAGCACATGGGTCTCTGTGCAGAGAGAGCTGGTTCACCCCCGAAACTGACTGAAGGTGCCTTTTCCTCGAGAGCCATGCAAAGTGCTACCCCACAGGGCCGCTGGTACCGGCTGGGTGCTCCCCCAGGTCTGGGTCACTGACAGCCTACAGAGCCCCAGCCAGACAGAAAAGACCTGATTCCTTTCAGAACTGACGACATCAGTTTAAGACAACAACTCTGAATAAAGAAATGACTTGGCTTCTCTACCCAATGAGTAATTAAACTCTCTTCATCCTCCAGATTTCCATCTCAACTGAACATTATATAATTTCCTGGAAACAGCAGGCTCGTGGAGGCAAACGGGGAATAGTGAGACTATTCTAGGTACAAAAAAAAAGACTGGAGACATGTGAGTGAACAGGAAAGAGGAGCAAGGAACTGGATGGGAACAGGAATATGAGAGAATCAGAGAGAAACAATTACATAACATCAGACCACAATCGCTTCATTGTTAAACCGAGGAGAACAAGGTGACAGCTCCTTCTCCCTCCACAGTTTATATCCAGGCAGTGCAGAAAGGAGGCTTTAAGACAAGAATGCCAGGAGGAAAAAAAAAAAAGTGTCAGAGGAATTTAAGTGAAAGGCAAGAAACAAGCACCCAACTTGTTTGGCCACCCTGCCCTGCCATCCCTGGGGGGTTGGGACCAATGTGATGTCTACAGGAAAGATTTTTAACTCCATAACAACACAGCGATTAATAAAATTGCAACAAGCCAGCATTACCACAGCCTAACCATTGGGTCAGGAATGACACATCTGATTCCCCTAGAGGTCCATGCAAGTATCTTGGATGCTTGGATAAGACAGCTCAAAGGTCAGGCTGCTGTCTCTGTTGAAGCAAGACAAGCTGTCCAGCAAAGACCCCCAGGGCCTAGGATCACAGTGGCCAAGCTGTGATATTTCTGTGAGCTGAGGGCTATTATTTCAACAAAGTCTCGTTAGAAACCATACATTAACCTGTTTCTTCTTATGAAACAGAATGCACTTCGGGTTCCTATCTTCATGGCAGCACAGACAGACAAAAAAGATCTGGTCTCTTAAGCCTGTGAGGGCTAAACCCCATAAATATTGTAGAAAGAAACACTAAGGTGAATTCCACTACTGATGAGACTTTCATTGACATATGTTGTATATATGTCTCTGCTTCACTTTCCTAGTCAATCAGACAACTGCTGTAAACTGCCTAGGATGGATAAGTATGGCAGTGCTTAGTCCAGGCATTGTACAATCCAAGTGGAACGGGGACTGGAGAAGAGCCACAAAAAGCTTGTTTCTTAAAAGCAGTGAAATTCCTTCATTGTGTCAACAGGGTAATGAGAAGCAGTCTGGTACCTTGCATGACTTGTTCCACACACAAAACACACCAGAGCACAGGTTTTAGAAATTAACTGAACATATTTTTATTGAGCACCTACTATGTACACCAGACACTGACCTAGGTGCTGGTGCTACAGATACAGCAGAGGACAAAAGAGACAAAAATCCCAGCCCTTACAGAGCTCCTGGAGCTTACACTCCAGTGAAATCAAGACAAGAAAACTAATCCATGGAGAAAATGACAAAGTTATGAGCCAAAGAACAATTCTTCTGAGGAGTAACAAAAGGGATTCCCTATTGTTTAAGTCAGAAAGAAACAATGAAGTTCCTTTGGGGTCACCCAAAAAGACAGGGCCCTGCTGAGCTCCCTGACCCAGCCTGAGAAAGCAAGGGCTTGCTGTCTACCCTTTACCACAGTTTTAGGGTAGAGGTCAATGCACAGAGCTCCCCAGGGGGTCCACTAGGCCATTTAAAAGTCTATCCCAAAACCAATGGCATTTCCAACCAGAGGAAAGCAATGGTTGTGCAAATTTGTTTCAATCAAGACAACAGTCTCTCAAATATGAAATTCAATGAAGACAAACAAAACCTGCAGATAATAAAAAACCAAAAAGAACCATGAAACTAAAATTGTTTACAGCATAGTAGTTTAAGATATTAAAATGAGAATGTAGAAAAGATTATTGCCTAGCAAAGTATTTAACCCTTAGCCCAAAAGTAATAAAATAGAAACATACTATAAACTAGCTTGGCAGTTTTAAATGCAGGCAGGTAATTCTGATTTTAAATGTTCGGTTTTTCTAAGGTAAGACAAACTTGCAAGTATCTGGTCAAACTTGGTTTTATGAAATGGTTTAACGTACAAAGTTTTCTAGGAGTCTTTGGACCTTCACAAAACAGAACAGGGCTCGCTGGGTTTAAGAGACTGTGAATGAAAGAAACAGTCTGAAAACCAAAATGGAAACAAGCAAACTACATAGTGAGATGCACTGAGAGAAAAATAAGCTACAATAAAACCTCATTAATTAAAAATGCATTAGGGACACATTGAGTTTGACTAGGTGAAAAATGTTCATAAATTTTAAAGAAAAAATATTTAAATTATCCATTAAATACATATGTATATATATCAGAGATAAAGAGTAAATTGAATGCATCTAAATAAAGGTGTGGCCTCATAAAGATCCTCACGGAAGGTATTTTAATATAATTGAAAAGAGTGATTAGTAACTAGCATATCAAGTGGTAAAAGGGTGCTTTTTAAGGAGCGTTAAAATTGTTTAAGTAGTTCAGACCCAACAGGCTTCCTCACGTACTATTAATTTGCTTCAGCAAACCCTTCAGCTTAACTCATTATCTTCAATTCCAGGAGAAACTAATGAGGTTTTACTGTAAAAGCAGAAAAACAAACATTTCAAATGATAAGATTCCAGCATCACCTACACCAAAAAATTAGTAATGAAACTTCAGTTTGGAAAGCTACTACTGTACAATGTAGCAAGGACCGAATGCTCACACAGCCGGAAGGAGAACCAGGTAAAGAGCAGGAAATCCTCACAGTGGATTACACCAGTGGTTCCTTTACTCATTAGAAATACAACTGCAATCTTACAGTCAAACCGTAGAACCACTGCTTATTAGGAGGCACTAAATTTTAAGTTTCTCAGCGGGGAGAAAGAAGAGTATTTTTGAATGCAGTCACAGTGGGGAGCTGTGGAAAATGAGTTCGGTTTCAACATGACACATTAGCAGCAAGATGCATCTGCACTTCAGGTTTCTGAATGACATGATTACAGTCAAAATCGAGCAAAGAAAAACCAAAACAACCAATACATGAACCCTGAGCTTCCACATTCCCCTTTCAGGAGAGACACTGAGGCAGACCATCATTATCCAGGAAAATATGGCTCTCACTACAGTTAAATCTCAATGTGTCTCCCAAGTGGAGTGCTTATCAAATAAGTTATTCTAAACCATGTATATTTAACTTTGGAATGATGGAGACACACAGATACATATAAACATCAAAAGAATCACTCTGTTCCACATCTGGGTCCAAACCTGTCCAGGCTTGGTGGAATATTAAGTGGCCGGGGCCTGATTAAACAATGAGGATGCAGGAGATCAGATGGTGCTAAATAAATCAATAGGAGACAGCCAAGAAATGACTGTGCAGGTGTCAGGAATTGGTCACAAACAATAAGAAAAGTTAAAATATAATTATCCCAACAAGGAAGACAAGTAAAAAACAATCTTTAGAAAGAATCGAGTCACTGAAATTTGATTTCTTGTTAGTTGTTGTCATTTGCTCAGATGAGGTCTTGAAGGTTTTCCATTTTTTCTCTCCACCCAGTTCAAGAACACATGGACCAGAAATCTGTGATAGGAATTTAGTAAAGTCTTTCCCCTCCTGTTCCTCGTTATGCCAATGCAAGCACTAGAAAATTCCAAACAAAATCAAGTTAGTGGTACAGAAAGTTCATGAACTATCTATGCGAACATTAAGCACAACAAAAATGATCCAAAAGCATAAGACTATGTGTGAGCTTCTCACTGTGGTCAGTTTCTTTACTCTGTCAGGCTAATCAAAAGTTAAACTTTAAAAACTAATTAAAATCCAAACAAAAAACTGTTCTTACCAGTAAGAAGCATATCCCAACCCAGCCCTAGACATGGAATTGGGAAAATGGCCAGCTCAGTGGTGGGCCAAGAAGGTTCTACCCAAAGAGAAGACGCGCATTCCAGGAGCTTACCACCTCCCAGGTCCAGATGCTCATCGCCTGGCCCACTTAACACCACTCATACCCCGTTAGCCGAAGCAAAAGCTGGAAGGCAGGAAACAGACATACCACTTATAGCCTCCTGCGCAAAGTACTTGACGTCCACGTCTTCATCTTGGCCTAGCTTCTGTAGCACCGGCTTAACTTCCTCCTGCAAAGCACTAAAATGCAACGGTATCATCTGTGAGAGGCCGTCTTCTGAGCCAGAGAAATGCTTTATGGTGTGTGTGTGTATATATATGTTTGCTCTATGGTAATTTTTAAAGTTTAAAATTTTAAAAAAATCTTAGAACACCTATAATATAAACTTGACAAGTATTAAGTAATTTCTCAGGTTCTCTGCAGAATTAGCTTCGAACAATGATCTACATATGTACACAGCTTAAATATTAAAGTCAGAGTAGACACACTCAAAACTGGTTGTTAAATTACTTTCTTATTTTCTTTAACCAATCCCACATCCTAGGTGAAGTGAAAATCACCGAATTTAATTTTAGCTATTTCTGCCTATATGGGGTGAAATTTTAAAAGTATTTAAAAAAAGAATAATACTAAAATCTTACTCAGTATCTAGAATTGGTCCAATTTTCTGTAGCGATTTGGCCACATTGAATCGGACGTTTGCTACTTGGTCTCTTGCCATTTTCAATACAACAGGCAGCATCTGCTTAGTGGTTATTTCCTGACCACAGGCTTCAGACAGTGCCTAGAAAAAGAAATAAGACAGCACATTAAAAACACTTTTATTTTTCTAAATATCCCCAAATCTAAAGAGACAATATTTAATAAGAAAGTAACTGGCCAACAGGAAAATGTTTCTAGTGTGAGTGTGTGAATGAAGGATACAAGGTAGCAAAGAATCCCAGAATTAGACCAGAATTCACAACTGACTTGACTACAGATTTTAACACAAATTGAAAAGTTGACATTTTTCTCTCATCTCCTAACTGTCCAAATTAATCAGTATAAGAAATATAGTCCAAATAGAAGGCAACATATTCAGAATTCATAATACAGTACTGAACAACTGGTTTAACATCTGAGCTTAGCAGTAACAGCTATGTAGTACTTACATTAATGCAGAATAGAGTGGTCATTCTGTGCAGGTAATTAGGATCATTTGCCATTACTAACACTTTGGGAACGATGGTATTTTGGGCCCACTCTTTACCAAACTTCTGAACTAGTTTCATGAGGTTGTTGGTGGCAGCTTCACGGATGGCATACACTGCAGAAGACGTGAAGAACATACTGTCGTGCTGCTCACATCATGAGCATAACCTAGTTTACTTCTACTTACATCATCATCAAAGGTGGACCAAAAATAAAACTCTGTAAACACTCCAACTTAGTCAGACTGCAATGGCAGGTACGCTCAGCCATGACTCCTAGTGTGCTGATTTGGTCTTATTACAGTTTCAAAACGTATAGAATGTCCAAGGAAAAGGGAGGCAAGGAGCTCATTACACACATCATTAACTAATTAGCAAATGTGACTGCCAACTATGTGCTATGTGTTACAGAAAGAATGCATAAGATACTGCCCTCAAAGATCACACTTTAGCAGAAAAATGAAAGCTAATGCATTCCAAGAAGTCATGTGATCTAAGACTGATTATAATGAAGCATGAAATTGTACACTAAAGACCCTGAGGGCTGTAGGAGTTGCGAGGACAGAGAACACGGAGATCTGGTAAGGCTTCGGGAAAGAGAGGCCTTGCACTGGGCCTTAAAGATTAGGGAGGATTTGTGTAAATGGAGAGAAGAGGGGAGGAATTCCTGGAAAGGCCAAAAAAATTTACCCAGTGCACAGAGGAAAACACTGGAATCTGGAGACTGTAAGGTTGAACAGTTAGGGTGGAGCCAGAACACAGAGCATCATGAAAGCTAAATTTAGACTTTGTAAGAAAACCAACGATGGGTTTTTAAAGCAAAGTTGTGACCCTATGACCAATGTGGTATTTTAGCATGATTATTCCAGCAGCAGCAAGAACAGCTGAGAGAATGATAGAGAGGAGGTTATTTAGAGGCCTCTGTTGTCATCTGTACAACAGCAAATAAACACTGAAGACTGACTTGCCTCTTTTTCCCTTAAAAATGTTTGTTGAGACAACATGTCAAATGTCTTCTATGAATATATGTGCCTGCTTTAACCTCATAATTCCCTACGAGGTCATTTAGCAAAGACGTCATAAATCTAGATAATAAAGGCCTGAGCTACGATCTTCTCAACAACTAGTTGCTACATACAGCACTCAACAAAGACCGGTGTGGCAATGCTTCATTTTACGTGTCCGATACGACTCAAAATTTGGGCTTGGATAACAAATCTAGAGCGGTGGGCACTGACTCCTTATTCTACTTCTCTCTCCAGATGGGCCCAGCCCTCCTGGGTGATTGACCGCTGTGGCTTGATAGCTATCCAAGCCACAGCTCTGATCCTGGACGATTTCTACAAGGCTTTCGGACAGGAAATACCCAGCTCTTCCCAGTCCATAGATCCTTTTAGGCAATGCCACTGATGAGAACAGGCAAGACAGCTTAGCCAAGGAACTATATAATTTATTACCAACATGCAACCTGACCAAAGCCTGTGGGAGCAGCAACCTGCCAGGAATATCTAGAAGCACTCGCTAAGGAGCAGCTCAAGTGAACTGTTCTGCCCCTAACACAAATTCCCTCCCTTCACACTCACACTCTTTGTCTTGGGCACACCATCCCCCCGCCACCAACCTCTTCCCATCTGTGTCTTCTCCTCTCATTGTTTTTTTTATTTGCTTGAGATTTTTCTCATCCTAATGCCATTACCACAGGGAAGGGATCTCACTGCCAGAGTAACCAGAGACAGAGCGCTCGGCCTTGACCCAGACCTTAACTGCACTCAACTCTACTTGGCCAGATGCCTACTATGCTCTTGGCTTCTCTCAATTTTGCTGTGAAAAGAATGCAAACCATTCCACGGTTCTGCCTCTCCTCTCTGCTTGTTTTGTCTCTCTCCCTCCCTCTTCGTCCCTCTCCCCTCAAGGTCTGGCTGACTTGCAACGTTCCTCTGAATTTCTAACACAGTCTATATGCTCACTAACTTTGGTACTTTTCCCTTCCTCCTATAAAAAATAAATTCCTCCCTCTCGTCAATACTATCCACTCAACCGTGGGAAGAGAAGTGATGCTTTCTTCCTTATAGTTCTCTGGATCTTTCACAATATCCTTTTAGTAGTTTAATAAGCAGAAAAAAGTTTCCAAAAATTTAATTGATCATTGATCACTACATGGCAGTTATCTAAAATGTGAAAACAAAACCCCATGTGATTAAGTATAGAACAGTTTCAGAGCTGACATTTCATTGGTTCAAAGAATTTCATTGGTTCAAAGTTGCAATGCCTACTTAAGTATGCTGCTGCAGAAAAAGATACAAGGGTCTCTGTTGCTCCCAAATTGGAAAACAAAAATCAGAGAAAAGAGGAAGTATTAATTAACCTGCATTGACAGAACAATCCTACATGGAAAAGGAAAAGGTGTCAGGAATTCAATTCTTCACGGAACAGGAGGATTTTAAAAGTTCCTCAAAATAAATCTAGAATACTAACTTTCAAAGAAAGTATGGACTGATCTTCTGGGACTCACTAACATTAAATATTTATCAGAAATAATATAAACATTTTATGTCTAAAAAGAGAAGACTGCCTTTCCTATGATTTGCCAAACCTCAGTTTCATTTAAGAAGAAAAAGAATTAAGCCATAAAAAGGCAACTTTAGAGGACAAGAAAAATAGAAATAAAATCTTCACAATCTAGTTTGAAAACAATGAAATTATCTACATATATACGCCTTTATGAGATTTGCACATTTTTTTCACACCCCTCCTCTTCACTTCCTTAACCATATGATCTCCCATATGATCCAACTATGCCCCCAGCAAAACCACCTACATGTACAAGCAGACACAACATCCCCACTCCTCCCGAAGAGTC
The DNA here is from genome assembly GCF_009873245.2 of Balaenoptera musculus. Taxonomy (NCBI): domain Eukaryota; kingdom Metazoa; phylum Chordata; class Mammalia; order Artiodactyla; family Balaenopteridae; genus Balaenoptera; species Balaenoptera musculus. Next base: position 22,735,772 of record NC_045792.1, read on the forward strand.
ACCCATAAGCACCCACAGAGGTACGTTCAGTACATAAAGTATATGTAAGAAGCTGTGGAACTGAAGCAGGATACCCATCTTATCCACCAAAATATGGAACCAAAGCTCACAGGACATTGTAAGTCCTCAGGGCCCTCATCTGAACAGATCTCAGACCACACCGAAGCTGCCAGGTCTAGACATGGGGCTGGCACTGGACCTCACTGGTACAGAGGGAACCCCTCCTACCCATTGCTGCCCAGCAGACAAGAGGAGATACCCAGACCTGAGACCTGGTCAAAAAGTCAACCGCTAACAAGTTAACATGAAGTGGCTTTATATAAAACATGAATTGCCTTGTATATTTTGATAAGCAGCAGTTCCAGCTTTTATTTGTAACACAGTATGTGGCACTAGAGGAAAAAGATTCTGTGACTGTTGCAATGAATTATGCTATAAATGCAAAGAAAAGATAAAATACTAAAAAAATCTATTTTCTAAATGCTGTCCTATCTGACCCTGCCCTGAGTTCTCAGCTCTCCCTCTCTTAGTATCATGGCAGCAGCAGCACCCAGGGTACAGGAAGTAAGCATGCCTTTCACGCAACCAGAAATCTGGGACCTCTCTATCCTAGGCCACAGCTGACGTCTTCCACTCCTAGACACCTTTATTGCACCACTGTATGCCTCCTTCTCTATGTCACCTCAAAGAAGACAAGTAGCCATTTCTCCCCCCAGGCCTTTCTTCTGATTCCAATCCCTGTCCGACCCAGTCTACAGTGGCTGAAGACACGAAGATGGCATGGCCGAGCAGAAGACCTTGAGATAAGAAAGGAATGAATATACGTATAAAAGAGACAGTCTGAAAATAATGTAACAGAATGAGTGAGAAATAGGGCAAAGAGATTTTTCAATGAAGAAAATAAAATTTAAGATAGAAAAAAACTGGTAGAAAATAGAAATGTCAAACTTGTGCTCAGAAAAAGCTAACTGGATTTTAATGAAAGCCTGTCTTCATCCCCATACTGGTAAAACAAAATATGGTCAGATTAGGATTCCTTTCTAGAAAGGAAATATATGAACAAAATGGGATATATGCAAAAACATGGGCCTTCCATTAACTTATTTACTTACCATGGTCCACAAGCCAGGCCATACATAAAGAATTCAGCTTCTCATCAAAGAATTCCACACCCTATGGATACAGAAGATTCCATTAATAAATGTCTCCAAAGTTTAGAAATCAAGATGTACTATTTATATTACACCAATGTGACCTGAAGGCTAAAAAAAAACTGACTTATTTCCAAATAAGCTGAATTCATGGACCAGCCAGAAAAAGAATACCATGAGATTTGATTTACAAACTGTAAACCTATTTTTATTGGATAGAAGTCATAAAGAAGAGCAGAAGTGAGATGGCCCAGGCACTGCTGAGTGGGAGAGAATAGAGTGGCCTGGAGCCAGATACAACACTGCAGACGAGTAGGAAGAGTGCAGCATGCACAGTCTGCCAAACAATCTCTAGAATATTTGTAAAAACGAATTACCAGGAAAATACCAGTCAGTAATATTAATAATTCTCAAATTTTCCCCCTTTTGGTTAATATCATAATAAATCCTTAAGGATAAAGAACCTGACATCAAGAGACAGACTCATCTCCAGCTAAAGAGAGTACTCTGGGATCCATGGGAGAAAGCAGAGAGAGGATAAAGCAGGAACAAGAGTACAGTGAAGTGGTCCCAGCACAGTCACAGTGGAACCATCCTACTTCTCTCCACCACTGCTCTCCCCCTCAACGGTGGCCACACCAGCACAGGCTGCAGACAAGCTCCTCGACCTGATTTACACAGACCCAGCACCGTGGGACTTCACATCCTGTGGGCGATCGCTGTGAACTATGCTTTCCCAGCACCTTCCTCTTGAGGTCTACGCGTTCACAGTCTTTAGCTTCTTTGGATCCTAAGAAGTTTCTGACCAGTGATTATGTATTTTCAATAAAGAAATGTAATAAAAGTGCTTTGAACGTATGATAAAATGGCTTCATAATAATAGATTATGAACAGGCTTTATTTTAGCACACCCTTAGATTATTACCATGTCCGCTCTCAAAGACTTATTTTTCGTTTCAGGTCATGGATTTTTCTTGAGACTTAATTAACGTTTATTTCCTGATTCTTGTGGTTTAGCCTTACATTCACTCCCCATGGTCCATAAGCCAGGCCATACATAAAGTCCTGAAAGAATTTTATAAATCGACTACCTGAAATAAAAGTCTTTATGGATTTTTTTTAAAGGATAAAATATATAATAATAACAAGAGGTTGAAGTTGTATAACAAAATGTTTCTGACTGATGCACGTCACCTCTGCTAGACAAGCATGAGGCAGCCAAAGTCACCAGGTGCCTGTTTCCGTACTCCTCCGGAGAGCTACCAACCTTTGCAGGCTTCCCAGGTCTGGGAGGGACAGAGGTTAAAGAAATGGTACTAAAATTCACCCTCCCTTCTGGACAGTTATTTCAATCTTTAGCAAACCAGTTAATTAAGCACTGCTGCTTTCGACTCTGGAGAGGTGATTCATGACAGTCACCAGTGAAGAAGAGAAGATGACTTGGGAATGGCCGAGGGAAAACAACTGGCAGGATGACTCTGCCTGACCCCACCAGCTACATAGGTATCCTCCACTTCTCGAAAGTTCCCTTTATATCACTTCACTTTTACAAAAGAGCTGTAAAACAATACGTGTCTTCACTAACCAAAAGAAATCTGAAGGGGATTTTTTTAACAAAAAAAGGTGAAAACAGCGTTCAGCATTTGTTTTGCAGCGAGTCAGCGAGCCCTCCGACAGGCAGCGTGCACCACAGCAGCAAGAGCGGCCCCGCCCGGCTCCTCCCCCTAGAACTGCACCCAGCTTCTCAGCCTCAGGCCGCCATTGCTTTGAACTGTGCCTGTGAGCATCTGCGCTTCATCTTGACTTGCTTCCTGTATCTGCTAGCAAGATGTGTCCTAAGGTAACTGCTTCTTCGCTTTACGCCATTTCAGCTTACAAAAGCTTTCTTAGGAATGCTCCACTTTCAAACAGTGGGGGAAACCTGTATATGATCATCTTTGGCATCCATTTTGAAGAATGGGACACTTCACATTTTATAAAACACATGACGTCACACACATGCACAAGACACAAGACACATTTCATAAACTAAGTATACCAAAATAACAATACAAATTCAGTGATCCAAGACAAGAAAAAATAAATCCCATATGCTATGATATGAAAGGAACAGAAGTGGGGTTGAAAGAGGGGAAACAAACTGTAGTAATGTTGGCTATAAACTGACATATTACGAGCTTTCTCAAAAAATTTTCAGGTATTCATTTTCTCAACAATCAACAAATGTTAAGTGCCTGATTAATGCCAGGCACTATGGTAAGCACTGGAAATAAGACACTGAACACAGTCCCTGCCCTAAAAGAGATCAGTTGTCTATCTCCTCAACTAGATTTTAACAGACAGTTATAATATACTACAGTAAGTGCAACCAACATGGTGAGGGCACATCAAATTTAGAACTGACGAGGCTATCTACTAAAAAAGAATGGAAAGGATGTGGCTATAAAACCCAGCACTGAAATTTTAATTAATTTGAGATCAGTACAACTATCCATGAATCTCAAACAGTAATGTGATAACGTGGACTTTGGCCAAAATACTAGCATTACAAACTTCAACACCCCTTTTTTATATGGAGAGTCCTCAACTCCCTTTAACCAGAATGTAGGAAAAGTGGTAACCAGAGACATTTTGCTCAGAATATAGGCAAACAGGGAAGCTTTCCTGAGCAAAAGTCAAAACTGATTTATCTCAAAACCATACTTCCCTTTCTTCTGAGATAAATATTCCTTAAATCACAGAGACATTTAGTAGCACACAATCTATGTGACATATACCAAGAAATTAATTATATTCTTCTATGGCTTTGCTTTCAGATAGTGGGGAGGTGAAATGTGTTTCTATAATACCTTTTTATTAAAAGTTAATGCAGGGCTTCCCTGGTGGCGCAGTGGTTGGGAATCCACCTGCCAATGCAGGGGACACGGGTTCCAGCCCTGGTCGGGGAAGATCCCACATGCCACAGAGCAGCTAAGCTCGTGCGCCACAACTACTGAGCCTGCACTCTAGAGTCTGCGAGCCACAACTACTGAGCCCACATGCCACAACTACTGAAGCCCACGCGCCTAGAGCCTGTGCTCCACAACAAGAGAAGCCACTGCCATGAGAAGCCCGCGCACCGCAACGAAGAGTAGCCCCCGCTCGCCGCAACTAGAGAAAGCCCGCACGCAGCAACAAAGACCCAATGCAGCCAAAAATAATAAATAAATAAAATTAAATTTAAAAAAAAGGAAAGGATACATAAAGTTAAAAAAAAAAAAAGAAGTTAATGCACTGATGAAAATGCAAACCACTCTACAGGCAACTAAGAGAGACCATACGTTCATGCGTCTAAATGAACATAACCATAGGAGCTATTTGGGCCTCCTACTTGCCATGGTAAATCTGCTCCACTATCTGATGCTATCCTTCAGTTCACAGAGCACCCATACTCACCAGCTGGCCTGCCAGCAGTGGCATATACTCAATGATGGCCAGCCGGACCCTCCATTTGGCATCTTCAGCCAGCTCCACTATGGCAGGAAGGAGTGATTGAGAGAGCTGCTGGATTCCAATCACTTCATTTACACAGTCCAAATTGGAGATGATGTTCAAACGCACTTCAGGACACTGCAAGTACACAAGCCCCAAAAGACCACATGTAAAGATCAAGTTCTCTGCCCAACATTCTCCTACCACCACAATGAGTAAATAAATTTTAAAATAAGAAAGTATGACTCGGGTGAAAAAAGTATTGTCTTGGAAGAAATACTTAATACTGAGTACACAAATAATTCAAAGCACATAATTTAACTGATCTTAACCAGAACTTTCAATGAAAAATCTATAGAAAGGTAAAGGGCATAGGCTACGAAATCAAATTACATGCATTCAAATCCCAGATCTACCACTGCTGAGACCCTGGGTAAGTTATTTTACCTCTGTGCTTCACCTTCTTCATCTGTAAAATGGGAATAATAATAAGACCCACCCTCATAAGACTGTTGTGAGAATTACATGTAATAATAATACATGCAAAGCATTTATGATCATGCCTGGCACATGGTGTTAATAAATATTAGCTAACGTTATAATTTTGATATTATTATATCTAGATTTAAATGAAAGAAACTTATCAAACAAAGATCCATTAGGTTTAAAGAGAAAAAAAAAGCGAATATAAGCAGGAATTAGGCAGAGAAGATGGAAAGACATTTTTAAGTCTGTATCAAATGGCCCATTTTCTGGGGAACTTATAACCCCATGCCCAAACATTGTCAATGGTTTAGAATAAGTTACTTTTTTGGGTTCTATCTCAGTGAGACCCCAAACAAAAACCAAACCAAATCACTGACTATCAAAGGACAACAAAATTTATAGCCAGACTTACCTCATCCTTTAACTGAGCTAAAAAAAGAGGTAGAAGATGTTCAATGGTATTCCCTTTGCCCAAAATTGTAGACAATCCCATAATTACAGAAGCTAGAGCCGACTTGACATGTTGATTTGTATCAGATACTAATTCCTAAAACAAAATCAAAATTAAAAGGCTTTCTTTTTTTTGCAAGACAACAGAAACTTCCATACCATTTCACAAGGAATTTTAAAAGACAGCACTATTTCAGTATTGATTAGTTGATAAAGTTTCCTAGACCATCTGTCAAATAATATAAACCTATGCACCAAAGAGCACTTTATACTTATAAAGCACTAATAAGTAATAAATAACAATGTCACATGTTAACATATCTGTCCCATTCATCCCTGGTCCACGTTTAAACTCAAAGAGCTTTAAGGTAATATTGATACAAACAAAAACTGAGGTAAGGTTTACCTTCATATAGGGCAAAGTGAAACAAAAAATAAACTAAAGTTAGGTTTACCTTTATATAGGGCAGAATTTGATTCATAATTATGGTCTCTCTACCTTCCATGGGCAAGTTCTCACAAAGTTCTAAAAGAGGTAAATAGAAAAAAAAAAAAAAAAATGCTTACATAGAGCCATTACAAGGAGCCAAATGAGGAAATTTAACCAGTTTTATCAACAGTTTCAAGTTAAATCAAACCATATGTTTAAGCAAGTAAGCTCCAAGGAGGAAAACTAGCTTATTTTAAACGCACTTTTTGGTCAATCTATATGCCACTGTGTACCACACCAATCCAACCTGGAAATGCCTTTTTTTTTTTTTTCCTAAAAACAGAAACAGGGTAACGCAGCTGTTTGGTTTTAAATATAAAGGGAGTAGCTTTATGTGACAATGTAACATTTCAACACATTAAAATTTATTTGAAAACATAATCTAGAACAAAAAAAATACAAAATTAACTGACATAAAAAATGCACCAAAGTGAATGACATAAACTACAACATAAACTGATGCCTTAACCTTTTACTTTGTGGGCAGCAGCTGCTCGGACTTCAGCTTCACAGTCTTTGAGTAGGTTCTGAAAGGCGGGGATGAGGTCATTTAGGGTGATTTTGGGACCCACAGCTTTCTGGAGCTATGAAAGAATTTGTACAGGTTTTAATGTATTCTAAACAAAATAAATAACATGAACACACAAAACAGAGCAATCTTCAAGTACAGACAGTCCCCAACTTATGATCGTTTGACTTAAGATTTTTCAACTTTAGGATGGTGTGAAAGCAATACACGTTCAGTAGAAACCAAACTTCAGATTTTGAATTTTGATCTTTTCCCAGGCTAGCGATATGCAGTACAATCCTCCCATGATGCTGGGCAGAGGGAGGAAGCCCCAGCTCCCGGTCAGCCATGTAATCACGAGGGGAAACAACCGATACATGTAAAACCATTCTGTTTTTCACTTTTAGTACAGCATTGAATAAATTACATGAGATATTCAACACTTTATTATAAAATAGGTTTTGTGTTAGATGATTCTGCCTAACTGTAGGCTAATGTAAGTGTTCTGAGCACATTTAAAGTAGGCGAGGCTAAGCTATGATGTCCAGCAGGTATTAAATGCACTTTCAACTTGCAGTGGGTTTATCGGGACATAAACCCATCCTGAGTCCAGGAAGATCTATATATGTTTTTGCCATGAGCACTTCCAATTCAGAAACTTTTGGTACAACAGCAAATCTGAGGGTTTCTGGTTTTTTTCTTTAGTACTCAAAAAATGTCAGTGCAACAATTTTACCTCTGAAAATTTGTCAGCTACCATATAGCGAACTCGCCAAGATTTATCTTCTGCTGCTTGTCGAAGTGTAGGCATCACCAAAGCCTCAAGGTCATCCTCAGAAAGTAACTGAGCAATACTGACACAAGCTTCCACAGCTAGGAGGCGCACTGAATCCTAATGAACAAAATTCCTTTCCGTTAGTCAGATAATATTTACTGAGAGCCACGCGGCAGCGTGTGGTGTGTGGTAGTGCCGTGGGTATCATTTAATTAAAAAAAAAACAACCACACTATATGCAGCTCATGTCTTTATGTCTTGAAATAGCTGCTCCCTTTGCCTGGAATGGCAGGCATGTCAAAGCCATAAAGGCAGAAATGACTGTCCTCTGAGCGAACAGCAAAGTAATGACGCTATTTAGAGTGCAGGATTTTTATTAAGGAAAATGAAAATAAAATGTGAAGATTAAGTGAGAAAAGAAAACATTTTAATGATGTCTCTAAATCCTCACTATAAGAAGTTGAGGGATAAAAATGAAAACAATGCTTGTACAAGTTGTTTACAACAGATCAGAACGGAGAAAGAGAATAGGGGATAAGGGTAAGGGAATGACTTAGGAAGCTCAGTTTTCAAAATACTCATTGTAGGATGGCAGTAATAGGAGTTTAGGCAAGAGATAATGACTTAGAAAAAAATACATAGGAAAACAAATTTTAAAAGTAATTAAAAAAAAAAACATTCAGTTTAAGTGTTGATGATCAAGGACAGAATAACTTTGAGGTAGCCAAGCATAGAAAACCCAGCAGAAGAAATTAGGTATGGGATTAATGAACTCAGCTTCCCAAATGTAAACCACCAAGTATCAGCGTAGTACCTATATGTCCTTTGCACAAGTAGAAGTACATAATTAGACAAATCAATGAAAAATAGGGAATTGAGACTATAGATTTGGTAATCATAAATATATTAGTAGGAACTGAAAATACATAAACATCTGAGCACCCAGAAGAAACAAGACAAAAACTTTAAGAGTATGTGTGTGTATACATACATATATAAATATTTTATATATGTAACATTCCTATATGTGTATATCTAGGCACGTGCAAACACACAAGGGATAACAGCGACTCCAACTTTCCGAAACACTACACGTTTACAGATCAACAATAACTTATCCTACGCCAAAGATACTCACTACTCTATCTAAAGGAACAGGCTAAAAAAGGCAGAACTAGGTTCTTGGTAGTGGCTATACAGCTATTTTCAGATTCCGAAAATTATGATGAATCAAGGGATTACCATCATCTATGGAAATATATACCCATCAATATTTGTTCAATTAATCAACTGTTTCTCTTCCAGAACTCCTGATTTTCTTCCCTATACCTGCTACTCCTCCCAGAATCTTCTCCATCTCAGCAGTGACACCAGCATCCACACAGTTGCTCAAGCCAAAAATCAAAGAGATCTTGATTCCTCTTCCCTTCATCCAATTCAATCATAGTTCTACTGACTACCTCCAAAACTATCTCCAGTTCCTCTCCATCTTCACTATACCACCCTAGTTCACCACTGTCTCCTGCCTGGATTATTACAAAAGTCTCCTAACTTGTCTTGCTGTTTCTACTCTCAACCCCACCTTACAATTTAGTTTCCACCCAGAAGCCAGAATGATCTTTTAAAAATGTAGATTACATCAAATCACACCGCTGCTTAAAATCTCGGTGTATTCTCATTCCACCTAGAAAAGAAAATCCAAACCCTACACCCTGGTTTAAAGGTCCCCCACAATCTGGTCCCTGCTTATCTTCTCCAAACTCGTCTCTCATCAGAGTCCCTTTCGCCCACTATGTTCTAACCTCAGGGCCTTTACACTAAGTGTCCTCTCTTCCTGGAATTCTCTTTTCCTGGAGCTCTGACACCCTAGGAAAGGGCACGGCTGGCATTTTTCATTCATGTCTCAGTTTATGCCACCTCTTCACAGTCCTTCTCTGACTAACCAGTCTAGAGAAATGCCCTACAATCACTCCCCACCACTGTGTCACCCAACTCTATTTTCTTCATAGTATTTATCTCCAATGTTTTGTTTGTTTATTATCTGTTTTCCTTCATTAAATTGTAAACTCCATGACAGCATGGTCCCTGTACACCCTGCTTAACACTGTAAACCAGCACTAGAACAGTGCCTGATATGTAGAAGGTGCTTGATAAATACTTTCTCAATGAATGACTAAGGCAGGAGCAGCAGTTCTATCAGTAGTCAGAGTGAATATACACACATGTATTTTACAACTAAGCACAATATTTTTTTGAGCATCCATTGCTGCTAATACCACAACTAGATGTATCTCTTGATGAAAAGTAACCTCCACCTACGAAGTGATCTTATTGCCCCCATAATATCAAACCTAACTCTCCTTAAGCCTTTAGATCAGAGCTGGGGCAAGTGCTGGCCAAATCTGAAAAGCAGCAAGTGTCTGTAAATAAAATTTTACTGGAACAGCACCATGCCCATTAGTTTACATATTATAGTGTGCTACATACAACAGCAGAGCTTTGTAGTTACAACAGAGACTGTCTGGTCCACAAAGCCTAAAATATTTACTATCTGGCCCTTTCACAAATCTCCACTCTAGATTCAACTACCAATTTTGCAGGACAAAAGAAAATGGTAAATTATACCACTGGAAATGTAATCAACGAAATCTCAAATGAGGATTCTAAACCTGTACTGTCCAATGCGACAATCACTACCCACTCACTACCTACTTCTGAGTGCCTGAAATGTAACTAGTGCCACATGTTTAAAGGATAGTTATTTTGGATATACTGGGTTAAATAAAATATATCATTAAAATCAATTTCACCTGTTTTTCACTTTTTAAAACGTGGCTACTACAAAACTTAAAAGTAACAGCAGCTTACATTGTATTTCTGTTGGATAGTGCTGTTTTAAACTATACTGTATGAGTAATAAAAATGCAAAGAGAAGTAAGGAGGTGGTTACCACAAAAGTCAAGATAAAGTGTTAGTCTTAAGGGGGTGGAGAGTGAGGAGTGGGAACTGGGGAGCGGGGCTGTGTTTGGGAGGGAGCCCATGCTGGGCTTCCGGGGTAGTGGCTGTCGAAGTTCTATCTCCTTTCATGGATGAAAGTTACAAGATGACATTAACTTGTAATGATTCATTAAGACGCATATTCACTTTGTGCTGTTTTCTATATATTATTTTAATAAATTAAAAAAATTCTTTCGAAAGACTTACCATCTTTAGATCTAGAAGCTGAAAATAAGACTCATGGGTATGTATCTGCTGCTCTTGATCCTGTACACATAAAGAGATTCTAGGGCAGGAACTAGGCAAAACCTGAAGGGCTCTTCTTCTGGAGTCCAGGAACTCTGGGGGCTGATCCTCCAAAGCACCATACAGAGAGGCAGTGCAGCTTAGCAGCGAAGGCCATGAACTCTGGACTAAACCGCCTACCTCAAATCCCCACTCCAACACTGCTAACTATGCAACCCTGAGCAAGTCACTTCAATTTCCTGTGCCTGGTTCCAATTATGTGAAATGGGGTATCTACCTAATGGGGCCGTTGTGAGGACTGAATTACTTCTCATATGTAAACCACTTAAAACAGGCTGAGAAAGATTTATTTAGGTGCTTGCTAGTGTATCATTATTGCTATTTCTACACCAATGAGATCCAGATCCTTGGATTTATAACTGCTATCAAGTGAAGTCATCCTATACACTCACATAGAGGATGCAGAGGGTCAAACAGCTTTCCCAATACATGCTATGCTTGTTTATCTGAAAGCCAAAAATTCCAGGAAACATTACTCTCCCATGACAATCCAGCCTGCAGTGCCCAAAGGTATGTTACCCTTTAATGCGGCTTTGGTCTTCCTTTCTAATTATGGCTCCCATTTCCTCTTTGACACCCCCTTCCTTTTAACAGCTGCTAATGTAAAAGAAAATTGTGGTCCGGTTAAGAAAGAATTATAAGGACACTGAGATGGGTCATATGAAACTTTATCCAGGCCAGAATTAAATATTAATTCTGCAAAAAGGATCCTACCATGAGAACCAAAAACACCCAAAGAAATTCTTAAAATTTTAAGAGGAGCATATCTGAGTACTTGAATCACTAAGAGTGAATTTACCTGTTCATCGGAAGCTAGATTAGTGAACAGTGGAACAATTTCACTCTTCACACTGTCTAATTCCAAAACTTTTGCAAATTCACCCACTTTGGAGGCAGCAGCACGCCGTACCATTGGTGTGTCATCTGAGCACAAGGAACGGAAGTGCCTGCAGCAAATGAAGTAATGAACGTATTTCCTGTCAAATGCCATTAATTAAGCACCCCCCACGCACACAGAAATTTCAGAGGTTTTCTCTTACAAACATCAGGGATTAGACTTCTACTCATAGAAGTAACAAAGGAAAACCCACGGGTATATTCAACTGGACAATAAAAAGTGGTGTCATCAATCCGACTACCCTGAGGCCAGTCACTCACTGGTAACAGGGTACTGTGTAACTTGTCAGCTGTGAACTCCCAATAACCCCAAATAACTAAAAAAATACCATATCTTACTGTCTAATTTCTGCTTTGACAGCATTGGAAGCCCTGGGATAGCAAACGCTGAACAAACCACATGCAGATGTGCGAGAGGTGAACCAATCCCCACTCGCTAGGCGTTTCACCAGAGGGACAAAGTGAGCCTCCAGGGCCACAGGAGTGTGCTCCTGGGAGATCTGCCTCAGGGACTCCACAGCCTTGTCTCGAACCACAGTCTCTTCCACGGTCGCCAGACTTTCCAGAGGAGGCTGAATAGACCAAAACGGAAAACCAGAGAGAAAACTTACTGAATCAGGTTAGATACAGATTATCACCTTTTAAAGTGACTGAAGGGAGGTGGTACATGTAACCAGAATGTCAGCTACATCACACCAAATGGTTACTTTCAGTTCACATGGTGATAACATATGGTGTGTCCAACCTGAAGACACGACTTCTGTAGGACAGCCAAGATCTCACGTCCCAGATGGCAATTCCCAGATGGTGTCTACAAATGACACAGTGGAAGAGACTTGACACAATATTAATATTATTGTGAGCTGAATCACTAGATTTAAAAGGTATGTAGCAGGACTTCCCTGGGGGTCCAGCGGTTAAAACTCCATGCTTCTACTGCAGGGGGCGTGGGTTTGATCCCTGGTCGGGGAACTAAGATCCCACAAGCCGCACGGTGCGGCCAAAATAAATAAATAAATAAAAGCTTTGTAGCCAAATTCAGACAGGATCATGTACACTTCCTCAAGAGTAAGTGCAAAAACATGACCAGCGCTGGGCACCACAATTACATGAGGACATCTCATCAGGACACTGAGTCCACGGCCTTTGGATTATGATTCTACCATTCCTGGAGGTGGACGCTACCTGTGTCCACTGTCTCCACACCAACCTATGAAAGGCTGAGTACAAAATCCTTTTTTCAGAATACATCCAGAATCTTCCCATGAGCCACACACAGAGTGGGAGTTTCCAAAAGAACAATTAAGTGAAGAGGGCAGAGATGGTAGGAAACCTTGCCTGCAGCTTTAGAAATAGAAGAGACCAAAGGGGTTGGTCTGGGCTAGGATCAGTGAGTGAATATAACACAGCCCAGTAGAAAGTGACAGAGGGCGGGTTCTCTGAACCTCTGCCTTTCTGGGTTTACACTCAGTCCAGGCAAATGCGGCATATACCATGGGGTGCAAATGTTAAAGACAAAACCCACATGTAGAACTGACCAGGAGAGTGAAACACAATTATGAGTCAAAGGAGAGACGTGTGTCTATCCAATAATACATTTCAAAAATTATTTGATACTCAGAGGTAGAAAGTGCTCAGCTTTTCTAAGAGGCATTTCAGAAGCCCTTTGAAAAGATACTGCTTTCTGACTTGTAAAGGCCTTTCATGATCTGTCCCCTGCCATCTCTGACCTCCTCCCATGCAGTAGCACTGGATAATCTCTATCACTACTACAGGGTAAGGCAAGCTCCTGTCTCTTGATGTGAACTCTGCCTATCTCTCCATGCTCTTTTCCTATGCCCCCGGACCCCCACTTCTTCCAACTCTAGCACCAACACTGTATACTCCTGCAGTCCAACCGGTTCCACGCTTCCAAGGCTCTTAAACTCTTTCTTTTAAAATGATAATTATTGTTATATTCTAGCACTGAGGATACAGAAGAAACAAGGCCACAATTTCCTTGCTCTAGTGGAGTTCACATTCTTTTTTTTTTTCTTTTTTTGGTCTTTTGATTTTATTTTTTTTAATTTATTTTATTCAATTATAGTTGATGTACAATGTTGTGTTAATATTGGCAAAGTGATTCAGTTATACATATACATACATTCTTTTCCATTATGGTTTATCACAGGATATTGAATATAGTTTACATTCTAATGGAGGAAGATAACAACTAATCAAGAAAACAACTAGATGGTGTTGAATGTTCTGTAAAGAACTAGACTAAGGGGAATTCCCTGGCGGCCCAATGGTTAGGACTCCGCGCTTTCACTGCCAAGGGCCCGGGTTCAATCCCTGGTCGGGGAACTAAGATCCCACAAGCCAAGTGGTGCGGTCAAAAAAAAAAAAAAAAAAAGAATAGGATGATGTGATAAGGGGTGAGTGGGGAAGCAATTTCAGGTTGAGTGGTCAGAGAAGGCCTCTCTGAGATGCATTAAAGTTGATATCTGAACGATAAAGAGACAGCCCCAGGAAGCTCAAAAAGAAACATTTTATTATAGGGAATACCTAGGGCAAAAGTCTTAAGGCAATAAGCTTGGTTTATTCAAAGAACAGAAAGAAGACCATTGTGAATGGAATGAGGTTATTATGAGGGAACACATGAGATAAGCTCATAGGGGCAAGTTTTGTAAACTAAGGTACAAGCTAAGGTAGAAATCTGGGATTTTCTAAGAGCCGTGGCAGGTAGTGAGTGATCCACCCGCTGGGTGAAGAGTGAACTGTAGTGGTGACGCGGGAGGCATGAGTGGAAGGGAACTAGTTAGAAAGTCACTGCAGTAATCTAGAGGAAAGATCGTGTTGTCTAGAAAGCCTAGAAGAATGAAGAGCTAGGTGGTAGTAGGGATGGAGGAGAGTGAACTGATTTGGAATATATATAGAATCTATAGGCGTTACTAATGGATTAGATGTGGGAAATGAGGGAAAGCGAATTCAAGAATGTCTTCTAGGTTTTGGTTTGTGCAACTGGGTAGACGGTGATGCCATTTACTGCAATGGGGCAACTAATTAGGAGGCATATTTGGGGGAGAAAATTGAGTTGTTTTAGATGTTAAATTTGAAATGCCTGTTTGACATCCAAGTAGAAAAATCATAGGCAGATATATAGAGAAAGACAAACATAGATATTTATATCTATCTTTCTACATATATCTATATCTGGAGTTCCATGGAAAGGTAAGAGACAGAAGTCACAAGAGTCAGCAATATAATACAGACAATATTTAAGCCCTGAAGCATTCAGCCCTATCTTGTCTAACTGGCAAATTCCTAGTCATCCTTCAAAACCTAGTTCAGACATTCTCTCCCAACAGACCTTCCCTGATCACCCTGGGTTAATCCCTTTCCCTTCTCTATTACCTGAATGCCTTTTATGTGCTTCAGATTTTTCCATCTAACACACACAGTAATTATTTGTTGACACATAAGGACAGAGGCCTCATTCCATTCATAATGCTCTTCTTTAACATTAACATTGTAACTTCAGTGCCTGATATAATAGGTTCTCAATAAATGTCAACTAAATTAAACTGAATTCATCAAATTCGCAAAGTAAGTCAGAAGCAGAAGTTACAATTAAAGACAAAACTAATAAACATTCCCAAAGCCATAACATTGTTAGATGAGCATTAAGATTTCCACTGTAAGGGGGAAAAAGCCATGAACAAAAACCATCAAATCCTTTTTCTCCCAACCTCTAAAGTAACAAATCTACAGAGGCAAAAAAGAGGACGAAGTTCTTTAATTCATAGTCAGAAAAATAAGAAAGGGTTAATTGAGTCCAAAGGGCCTAGTTATTTATCTTCTCAATAGCTAACACTGTGACTATCCATAAAAAGATCTGCATAAAAAATGCTGCAGTGTGCCTATCACCAAACAAGGTATCATTTATACTGCAAAAGTTCTAGAAGGAGAGTAGGTAGAATATACTCACCAACAAACAGTGGGCAAAGTCAGGACCTCCCACCAGGCCAGTGAAATTTCCCAGCTGCTCAGCAAGAGTTAACAGTACCTCATCTTCATCATAAATTGTATCTGGAAAAGACAACAACCCAGTACTCATCAACAAGGATACCTGGCCCAGAGCTGGACACTCACACAAAACTAGGAATAGACTCAACATGTAACTAGATAGTCTATCACAGTCCTAGCAGCCTTTTCCTCCTTCTCAATCAAGAGTCTTTGTGGATCTGTTTTACAGAATGAATTAGAAATCCATAATCCCATATCAATTACTTTCCTATTAGCTAAATAGTTAAGGTCTGAATATGTCTGGCCACAAAATTACAGTATATGCTGTCCTGTTTCTTCATGGGAAACAGCAGGCTCAGTTTAGTACTTACTAATACTGTGGGTAACAAATTCGAAAAAAATAGTCAAAGTTTTGAAAGCCACTGGAAAACAGAAATGCCCATGCCTTTCCTCAAAGAGTCACTTACCTGTAAGGAAAGGCAGCAGTTCAGTTCGTGTCCTTTCTACTCCAAGTGCTAGAGCAATTGTTGATAATTTCTTAATGCTATTGAGACGGAGCTTTAAAAAAGTAGAAAGAAGAACGAAGTCAAGAAACAGTTGTGATTTAGACCAAAAGACAGTAGTTGCATGCTTCCCTGGTGGCGCAGTGGTTAAGAATCTGCCTGCTAATGCAGGGGACACGGGTTCGAGCCCTAGTCGGGGAAGATCCCACATGCCGCGGAACAACTAAGCCCATGCGCCACAACTACTGAGCCTGCACTCTAGAGCCCTTGAACCACAACTACTGAAGCCCACGTGCCTAGAGCCCGTGCTCCGCAACAAGAAAAGCCCGCAACGAAGCCCGTGGGCAGCAATGAAGACCCAATGCAGCCAAAAATAAATAAAATAAATTTTTTAAAAATATGAATCATTAAAAAAACATTTAATTAAAAAAAGACAGCAGTTGCAAACAGGTGAGATAATAACATACAGGTAAGAATGAAGAAAACCTTTAATTTAGATTTTATTCTATGAGGAACCTCGAGAACAGTGGAACACGCCTTCATTAGCTAAAGGAAGATTTCTTAGGAGAAACACGTTGACGGGCCCATTAAAGAAATGAAAGAAAATACAGTATTCAGAAAAGTGAGACAATTTTAAAAAGAGAGAACTTTGGCAGCGGTGAAACAGGTGAAACGGTTGAGTACAACCCCTGCCTTTTCAAAGAAAAGTTCCATCAGAGCTGATACACCGCCTCCTCTAGGTTAGTTAGCCATCCAACCTAATTTCTACCCCACAAGCCCAGCGGAAGGCAGTCATTCACCTGCACTTCACTGGGCGCCTTGGCATCCTTGCAGCCCGCTCCAGCCCCTCGCGGTCCCGCTCCGCCCTCCTCCCGCTCGCTCAGCTACAGGGACCGCCGGCCCAAGGCTGGACGCGGCGTTCCCACCGCCCCGCCCGGAAGGAGGCCCCAGGAGGGAAGCCGGTTCCCCAACAACCGCCCCGGACCCGGTGCGACGCCGGGCCGAAGCCTCAGCGGGCCGGGACAAAGGGTGCTGGAGAGGTTCCCGGCCCGTCGGGTCGAGCCACCGCAATCCCTCACGGATCTCTCCCCTCCTCCCTGTCAAGTTTCTGCTCCGAGTCCCAGCTTTCAATCCCCGGGCCTCCCCTGCCCCGGGGCGGGCCTTCCCCCTTCCTTACCACGCGCCCGGCCGAGCCCGCCTCCGCTCCCCGGCCCGACTCCAGTACCTGCACGTCCTCATTGCGGAGCTCGTCGATTAAGACCGCGATCGGGTAGAGCGAATCGTCTCCATCTCCGCCCGCTGCCCCCTGGCCGGTGCCGGACCCCGCCACGCCCGCCATGTTTTTTCTCCTCCGCTTGGTCGCCGCCGCCCGCTTGCGCCCAGGCCCCGCCCCGCGCCCAGGCCCCGCCCCGCGCCCGGAGAGGCGGGGCTAAGACCCATGCTCAGCTGGTGCTGAGGTTGAGGAAGCAAGTGCCTGGCCGGCCTGTGGAGGCCCCATCCCGGATCCCGTTGCCGAAGCTGCAGGTCTAAACTCCAAAAGACAGGTGGGCTGAGAAAGCGAAAGGAGCCCGCGTGTCCTTTCCCCAGGCAAAAGAAACAGGGGCAGGGATTCATCCTGCTCATGATGATCTGAAGGCGTCGGGGACTTACCTGAGTGAACCATGCTGTGCCCTCTTAGGACTCAGGCGGACCAAAGAGGATGCCCAAGGACAGGAGGAAAAAAGATTTAGCGCCTCTCCTGACTTCATCCTGGCCCTGAGCCATTAGGGTCTCCAGTCCTAATTTCCCCGCTATCCTCAAGCTTCCACAAAACCCCTCCACCTCTTCCTCCGGCCTGTGCGCCAGAATTGTATCTGCCTCCTGCTCTGTAAGACAAATAACGCGGGCGGTGAGAGAAAATGAACAGTGCTATCCAAACTCCCCAGTCAATATTTTTTCCGCTTTCTCCATGCAAGCTGTTAAAAACATGTTGCTCTCTTGTTTTTGTGTTTCTTTTCAGTTTGGTACTGGAATGGTGCCTTCTGTTGTATTTTCTTCCTCCCATTTTTTAGGTCTTTAGCATGCTAGAAGTACAACAATCAAGCAAAACTAGGGCAAGCTTTAATCCTTCCAAATTGGGTGGCGTGGCTACTTTGCTTGTACAAGAAAGGCTAAACTGACCTCTCTAGAACTCCAAGAGTCCTCAAAGGCAGCAGTGGCAGGAGGTGAGGGTATGGGAGTGCTTTCTTACAAAATTGAGTGGGAAGTTTCCATTTACCCTTGTTAGGGCAGCACGGAATAACTAGAATGTCCCTCTTTGTTTGTTTGTTTTGAACTACAATTTAAGCAGCTTAGATTGATAGCTACCTATGGTGATCACAAGCTCTGAAATGGTAATTCTATGTGTTTGATTAATAAAAAAATGTAAAATTATTAATAAATCTAATTTAGGAGACTTTTTTTAAAAACATGGAGTTTTTGGAAGTAAACACAGTAGATATGGCTTTTGATCGTAGTGAAAGTTTGGGAACCAATGGATCTGAACAGTAATTCTCAATTTAGGTTTGTGCATGTGTTCTCTAGGGTTTTAATTTTGTCTTCTTTTTTTTTTTTAATATTTATTTATTTGGCTGCATCCGGTCTTAGTTGTGGCACGCGGGATCTTCCTTGCAGCATGCGGGAACTTTCTTTGAGGCGCCTGGGCTTCTCTCTAGTTGTTGTGCATGGGCTCAGTAGTTGCAGCACACGGGCTTACTGGTTGCACAGCATGTGGGATCTTAGTTCCCTGACCAGGGATCAAACCCACGTCCCCTGCATTGGAAGGCGGATTCTTAACCACTGGACCACCAGGGAAGTCCCTAATTTTGTTTTCATTTTGATAATTATTTTTTAGATTTGCATGAGCATATTCTGGATTATTTGGATGACTACTTTATAACCTGGTATTGCCATGTGATCTCAATACCTACATTTGCATGTGTGTTCATTGCTGCTTTTATTGTTCTGGGATCATGAGAAAAGAACAGAGGTGGATTTAAAATGAAAATGGTGTTTTCAAGCACAAAATGAAAGCCAAATCACATCATAGGACTGCACTGTCACAGTAGTTCTAACAGAAAAGTGGTGAGAAAATTGAGATAATATAGGTCACTTGGTGGCATAAGCATGTTGAACTCAAAAGAAGCTGAGCTTTCGCAGGCAATAACATAGTCACAATACAAGGGATAATTAGTCTCAGCAAAATACATCATTTGCCATGTTAAATTACTATAATATTAATATGAGTAGTATTAGTTTTGTGGTTTCATTTGTATTTAACTTGTAAATCTATTTTGGTTTTTTTAGTTGTATAAGAACTATAAATAAAAGAACATTTTATTCCTACTTTATATTTGTAAATTTAAGTAACATGGTAATAAAAATAATTTAAGTAAACTTAGGGTTTTCAAGATTTTTTTCCTTAGAAATGGATCCAAATACTACTCGTTTGAGAAGCGGAAAGTTAATAGTTTTTTTGATTTAGTACTTTACCAGTTAGGAGATCAGAGGGGGCTCCTATTGGCATAGGGAGGAGAAATCTGTTCCCTTATAGTTTATGTGAAAAGGCTTCAGAAATGATAAAGGAAGCAAGCGCAGAAAGAAGCACATTAAGTCAGTTCCACACATATCATCTCTAGATATTAGCTCAGGCTTAGACGAGCTTCGGTATGCTAAACAAAAACTAGCACACTGATGGATGCTAAACTATTTTGTTTAAAACTCAAATATGCTTTGCTTACCCAAGCACAATGAATTGGACACCTATGAAATAACACAAGCTGAGAAAATAGGCCCCAGAAAATTGCCCGGTTTGAGAGTCATCAATTCTGGACTTCAGTTCCCACCTCTGTCTCTGACTTATCGTGACTTACCTCTCCCTATGCCTCAGTCCCACCTCCCACCCCCTCACCCCCAATAAAATGGAGCTAACCACCTCTGATTCCCTCTCTAGTTACTGCGATGATGTGAGGATGAAACAGGTAGTAAACGCGGAGATGCTAGTAAATCCTTCAATAAAGTGATTAAAACAAACAGACTGCAGCAGAAAGAGGCTATTTCAAACACTGGGCTGAATGGAAACTGGAACTAAATCTAAGACTGTCTTTTGGGGAATGTCCAAAAGATAGTCCACTGACTATCTGAATCACCTAAAATGCTTGTTAAAAATGCAGATTCCTGGCCTCCACCCCGGATCTACTGAATCAGACTCCCTGAGAATGGGGCACATTTTGCCGTGCACCCCTGGTGATTTTAATGTTCACTGATGTGTGAAAGTCATTGATTTTAAAAATTCATCTGGAAAAATAATTTCCATGTCAACAAAGAAGCATCTGCTCATGGAGAGTCTGAAAAGTCTGCTCAGGTAGCCTTTGGAGGCCGCCTCTGTCCAAAAAAAGCAAATGACAGCTACAGCTGCTTATCACTAAACAATTCTGTCCCTTTTGGTTGTGGTTTTTGCCAGATTATAATGATCCCTCTTTCGCGTGATTCCTGGAAGCTAGCAAAGCACTGCAAATACAGTCCTGTGGCACTGAGCTGTTTCTATATCCTCCTCTCCCCTCTGTTGCTCCCTCTGGTTCTCCTTTCCACGCCCCACACACACCACAAGAAACTAGTGACCAGGGAGCACCAGAGGCAGCCGCTGAGATTAGGCTGAGGATTTAAGGCAACCCTTGGGAAACAACGTGACATGCTCAGCACAAAAGCACTGAGTTCTGACACCCACATACAGCTCACTCATCAAATGAATCAAAGGAAGACAAGGTTAGACTTGCCAGTTCCTGTCAGATGAAGCATGGAGAATACAGAGAAGCACAGGCAGATGGGATCAACAGCTCTCAGTGTCACAGCAGAAAAGGGTCAGTCCTGAGGAAGCTTGGATGACATTGGCGTATCCTCCTGCCTCTTGCCTCACGTTTATTAAGGTTGCCTCTTCCTCACAGAGCTTTGCAAATAAGCACTCATTCAAGGGCTGATCTGATCCACAGAGTCACCCTACTGGGAGAAGGCTGAGCGCAGGAGAGAGAACTATGTGTAGGTGGTTCTCTCAGGGCAGACCCAGAAGTGTCATCCCATTGAGAAGACCATCAAGGAAGTGGTGGGTGGCCCAGTTCATGCACAGAAAACCTGAGGCACATACAGGCATTTTCCAACTCTCTTCATTTAGCAAGATGACCCTGGGAAACTGATTCCCAGGTCTGTACTTAATTCACTGCAGAGTAGTCATTATCACCGTAGCATTAATGATATTTCCAATTTATATTTATACGAAGAATGTCTTCATTCTGTGGGACTCAAATATTTTCCCCTCAACTTTACCTCAATATTTTCTCCTTTTTTCTCTTTTCCACTTTGTGGCAAAATTTTAATCCCAATATTATGGCTGGGAATACTTGACAAAGAGAAAGAGACTTTACCTGGACCCACACAGTGCCTCAGAAGAAGCTATAGAACTCATAATCAGGGATTCTCACTGTCCCTTGCTTTATCCCCTCCGTCCGTGCCACAGCTTATCACCGTAGGTAAAATTGGATTTCCAGAGCAAAACTTTGTTTGAATTCTTGGGAAGAACAAATCAAAGAAATGAGACAGTTCTGATTCAGGGCAGTCTATACAGTGGTTACGAGAGTATACAGTGGAATCAGGAAGACCTAGATTGACATCCCAGCTCTACCAATTACTAATGTGTGACTTTGGGCAAATAACTTATCCTCTCTGAATCTTGGTTTCTTCATCTGTAGAGTGGGGCTGTAAAGCTTACCGCATGTGGTTAAGATTAAATAATTCACATAGAGTGCTTAGATTAGTACCTGACAAGAGTAAACCCTCAGATATTAGCCATTAATAGTTATCATCTACTGAGGAAACAGAAGCAGGAAAGAAAACATTCCAATCAACTGAGCTTTAGCAACAAAGAGGACCAATGTGGAAGGATGATGAAATCTACATGATTTAGAGTCAGAAGACCTGACTCAAGGCCTTCCAGAAGGCTTTCTCATTGGTAAGATAGGGACAAATCTTACCTTACTTCTCTCTTGGGGTTGTTGTGAGGAATAAGATCCATACTGTAAAGTACCTTGTAAATGGTAGGAACGACACAACTGTTAGCAGTTATGTTTTTGATTTCCAGGGGCTCACTGAATCACTGAATCTGGTGCCCACACCAAACATATAAAGAGAACACCTGGAGACCTAAGTTCAAGGTCTGTCGGCCCCCAATTCCCGAAGAACAGCAGTCAGAATTAGTACTTCCCCTGACCACAAGGGTAGATTTAAGATACAACAAATCTGGAGATCAAGCAGACATGGTGACCTTTCTCAAAATTCTTAGGCCCCTGAGTCCTATTATGGGCCCTAACATTCTTAGGACAGACCCCTGGTTATCTTGCCAGATGCTATACACAGCCCCAAAAAAACCTTTGTTACAGTGTTAAGTGAATAAGCAAGGTACACAGTGTTATTGAAATTGTGGTACACAGTGTAATTTAAACTGAAAATGTTCAGAATTAATAGATTACTCCTAAATAGTTAATATCAAAATATCTTAAGATTTAAAAAAAAAAGCAAGTGCCAGAGCAATGTATATAGTATCTTACTATTTGTATAAAATAGAATGCACATACATGTGCTTGTATAAGCATTAAAAAAAAAATCTCTAGAAGAACACACATGACTAACCACATTGGTTGATTATGGGTATCTGGGAAACAGAAATGGGAGATTTTTCAATTTTTCCATTTATCCTTTTGTTTGTTTGGTTTTTACTATTTACTAAACTCCAGATTTTACTCAAATTTCATCCATTTTTCCACTAATGTCTTTTTTTCTGTTTCAGGACCCAATCTGGAATATCACATTGCATTTAAGCTTTTTGAATACTGAACCATAAAAATTATTACATATTCAAACAAACACACCTTCTGGCTCTTGGTTACCACACTGTAGACTGCACTCTGCCTCCCCCTGGTTGGTTTCCCCAGTGACATCCATACATGTGTATTAATAGTCTCCTCCTGCCAGCTATTCCCTATCTAGCCCTGCTATGTCCACGGGGTAGAGTCCAGATTCCCTTCTCCCTTATTTTTGTAAGCCCTCATCACCATGTATTGTACTACACCCAGCCAATGTAAGTAGCTTCCAGCATCAGGGCATACTGTCCCCAGACCCCAATTAGGCAGAGGTTTGATTTAGCAAAAGCAGGGATTACTTAAAATATTCCAGGTCCCCTAAAAGCTTTTCCCTGTGGTGTCCCCTGAAGATGGTATTCTTTCCCATTTAAAAAAAAATATTTATTTATTTATTTGGCTGCGTCGGGTCTTAGTTGCGGTAGGCGGGATCTTTGCTGCGGCACACGGGCTTCTCTCTAGTTGTGGCGCACAGGCTCTAGAGCGTGCAGGCTCAGTAGCAGTGGCGCACAGCCTTAGTTGCCCTGCAGCATGTGGGATCTTAGCTCCTTGACCAGGGATCGAACCTGCGTCCCCTGTACTGGAAGGCAGATTCTTAACCACTGGACCACCAGGGAAGCCCCCCCCCCCTTTTTTTTCTCTGATCTGCCCAACAGAACTGTTAGGAAAAAGGTCACAGGAGTAAGAAAGAAGCAGTGCCAAGACCCCTGGACACACGATTCACATCTCAGCAGAGATTCAGCTGGGACTGTAGTCAGAAACCGGAATTTCCACTGACTTCTAGGACTTCAGGAAATCAGCTCCCTTTCTAATCTAGCTGTGTGAAATTAAAATTAGCTGAGGGCTCACAGTGTTCTAGAAAATCCCCTACAGATGAGAGTGGGCATATTCAGGGTGGTATGGCAATAGACATACAACACAGAAACAGACTCAGACTTCAGAAACAAACCTATGGTCACCAAAGTGGAAAGGTGGGGGGAGGGATAAATTAGGAATTTGGGATTAAAAGATACACACTACTCTATATAAAAGGGATAATCGACAAGGACCTACTGTATAGCACAGGGAACTCTACTCAATACTCTGTAATAACCTCTATTGGAAAAGAATCTGAAAAAGAATGGATGTATGTGTATGTATAACTGATTCACTTTGCTGTACACCTGAAACTAACACAGCATTGTAAGTCAACTATACGACAATATAAAATAAAAATTATTTTTAAAAAAAGAAAGAAAAGCAAAGCCCCTACAAAGACTGAACACTCTTACTAGGACAAGCTCTGGGCTCTGAGTATGGAAGGCAGAATAAGAAGGTGGTTGAAAAAGTGACATGAATAAGACTAGACCCTGTTCTTATCTCTGCCCATCTAGCCATTCCAGACACCTGAGCACAATACCCAAACAAGAGGTCATGAAATAGGGAGGGTACGATCATGGTTACAAGAGAGGGTCTGGAGCCAGACAGACTGTTTGGGTTTGAATCCCAGGTCTGCAACTTTCTACCCAGGTGATCTTGGGCAAACCATTTAATATCTCTGAGTATCAGTTTCCCCATCTTTAAAAAGAGGATAATAGTTACCGAGCTCACAAGGTTGTTGTGAGGATTATGTGAGAAAAAGAAGCAACTTGAAACCTTCTTGACATACAGTAAATGCTTAATAAGTGTTAGCTATTACTCGTATTATTTCTGCACAGAGCAAATCTGATGATCTAGAGGGTAAAAAAAACATAAAAGGAAAACAAGAAACCCCCCAAATGACAAAAACCCCCAAACCTCAATCTATTCCCCAGATAGTTCTAAGATTGAGTTCAGAAATGGGATAAAGAAGGGAAATCTTCCTTCTTTATCAAAGAGGTGAACTTGTCTGTCCCTAAAGGCCTTAATCTGCCTAAGTGGATAACCTATACTTTTAAATTCAAATTCTACTTCCTTCTACAAATGTTTGCTTTTCACCCCACGACCTACACATAAGGAGAAATCAAAGGTATTCTCAGACCGTTTACTTTATAGGGGCTCAGCCCCTTCTACCTTAAGTTGAGCTACTGTGCTGTAGATAATGTGTTGGCATCTGATGGAGGGGAGAACCCTGAACATTCATATAGCCTTTGAGTTGCCTTTGATATCAGGAAGTTAGCAGAGGAAAAGTTAAGACTGCTTTGCTCATGTCTGGAAACTTGAAAATAAGTCAATGGCTGGTAAATTACCCCTAAAAGTAGCTGCTTCCCCCTCTCAACCAAACACATATCTTTTACTACCTATGAATACCATCAAGGTCATGTCAACAGAGGTAAAATTAACTGGGAAGAATTGACCTGTGGATCATTTACCAACCAGGGAATCACTGTTAGCGGTGATGATCCAGCTGTCACAAATTATGGTCACGGTTTTCTCCAGGAAAATTTTGTAATTATAGAAATATAGGAGCGTAATTCTAAAGTATACAGATTCTAAAGAAATGCAACTCAGATATTTCAGTTTACACTGGAATTTTGACACCAAGGATACAGCAAATAGTGGAACTAATTAGATTCCTGGAGGCAGAGGAGAGCTGAAATTTTTAGTGAGAACAGGCTGCCCTCTGCTGGACACTAGGGCACTGCAGACAAGGCTGCCTCGAGTTTTCAGAAACTGTGATACTTGGGAGTAAAACAAAAACAAAACCCAAGAAGCATGGCAACAAATTTAAACTCTGAGTTCTATTTTTTAGAATATCACAGACTCTGGGAACACAATTATAGAAAAAAGCCCAAGGAAAGGGGAAGGGGCTGAGTTTTTTTTTTAAATTCACAAGATTCTTTTATAAATGTAGCACTGTAAAGCCAGCCTCCTTTTCTACAGAACTCCACAAATATTTCACGGGCAAGAAAAAATGGGAACATATTATAGGAAATACCAAGGAGGCTTAGAGACATATTGTTAATAGGGAGACAAGGAGCAAGACCAATTCCTGAATGATACATGGTGTTTTCTTGCTGGTTGAGTGAACACGGATCAGGTCATTTCTCTCAAAATGAGATTAACCTTTGCTCTCATGTCTGCGGGGGGGAGGGGCGGGTAACAGCAGCTCCAGAGAAGCTCCGAAGACCAGTGGCAGAATAACAAAGGGGAAGTCTTCACTGTACTTGTCGCAAACAAACAGATAAGTATATAAGATCGACAAAGCAGCCTCCCTCAGTGTGCCCTGAGCAGGAGGGCTTAATACCCACACACATCTTTTTTTTCATTCTCCTATTCAAGACAGCCACAGGTCCTTATCTGAGGAGGCCAAGAGGGTTTGAAAAATGCCAGGCAGTCTTCCTGAAGGTTGGATCTGCCAGCTCAAACTCTCTCCTCCCATATAATAAATAAATTAAATGGCACTTGAATGGGTCTGAAATTGCCAAAATTAGTCATTCCTTTTTTCCAGATTGTTATCATTCAAATGTACTGAGATGAGAGGATCAATGAGTAGGGAACTAGAGTAAATTATTAACATCCATTAGTGTGCTTCAGTACCACATTAGTTAATTGTTTCCCAGAAAGCGGGGCCCAGAGAGAATGAGAGATGGGACAGGTAAGGTTTGATAGGGCAGAAAAAGCAGAGAAAAGGGTCTGGGGAGGGGAAGAGGCCTGGGTTAGCAGGGGTTGTAATTGGAAAAAGACACCAAACATTTTGCTGACTTAATTATCTTTGATCTTTCATGGGATTGTTTGCTTTCCAGTCTCTAATATCAATAGCAGTGGGTAATTAGAAAAATCACCTAAGGAGTTTTTTTTTTTTTTAAATAATGATGACTAGGCCCATCTTGGGCCACTAACTCAGAATTCCCTGGGAGGAAGGGGGTGGGTCCAAGCAGACAGTGGCAATTTTTAAAGGGTCCCCAGGTGATTCTTCCGTGGAGCTCCAGTTGAGAATCACTGCTCTGTGGGTCACATCTTCTCCAGCATTGAGTATAATGCTGCTGAAGCAGCCTAGCAAACAGACCAGAAACCATACCCTTCTCATCTGGCAACTTGGAATTTGAGGGTTAAAATGGCAAATTACAGGCCAATGGCACCAATTGCCCAATACTGATTCTGCAGGCAAATAAAAGTCAAAGATAATCCTCCTAAGGCAGTAAATGGCTGGAATCCATGGTTGTGGTCTGCAAGAAACCCTTGTCAGAAGAAGTTACTTTTATCTCACACAATCTTTTGGCTGATAGGACCATCAAGAGTCACCCGATTTACACTCTTATCTCTAGGCATGTCAAGGCAGAACATGCAGCCCAGAAACTAGAAGCAAAAACAAACCAAAAACCCCTACTACCTTGAAGTATTTTATAAAGATACCTTAAGATTTCTTTAAATATTTTAAAGAAATGCTCATACTTAGGTATGCTATTTAACCCAATTGTTTTAATCACGAGCTGTTTATTCTAAGGAGCTACAATAGGAGTTCCCAGTCTGCCTGTCGTCTCACTACAATTCTGTATTCTCACATCCCTTATCTGAATGTCTCTCATTTCATTTATCAAATCTGTTGGTTATAATTTGTTTCAATGCCAGGTCTGTGGTGAACTCCAGGGCTGAAGAGAGCCAAAACAGCTTTCAGCTGCAAAAAACCACTTACTACTTGATATTATTGAATTTGAACGTATCACTACGAAGTCATCTTGCAGTTAGACTTCCTTTTCCTAGGAGGGCATGTATCTGGTAGGAACCGAGCATCTCCTCACACCTGGACGAGAGGCTTTCTGCTCCAAATTCATTCAGAAGGTGTTGTGGGCTGTCTGACCCTCCAAAACCAAGTAATGATAAAAATATTCAATAAAGGAAATTCAATCTCTCTTTTTCGAAGGTATTCTGAGGAATCCTCCTTTGTGTGAAAGCATGTATCCTTCAGAATTCCTAAAATATACATAGCATTTAGCCTCATTCACATCTTCCAAATTGCCCTTTGAGTTACTATAGGGCTCATGACTTGCTCTATTTTCTGTGGCCTAAAATCGACCAAGTTGAAAGCAACAGCTGTATTTTTGTTGCAGGTGTCTTGAAGTGTGACATGGTCTTTGCCCCCAGACGTGCCAACAATATTCTTGAGAGACAGGTTTGCAAGGGTTGCATGTTAAGGTTCTATGTCATTAGTAAAGACACTAGGTACTCAAGAGGGTTCAGGAAGTAATCACAGGGGTCTGAAGTCTAGAAAGACTTCATAAAAGAGAGGGAGACTCAAGCTGGCCCTAAAAGTAAGAGAAATAAACAGGGAGAAGGATGACCTTCTAGGCGGGGAAAAGAAATTCATTAGGGCTGTAGACTTCTCCCTTCTGGAATTATATTAATAAAATATCCTTCTCTAAAACAACTTGGAAGAAATAATCAAACCAAGTTTCCTGGGCATTTTGGGTCCTATGGAAAGAAAACTGGTAACCAGTGGTACTAAACCAGATGGTTACTAGAAGTTGTTGGCTATAAGGTGCAAGATACAGGAATGATGTTAGAAATTCATTCACAAAAAAAGTTTTATTGCTCCTGACAACCCCTGACAAAGTGGAAAATTACCTAAATGTTAGATATTACTAGATCACATTTCTATGAATATTAAGACTCTCAAAGCCCAGAGATTCTTAATCCAAAAGCGTAACATGGACCCAGAAACTCTCTTTCAGGCACAATGTTGACACACTGAGTAGTTCCCACTGTGCTTGGTTTTTCCACAAAATTAAACTAACCCTCACTGGGTTTTCCAATGGCTTCTTGCCAGAGTTTTCAGAATAAACATTCTGGCTATTTGGTCTACAGAGGGCAGGTCTATACACTGAAGGATGAAAGTGGGGGTGATGGAAGGAGTTGAGCTCCTTCAGGTTCCAATCGCCACCAAAGATTTAAAAGCTAAAAGCAAGAGAGAAAATATCAACTTAATAAAAGGAAAATCAAACTGCCAAGATTTATTTAACTTTTTCTTTCACAGAAAATACAGTATGTAATGTAAACACTGACATGTGAAATAAAGTACAAGGATCAGGAAGACAAATGAATTGAACAATACTCTTGCTTCAACACTGTAGTGCTTCCTGATTTCACTTGCAGCATGAATCTCACGGTTAAATAGATTATATACTGGAAAAATTAAAGGCAACATTCATTTAGATTTATCAAAACACCAGAGAGCCTCTGAAACCCAACAATGCCATATGGAAGTCAGATCTTTCTCTTGCAAAAAAATTACAGCTGAGCACATGTCCATTTATCTGTTTACCCAAGGCATTTAATGTAGGAGCCTAAGAATGAATTAATACATGAGCTTAATATGGCTATGGAGGCAAAGATTAAACTGTGCCTCTTTTTGCTCTTCAGAGAAAATAAAATTAACGAAATTTAAAGCAGAGCTGCCCAACACTGGCCAGAAGACAGCACAATCACGGTGAATTCTTATTTCAATAAATCCCACAAAATGCAAAACACAATAAAGGATTTCCATTTGTGCTCTGCCCAAATGGTCAATCCAGACCTAATGCTGCAGAATTACATGGGGGTTTGAAGGTTCTTTCCCAGAAGTCCAAACTAGAAAAAATGACCCAAATAAATGGTTGGGATCAAGAACCACCTTGATTTAAAACAGAGAATCAGTTTGTACACTTGAATTCAGTAATAAAGAGTGTGGGCTTCACTTTTCTGTTATAATCTCAAGAGATTAAAATGAGTGGTCTTTCTTATCAGATGACACCTACCAGTTGACAGGTATACTTTGATAACAGATGCTACTACACAGACTGGTTCAGTAATAGGACTCAGTGTTGTGAGATCTGGGGTTCAGACAAGGCTGCTTAAGAGCTAGAGATCAGAGAGCCCTGGAATTGCCAATACACCCAACTCCCTCGCTCAGCTCCATAATCAAAGGTTGTTACCAATAAGCTGTAGACCTTCATTCATTCCTTGATAGTCAACAATCTGTGGAGAAAAACGTACCTGAGATACTTTACAGTGAGCAGAGCGGTCAGCTCATGCTGAACACTGATTCTCTGGAGGAGAAATGCTACTCTCACCAAGTGTTTTGAAACTCTCTTCCCAGGCAAAGCTAACCTCCCTGTATTGCTGAGGTGGAGATGTTTTAACGCTTTTATGTATCATGTGAAAAACACCTTCACAACAAAAAACATTCATTTTTATATCCCTTACCTATCGAATTTGGCAGAGTGTTCTGCAATTTACTGTGCTCTCACTAAAGATATTCATAGAACAGAGCAAACCGAGATCAGGTTTTAAAAGGGATAGCAACCGATATTCCCAAGGAACACCTAGATTGATCATGACCTTTTTTGTGCTGTATTACAGTAGGTTCTTGCTCAGAAGGCTTTTTTTTTAACATGAAACATGATAAAATGGATCTTCACTGTACCACTTTGATTAGAAAAGAGCCACTCACCATGGACCTCCATTACTGTACTCTCTCATTTACCTTGGCAAAAAAAAAAAAAAGAGCTCTAGCCACTGTGAAGGACAGTGCACTATTACTGCAGGTATGGCAAGATATTTCACTAAAAATTCTCTATCCTATAGTCAGACCACATGTGCCAATATTTGCCTTGGGAAACAGTAATCAAGTATTGAAAATTAAATACAAAAATCTTTAAAGCAGCGAGTGGGACCCCAGTTTATCTTCACTCTCCAGTTATCATTGTTCTATGCTACCTAGACCTACTGACTCACAGTTCTTCAACCCCTCCCCAGATACTCCTTTAGAGGGGATCCGAATGAGAAGACTCTTTACGTGGTGACTAGCCATTTCCTCCCTTGTCACTTCTCCTCTCTCGGAATCAGTTCCTACTGAAAATCCCTTCTCTTTGAAAAATGAAAGATGGAAACTCTGAAAAATGAATGCATCCTATTTGCAGATACTGGACACAATCACCCTTAGGGAAATAAGGCACTGTAATGTGACCCCAGATTGACTATAGGAATGGAACTGGTATTGGATCCTGTGTGGCTGCAAAGGAGCTTGACTTCCAAACATGAGCACTACTTTCCTGCCACAGGCCAGGCTGCATCCCAGAGTACCACGATGATGGTCTAACCAACAGGCAGACTGGAGGCTCCGAAGAACTCACAGAAACACAGATAAAATTCTTCCTTAAAATAGAAAGTTACGTTATCAATTAGGTCTCTGGCCAACCTCATCATTCTTTCAAGTAATGTTTTCATAGTCAAGTGAGGAGTAGGGACGAGCACTGGATGAGAAGTTAGGCAACCCAGGTTCTGGTCCTAGCACTACTACTTATTGGCTGTGTGGCCTTGGGCAAGTCACCTTACCTCCCCCTGCCCCCTGCCCCATAGTCTCAGTTTCTTCATCTGTAAAATGGGGATAAAACCACTTGCCTTGTCTACCTCACGTCATGACTGTGAGGATCAAATGAGATAATGTGCAAGTGCTTTGTAAACTATGAAATACTGTGTGTAAAAGCAAAGTAAAGTATATACTTATGTTTTAATTAAGTCCTTATCATTGCCTATTTGACTAGAGGAGCCCCATGCAGGATGAGCTTTGCAATAGACATACTCAAAAACAGGTGCCATGAACATACA
Organism: Balaenoptera musculus; assembly: GCF_009873245.2. Taxonomy (NCBI): domain Eukaryota; kingdom Metazoa; phylum Chordata; class Mammalia; order Artiodactyla; family Balaenopteridae; genus Balaenoptera; species Balaenoptera musculus. The sequence goes on from NC_045792.1 coordinate 22,767,281, forward strand.
CTGGTCTTTTTCACTAGGGTTGTTTAAAAAAGGGAGATTCTTAATTTCCTCAGAAATGGCCTAAGAATAAATTACTTTAAAATGTGATGTCATCCAAATCTACCAACTGATAGAGTTAATTTTCTCCACGTATGTCCTGTACAGTTATAGTCTGGTCTGTTGATACCTTTATACAGGGAAGTCTTGAATTCAAGAAACAGCATGCTAAAACTTAAAAAACAAACAAACAAAAACCCAAACCCATATAGTTACAGTTTGTTGTAAAGGAAATAAGATGAAAGCAAGAGGCATCCTATGTAATGAAATTAAGCCACAGTTCCTCAACTGGTTGCCTTTTTCCTGAGATACCTCCAGGGCAGGGTCCTGGTCCTGTGACGTGCTTTAGAAAAGCTTAGTCTTGCTGGAGGTGAGAAGGACATGTAGGTTGGCAATTAGGCTGCGCTCGTTTTCAGCACTAGGATTGGAACGAGAAGGTCTGCTAGGAGCTGCCAAAGAGCTTTGGTGGAGAAGCTCATACGGCCCAAGGGAGGCTAGTTCTTGGATGCCAAGCCAGAGTGTGTAGAACAGTTCAACACAGACATCCAGTCCCGGGATTTTCAGTTCTTCCTGAAAGCTGGTTCTACTCTTCTCCGGTCTAGTAAAATAATTGAACAGAAGAAAAACAATGAGATGTGGAGCAATGTATCTACCCGGACTTCAGGGCCTTTCTCCACCTAGCTGCACAAAGTGTACATGCAGAACAGAGACACACATTAAGAAGTGAATGTGATTGACTCTGACAAAGCCCAGAGAGCCCAGATTCCAGTATTCTTGTCAGACGGCTTTTATTACAAATGTTACAAATGATGACTTGGAGGGAGTCCTGTCAGTGGAATTACCAGTTAACAGGATGGTTGTCCTTTGGGGCCACAGGCATGGTGCTAACCTCCACTTTTCTTCCTGATTTGCTTTCCTTTCCGGGGTTTGAGGATGGTGTAGTTTGCATACACTGTATACTGATCTGACAGGAAGGGAACATAGAATGCCCGCAACAACTTTGAAGATCTGAAAAACAAGAGAAAAAAGAAAAGACAGAATTTTATCATTTGAGAGAATTTACTAATGTATTGAAAATGATTAAAGGAAATAAACGAAGCGCTATGGTGAGGATTATATTTTATACAAGCAGCACAGAAAAGTCTGTTATTTAGCTACTAGATCTTGATAAAAGACTTAATCAAGACCAAGTACCTTCTTACCTGCACCCAAATGATAGCCTCTTTATTAAGCCACAGGATATCCTTCAGAATAGCTCTAGGTCTGCACTTTGCATTAGAATTTGCCATAGAAAAATTCCAATTCAATCAAAGGACTGCTATTACAGAAATAAGTTCTTAACACCTCAAAGGTTTCTGTACCTAAGAAACTGTAGAGATGCCAAAATGCTCAAACGATCCTGACTCTGGCTCTAAGTTTTCCTAGAGAGCTGGAGAAAACTGTGTTCTGGGCTTCCTGTGCGTACTGTTCTGGCAATTCTTAAGTCAAAGAGAGAATCCTTTTACTTTTTACTAAAAGATAGATAGGAACAGCTAAAAACCTGAATTTCTCACAAGTTTCTAAAGAATGTGAAAAATACCTCACATTTATTGAATACCTAGTATTGAACAGGCACTGGGAAAAGTGCTTACACTTTTAAGGATATTATTTAATCCATCTGATAACCCTATGAGGAAAGTGATATTATCCCTATTTTATAGATGGGAAAATGAGACTTACATAGATTAAGTAACTTGAGCAGGGTTACACAGTAAGTGATAAAGCCCTCATTCAAATCCAGATTTGATTCCAGGTTCTGCACTCTTACCACTCTGGTTTATCCTGCATCCCAGGAACAGGCTAACAGGATTCATCACTTACTAGAAAAAGCGGCAGTGATAGTTTTAAATTCTATACGAAGTATTACTTCTTGACTATGGTTTCTGAGTCTACAAACCAAAAGTTGGCCCTGCAACTGCCAACCTAAATGAGGTAGCTGAAGGGTGTCCCACTGCCAGTCCTTTTCCAGACTCTCAACTTGTAAATGTCATGTCAACGTGGCATTTGCACTGGCAGCCTACCCCTGAGTTTGGCAGACTCCTGCAATGCCTGCACACAATGATATCGTGCTTGGCATACACACCTCTTAGAGATTCTCCCCAGCTGGGATGCTGGCAGTGCTCTGTGCTCAACAGAGATGCACTTCACTTCAACAGCTAACAGCTCAAGGGCTCTGATAGAGAAAAGAGGCTTAGAAGAGAGACACACGAGATAAAGCAGGGCTCCTGCAAACAGAATGAACAGGAGGAGGAAGCACCTACCTCAGTCAAAAAGAAGTTAATTTATTCTTTCTGTCCATGCTGCACAGATAAGGGGAAGGTCAGAACAGAAAGTTGTAAGCTGGAGCAAACTCCTGCAGGCTTCAGTGTAGTAAAGAAAGGCTAAACCGAATTAAACATTCCAGTTGACTCCACACTAAAAGCTTCACTAATACAGTCAGTATATATTTCCGGTCAACTCAGTCCTTGGTATAACGTTAGGTCCATTGGGCCCAATTTTACTTTCTTTTTGGAACTATTCCTTACTACTTGGGAGGATTGTTATTTCATAATTTTATTCTTCTTAGAGTCTTCCGAACAACAAAGGGAAATTATACTTATTATCAAAAATACAGTAAAACTCATTCTATCTTGTAACTACCATATGGGTCCAGCACAAGCTTTTATAAATTTAAGCTATATTATTGAATCTTAGTGGTCTTTTTTTTTTTCCTACATCTTGGATTATTTACAACTATGCTTTTTTTTTTTTTTTTTTACAACTATGCTTTTAAAAAAAGACAAATGATAAGAGAAAGGAAGAGTGATGAAATCCCCAAAAAGGATGATGCAAAAGTGATTCAATTACATTATCCTTCAATTTTCTCACTGCACTGTCCAAAGTATGCGTCATCTTTCAATAAGGTACAAAAGACTTGAGACACTATCTTTGTAGTCTGCACTTAGCTTTAATTGAGCACAGCTGAGAGTTCAGAATTTTAAAATTTTCTGTCCATAATGCCAATGAGAAGAAAATTGACAGAGGAAGACATTTCACAATCAGACAAATCAGAAGATGAATGCAAAGAGACAAATAGCAGCACTTAAGACTCTAATGATGATGGTAACATTTATCAAAAAGGCAAAATTTCAGACTATGAGTCTTTAGATGACCACATACTAGACAAATTTTCTAACTCAAGAAATGATGAGTGAACAGTATATTTCTAAGAACAAAAAGGAAATAGGTGTTCTCATTCAGTTAGTCATTCAACAGGAAGGACTTTGGAGGGATTCAGAATGAGCCTCCCCAAAGCGTACAGCTTTAGCATGCAGATTATTTTGAGTTAAGATAAGGCCCAAGAGACACAGGAAGAACTTTCTCCCTCCCCCTTAACTACCTAAAAGAATCTAGATAGGGAAGCTGGCTCAGAGAGAGAGGTATTACCAGAGATAATTTTTTATCTGAATGACATATCTGTGTGGCAGGGAAAACATCTGCCCTTCTTACTGTCCTGTGAATGACCCTCCTCCCCTCCAAAGCCCCAGGCCTCTATCCTGTTCCTTAGCTCAGGATGGCATATAAGCCTCAACTGCCTGAGGCTTGTCTTTGGGTCTCTTATTTTTATGGGGCTCCTGTACATATGAAATTAAATTGGTTTTTCTCTTGTAAATCTATCTTACATCAATTTGATTATTAGGCCAACCAAAAGAACCTAGAAGGGTAGAAGGAAAACTTTTGCTCCCCTACGACTTCATCATGCAATATTTTGCAACAAGAACTTGGACTATCCTGTTATGCTAAAAGGGCATATGACTACATTCTTTTATCTTTTATGGGGTCTGTGTGCCAAATTCTATTTGATACAGTTCATGAGGGGACAAATGCTGAGGGCAGGTTAATATACAAAAGTGACTAGAAGGATACAGATAAAGAAATAAAAAATTCAAAAAATTGATCGATCATTTTGATTGATGTTTATAAATCTAAAGATGAAAGTGTTTAAATTATGGAGCAAAGAAGATAGTTGTCTTCTCTTCAACAAAATTATGAGCCATTTAACGTTTCCAAAAATTCTTCAAGTTTTGCATTTTGATAATACAAATGCAGGAAGAACCAGAAGTAACAAGCTAGAACCTATTAGAGATGTATCTGAAGTCTGGAACCAGTATTTTCAAGATGTATATATTCCAGGTTCATGCATGACAGTTGATGAGTAGTTAGTTGAGTTCAGAGGTGCCCATTTCAGGTGTGTATATTCAAAACCAGGAGAATATGGAATAAAGATTGGGGTTGCTACATTTATATTATTATTAAAATTTCAAATGAAGATTTTTTAACTATCCTTTCATTATTCTTATAAGTTATTTTTAAAATAACTAAAATATATGAAAACAAAAGGGGTCTATTGGGCCAAGACAGCAAATGGTGATGACTATTTTTAGGCTGATAGGTCATGCCAAGGAGTTCATTCTAAAAGATCATTTCAGAAAACTATCTTGGGCTATACATGGGACATAATCATCATCAAAAATACTGACCTCCCTAAAATGGAAGAAGGGCCACTATGCTTTACTGTTGAATGCAAAAGGCAAGCTGAAACAAAGGTAAAAAAATAAAAGAGATTGGGACAAAATATTTACCATACAATTAACAGAGGAAGAGTACCTAGAATATATAAAGTATTCCTGCATTCACTAAGACAAACAACTCAAAAGGAAAAAATGACAAAGGACATAAACAGAGAAAAGAAATGTAAATGGCTAATAACCATATGAAATAATGTCCAATTTTACTAGTAATTGGGGAAATGTAAATCTAGATACAATTTTTCAATAATCAGGTTTGCAAAAGTTGAAAAGTCTGACAGTATCAAACACCGGCGAGAAATTAGGAAACTGATATTGCCAGTAAAAGTGGAAACCTGAAAGAGCCATTTGGAAAGGCAATTTTAACAATACCAATTAAAACAAAAATTATGCAGTCCCTATGATATAGCAGATGATTTTTATTTTGTACTTTGCACCATATTGCTTTTTTTTAACAACCTACTTTGTTTTCCATTTGTTACAATAGAAAATTTCAAACATATACAAAAGTACATGAAATATATTACTTGTAATAATTTTTAAAAACCAGTAGACAGGAACTTCCCTGGTGGCGCAGTGGTTAAGAATATGCCGGCCAATGCAGGGGACACGGGTTTGGGCCCTGGTCCGGGAAGATCCCACGTGCCGCGGAGCAACTAAGCCCGTGCGCCACAACTACTCAGCCTGCGCTCTACAGCCTGCGAGTCACAACTACTGAAGCCCGTGTGCCACAACTACTGAAGTCCATGCACCTAGAGCCCGTGCTCTGCAACAAGAGAAGCCACCACAATGAGAAGCCCGCGCACCGCAAAGAAGAGTAGCCCCCGCTCACTGCAACTAGAGAAAGCCCGCGTGTAGCAACGAAGACCCAACGCAGCCAAAAATAAAAAAAAAAATACATTTACTAAAAAAAAAAAAAAAACAGGGCTTCCCTGGTGGCACAGTGGTTGAGAATCTGCCTGCCAATGCAGGGGACATGGGTTCGAGCCCTGGTCTGGGAAGATCCCACGTGCTGTGGAGCAATTAGGCCTGTGAGCCACAACTACTGAGCCTGCGCGTCTGGAGCCTGTGCTCCGCAACAAGAGAGGCCGCGATAGAGGCCCATGCACCGCGATGAAGAGTGGCCCCCACTTGCCGCAACTAGAGAAAGCCCTTGCACAGAAACGAAGACCCAACACAGCCAAAACTAAATAAATAAATAAATAAAAATTAAAAAAAACAAAACAAAACCAGTAGACAAAGTTTTAAATAAAGGAAACCTCAAATCCTTAAAATGAACAAACAAAAAAACCCCTATGTGCTTACTATGTGTAGAGCTTTGTGTGCTAGCCCTGAAGCCTCTGTTCTCAAAGAGCTAATAATCTATAGTTGGAAGAAACAGAATATGAACGACGTAAACATAACGTAGCATACACTAAATACTAAATAGCTGATACAGAAGTTCAAAGTGCTGATACACATATTCAGAAGAGAGAACAAACACTGAGGGTTGCATAGGTGTGGAAGAAGCATTTACTATACATTATTCCATTTTGTCCATCCAACATTCCAAGGTACACTAGGCAGAAAAAAGCAACTTGCCCATCCATAACCAAATCTATAGGCAACTCAGGTTAAATGCTCTGTCCACTCAGCAACAACTGGAGAATGGCTTGAATAAAATCCAAACTCTAACGATCTACAAAGCCGTAGGAGATCTAGCCCTCACTTACCTGTCTCACCTCACCTTGTGCCATTTTCTTCCTTGCCCACCACACTCTCACCACACCAGCCTCCTTTCAAGTTCCTCAAAATTACAAGTTCTTTCCTAGTCTCAGTGAGGATTTCAAAGTCCCACTGAATGTGTGGTTTGCAATAACCATCTTGCTAAGGACAAGCATGTGTTTGTCCCAAGAGACCCAAGAAGCACTGGGATTCTCCCATGCTTCCTCAGTGTACAAGCGTAAGAAATTCGGCATCAAATTCTAGACAATGTGTTCAGGAAGCAAGGAGGCATTTCTAGTTAAGCCTGAACACAAAACTATATAAGAGGTGGGAACTAAATGTAAGGAGAAGTTAAGTAAAATTTATCATCAGTGGTTGGTACTGGAAAAATCCTTACTAGAAGATGAACCTTCTTTTCTCCTGCAAGTTTTGCTTATGATTTTTAATAGCATTATCTATCTTTAACACCTAAATCCACTAATTTCTTTCAGTGGATGAAGTGAGTAAACAATCAACACATACACTTCTGAGCTGGGACAGGAAGATTCTGTGATTTTTTTTTTTTAAACCAGAAGACCAAGTTGACGTGAATCCTTCATTTTTAATACTATAGCTGCTGTTCTAGATTAATTTCTTTCCCATCAGTAGCTTTAATATGTTAAGCATGACTAGGGCCTTTCAAATTGTTATATTGTATGATTGCTGGAAGAAGGGAAATCAAATTGGTTATTTGCCTTTGTGAAAGAAAAGAGCATTGGAATAACATGCATGTGCACACATTCAGACACGTGGAAACAAAGATCAGACTGAATCACAAATTAGAACAAAACTAATGCCGATCAAAACTCATACAATGTCTGTAATAACGTGAAATGCCAAAGTATTGCCCTAGGGAAGCACAGGCAGCATAATTGAGGGAGATGCAAAATATGTGCCTCTATCGTGGACACTGAAGTACTTCCCCTCCCAGTGAGAAAGTCACTCAGGCAATTCAAGGATGAAACAGACGTGAACAAAGCCATTGCCTGAACAGCATAATTAGCTGATCGCTCAGAATGTTTTCTCATTCAATTACCAGCCCTACTTATCAGGGCTGGGGAGCACTCCGCTGTGGAGATTGCAATCTGCTCTTGCTGACGTCAGTGGAAGACTGGCTGCCAGTCCCTGATGTCACCAGTTCAACAGACACAATGGAAACGCTGGGTCAATTTTTTGTTTTAAAAAGAAAACGTCCGAGTACTCAGGTTTTCTCTTTTATTTTTATCTATCTCTCTATCTCTCCATCCATCCATCCACCCATCCACCCATCCACCCACCCACCCACCCATCCATCCATCCATCCAAACATTACTATCCATGTAAACCTGTAGTCTGAGCTCACTGCCAGTTCTCTTTCTTTTTAAAGCTAGTTCCCTCTCTTTTTGTCTTTGTCTCTTGTTCTCTCTTGCACTTAGTTCACAGTTCAGTGACAGACTTCCACAAGCCTCAGAACAGAACTGGCCTTTCAGAGAAATCATCAGTTCTGAAGAGGATCTCAGAATTCCCTCAAGACTTAATCCTAGTCACAGTCAGTCTTCAGTCTCATATCAAGCCGTTTAAGAACTGCTCAAAAAGCTGATATGCAGCAAACATGTGGCTGGTCTTTAATATTCTCTAATAGGAAGTGGGGTGAGAGACATTACTCTCATGGTAAGTAAGACAGAGGTGACATTTATCACTTCTCCAAAATAAAGAAATGGACACAGGAGTTACATGCTGTATGTTCACTCTCCCCTAGAATATCAGTCCCTTGAAGACAGAACTTTACCTGTCTAACTGCTGTACTCCAGCTTTTAGAACAGGGCCACCGAAAGTGCTCAATAAATATCCTGTGAATGAATGAATGACTACACCCTGACTCTTAAATCAGAGCATCTAGTTTATCTCCCTCGCTTCTGGCAATATTCATCTTCTACAAGGAAAAGGAAATATCAAAAATAATATGAAGCTCTTCTGTCTCATCTCTTCTCAACCAATTCAGTCCTAAAGTCATCAGGTGGGGCAGAGCAAAGTAGGAGTCTTCAGTGTGTGCGTGGGGAGGGGAAGCTGCAGTGGCCATTGGGATCTTAGAGCACAAGTGAGATGCGGAGGGGCATCCATATCAGCAAAGAGAACATATGTTTTTCCCCAAAAAGTTTTAATCTTTTTTTGGCGGGGAGGGAGGCTTCACATATCAAGGGTTTAAAAAACAAAATCTGGTAAAAGTAGGTGAGAAACACCTGTAGGACACACCTGTACAACACAAATGGCCTAAATGTCAGTAAAATAGTAGCCAGGGGAACCGACAGTGACTGAAGGAACAGGGAGAGGAGAGACAAGAGACAAAACCACAGAGAATGCTGAAGACTCTGACAAAGTGGAAAAAAGCATTCAAATCCATTTTAAAGCATCGTGCTGGCCGTACAAAGCATTTCTGCAGACCTGCATTTCTCAGTCCTTGCTAGGGCTTCATGGAGCTGATCAGATTACTCTCACACTCTATGTTTCGTATGATCTTCTGGTTCCTACTTCCTTTATTGCCTCGTTTTCCTCCCCTCCAGCCTCTCACTTTATGCCCCAGCAACACAGAACTACTTGCACCCTCCCATTTCTTACCTAGCAAAGAGAATATTAATGCAAAAGGTCAAGAAACCTCTCCAGGGACTTCCCTGGTGGCACAGTGGTTGAGAATCCACCTGGCAATGCAGGGGACATGGGTTTGAGTCCTGGTCCGGGAGGATCCCACATGCCGCGGAGCAACTAAGCCCGTGAGCCACAACTACCGAGCCTGCGCTCTAGAGCCCGTGAGCCACAACTACTGAGCCCGTGCGCCACAACTACTGAAGCCCATGTGCCCTAGAGCCCATGTGCCACAACTAAGCCCACACGCTGCAACTACTGAAGCCTGCGCACTCTAGGGCCCACGTGCCGCAACTACTGAAGCCCAGGTGCCTAGAGTCTGTGCTCTGCAACAAGAGGAGCCACCGCGGGGGCTTCCCTGGTGGCGCAGTGGTTGAGAATCTGCCTGCTAATGCAGAGGACACGAGTTCGAGCCCGGGTCTGGGAAGATCCCACATACCACGGAGCAACTAGGCCCGTGAGCCACAGCTACTGAGCCTGCGCGTCTGGAGCCTGTGCTCCGCAACAAGGGAGGCCGCGACAGTGAGAGGCCAGCGCACCGCGGTGAAGAGTGGCCCCCGCTTGCCGCAACTAGAGAAAGCCCTCGCACAGAAACGAAGACCCAACACAGCCAAAAATAAATAAATAAATAAAAATTAAAAAAAAAAAAAAAGAGGAGCCACTGCGACGAGAAGCCCACACACAGCAACGAAGACCCAACACAGCAAAAAAGAGAAAAAAGAAAGAAAGAAAGAAACCTCTCCAGGTTTCAGTTTCCACAAAATTTACTTAAATCATCATTACCCGTGTGATCAGAATGACACTGTTTTCAGTGGGCATGTCCACAGACCCTGAGCATTCAATGAATACATTCACAGTTTTGACTCTTTGGTAGCAACCTCCAAAGATCCACACTGTGTCATGACTTGGAAGTCTGCTGAGGAACAAACGAATCACATCACCACAAGACTGGTGTACGGAGTGAATCATTTCACTGCTTTGTGGCCTTGGCCAATCATCTGACATAACAGCATAACCTCTTGACCAGTCACCTTTCACCAATATTCAGAATGCGGGAATTGAGAAAGAATTGGTATTAAGCAAGCGGTCATTTTCTGACGTTCAGTCCCACCAAGGTTGATGGAGAAATGCTCTTGACCAGCCTTTTTCCATCTGATAGCTACTTAGGAGTGAAGGGATTACGTGCTCCATCCACCATTCCTGTGGAGAAGACACTAAACAGTGTTCAAGAAGGTTTCTGTGACTACTCTTTGGACCCTCATTTGAGCTACTTCTCTGGACAGGCAGTAAGTAGCACTGGGGGTCACGACAGGTGGATGATTCTGGCAAGCTTTAGAGACAGGAAATAATGAGCATACTTTAAAATAACTCAACAATCTTTTCTCTTCTTTTTTAGCTTAAAAAAACAATTTATTATTTCTCCCAAATCTGTGGCTGACTGATGGGTTTTCTGTTTCACTGGGCTTTGGCTGGAATGTTCACGGCCAGCCATGGGCTGCAAGTTCAGCTAGATCTACAGGCCTTCAGTCCTCCTTTATGTGGGCTCCTCTCTCCACACAGCCTTTGGATTCCTTAAGGGGTGGTACCTGGGTCCAAAGAAGGAGCATTCCAGGAGACAGGAAATAGAAGCCAATCAGCTACTCGACAATCTTTATTTTACCAAATAAGAGCATGAGAAACTTCTGAAGAAATTCTTATTTCACCTTTATTTTCCTTCTTGCTTTGGCATAAATCCAGTTTTAAGAGCATGAAATACATCAAATAATTAATAAATATTTTCTGAGACCCTAATATGTGCTAGGAGTTGTGAGATTCAACAAGAGATGTTGTTCTAACTCACGAGAAATCTAGAACAAGCACCTCTGATGATGCCAGCTGCTTGGTCTAAGCTAGCTAAAAGTGGTGGCAGTTCTAAGACACTGTATGTATATACTCTTCAAGCCTGAGAGGCTCTATAGCATGGACCTGGAGAACAGACAGTCTCTTTCTGGAGAACTAACTTGACAACAATGGAAAGCAGACTCTCTGAGCTTCAGAAAAACAAAACGATAATGATTAAGCAGTTGAAGAATACAGTGAGCAAAACACCAGTGTGTTCTGAAGCCAAATCTAGCCTGAGGTAGTAGTCCTGCCAGACAAAGGGTCTCAGGAGAGCAGCTGGGGAGAAGAAAAAAAGGACAGCCCCCAAACTGGTAAAGAAACAGAAAGTATAAGAGAATAACAAGGTGATAAAGAATTACAAAAGTACAGAAACTCTGATCGCTTCTTCCTTACAGTTTCTCAGTACTCTTGGCAGAGATGAAGGAGCTGAGGGCACCACTGTGACTGACGTGTAGGGAAAAGACAAGAGCACTTCAATCGCTGGTTGGGAGGGACCCAAAGGATCTGAATGCCATCTGAAGCATGTCAAACTGTTGGCCTAAAGCCAAATTCTGCCAGGGGGTGTAGTCTCCCTTTCTACCTGGGTAGCAAGAAGCCGCAGATGGAAACAGCCTGCTGGACTATTTTGGGCGCCATAGGTCTCTTCTGCAAGAAATCTCCTTCAAAAAAATTTTTTTTTCCAAAAATTATCTAATTTGGATGAAGAACAGCATCAAGAGCTGTGATGTTTTTAAAACATGTCCATAAATCCTTTGACACCCCTCCCATCAATACGGGAAGTCTAATTCCTTTCCCCCTTGAACACGGGCTATTGGAGTGCCTTGCTTTCAGTGAACAGAATGATGTGGGAGTGATACTGTGTGAATTCCAAGGCTAGGTCATAAAAAACTATATAGCTCTTGAGATCCAAGCTCCTGAAAGCCAGCCACCATTCTGAGAGGAAGCACAGGCCACATGGAGAAGCCACTTGTAGGTGTTTTGGCCAACAGCCCCAGCTGAGAGCTAACCAATAGCCAGCATCAACGGCTAGACACGTGGGAAAGCCTTTGCGATGCCTCCAGTCCCCACCACCATCTGATGGCCAATGTGTAAGAATCCGGAGGAGCTGAAGAACTGCCGAGCTGAGCCCAGTCAGTCCACAGACCCATGAGAGAAAACAATAATAAATAACTGTTGTCCTTTTATACCATTAAGTTTGGGATGATTTGTTACACAGCAATAACTGGAACAAGAGTTCCCAATTAATTTTCACTTTACAGTGGTTTTCCAGTGGTCTTCTTATCTTCCAGAAATAAACTGTTCTGCTTACGCTGGGGTTAGGGCTGGGGACACGATGGCTGCCATGAACTAGACTACGACACAGAACCAAAATGGATACAGGTGCCATGTACCCTTTAGGCCTCACAGCTGCTGGATTCACTTCTTCTCGGATGTTAAAAGGAGAGTAATAGTCTCAGTAAAAAAAACCTCCATGAGAATCCTGTGCTGGGCCCTGAAAGAACACAAGCTGCAGATGCTATCACCACAATCCCCACCTTGCTCTACAGAAATCCTCTGACTAGAAAAGGCCCCTCTCCTACCATACTAGCTGAAGATGTGAAGTTCTAACTCTTTGCTTGCATCTACCTGTAATCATGAATTTGGCAGGGCTTTGAAATCCTGTCCTATTTAAGTCTCCCCAAATTATCTCACAGCCTTAGTCAGGCAAAGCCTAAAATTCAGCTGGATGAGGCTAATATGCTCCAAAATGGGGAAGAAGAAAATATCACAATCCAAAAACCAAAGGTGAAAGCAAAGCAAGCAAAACAAAAGGGACCTATAATGAAGGAGGAGAGAGTGGGTGGAAAGTGGCTGTGCAAGGCACTGGCAGGGCCTCCCAATTTGTTTCTAAAGCTACAAACAGGCTCTGTTGCTCAGGAGGCCAACTCCAACATCCTGGAGAGGCATTTCCCACCAGACTCCCTCAGCCAAATATTCTCACCACACTTAGAAAGGAACCCACCACTGAGCTGGCAAGTTATTGCAACAGTCTCCCTTCACTCCTCTCTGGGGAATCTCAAAGTAAGCATTACATCCACCCACTTGTCCAGCTATTTTACACAAGTAGCCATTATACCATGCTTCAAAGAAAGAAAGAAAAAATCCTCTCATTTTAGAAACTTTGTTGTATGAGATGTCCACAGAGTAACAAATGTGTCTGGTTTAAAAAGTGATATTTCAACTAGTTTAGCCCCCATACCTTGGAAGTTTGATAAACCTTAATAATATTAGCCAGACACAGACATAGCAAACGTAGGGAGAGGAAGCTGCAGCTCTGGTACCAGCTATGCACAAGGGGAGACAAGAAGATGGTTATCAAGATCTTATGCCTGGATCTTCTCTCAGACTAATGGGATCTGGGGTCTCCAGTCCTTTGATAAAGCAGAGCAGAAGCCTAACAGGAAAAGAGTGGATGGGCATCTGGGATGCTGTTCTCCCAGATGGGCTAACAACATTCAGCCCTATTTGTGAGTCCTTCTCCAATAGTCCAACAGTAAGGGCCTTGCTTATCTTCCAACAAGTTCAACAGAAAACACGCCTCTTCACATATTCATAGGTATACAGAATTCCTAAATTTGCACCAGTCACAATATTGTCCTAATAGGTTTAGGCTGCCTCCCCCTGGGGTTGAGTCTCCACTGGCATACACTCAGAGTACAATTTTTTTATGTGCTGGTATTGTCTTCAAACTAGACTCATCGCTTCCCTTTCAGAGAGCTAAGACCCAATCCACGCTACAGCACCAAGAAAGGTTCACAGATTATCAAATAAGTAAACAATGGGCAAATCCACATGGTAAATATGGACTGTGGGGCAAAGGAACTACATCTATGTGCTCCATTCTCCCACCCTGCTTTTTGGAATAAGCTCTTGTACCCTGGCCACATTACAACAGGATGACCACCTATCTCAATTCGCCCAGGGCAGGGCCCCTTTCACTTTCAAAAGTGTTCTGATTTGGATGATATATTATGGATCACTTTAACTAAAAGCAAATTTAAATCAAAGAGGTAAATTAAACTTTTCTTTTTTTCTTTTTCTTTTTTGGCCGTGCCTCGTGGCTTGCGGGATCTTAGTTCCCCAACTGGGATCGAACCTGGGCCATGGCAGCGAAAGCGCCACGTCCTAACCACTGGACCACCAGGGAATTCCCTAAACTTTTCTTTATGGACCCTCAGGCCCCTCATCCAACAGGCTTCTTTTTATTTTTACACCTGTGCTCATGCTTTCTTCTCCTTGAATTACAGACGTGATTCTACCCTCTCTATCACTGGTACAAATCCTCTTTTTCCTTTAAGCCTCAGCTCAAGCACCACCTCCTTCAGGAAGCCTTCACAGGCTACAGGAGGTTAGTACACTCTAACCTCCACAGTTCTAGCACACAACCTGGCACCATCTATGGTCTTTCAAGGTGTTTTTGTATATGTAACTACAAAAGCTGTAAATTATTCAAGGGTAAAAATCTGTGTCTAATTGCTTCTCTTGTACCCCTTAAATACAATAGCTCTGTGACAAGGACATAATAGCTATTCAATAACTATTTTCTGATTTCCAAACCTGCTTAACCAGCTGGCTTCAGGACATAAAAGAAGACTCCAGGGACATCCTGCTGCTGACTCCTTCTCTCCCAGCACCCTGTACTCTTCTCTTAAAGTACTTAACATTGATTGTAATTCCAGATTGATCTGTATGGTTATTTGTTTAATGCCAGCCTCCCCATTATACTGTAGGGTACAAGAGGACAGGGAATTTGTGTGTTCTGTTCACCACCATATACTTAAGCTCCATCACAGTTCCTGGCAGTGTTCAAAAAATATCTGCTGATTAGATGGATGTCATTTAGATAGACAGATAGATGGATAAAGGAAGAAAGAAAAAATGATCTCAAAGTGAACTCTAAAGAAAGCAGATTTAAATTTTAGGGACTTACACAGATGTAGAAAACAAACTTATGGTTACCAAGGGAGAAAGGGGGTAGTGGAGAGATGGATTGGGAGATTCAGGATTGACATATATACACTACTATATATAAAATAGATAACTAATAAGAACCTACTTTACATTTGGTACTGTATATATGTCAATGCTACTCTCACTTCGTCCCAGCTTACCCTTACTCCGCCCCATGTCCTCAAGTCCATTCTCTATGTCTGCATCTTTATTCCTGTCTGGGCCCTAGGTTCATCAGAACCATTTTTTTTGATTCCATATATACGTGTTAGCATATGGTATTTGTCTTTCTCTTTCTGACTTACTTCACTCTGTATGACAGACTCGAGGTCCATCCACCTCACTACAAGTAACTCAGTTTCGTTCCTTTTTATGGCTGAGTAGTATTCCATTGTATACATGTGCCGCATCTTCTTTATCCATTCATCTGTCGATGGACACTCAGGGTTGCTCCCATGTCCTGGCTACTGTAACTAGTGCTGCAATCAACACTGTGGTATATATCTGTTTTTGGATTATGGTTTCCTCAGGGTGCTAGTGGGAAGCAGCTGCATAGCACAGGGAGATCAGCTCGGTGCTTTGTGACCACCTTAGAGGGGTGGGATAGGCAAGGTGGGAGGGAGGCGCAAGAGAGAGGAGATATGGGGAAATATGCATACGTATAGCTGATTGACTTTGTTATACAGTAGAAACTAACACAACATTGTAAAGCAATTATACTCCAATAAAGATGCTTAAAAAAAAAAAAAAGGGGCTTCCCTGGTGGCGCAGTGGTTGAGAATCTGCCTGCCGATGCACGGGACACAGGTTCGAGCCCTGGTCTGGGAAGATCCCACATGCCGCGGAGCAACTGGGCCCGTGAGCCACGATTACTGAGCCTGTGCGTCTGGAGCCTGTGCTCCGCAACAAGAGAGGCCGCGATAGTGAGAGGCCGGCGCACGCGATGAAGAGTGGCCCCCACTTGCCACAACTAGAGAAAGCCCTCTCACAGAAACGAAGACCCAACACAGCCATAAATAAATAAATAAAAAAAAAAAAAAAAAAAAAGAACCTACTGTATAGCACAGGTAACTCTACTCAATACTCTCTGTAATGACCTGTATGGGAATAGAATCTAAAAAAGAGTGGATATAACTGATTCACTTTGCTGTACAGCAGAAAGTAACACAACATTGTAAATCAACTATACTCCAATAAAAATTAATTTAATTTAATTAACACAATAAAATGAAAAAAAAACCTGGAAAAAAATTTTAGGGGCTTCAACATTTGAGAAACTAACCTGCTTACATTTCTAAAAAGATCATGTGGTGGTATGTCACAGGCTTATGAAAACCTCCTTTCCTCAGGAAGAGCTAGATAATAAACAGGTAGGCCTGCAGCCCCACCTGATCTAGGGTCTAAGACATGAGTGACTGACTATTACATGTGGATAGTACCATTCTTTCTCCTTGTTATATAAATTGCTAAAGTACAAAAACCATTGTTTCAAGAAGACAGAGGAAACATTAACAGCCCCATTCAATAGGCTCAAAGGCATTCCAGGGTCAAGCTCCCAAGAGCCTTTCATATGCACCGCCTCAGAGTGGTATCTCTGAGGCACACAGCCTCTGACAGTACAGTCCAACTTGCCCGAAGTCAGCAACAGGAGATGTCACAATGCTGACAGTTACAAATTGCTGTGGCAGATGGGGCTGTAGGAGCCTGCTGTTTTTGCAGTTAGGTCAGTATATACCAGGGAATGCTGAGGAAGAGAAATGTAAAGAAAATCAGCATAACTTTGGAACTTCAGGCAGCCTGCTAACTAATTGGAAGGCCTGACATTTATATAATACTTTAGAGTTTAAAAACACTTTCATATTTCAGCTCTCATTTAATCCTTACAACATTCCCATAAAGTATGTAAAATATTATCATCTCTGTTTTACTGATACGGAAATTTGGGAATAGAGAAGAACCACCAGCAAGTAACCAGGATTAAATGCACATGTCTTCTGACCCCATGCTCTTTTCACTATACTTTGCATACCTTCAAGTAACTGTACCTCTTCAGTTCTTAAACCAACTGATTTCTTTTTTTTCTCAGCATTTGGTCATGAAAAGAATGCCAGTTTAGGGGAAATTAGTACAATTTATGGGAAATTGAAAACCTGTGAAGGCGTTCCCCAATAGCCTTCTCCTTCCCTCCACCTACACTAGAGGTGTGCTCAGTGGGCAAATGGGAAATGAAGCTGCACCAGGGACCCACAGGAGAACAGGACGTACAACGAGATAAGCTTAGGGTCTCGTCTCTCTAGCAAGTGCTGCTCAACTTGTGAAAGCTTCTGGTTAGGGACCAGCCCAGCCAGAGAAAGCAAACAATAAAATGATTAGTACTGCACTGCTAGCACAGCAAAGGAAAAAATTTAAAAGCTTGATACAGGTCACTGGGGAAAGCTGCGGGCTTCTGGGATCTAAACTTTGGCCTGACCTTTCTCTGCAAAAATGTGCCTCCTGAGTCCATCCATCCTTTCTAGCTGAGTTCACTCCCTCATCACCTCTCATCTAGTCAAGCAGAATAGCCTCCCAACTTGTCTGTATGCCTCCAACGTTCCCTCCCTTCATCCACCTCCCATACTAGCACCAGTGTGACCTTCAGATGTCATCTCCTCTTGGAGTCTTCCTTAGTCCCTCTCACCCTAGCCTCCCGGAACTAACCCCTCCCTCTGATGCCCCAACAGCACCTCTCTGAACTACGGTGTACCTCCCCAGGTAAACTATAAACTCCCAGGGCAGCCATCTCGCCTGCACACAGTCTACATAGTCTTACATGTAGAAGATGTTCAACAAACGTTTATCAAACTGAGCCAGTCATGCTGTATTTCTGCCCTTAAAATCTAGCTTGTTAGGGAAGCAGGATGTTCAGGGAGGAGCGGTGAGGAGCATCCCTGGGAAAGGCCCTCATATTTCATGGTCTCCCACTGTGTCCACTGCTCCCTCTGGCTGAGGAGAGCGCTGAACACAGCGGGCCCTGGAGGAGTGATGCTCAAGCACATCACTGTGTGATGGTGTGGTCACCTCTGGTCACTCGCTGCTCACCACAAGGCAGATGGGAAGGTGACCAACACCTTCTGCTCTTCCCTCAAAAGATTTCCAGTTCTCCAGTGAGAAGCATACAAGCATCAGGCTTCTTTGCCTTGAATGGGCTCTCAGTTCGTGTCTACCAGCTGCTGTGCCTGTGTGCTACCAAAAGCGGAAATGGGAAGATGAGGAACCTTTCTCACTTCAATCCTTCAAAACCAAAAGGAAAAAAAATGTCGCTCAAAAATACTCCCTTGCCCCATTTGCTATAAACAGAGTTTATTCTGTGACCAAGGTACTGCTGGTCAGTATTTGTGAACCACTAAGTTTCCCTTTGTTAAGAGGAAGGTTGTTTGGGATCTACTGACCCTCCAAGGCTGGAGATACTTTCAGGCCCAGATCTCACGTCATCATAGTTTTCTTAACTCAAAAATGAAGGCACAATAGCGACCTGCCCCCCAAATACTATGTCAAACAACAAGTCAGGCACCAAAGAATATGTGTGATGCAGAGAACTTCATACCTTCACTGCTGCTTGAAAGAGAATTTCAAGCTCTCTCCTACTACTGCCCTGATTCTGACAATTTTTTGAATATCCGGCCATGATCCTACCACCTGTCATGGTCTTCCACTCCCTCAGTGCCCTCCCCCCTCCCTCCTTACCCACTTAAGGCCATGATCAATCACTGACCTTTTCTATTGTTTTCTCTGTCTCTATTTCATTTATTTCTGCTCTTACCTTTATGATTTCTTTCTTTCTACTAACTTTGGGTTTTGTTTGTTCTTCTTTCTCTAGCTGCTTTAGGTTGTAAGGTTTCGTTGTTTGAGATTTTTCTTGTTTCCTGAGGTAAAACTGTATTGCTATAAACTTCCCTCTTAGAACTGCTTTTGCTACGTGCCATAGGTTTTTGGATCGTCGTGCTTTCGTTTTCATTTGTATCTAGGTATTTTTTGATTTCCTCTTTGATTTCTTCAGTGATCCACTGGCTGTTGGATTGGCTGTATACTGTTAAGCTTTCAAGTGTTCATGTTTTTTTACAGTTTTTTCTTGTCATTGATTTCTAATCTCATAGCATTTGGTCAGAAAAGATGCTTGATATGATTTTAATTTTCTTAAATTTACCAAGGCTCACTTTGTGGCCCAGCATGTGATCAATCCTGGAAAATGTTCCATGTGTACTTGAAAAGAATGTGTATTCTGCTGCTTTTGGATGGATGCTCTATAAATATCAATTAAATCCATCTGGTCCATTGGTGAAAGTAGGGTGTTAAAGTCCCCCACTATTATTGTGTTACTGTCGATTTCTCCCTTTAATGTTGTTAGCATTTGCCTTATATATTGAGGTGCTCCTATGTTGGGAGCATATATAGTTACAATTGTTATATCTTCTTTTTGGACTGATCCCTTGATCATTATGTAGTGTTCTTTGTCTGATATGAATATTGTTACTTCAGCTTTCCTTTGATTTCCATTTTCATGGAATACATTTTTCCATCCTCTCACGTTCAGTATGTGTCCCCTGATTTGAAGTGGGTCTCCAGCTTTGATATGAATATTGTTACTCCAGCTTTCCTTTGATTTCCATTTGCATGGAATACATTTTTCCACCCTCTCATTTTCGGTATGTGTCCCATGATTTGAAGTGGGTCTCCTGTAGACAGCATACATACAGGTCTTGTTTTTGTATCCATTCAGCCAGTCTATGTCTTTTGGTTGGAGCATTTAATCCATTCACGTTTAAGGTAATTATTGATATGTATGTTCTTATTGCCATTTTGTTAATTGTTTTGGATTTGTTTTTGTAGGTCTTTTTTTCTTCCCTTCCTCTTTTGTTCTCTTCTCTTCTGATTTGATGACTAACTTTATTGTTGTGTTTGGATTCCTTTTTCTTTTTTGTGTGTGTATCCATTGTACATTTTTGGTTTGTGGTTACCATGAGGTTTTGATATAGCAGTGTATATATAAACAAGATTGTTTTAAGTTGCTGGTCTTTTAATATCAAATGCATTTCCAATATCTTGCATTTGTGCTCTCCTCACAACTGCTGGGTTTGATATATATGTGTGCAGATGATTTCTTTACTGCATGTTTGCCTTTACCGGTAAGCTTTTCCATTTGTAATTTTCTTGTTTCTAGTTGTGGCCTTTGTTTTCCGCCTAGAGAAGTTCCTCTAGCATTTGTTGTAAAGCTGGTCTGGTGGTGCTGAATTCTCTTAGCTTTTGCTTGTCTATAAAGCTTTTGATTTCTCCACTGAATCTGAATGAAAGCCTTGCTGGGAAGAGTATTCTTGGTTGTAGCTTCTTCCCTTTCATCACTTTAAACATATCATGCCACTCCCTTCTGGCCTGCAGAGTTTCTGCTGAGAAATCAGCTGATAACCTTATGGGAGTTCCCTTGTGCGTTATTTGTTGCTTTTCCCTTGTTGCTTTTAATATTTTTTCTTTGTCTTTAATTTTTGTCAGTTTGATTAATATATGTCTCAGCGTGTTCCTCCTTGGGTTTATCCTGCCTGGGACTCTCTGCACTTCCTGGACTTGGATGATTGTTTCCTTTCCCATGTTAGGAAAGTTTTCAGCTATTATCTCTTTAAATATTTTCTCAGACCCTTTCTTTTTCTCTTCTCCTTCTGGGACCCCTATAATGCAAATGCTGGTGCATTTAATGTTGTCCCAGAGGTCTCTTAGACTGTCTTCATTTCTTTTGTCTTTTTTCTTTATTCTGTTCCACAGCAGTGATTTCCACCATTCTTTCTTCCAGGTCACTTATCTATTCTTCTGCCTCAGCTACTCTGCCACTGATTCCTTCTAGTGTATTTTTCATTTCAATTATTGTATTGTTCATCTCTGTTTGTTTGTTCTTTAGTTCTTCTAGGTCTTTGTTAAACATTTCTTGTATCTTCTCAATCTGTGCCTCCATTCTTTTTCCAAGATCTTGGATCATCTTTACTATCATTACTCTGAATCCTTTTTCAGGTAGCTTGCCTATCTCCACTTTTCTTAGTTGTTCTTCTAGGGTTTTATCTTGTTCCTTCATCTGGGACATATTCCTCTGCCATCTCATTTTGTCTAACTTTCTGTGATTGTGGTTTCTGTTCCACAGGCTGCCGCACTGTATTTCTTCTTGCTTCCGCTGTCTGCCCCCTGGTGGATGAGGCTGTCTAAGAGGCTTGTGCAGTCTTCCTGGTGGGAGGGACTGGGTGCGTAGTGCTGGGTCTTGTCCCTCTGGTGGGCAGGGCCATGTCTGGGAGGTGTGTTTATTATCGGGCAGCTGTTTATTCAGGAAGACTTTAAGGGACTTCCCTGGCGGTCCAGTGGTTAAGACTTCGCTTTCCAATGCAGGGGGTGCAGGTTCAATCCCTGGCCAGGGAGCTAAGATCCCACATGCCTCGGGGCCAAAAAAACCAAAAAACATAAAGCAGAAGCAATATTGTAACAAATTCAATAAAAACTTTAAAAATGGTCCACATCAAAAAAAAAAAATCTTTAAAAAAAAAAAAAGACTTTAAGCAGCCTGTCTGCTAATGGGTGAAGCTATGTTCCCACCCTGTTGGTTGTTTGGCCTGAGGTATCCTAGCACTCAGGAGCCTACAGGCTGTTGGGTGGGGTCAGGTCTTGGTGAGAAAATGGCAGCCTCCTAGAAGGCCCATGCCAATGAGCACTTGTCAGAGCTGCTGCCGCCACTGTCCCTGTCCCCACAGTGAGCCACAGCCGCCCCCTGCCTCTGCAGGGGACCCTCCAACCCCAGCAGGTAAGTCCGGCCCAGTCTCTTATGAGGTCACCACTTTTTTCCCTGGGTCCTGGTGTGCACGACACCGTGTGTGTGCCCTCCAAGAGTGAAGTTTCTGTTTCCACCAGTCCTGTGGAATTCCTGTGGTCAAACACCAGTGGCCTTCAAAGTCAGACCTGGGGGCTCCTCCTCCTGTTGCCAGACCCCGAGACAGGGGAGCCCAATGGGGGGCTCAGAACTTTCACTCCTGTGGGAGAACTTCTGTGGTGTAATTATTTTCCAGTTTGTGGGTCGCCCACCCAGCGTGTATGGGATTTGATTTTATTGCGATTGCGCCCCTCCTACCATCTCGCTGTGGCTTCTTCTGTGTCTTTGGATGTAGGCTATCTTTTTTGGTAGGTTCCAGTGTTTTTTTTGTCAGTGGTTTTTCAGCAGTTAGTTGTGATTTTGGTGTTTCCATAAGAAGGCGTAAGCTCACGTCCTTCTACTCCGCCATCTTGCCTCCTTCCTCCCTGTTAGTTTTGCTTTGACCCCTCTAATCTCTCAAGTCCCTATGCCCCCACCATTCCACTAAACTTGCTTTTATCAGCTGCCAAATCCAATGAACAGTTGTTATATTAATCAAACTGACTTGATTTAACAGTAGGTTCTAATCACTCCCTCTTCCTGAAAATATTTTCTTCCCTGTTTCTGAGTCCCAAACCTGCCTCTCAAGACCTGGTCCTCTACCTTTTTGTTTCTGCCTGATCTCCTGGATCCTGGGCTCTGCCCACCAGGCCTCCCTGGACCTCCTTAACTTCAACTGTCTACCTGGACCTCTGCCCACAGACAACCTACACCTTTCTAACTCTCCCCCACTCCTTCACCTGGACATCCTGACTCAACCTCTTATCATGAATTCTGAGGTCTTTCTGAAGAGCCAGCCAAGCCCTGGTCTATTTGGTCTCACTACTTAAGATCTAGTAAGGCCTGGCCCCACCTCTGACTGAGCCTTGAGCCCCAAATTAATGGATATGAACTTCTAGCTCCTTAAAGAACACAGTCTTCCTAACAGTATTAGAAAACTCTTGGTTAAGAAAGCTGAAGTTGATTGCCAAAAATAATCAATGTCGAACACTTATTTGTGTTTTCTTCAGTGGATCTATCTGTTTAGATTCTGTTATTTGAATGATACCAGAATATACTTTGCACTCTGATGCCTAGAAAAGAAGAGCATTCTTTTAGATTTCTCAGGGAACTGGACAAGAATAGAAGATGTTTGGGCCCAAATAAAAATAAAATTAAATGGCTACTAGAGTTAGCCCAGGACTGGAAGTTATTCAATCCCAGATTCCAATTTTTGCCCTTACTAGTCCTAGTACATTTCTTAGGACTAAAGCCACATACCTAGATGCATCAAGGAATGGTCTGTAGGCCAAGTTGATCCATTCTTCTCTATTGGATGAGTATTTTGGCTCCCGGGGTGTTTCTCCCACGATGTCCAAATCCACTAAATAATGGCATTTATTGATGTCAATCTGCAACAGAGAAAGGCCAACTCTTCAAAGAGTAATTGCAAAGGTCCTTTCAGGGTAAGAAACATCAATTGTAATCCTAAGAATTCCCACATGGTTTTAGAAGCACAAACATCTAAGCCCTCGGAAAATGTTACCAGTGCTCTCTTCACTCAGCTAAGAGTGCTGGGTGTTGGGGTGCTACTTAGGCTCCTGAGGGCAGGGGTGAGACATGCACTCACCCAGCCAAAGTTCACTTTGCTGTGCACCTGAAACTAGCACAATATTGTAAATCAATGGTAGTCCCAAAAAAATACAGTAAACAAGTTTCTATGAGATTAAATAAAAACCCAAAGGTGGAAATCATTACTGTGATATTGTGATTTATAATAATTTTTTTTTTTGGTCTTCTTCCAAGGTTTCTGGTTCAGAGCACCCCATACCCTTGTAATTTCCTAAGCAATAAGAGCAATGGGAGCATCTTTTGTTATAATATTCAGTCTCTTGTCCTCAGTTCCTGAAATCCCTTCAAAGCCATAATGGTGAAAGGGGTGTCTTGTTATTCATAAAAAGCCCCTTTCAACCGCAACTGAGCTTATGTTAATGAGGTGACTTTCGGAAATCCTGTAAAGATGGGAGGGGGTGCTGGTCACCAGTTGAACTAACCATGTGAAAAGAAGGTTGGACCTTTCAGTCACTAGGGGAGGGGTGAGGGGCTGGAGATTGGCCAATGATTTAATCAATCATGCCTGTGTAATGAAGCCTCCATAAAACCCTAAAAGGACAAGTTCAGAAAGCTTCCCGGTTGGTGAACATGTGGAGATTTGGGAAGAGTGCTGTACCTGGAAAGGGCATGAAGATCCCCACTCTTTCCCCATACCTTGCCCTATTCAGCTCTTCCAACTGGCTGTTCCTGAATTATATCCTTCCATAATAAACCAATAATCTAGTAAGTAAAATATTTCTCTGTGTTTGCCACTCTAGCAAATTAATCAAACACAAGGAGAGGGTCATGGGAACCTCTGCTTTATATCCAGTCAGAAGTATAGGGAACAACCTGGACTTACAACCAGCACCTAAAGTTCAAGGAGGGGGTCATGGCTCCAATCTGTAGCCAGGCAGTCAGAAACAGGTAACAACCTGGGCTTGAGATTGGCGTCTGAAGTAGGCAGGAGAAGGGAGGGGGCAGTCTTGTAGGACTGAGCCCTCAACCTGTGGAATCTGATGGTATCTCTGAGTAGACAGTGTAAGAATTGTGTTGAGCTGTAAGACACCCAGATGGTGTCTGAGAATTGCTGTTACTGTGGAGAAACCCCCAACACTCAATATTAGAAATTGGGTCCCAGAACCCTCTTAATTACTAATGTAGTCAGCTAAAGAAAAGTAAATCTCAAAGGAAAGTTACATTTTTTACATGCAACTATGTTACACATATTATTTTTTAAATCATTATATAAAGGCCTATAGGGGATTATTAATTCCTATTTTATAAATGAGGAAGCCAAGACTCAGAGACAAATTATATAACTTCATTTTTTTCAAGATCTATATTAAGCCCCTACAATGTACTAGGCATTAATAAGTTAAAACTAATGATACAGAATTAAATAAATAGCATGCAGTTCTTGCCCTAAAAGGATTTATAATCCTAACCAAAATCACATGAGTTTATAGTAGAGCCATATTTGGACTCAGGTCAGTGTGACTTCCAAAGTCATACATCAAGACTGCCAAAAATGACCAAATCAGAGGGGAAGTACTCTCAGGAGCTCATTTAAATGTTTCTTAAAAATTAAAACCAAAAATAATTTGTCCTAGAATGCCAGGTTTCAGCTAAGTAAAAATCATTTGAAATATGAATAGAAATATAGCAAATCTCATATTTAACAGTGAAGGGTTGAAAGCTTTTCCTATGGAATCAGGAATAAGTCAAGGCTGCTTATTATCATTACTCTATTCAACACTGTACTAGAGGTTCTAGTCAGCAGGGTAAGATACGAGGAAGAAACAAATGGCAGAAGAAATGAAAAGAAACAAAAGTCCTTCATCCATCACAATGATATGATTGATAAATATAAAATCCAAAAGAATCAGCATAAATTTTGGGGATTAAGAGAGTTTATCAAACTTTAAACTATTTATAGAATGTAAAATTAACATCATATGTTCCTATATAACAGCAGTAAACAACATATTAAATTACATTTTAAAAAATTATGTATTTTCAAATTACATTATAAAAATATCATTTAAAAGGATTTGAAAACATGTGTCTTGGAATAAATCTAATGAAATATGGGCAAGTCCTCTATAAAGAATTATAGAATTTTATTGACTAGTGCCTATCAACTGATGAATTTATAATGTGGTATATTCATATAATCAAAATGTGGTATATACATGCAATGGAATATTATTCAGTCTTAAAAAGGGTACATACTACAACAAAGATGAGCCTTGAAAACATTATGCTGAGTGAAAGAAATGAGACACAAAAGACCATATTTTGTGTGACTCCACTTACATGAAATGTCCAGTAGAGGCAGATCCATGAAGACAGAAAGCAGATTAGTGGTTGCTAAGGATTGGAGGAGTGACAACTTAATGCATATGGGTTTTTTTTGGGGGGGTGGGGGGGATGATGAAATGCTCTGAAATTAGATAGTGCTGGTGGTTGTATAACATTATGAATGTACTGAAAGCCACTGAAAAAGTTCTGGAGATAGAGAGTGGTGATGGTTGCACAACAGTGTGACTGTTCTTAACGCAACTGAAGTGTATACCTAAAAATGAATAAAATGGTAAATCTGATGATAAAATATTGTTGAAATGATGAATTTTACCTCAAAAAATTTTTTGATAAACAATAAAGTAGACCTTATTAAATGGAGAGATAAACCTTATTTCTAGATTTAAGACTCACTATTACAAAGATGTAAATTCTAAATAAATTGGTAGATTAAATGCAATCTCAATAAAAATGCCAACAGACTTTTTTGATGAAACTTGACAAGCTGAGTCTAAAATGTATATGGAAATGCAAAAGGACAAGGATAGCCAAGGCACTCTTAGAAAAGAACAAGGTGGGGACTTACTTACTATAAAGTTATAGTAATTAAGACAGTGAGCTATTAGTGCAGGAATAGAACAGACCACTGAACAGAATAGAGCCTGGAACAGATACAGGCACATATGGACCCTGATCTATGACAGAAGTGACACCTCAGAGCAGTGGTGAGAGTATATCTCTTCACTAATTGGTGCTGGGACAACTGGATATCCATTGAGGGAAAAATGAAATAGGACCTCTGTACACAACAACAAGGTCCTACTATATAGCACAAAGAACTATATTCAATATCCCATGGTAAACCATAGTGGAAAAGAATATAAAAAAGAATATGTGTGTATATATCTATATCTATATCTATATAACTGAATCACTTTGCTGTATAGCAGAAATTAATACAATGTTGTAAATCAACTATCCTTCAATAAAAAAATTGATAACATAAAAAAAATCAACTTCAGATGGATTACAGAACTAAATGTGAAAAACAAAGCTCTTGGAAGATAATATGGCAGACTATCGTCAAAATCTTATGTATGGCAAAAGTCATTTTAGACAAACACAAAAAGTATTAACTATAAAAGAAATGATGAATAAATTTGACTACATTAAAATTGGGAATATCCGTTCATCAAAGACACCAATAAGAGAGTAAAGAGATGAGCCACAGAATGGAAGAAGATACATGTGACACATTAACAATCAAGTATTCATATCTAGAATATATAAAGAACACCTGCTGATCAGTAAGACAAAAATGGACCATTCAACAGAAAAATAGGCAAATGACTTGAATAGGTACTTCATAAGAAGAAATCTAAACAGCCAAAAACAAATGAAACAGTACTCAACCTCATGAGTAACCAAGGAAATGCAAATCAAAATTACAATGAAAAATTACAATACCAAATGTAGGCCAGAATGTGGAACAATTCTTATACATTGCTGGCGGGAGATTAAGTTGGTACAAGATTTTTAGAAAACTATTTGGCAGAATCTATTAAAACTGAACATATGTAATTCTTATGATCCAACAATTCTACCCCTAGGAATTACATTGAACCATATGGAATCGTTAATATGTGACTGATCCACAAAAATGGTACTTTCAGGGACTTCCCTGGCAGTCCAGTGGTTAGGACTCTGCGCTTCCACTGCAGGGGGCACAGGTTCGATCCCTGGTCAGGGAACTAAGAATTCGCAAGTTGCACGGCGCAGGAAAAAAAAAAGGTAATTTCACATGGTTCAAGGTAATGTATATCCAACGGGAATGCATGCACCAAAAGACAAGTTCAAGAATGTTCAAAGTGGGGACTTCCCTGGTGTCACAGTGGTTAACAATCCGCCTGCCAATGCAGGGGACATGGGTTTGGTCCCTGGTCTGGGAAGATCCCACATGCCGCGGAGCAGCTAAGCCCGTGAGCCACAACTACTAAGCCTACACTCTAGAGCCCGCGAGCCACAACTGCTGAGCCTGTGTGCCACAGCTACTGAAGCCTGCTCACCTAGAGCCCATGCTCCTCAACAAGAGAAGCCACCGCAATGAGAAACCTGCACACCACAATGAAGAGTAGCCCCTGCTCACCGCAACTAGAAAAAGCCCATGTGCAGCAACGAAGACCAAATGCAGCCCAAAATAAATAAATAAATAAATTTATTTTTAAAAAAAGAATGCTCAAAGTGGCATTATTTACAGCTGGCCCAGACTGGAAAGAACCAAACAACTATCAAAAGTAAAATAATATAGTCATACAATGAAATACTCTACTGTAATAAAAGAGAACAAACTACAGCTATATTCAACAATGTGTAATTACAAACAAAACATTAAGTAAAAGAATCAAGACACATAAAAATGCATTATGATTCCATGTATATGAAGTTCAAAAATAGGCAAAACTAATTTATGTTGTTTAGGAATGCATATAAAAGTGGTAAATCTAAAGAGAAAAGCAAGGAGATTATTACCATAAAAGTCAGGAGACTCCTGAAGGGGGAACTGGGTAGTGATCAAAAGGAATTGGGGGAGTTTCTGGGTGCTGGTAATGTTCTAGTATTTGACCTGGGATGATTACACAGGTATTTGTTCTATTATTATTAATTATTATTAATTTACTGTACATTTATGTTTTGTGCACATTTAGGCTTATGGGTTATACACAATTGAATGTTTGAAAAAGTGTGTATAAAAACAACTTGGTCGGGGCTTCCCTGGTGGCGCAGTGGTTGAGAATCTGCCTGCCAATGCAGGGGACACGGGTTCGAGCCCTGTTCTGGGAAGATCCCACATGCCGTGGAGCAACTAGGCCCGTGAGCCACAATAACTGAGCCTGGTCGTCTGGAGCCTGTGCTCTGCAACAAGAGAGGCCACGATAGTGAGAGGCCCGTGCGCCGCGATGAAGAGTGGCCCCCGCTTGCCACAACTAGAGAAAGCCCTCCCACAGAAACGAAGACCCAACACAGCAAAAAAAAAAAAAAAATAGAAAAAAAAATTAAAAAAAAAAAAAAAAAAAACAACTTGGTCATCTCTGGCTTACAGTAAACTCTGTTCTTCCCCAACCTCTAACTCACAGTAATATTCTCATTCTCTCCCAGCATTATTTATATGTAAAAGAGACTTCAGTCTCACATCTGTCTCTACATATGGGCTATTCCTCCGGGGAGAGAAAGCACACTGAGAATTGACGTCAGACCCAATTCCATTCCTCATAACTCTCTAAAAATGACCCTTTGCATAAACACTCCAGGAAGCAGCCTTTTTGGTCTGAACACCCACTCTGTAGCTCCCAAGGATTTTAAAAACATGAAACAAGTTTTTAAAAGCTTTGCCAGCGCCATGCCTCTGTAATCAAATAGAACCAGCAAGGGGTAAAGATTCATGGTCTCATGCCTAGACCTCCTTTGGTGAGGTAGCTTTGAGTATGACATTTCAATACTTGACCTCAGCCTGGCCTTTTCTGGCTAGGCATACTACAGGTCTGATTATCTAGTTTTGGTGCTGGATACATGGTCTACCAGAGATGTGGGTAGTAACTAATTAATACCCAACTACACCAGTTAGCTTTAGGCTTCACTCATCACACCATCCATATGCAAATTTCATTTAAAGTTTTTAGAAAGATATTAAGGCAAAATCATATTAATTGAAATACTAATCCATTTTAAAAATGTAACCTCTTTTCATGCTTCCTGAGAAGCAGCTGCTGAACATTCTTTTTTTCTAGGAATCAGTTACTGAACTAAAACACAAGGACAAAGGTCTCCGGCAGAAAATGGTTAAGTATGATCAAGGGCAGATTCTCTAACAGAGAAGAAATACAGTGGTTAAAAAAGGAGCCCAAAATAAAAAGGCAACCTATGGAAAGAGAAAAAGTATTTGGAAACCATATATCTGATAAGGGGTTAATACCCAAAATCTATAAGGCACTCATACAACTCAACAGCAAAAAGCCAAATAATATGATTTAAAATGGGCAAAGGACCTGAATAGACCCTTTTCCAAAGAAGACATACAAATGGTCAACAGGTATACAAAAAGGTGCTCAATATCACCAATCATCAGGGAAATGAAAAACAAAACCACAATGAGATTATCACCTCATACCTGACAGAATGGCTATCATCAAAAAGACAAGAGATAACAAGCAATGGCGAATATGTGGAGAAAAGAGAACCCTTGTATTGTTGGTAGGAACGGGAACTCGCATAACCATTATGGAAAACAGTTCCTCAAAAAAATCAAAAATAGAACTACCATATCATCCAGCAATCTCACTTCTGGTATGTATCTGAAAGAAATGAAATCACTACCTTGAAGCAATATCTGCACCCCTGATGTTGAACTCATAGAAACAAAGTAGAATGGTGGTTGCGAGGGACTGGGGGAAATGGAGAGATGTTGGTCAAGTTTCAGTTATAGATGACTAAGTTTTAGGGATCTAATGTACAGCATGGTGACTACAGTTAACAATACAGTGTTGCACACTTGAAATCACCTAAGAGAGTAGACCTTAAATGTTCTCACCACAAAAAAATGGTAACTACATGAGGTGATGGACGTGTTAACTAACTTATTGTGGTAATCATTTCACAATATATACATATATCAAATCATCACATTGTATACCTTAAACTTACACAATGTTATTTGTCAATTATACCTCAATAAAGCTGAAAAAATTTTTATTTAAAAAATTAGAGGCTTCCGGTCAAGATGGCAGTGGGGGAGGACGTGGAGTTCGTGTCTCCCCAAAACTAGGGCGCCTGCCAGACGCTAGTGGGGGACCAGAACACCTAAGGAGACAGGAAGAACCCCTGAGCGACCAGGTAGGATGTAGGGAGAGTGAGAGGGGAGGAACAGTGAAGGCTGGACAGGACTAGCGCCCCTGAGGGGTGGCTGGGAGTGGGGAGGGGTTCCCACGCCTGGAGGGACCCTGATCTTCCAAGACATTTCCCTGCCCAATCGGGCCCGGGAAGCCTGTGGGGCTCCCAGGCCGGGTCCTCCACCCTCCGAGGCCCCCTCCGGGCCACGTTGGTCCTAGGGGTGTAGGCGGAAGGTGGGGGGAGAAGAGGAGAAGCTGGCGGGAGGGGCCCTCGAGGACTGGAGGATCCAGGGAGGTGCAGAGGGTATTTCCCCCGCTCATCCAGGCCTGGGAAGACTGCTGGGCTCCCAAGCCTGGCCCTCCATTCTCCAGGATCCCCTCCAGCCTCATGGTTCCTAGGGGCATGGGAGGGAGGGAGGAGGGGAGGCAGATGATGGGGGGAACCCTCCAGGACCAGAGGATCAGGGGAGGCCCAGCGGGCGTTTCCCCTGACCACTTGGCCCCAGAAAGCCTGCTGGGCTCCCAGGCCGGGTAACCCACCCTCCAAGGCCCCCTCTGGGAGCGCTGATCCTGGGGGCATAGGAGGGAGGCGGGGGGGGGGGGTTGCGGCAATGGAGAGGCTGACGGGGAGGGGTCCTCCAAGATAGGAGGAGTAGGGGAGGCGCGACGGGCGTTTCCCCCACCCACTTGGCCCCGGGAAGCCTACTGGGATTCCAGGTCTGCTCCCCTGCTTTCTGGGGGCCCCTCCGCCATGTGGATCCTAGGGGCATAGGAGGGAGGGCTGGGGAGAAGAAGAAGAGAGGCCAACAGGGAAGGGCCCTCTGGGATGGGAGGATCAGGGGGAAATGCGGCTGGCTGGCGTTTCCCCTGCCCACTTGGGCCCAGTGAGCCTGCTGGGGTCCTGGACCTGGCCCTCCGCCCTCGAAGGCCAGAGGCACTCCTCGGCCCCTCCTGCTGAGATGAGCCTAAGCCCCACCCCACCCCCCCAAGGCCTTTTCCGGCCCTGTGGTCCTAAGCAAAGGCCCTGTCCACTGCCTAAACCCTGCCCCTGCCTAAGCCCCACCCTCCACAGCCAAGGCTTTTTTTCCTTTTCTCCTCTTTTTTACTATTGTGGTTCTGTTTTACCTTCCAGTTCTTGTTTCATCTATATTTTTATTTTTTTATTCTTTGTAACATATCTGTTAGTTTTCTAATCTTATTTTATTTTTTACTCTTTGTTATTGTTCTGCTCCTATTTTTCTTTTTTTTTTTGCCGCCCTGCATGGCTTGTGGGATCTTGGCGAGACAGGGGTCGGGTCTGAGCTCCTGCGGTGGGAGCTCTGAGTCCAAACCACTGGATTAACAGAGAACCTCAGACACCAGGGAATAGTCATAGGAATGAGGTCTCCTGGAGGTCCTCATTCTTGGCACCAGGCCCACCTCTACCCAACAGCCTACAAACTCCAGTGATGGAAGCCTCAGGCCAAACAACCAGTAAGACAGGAACACAATCTCACCCATCAAAAAAAAAAAAAAAAAAGAGAGACAACAAAAAACTATATGAAGGAGCAAGGTAAAAACCTACAAGACCAAATAAATGAAGAGGAAATAGGCAACCTACCTGAAAAAGAATTCAGAGTAATGATAGTAAAGATGATCCAGAATCTCAGAAATAGAATGGAGGCATGGATTGAGAAAATACAAGAAATGTTTACAAAGATCTAGAAGAACTAAAGAACAAAAAAACAGAGATGAACAACACAATAACTAAAATGAAAAATACACGAGAAGGAATCAAGAACAGAATAACTGAGGTAGAAGAACGAATAAGTGAGCTGGAAGACAGAATGGTGGAAATAACTGCCAAGGAGCAAAATAAAGAGAAAAGAATGAAAAGAATTGAAGACAATCTGAGAGACCTCTGGGATAACACTAAATGCACCAACATTCAAATTGTAGGGGTCCCAGAAGAAGAAGAGAAAAAGAAAGGGTCTGAGAAAATATCTGCAGAGATTATAGTGGAAAACTTCCCTCACATGGGAAAGGAAATAGTCACCCAAGCCCAGGAAGTGCAGAGAGTCCCATACAGGATAAACCCTAAGAGAAACACACCAAGACATATATTAATCAAACTAACAAAAATTAAATTCAAAGAAAAAATATTAAAAGCAGCAAGGGAAAAGCAGAAAATAACATACAAAGGAATCCCCATAAGGTTATCAGCTGATTTCTCAGCAGAAACTCTGCAGGCCAGAAGGGAGTGGCAGGATATACTTAAAGTGATGAAAGAGAAAAACCTACAAGCAAGATTACTCTACCCAGCAAGGATCTCATTCAGATTCGACTGAGAAATCAAAAGCTTTACAGACAATCAAAAGTTAAGAGAATTCAGCACCACCAAGCCAGCTTTACAACAAATGCTAAAGGAACTTCTCTAGGTGGGAAACACAAGGGAAGAAAAAGACCCAAAAAACAAACCCCAAACAATTAAGAAAATGGTAATAGGAAAATACAAATCAATAATTACCTTAAATGGAAATGGATTAAATGTTCCAACCATAAGACACAGGCTGGCTGAATGGATACAAAAACAAGACCCATATATATGCTGTCTATGAGAGACCCACATCAGACCTAGAGACACATACAGACTGAAAGTGAAGGGATAGAAAAAGATATTCCATGCAAATGGAAATCAAAAGAAAGCTGGAATAGCAATACTCATATCAGATAAAATAGATTTTAAAATAAAGACTGTTACAAGAGATAAGGAAGGACACTATGTAATGATCAAGGGATCAATCCAAGAAGAAGCTATAACAATTATAAATATTTATGCACCCAACAAAGGAACACTTCAATACATAAGGCAAATGCTAACCATAAAAGGGGAAATCGACAGTAACACAATAATAGTAGGGGACTTTAACACCCCACTTACACCAATTGGCAGATCATCCAAACAGAAAATAAACAGGGAAACACAAGCTTTAAATGGCACAGTAAACCAGATAGATTTAATTGATATTTATAGGACATTCCACCGAAAGTGGCAGAATACATTTTCTTCTCAAGTGCACATGGAACATTCCCCAGGATCGATCACATCTTGGGTCAAAAATCAAGCCTTGGAAAATTTAAGAAAACTGAAATCGTATCAAGCATCTTTTCTGACCACAACACTATGAGATTCAAAATCAATTACAGGAAAGAAAGCTGTAAAAAACACAAATACATGGAGGCTAAACAGTGTGCTACTAAATAACCAAGAGATCACTGAAGAAGTCAAAGAAGAAATAAAAAAATACATAGAAACAAATGACAACGAAAACACGATGACCCAAAACCTATAGGACTCAGCAAAAGCAGTTCTAAGAGGGAATTTTATAGCAATTCAATCTCACCTCAAGAAACAAGAAAAATCTCAAATAAACAATCTAACCTTACAACTAAAGCAACCAGAGAAAGAACAAAGAAAAGTCAAAGTCAGTAGAAGGAAAGAAATCATAAAGATCAGAGCGGAAATAAATGAAATAGAAATGAAGAAAACAAGAGCAGAGATCAATAAAACTAAAAGTTGGTTCTCTGAGAAGATAAACAAAATTGATAAACCTTTAGCCAGACACATCAAGAAAAAAAGGGACAGGACGCAAATCAATAAAATTAGAAATGAAAAAGGAGAAATCACAACTGACACGACAGAAATACAAAGGATTATAAGAGACTACTACAAACAACTATATGCCCATAAAATGGACAACCACGAAGAAATGGACAAATCCTTGGAAAGGTACACTTTCCAAGACTGAACCAGGAAGAATTAAAAAGTATAAACAGACTTATCACAAGTAATGAAATTGAAACTGTAATTAAAACTCTTCCAACAAACAAAAGTTCAGGACCAGATGGCTTCACAGGCGAATTCTATCAAACATTTAGAGAAGAGCTAACACCAATCCTTCTCAAACTCATCCAAAAATTGCAGAGGGGGGAACACTCCCAAATTTGTTCTACAAAGCCACCATCACCCTGATACCAAAACCAGACAAAGAAATCACAAAAAAAGAAAATTACAGGCCAATATCACTGATGAACATAGAGGCAAAAATCCCGAACAAAATACTCGCAAAGAGAATCCAACAACACATTAAAAGGATCATACACCATGACCAAGTGGGATTTATCCGAGGAATGAAAGGATTCTTCAATATACGCAAATCAACCAATGTGATACACCATATTAACAAATTAAGGAATAAATACCATATGATCATCTCAATAGATGCAGAAAAAGCTTTTGACAAAATTCAACACCCACTTATGATAGAAACTCTCCAGAAAGTGGGCATAGAGGGAACCTACCTCAAGATAATAAAGCCCATATATGACAAACCCACAGCAAACATCATACTCAATGGTGAAAAACTGAAAGCACTTCCACTAAGATCAGGAACAAGACAAGGATGTCCACTCTCGCCACTCTTATTCAACATAGTTTTGGAAGTCCTAGCCACAGCAATCAGAGAAGAAAAAGAAACAAAAGGAATACAAACTGGAAAAGAAGTAAAACTGTCATTGTTTGCAGATGACATGATACTATACATAGAAAATCCTAAAGATGTCACCAGAAAACTACTAGAACTAATCAAGGAATTTGGTAAGGTTTCAGAATACAAAATTAAGAAATCTCTGGCATTCCTATACACTAACAACAAAAAATCAGAGAGAGAAATTAAGGAAACAATCCCATTTACCATCGCAACAAAAAGAATATAATACCTAGGAATAAACCTATCTAAAGATGCAAAAGACTTGTACTCAGAAAACTATAAAACACTGATGAAAGAAATCAAAGATGACATAAACAGATGGAGAAATACACCATGTTCTTGGATTGGAAGATTCAATATTGTGAAAATGACTATACTACCCAAAGCAATCTACAGATTCAGTGCAATCCCTATCAAACTACCAATGGCATTCTTCACAAAATTAGAACAAAAATTTTTACAATTTGTATGGAAAACAAAAGACCCCGAACAGCCGAAGCAATCTTGAGAAAGAAAAAGAGAGCTGGAGGAATCAGGCTCCGTGACTTCAAACTATACTACAAAGCTACAGTAATCAAGACAGTATGGTACTGGCACAAAAACAGAAATATAGATCAATGGTAGAGGACAGAAAGCCCAGAGATAGAGTCACGCACATATGGTCACCTAATTTATGACAAAAGAGACAAGAACATACAATGGAGAAAAGATAGCCTCTTCAATAAGTGGTGCTGGGAAAACTGGACAGCTACATGTAAAAGAATGAAGTTAGAATACTACCTAACACCATACACAAAAATAAACTCAAAATGGATTAAAGACCTAAATGTAAGGCCAGACCCTATAAAACTCATAGAGGAAAACATAGTTAAAACGCTCTTTGACATAAACCACAGCAACACCTCTTTTGACCCGCCTCCTAGAGTAATGAAAATAAAAAAATAAATAAACAAATAAGACCTAATGAAATTTAAAAGCTTTTGCACAGCAAAGGAAACCATAAACAAGACCAAAAGACAACCTTCAGAATGGGAGAAAATATTTACAAATGAAGAATGGACAAAGGATTAATCTCCAAAATATACAAACAGCTCATGCAGCTCAATATCAAAAAAACAAACAACCCAATTAAAAAATGGGTGGAAGACCGAAATAGACATTTCACCAAAGAAGACATATAGATGGCCAAGAGGCACATGAAAAGATGCTCAAGATCACTAATTATTAGAGAAATGCAAATCAAAACTACAATGAGGTATCACCTCACACCAGTCAGAACGGCCATCATCAAAAAATCTACAGACAATAAATGCTGGAGAGGGTGTGGAGAAAAGGGAACCCTCTTGCACTGCTGGTGGGAATGTAAATTGATACAGCCACTATGGAGAACAGTATAGAGATTCCTTAAAAAACTAAAAACAGAACTACCATATGACCCAGAAATCCCACTGGGTTTGCTGAGAAAACCGTAACTCAAAAGGACACATGTACCCAAATGTTCACTGCAACACTATTTACAATACCCAGGACATGGAAACAACCTGAATGTCCAACGACAGATGAATGGATAAAGATGTGGTACATATATACAATGGAATATTACTCAGCCATAAAAAGGAACGAAATTGGGTCATTTGTAGAGATGTGGATGGACCTACAGTCTGTCATACAGAGTGAAGTAAGCCAGAAAGAGAAAAACAAATACTGTATATTAACGCATTTATGTGGAATCTAGAAAAATGGTACAGATGAACCTATTCGTAGGGCAGGAATAGAGACGTAGATGTAGAGAACGGACATGTGGACACAGAGGGGAAAGGGGAGGGTGGGATGAATTGGGAGACTAGGTTTGACATATATATATTACCATGTGTAAAACAGATAGCTAGTGGGAACCTGCTGTATAGCACAGGGAGCTCAGCTCCGTGCTCTGTGATGACCTAGATGCGTCAGATGGGGTGGGGGGTGAGAGCGAGGTCCAAGAGGGAGGGGATATGGGGATATATGTATACGTATAGCTGACTCACTTCATCGTACAGCAGAAACACAACACTGTAAAGCAATTTTACTCCAATAAAAAAAAGTACATAAAAATAAATAAATAAATAAATAAATAAAATTTTTTTAAATTAGAAGAGGAACTCTAAGTCAGAGGCCTAGACTCTGGTCTGGGCTCCATAATAAACTAGCTGGGTGACTCACACTGATTTAAGTTTTTTATACCTCAACTTCTTCAGTAAAAAATAAGGATAATAGCATTTACCTCAAACAGTTGTAATGAGGATTAAATGAGATGATTCGTTTAAAAGAAACAAGGATAATACCATTTACCTCAAAGAGTTGTACTGAGGATTAAGTGAGATGATTCGTTTAAATAAAACTTGCAAACTATAAAGGACTACTATGCAAATAGCTGTAATATTAGAAGGAATCCTAATTAATTCTGTGAAATGTGGGAACTTGACTAATATAAAAGAACCTTGGAGCATTAGAACCCATTAAAATGAATTATTCCTGTTTTCAACCTAGATTGGTGTTTACTGTCAATTCAAGTTATGCCCAATGTGTAGGACACAACAGTTACAATATTAACGACTCATAATCCTTGATTAGCACCTCCACTAAATAGTATCGAAATGAATCTTCTGGGCTCAAAGAAATAGAAAAGAAACTTATGGTTACCAAAGGGAAGAGGGAGAGGGGAGGGACAAATTAGGAGTATGGGATTAACAGATAGAAACTACTACACATAAAATAGATAAGCAACAAGGCTTTACTGTATAGCACAGGGAATTATACCCATTATCTTGTAATAACCTATAATGGAATATAATCTGCAGAAACCCTGAATCACTATGCTGTACACCTGAAACTGATGCAATATTATAAACCAACTATACTTCAATTTAAAAAAACTGTAAAAGTCAATCTTCTGGGCATCATCAAAGCCTTTATTAAGTACCTATACTTAGGTGAATCCTAAAGCAGGGTATATAAAATTCCTGTAAGACACGTCTCTGTTTTTAAGCTTATCATTTAGGTCAGGAAATAATATTAGCACATATGAAATACAGAAAGTATCATAAGTAGAGTTCAGAGAGGAAGAAATCACTGGGGGCTACAGTAGTTGAAAAGCTTTCCTGGAGACGGTGGCAAATGTTAGAACAGAGAACAAAAGGCAGAAAGGAGCATGGTTTACAGGGGAAAGAGGTGGAGTATCTGCTTGTCCCAGGAGGTGTGTGTTGAGAAACAAAACTAGAGAGAGGCAGCCTGAGGACTGATAACCGAGGACCCAAATTAGGGGAATCTGGATGTTGTGCATCAGGAATCTACTCTAGGTTTTTTAACCAAGGAGTAATATAATTAAAAATGGGTCTCAGAACGAGGTCTGTATTGGCTATGCTGGGGAGGGTGGGGCAAGGAAGTGCTGGAGGGGAAGGCTGGAAGGACTCTAGTCACTATCACAGTATCCAGCTGTGAAGTGACCACACCTTGAAGCCCTATGGCAGGCAGAGCAAATGAAGGAAGCAGAAAGGGTAGATCTCAGGTCTATTTCAAAGGAAATCAATGACACCAAGATTTCTAATGCAGTGAACTGGGGAAAAGAAGGAATTGCAGTGAAGAATCAGTTTAGGTAAGACTGAGAAAAGATGATAACTTGTGTTTCATCACCTGAGGTGGGAAGAAACATGGTGTATTCAAGGAACTGAAAGAAGGCCCATGTGACTAGAATACTGAGTTAAGAATTTTCTTTCTTTTTTAAAAAATTTTTATTTATTTATTTATTTGTTTTTGGCTGTGTTGGGTCTTCGTTTCTGTGTGAGGGCTTTCTCCAGTTGCGGCGAGTGGGGGCCACTCTTCATCGCGGTGCGCGGGCCTCTCACCATCGCGGCCTCTCCCGTTGTGGAGCACAGGCTCCAGATGCGCAGGCTCAGTAGTTGTGGCTCATGGGCTTAGTTGCTCCGCGGCATGTGGGATCTTCCCAGACCAGGGCACGAACCCGCGTCCCCCGCATTGGCAGGCAGATTCTCAACCACTGCACCACCAGGGAAGCCCCCTTCTTTTTTTTTTTAATATTTATTTATTTATCTCTCTATCTAGATATCTATCTATCTGGCTGCACCAGGTCTTAGTCGCGGCACACAGGATCTTTTAGTTGCAGCATGCGGGATCTTTAGTTGTGGCACGAGGGACCTTTTAGTTGCAGCATGTGGGATCTTTAGTTGTGGCACGAGGGACCTTTTAGTTGCAGCATGCGGGATCTTTAGTTGCAGCAGAGGGATCTTTTAGTTGCGGCATGCGAGATCTAGTTCCCTGACCAGGGATCGAACCCGGGCCCCCTGCATTGGGAGCACGGAGTCTTAACCACTGGACCACCAGGAAAATCCGCTGAGTTAGAGTCTTCTGTTGCAACTGCCCGGAACACTCCCTGCTTCTACCTCAGAAATTCCTACTCACCCTTCAGATTTTAGCTAAAAATGATTTCCTAGGGAAGACTTCACTGTCCACTTAAACTAGGACAGGTCCCTAAATTACATGCTCTCATATCAACCAATACTTCTCCATTAAAACACAGCACAATTATAATTTATGAATCAATTGGGAAAATAGTAAATGCTATGGAAGCTGGAGCTGTATCTATCTCATTCATGCATGCATTCCAAAAACCTAGTACCTAGCATAGTACAAAGCACACAGTAGGTGCTAAGTAAATATATATTTAACAAATGTACACAAGAGTGCATGAATAAAAAAGTGAAAGATGAGGGAGGAAAAGGTGAAAGGGTAGGAAAAGAGAAGAAAGAACAGAGAGGAGCAGAAGACCCCAGATAAAGTTTGGGGAAATACCTAAAGTACTGGGCAGAAGAAAGTGGAAGAAGTAGGGTATGAAAAGACCCCTTAGAGAGGTCGTAGGAGAAGGATCAAAGAAGTACACTGTTTTGAAACTCGGGGAGAGTGGACTTCAAAAGCCACAGAAAGGCTGTGGAGGAGGCTGAAAACTGAGAAAAAATAACAACAGGAATGGGTTTAACAGTTGTACCAAACAATAAATTTATTACAGCTTAGAATGTCGTGTGGGGACAAAGAAAGAACTAATAGTCTAACCTCCTTTTCTCAGTGACCTTCCCTGCTGTCTATCCAGCCGCCTGAGCCAAGCCCCCACAAGTCCTAAGGCAGGAAGGATGTGAACTTGCATTCATGCATCTATCAGTTGGAAACAACAATGACGCACATAGCTGTAAAAATAGAGATCTCTGGCAAGGGCCAACGTGAA
This sequence comes from Balaenoptera musculus, assembly GCF_009873245.2. Lineage (NCBI taxonomy): Eukaryota > Metazoa > Chordata > Mammalia > Artiodactyla > Balaenopteridae > Balaenoptera > Balaenoptera musculus. Next base: position 22,807,633 of record NC_045792.1, read on the forward strand.
GTTCAGGGAACATCACAGAGAAACCATCTCCATGTAGAAAACATCTTATTTCTCAAATGTCACTGAAAATTCTCTGGTAAACAAATGCAATAAAGAATCCTCTAAGAGTGTAAGGTGATAATGTGAAAGATCAATCGAAATCAATCGTCCTGTAACCTCCAAGGCAAGTGGGAGGACTGAAGCTGAAAAAACTGTTTAGACACTTTGCCCAGAGATAAGTAAAATTTGGTTCTAACTGAGGCTACCAAACAGCAACAACGGCTGACATACACTATGAATTTAATACTTAACTTTTAAGCAGTATTCAGAATGTCCTCTTTCTTTCCAAAACATGTAATACATTTTGATTCAGTACATGTCTTCATGTCCCTCTGTGAGCAACTGTAGAGGCCCAGGACTCCTTATAGCTGAGCATTCTAAGCTCTGTGAAGGCAGGGACTGAGTCCCTCTTGATCAACACTGTCTCCCTGGTGCCTGATACAGTACCTGGCACACAGCAGGCAGTCACGAAGTATTTGCTGAAGGAAAGAATGGTCACCAGCTGCATCAGGATGCTGGATAACTTCAAACACCAAAACTGAGACCAACTATCTGTAAGTGCCAAGAATTTCTTCCCTTAGCTTCTAAGCCCCAGGAGGACAATCTATTTCCTCCAAAATATACAATAAAGATCAAATCACACTGTGATGAATCTACTAAAGTCTCTAGCTATCAAAACGAGTTCAAGTTCCAGTAAACTGGCTACTAATTTTGAGTAAGGCTAGACAATTCATCATAACAAGATTTGATTTACTTATTTTATAGAATAAAAAAAATTAAAGTATGGGAGTTGCCTAGAAAAATCAACTTAAACAATTATTCTGGGATCCCACTACTGTGAACAGAATATGTAACTCCCTTCAGATCTATGAATGCATTCCTGCTCTTGGGAAGGGGATTAGAGAACACAAAGAACACAGAAAATGAACAGAAGAATCACAGTTAAGAGTAAACCAAGGGGCTTCCCTGGTGGCGCAGTGGTTAAGAATCCTCCTGCCAATGCAGGGGACATGGGTTCGAGCCCTGGCCCAGGAAGATCCCACATGCCATGGAGCAACTAAGCCCGTGTGCCACAACTACTGAGCCCACGTGCCACAACTACTGAAGCCCACGTGCCTAGAGCCCATGCTCTGCAACAAGAGAAGCCACTGCAGTGAGAAGCCCACGCACCGCAATGAAGAATAGCTCCCGCTCGCCGCAAATAGAGAAAGCCATGCACAGCAACAAAGAACCAAAGCAGCCAAAAATAAATAAATTTATTTAAAAAAAAAAAAAAAGAGTAAACCAGGGACTTACCTGGTAGTCCAGTGGTACAGAATCCACCTTACCATGCTGGGGACACGGGTTCAATCCCTGGTCAGGGAACTAAGATCCCACATGCCGCAGGGCAACTAAGCCCGTGCGCCACAACTACTGAGCTCGCACGCCCTGGAGCCTGCGTGCCACAACTAGAGAGAAGCCTGTGCACTGCAATAAAAGATCCCCATGCTTCAACAAAGATCCTGCGTGCTGCAACTAAGACCCGACTCAGCCAAAAAAAAAAAAAGAGTAAAGCAAAACTCCACATGGATACTCCTTGCTTATTCTCAATTCATAGACAAGATGTTAGAGACAACTAAGTCCAGTTGTACAAGCTTGCAGAACTTTCCGCATGTAAAGAATTTCTCTGAGAAGATATCTTTTGACTCCGTTTTAGCCACAACGTTTCATTATAAAAAATATAAATGTATAAAGAAATCCTATTGTATATAATCCTACTATAATTAGATGTGGATTATGCCAGCAAGGAATCATAAAACAAACAAGTATTTGAAACAGCTAACTCTCTGAAATGACACCAATAGAAAAGCAGAATAATGCTCTGAACCCCTTGCCCCCAACTAAGAGCTCTTCTTATTTAAACCTGTCTAATATTACCATGCATGTCAAGAAATGGGACCTCTAAATACTCTACCTCTAGCTCTGTGATTTAGGGAAGTTCTTAACCTAGCCTCAGAGGTTTTACCATCTCTTCAAAGGGTTTAGACTACAAACCACTAAAATCCCTCTTAACCCTAAGGATCACTGTAGAGAAAATAATTTCATTATAATTGTAAATATACTCCACGTTGCTGATTCTACTCTTCTCAAACTACTGCTGTTCATCATTAGATGTATTTTCATATTGAAAGACATCCCTATACTAGAGGTAACAAATACACAGGGTCTGCTTTTCATATTGCCAAGACATGGGCAATTAGGTCTATGTTACCACTAGCACTGAACATAGTTGAAGATACATATTTGTCAGGAATGGCAAAGGCAAAATGAGATCATTCAGTTCTCTGAACTCCTTAAATAGTCAAGGAGCTATTTAAAGCCAAGATATTATCATTGTTATTCTGACATTGTTAAATATGTAAAGGGTTAGGGAAATTTTGTGGGCTTGTGTGCTTGAAAAAATGTTAAATTTTTACAGAGCTTCTTCAATTCCAAGGGCTTTATCAACGTACAGGCGGGTGAATACCCAGGATAGTGGTAGTGCCACTCAATGAAGTCCAATCTACGTATCTCTTAGTTCTCAAGAACATATCTCAATATAAACAAACCTACTATTTTGTACAAAATGCATTTTCAGAAAACTGAGAAATCATGGGAGACTGTTTCTTTTGTTTTACAACAGCAAATTCAGGGTTTCTTCTGTAAATTTGATTTTTTTTTCCTTTGCCCGCCATGCGGCTTGTGGGATCTTAGTTCACCTACCAGGGATCGATCGATCCCAGGCCCTCAGCAGTGAAAGTGCCGAGTCCTAACCACTGGACCACCAGGGAATTCCCTGTAAATTTGATTTTTAAAATTATCAGTTTATATAAAATATTTTAAGACTACATCTATAATATAGAATGAAGTTCATCAGTTTTTATGACTGAAGTCACTATCACTACCCTCTTTAAGAAAAGTCTATTAAGTGCCAAATTAGGGAAAAAAAGAAAAATAAATCACACAACTTTCAGAAAACTTCTACTTAAGTTGAGTCATATATACAAAAAGCTATACACCATTTTTGTCAAAAATTTCCATTTTTTCTTTAAGGTTTTTATATTGTCACTGTAATTTAAAAGAAGACCAGAGGAAGACAAACATATAGATAGATACCTACCCTTTAGGAGCTCACTACCTAAGATGGACAATACCAGATGAATAAACTTTAAATGGCATTCAGCCAAGAGAATAAAGCAATTATGCCAAAGTAGAAATAAAAAGTAACAGAAAGTTATTTAATCATCCAGAGTTGGCAAAACATGCTCACAAATTTTTCTATTATAATTTTCTCTGCTTAATCAGTTGATTGACATTATTATCCGTTCCTGGTATATATTTTGCGTTCCAAGAAGAAAAGAAGGTATTTAAATTCAAGCCTTTCACAGTTGTTTTCATCACCCATTCAAAAGGATATAAATTCAATAAATGAAGCTCTGCCTAGGTTAATATTTGCATCAACCTATGAAATTATATAACTTGTTCTGTACATGAATGTTGGGAAAACAGAGGTAGGGGAAACAGACTGGGAAAGGTGATAATTTTCTGGTGATTCTTATGCTGGGTTTCAATGGGTAACTTTGTTAGTTTACTTGAAATTCTGTGAATTCTCAAAATATTAATAGCAAAATATATTCAGGAGTAGGGGTTATTTATGTACTGTTGTTTCTACTAACATAGATAATTGAAGGGTGGCTATAAATGGATTTTTTTAAAGATTAAGATTTTTAGATTTTTTTAAAGGGAAATGGATGGTGCATAATTAATAGGGGATTGGAGAGGGTAAAGAGCCATGGGAAAATCATGTCACAATAACAAAATAAAAAGAAATATAAGACGCTCTCCTTTGCTCAATCTGCAAGAACTCCTGTAGAAAACAAGATCTGTAGTTTGAAAAGTGGTTTGGCAGACTATCTGGAGGAAAGGCAGCAGAAAAGAGTGCATTACAGGAATAGCAAATGCTCACTCACAGGTGTAAGTGAGCCAGACAGGCCAGGTGGAAGAGACTAACTTATGTGAAGCAGCTGTGGCTCCCAGGCTTTGAATTAGAGTTTCTGTACATGACCCTGACTGGGGAGTTCAGAAGCATCCATGTGAAAACAGACCTAACATAGTTAAAAGAAAAGTAGAAAAGTATTCTATCTTCCTGCAATACATCAAACTTGATAGGGAACCAGCTAAGACACAAATCTGGCAAACACTAAGCTCTGCCAACTCACATCAGAAACAAACAACAGAAGAAAGCGACACTGTATCTTAAGTGACTCTGAGGTCACAGATAGTATACTGAAGGTCTTTGTAACCAAGAGATGATATTTTCAATTTCTGTCCAAGCTAAAGGTTGGGATTTTGGAAGAGAAAGATAAGGGAAGTGAACAGCAGGATATAAACAATGGAGTCAAATCACAGGACTGTATTTCTGAATTATGGCTTATAGACTAGTGAGTTCTTGGCAAGGGTCAGGATACATCTCACCAAGACCAGAGTGAATGTGCTTAGAAAAACTTCCAACTAAATAAAGAAAATTTTAAACTAAAATCTGAAGGAGGAAAAAAACACCCAGAGAAAATCATAAAATCAGACACTCTAGTCCAAAAGATGTGATATTAAAACACACACACACACACACACACACACACACACACACACACACAGAAGGAAGAACTTCAGTTTCAGGAGAAAACAGAGAAGAGAATTAGAAATAAAAACCTATGGCCTCAAACATCAATGAAGCATTTAATCTAATATGTTAAAAGAAGGTGACAAATAAAAAACCAGAGTAGGCACTTTTCCATATTCCTTCAGCTGAGTCCAGCTGAAAACCCTGGACATTATGCATGAAACAAATATAAGACAACTAGAAAGAGTAGATGAAAGAAGGCAGACTGGCTAGGAACCTCAGGACCCCAGGAACAATATTTTTAGACAATAACCACTCTACTCCAACAGTGATAATTAATTTTATGTGTCAACTTAGCTAGGCCACAATACCTAGATATCTGGCCAAACATCATTCTAGATGTTGCTATGAAGGTATTTTTAAGATTAGATTAACATTTAAATCAGCAGACTTTGAATAAAGCAAATTACCCCTCACAATGCGGGTGGGCCTCATCCAGTCAGCTGAAGACCTTAAGAGAAAAAGAGGTATTCTCTCACCCCTCTAGGAAGAGAAAATTCTGTCTCCAGACTGCCTTCCAACTGGAGAAGCAACATCAATTCTTCCCTGGGTCTTCAGTCCACCAATCAACCCTGCAGATTTCAGACTTACCAGCTCCCACAACTGTGAGTCAATTCCTTAACTCAATCTCTAATACACACAAACACACACACACACATACGTACATGCATGCATGCATATACACACATTCTATTGATCTCTGTTTCTCTTCAGAAACCTAACATACTGGCCAACACGCCATCAAAAACATGGCATTCCACACATACCTCTGACAGTAAATGTCCAGTGGAGAGCCCAGCTTTCCACCTTCATCAGGCTGTAAGAGGGACCGCTCCTCCCAGCGTGGATGGTGTCAGAAAAGACCAAGTAGGGAGCTGGGCAGTAACAAGCTTCCCCTCTCCCTCACCACCCTGTGGCAACAGTGGAAACCATGCAGGCAGCCTGGACTCCCAGCTACCTGGCAGTAATGAGGCACCCCTCCTCTTACATGCTGAGGTGGTGTCAGAGAGGGCCTAGTGGAGAGTCAGGACTTTCACTACTGTCCAACAGTAATGAGGCCACCCCCCTCCAATGACATCAGTCGAGGCTATGTGGAGAGCAGTGACAAGGCACCCCTGCCCCTCTCAGCAAGGCAATATCGGTATAAGCCTAGTAGAGAGCATGAACTCTTGCTGCCATCCAGCAGTAACAAACACTCCTGTCCAGCTCCAGGTGTCAATGGAGGCCAAGTGGGGAACCTGGACTTCCATCCCCATCTGGCAGTAACAAGGCAACACACCCTTTCTCCCATCACTGTAGGGTCAGAGGAAGTTGGCTAAAACAGAAGCTTTAAATAAGATCCAGAGTTTCATAATACTCAAAATGTCCAGGTTTCAATGAAAGGAAGATCTCAAGACATGACAAATGACAACAAACAAACTCCAACATAGAAATGACAGAGATGTTAAAATTATCTAACAAAGATTTTAAAGCCACCATGATAAAAATGCTTCAATGAGCAATCACAAACATGCTGAAACAAAAGAATAGAAAGTCACAGCAGTGCACCTGAAACTATCACAATGTTGTTAGTCGGCTATATTCCAATATAAAATAAAAAGTTAAAAAAAAAAAAGTCACAGCAAAGAAACAGAGGAAGTAAAGAAGAACCAAATGGAAATTTTAGAAATAAAAAGGACAAGAACTGAAATTAAAAGCTCAGTACATGTGTTAAACAGCAGAACAGACGAATCAGAGGAAAGAAAAAAAAAAAAAAGGTCATGAAGAACCTAGGGGTAAGACGGGAATAAAGACACAGACCTACTAGAGAATGGACTTGAGGATATGGGGAGGGGGAAGGGTAAGCTGTGACAAAGTGAGAGAGTGGCATGGACATATATACACTACCAAACGTAAAATAGATAGCTAGTGGGAAGCAGCCGCACAGCACAGGGAGATCAGCTCGGTGGTTTGTGACCACCTAGAGGGGTGGGATAGGGAGGGTGCGAGGGAGACGCAAGAGGGAGGAGATATGGGGATATATGTATATGTATAGCTGATTCACTTTGTTATAAAGCAGAAACTAACACACCATTGTAAAGCAATTATACTCCAATAAAGATGTTAAAAAAAAAAAAAAGAAAACAGAATAATAAAATTATATAATCTGAATAACAGAAAGAAAAAGGACTAGAGAAAAAAACAAGGAGAAGAGAGCTTCAGGAGCCTGTGGAACTGTAACGAAAGAGCTAACACTAATGTCATTGAGTCCCAGAAGGACAGAAGAAGGAGGGAAGGGCTGAAAAAGTACTAAAATAATGGCCGAAAGCTTCCCAAATTTGGCAAGAGACTTAAACTTATGGAATCAAGAAGCTGAGTGAACCCCAAACAGACTAAACTCAAAGAAATACACTCTAAGACATATCATAATTCAACTTCTAAAAACTAAAAACAAAGAAAACCTCTTGAAAGCAGCCAGAGAAAAATGACACCTCACCTACAGGGGAGAAACAAGTAGGGTGACAACAGATTGCTCATCAGAAACCATGGAAGTCAGAGGAAGGGGCATAATATTTTTCAAGTGTTAAATGAAAAAAAATTGTCAACCAGAATTCCATATCAAGGGGAAAGCAAAACATTTCCAGATGCACACTGGTAAGAATGGTCATCATCAAAAAGTCTACAAATAATAAATGCTGGAGAGGGTGTGAAGAAAAGGGAACCCTCCTGCACTGTTGGTGGAAATGTAAATTGGTGCAGCCACTATGGAGAACAGTATGGAGGTTCCTTAAAAAACTAAAAGTAGAATACCATAGGATCCAGCAATTCCACTCCTGGGCATGTATCTGGAAAAGATGAAAACTCTAATTCAGAAAGATACATGCACCCCAGTGTTCACAGCAGCACCATCTACAATAGCCAAGACATGGAAACAACCTAAATGCCCGTTGACAGCTGAATGGATAAAGATGTGGCATATATATTTATTCAATGGAATATTACTCAGCCATAAAAAAGAATGAAGTAATGCCACTTGTAGCAACATGGATGGATCTAAAGATTATCATACTATCTGCAGTAAGTCAGACAGAGAAGACAAATATCATTATTATATCACTTACATGTGGAATCTAAAAAAATGATACAAATGAACTTATTTACAAAACAGAAATAGACTCACAGACATTGAAAACAAACTTACGGTTACCAAAGGGGAAAAGGGTGGGGAGGGATAAATTAGGAGTTTGGGATTAACAGATATGCATACTATATATAAAATAGATAAACCATCAGGACCTATTGTGTAGCACAGGGAACTATATTCAACATCTTGTAATGATCTATAACGGAAAAGAATCTGAAATATATATGTGTATAACTGAATCACTTTGCTGTATACCTGAAACTAACGAAACATTGTAAATTAATTATACTCCAATTAAAAAAAAAAAGACATTCCCAGATGAAGGAAAACCAAGAAAACATGTTGTTAGCAAACCTACCCTGAAAGAATGGCTATAGGAATTCGTGAAACAAAATGGAGATGATAAAAGAAGAAATCACATAAGATAAGGAAGGAAGAAAGAACAGAAAGAGTAAGGATATGGATGAAAATAATAGATTTTCCTTCTCTTGAGTTTTCTAAATTATGTTTAGAGGTTGAAGCAAATATTATAACATGTTTCAAAGTGGTTCTCAATATACATAGAGGAAATATTTAAGACAATTATAAACAGGGGAGGGTAAAGGAATGCAAAAGGAGGTATGATCTCTACACATCACTTGAACTGGTACAGCCAATCTGGAAAACAGCTTGCCAGTTCCTGAAAACACTAAACATATACCTACCATATGAGCCAGCAATCACATTCTGGGGCATCTATCCCAGAGAAATTAAAATGTATATCCACACAAAAACCTGTACACAGAGATTTATAACAGCTTTATTTGTAGGAGCCAAAAATTGGAAACAACCAAAATGTCTTTCAATAGGTAAATGGTTAAACAAACTCTAGTATATTGATACCACCAAATACCACTCAGAAATAGAGAGAAACAAACTACTGACACAGTATGGATGGATTTCAAGAGCACTATGCTGAGGGGGAAAAGGTAATCTCAAAGGTAACACACTACATAATTCCATTTATATAAAATTCTCAAAATAACAAAATTACAGAGATGGAGAACAAATTAGCAGTTGCCAGGGGTTAGGGATGGTGAAGGTGCGCTGTAACTAGGAAAGAGTAGTACAAAGATGATCTTTGTGGTGCTGGAAGAGTTCTGTACCTTGATTGCAGTGGTGGTTCCATGAATCTATACATGTGATAAAACGGCACAAAACTGTACTAATGCCAATTTCCTGGTTTTGGAATTATACTAGAGGTACACTGGGGGAAACTGCATGAAGGGTACATGTACCCTTCTCTGTACTGTCTTTGTAACTTCCTGTGAATCTGTAATTATTTCAAACTAAAAAGTTTTTTAAAATGAAAATAAAGCAGCAAGGAGCCTCAACATCTGGGGGGATGGTATATGTGACTGAACTATTTAACTTCTATCTATGAGAAGGGTATATCTTTCTCAAAACAAACTCAAATAATATAAACTGAATGGCCAAAACTCATGAAAATCCTTCAACATGAGAGTAGAAATGGAGAGGACTGAACATGTTGATGAGACTTGAAAGAGAAATAATAGAAACAATATTAATCAAAAGAAAATATCAACCTTGTTTTCTAAAAAATAAACTAACCAGTCTTGTAGTAAATGCTACGATATTAAGGCAATAAATAATATGAATCTTTTTAGTGGTTTGGCATCTTGGTAGGTAACATAAACCTATTTAGTTCTATTCCTTACTAAAGGCAGGCAGAGACAGCTATAGAAATCCGGGTTTTTGGTAATTTAAGGATCTCACTATTAAAACAAGAGGAAGCAGAAGCATTTATTTCTTTCAGTCTGGCTTCTGTTAATGAATACTGAAAAGGTTCATTCAATTAGTATCTGTCAGTGCTGGGCCATGTGGGTGATGCAACGATGGAAAGGACATGATCTCTGCCCTCCAGGGGCTTGTAACCTAGTACACTAACTGGACTATACCCAGACCTTGAAGAATGACAGTGCTCGAATCCTAGTTAGTCTAAATTTCTACTATTATCAGGGTCTGGGGAGGCCTCTCTTCAGTTCAAGAAGACTAAATGAAGGGCTATTTGAGTATTTTAGTTAAATTTTTTAAATGATCTGCTGTGTATAAGCCCTATGTGAGTGAGGTACTGTGGAGGTACGTGAACTCTTGTCCTTAAATAAATGTATAATTTATCAGAGAACACAGTCACACACATAGATAATGAGAATAAATGAAACAGGGAAGTAAGAAATAAAAAATGCTCTGCCCAATTACTTAAAATCTAGAAACTTCAAACCATTTCTTTTCCCCTGAACACTCAATGTTTTTTCATATTTCAAGGCTTTGCATGTGCTGTTCCCTTTGACGGAAATGTATACTTTCCTTCCTTTGCCAGAGAACTCTCAATCTTCCTCTAAGACCCAGCTCCCCTGCCACCTCTTATGTGAAGCTGCCCCCAAATAGAGAAGTAGGAAGAGTCCTTCCTACTTTCTCTGTGCTCCCACAGCATACTATGGTACTCATTATACTACTGAATAATATTTTAGAACTGTCTCTCCTACTAAACTCTGAGGGGAAGATTTATGCTTTTTTCTAAATTCATCTTTAGGTCTATCAAAATAATGTATGCGCATAGTTCAAAATTTAAGTAGTACAAGAAGCTTATTATGAAAAACAGCAGTACACTCTTATTCCCTGGTCCCACTTCCCAGAGGCAACAACTCACAACTCTTCCAATGTTTTCTTCTGGTAGTTCTTGATGTTTCAATTATCAAATAATAATACATGCTGACTTCTTTTGGTACTTAGTACATCTTGGTATGAATCATTTCTCATTCATCATTTTAGGTACACTTTGTGGGGTCTTTCAATCTGAAAAGCAATGTCCTTCAGTTCTTGGGGAATCTTCTCACATTATTTCTTGGGCAATTTTCTTTTCTCCATTTCACTTGTTCTCTCTTTCTGGACCTCCTATTAGCTAGATGCTGGATTCTCTGATCTTTTTTCCTTTTCCTATTTTCTATATCTTTGTTTTTTTGTTCTGTTTTTGTATTGTTACTGTATGGAAGATTTCTTCAACTTTGTCCTCTAATCATGCTATTGATTTTTAAAATCTCTATTATCTTGTTTTTAATTTCTAGGAACTCTTATTTTCTGATTGTTCCCTTCTCAAAACATATGTTTTTGTTTTATGGTCCCCAAACTTTTCTTTTAACCTATCAGGGAACACTAATTATAGAAGTTAAATTTTTTTTTTCTGGTTCTTACATTGTTTTCCAAATTCCTTTCTATCCCCATAAATTTTTTCTTTCCTTTTTTATTTGTTAGGGACTTTTCTTAAATGACAGGAGACTATGTTTTTTGTCACTTTGCATCTTCAGCACACAGTCTAGAACAATAAAAAGTTAAATAATGAGTGGACGAATAAACAAAGAAGGAACAAAATAAGAAACATTTAAAAATAATTAAGAATAAAAAGATGACAAAAGATTGGAGATTACTGTTATCGTGCTGATAAGCTTTACAGGTCATTGTCTTTTTAGCCAGTGCTCTAGGACTGCTGGGGATGCACCTGCCAACAGGTGGTCTCCGGCACTCACTGGATGGACAAGGCCTTTTGTCCAAACCTCAACAAGAGGCAAACTATTTAATTTTATTTAAATTTTTATATAATTCTTTAACTCCCCTCCTGTCTGGAAGAATTGAACATATTACTTTATATAGTTTCTTTGTCACAGCAACATCTTCTTTTAGTTTTAGATTTAAAAAACATTTTTTTTCCTCATAGCTTGCAAGAGGTAAACCAAATTTATTTCTTTGAAGCAATCTAGATCTAGTTTGCAGAAAGAGCAGCAAAAGTAGTCTTAGATATAATGACTGAAATGACTTCAGAGGCCAGAAGGCTAAGAGGCAAAAATTACTTAATAGAAAATCTCTCTCTCAATTTTGAGTCGACAGTTCTTGTGCTCAAAGACAAAAACCTGAGGTCAGTTGACTGCATGCCGAGTATTGTTTGTAAAGCCTACCAGAGATCTTAGTAGTTTCAAAGATTTGATATCTATAGTAATCTATAGATATCTATGGTAATTTTTTTTTAATTATGAAAGTAAAATATGATTTACTATAAAAATATTTTTTAAATGCATTTTAAAAATCACCTATAATCCTACCAGCCAAAGAAAATCAACATCAACCTGTTAGTTTATGTTCCAGGCTTTTTTCTTTGGAGATAAAGATTTTTCTTCATAGACTCTGGATCATGCTATATATTCTATTTTACTGTGACTATTTATAGTTTGAGATTTCTCAGTTTGACTCCCTGGTAAAACCAAGTGACTACTGCCCCTTAGTTCTAAGAGAATCAGAAAGAATAGTTTCTTCTCTCAATTTTATCAATGTCTCAGTGCAAAATCTGAGACCACACTCCATAACCACATCATATACAATTCAAAAATCAAAAGGCTGGATTTAAATTTAACTTAAATTGTAACCAAATAGCTCATTTTTTTGTTTCTTAAGATTTAATCATTCTTTCTTGCATCAAAAATAACAAAATTGTAGGGTGACATTAACACATGATCGTGAAACAAATATGTGTTTCATTTCATTAGTCACAGGCTACATATCAACCAGCTGTCGAAGCTAAAAATATGTCTTAGTATAAAATTTTGTAAAATACAAGCATTTAAGACTCACTTTGAAAGAAACGTGACTTCTTTCAGTTTCTAACAATCCACTAGAAACTTTGAAGAATAAAAAATCAGCACCTCTAAACCAAAAGAAAAAGAAAGGTGGTGGGAGGGGAATTCAAACGAATTTACTGATAATCGATATCACATTGTTTACATCTTATCAGGAAGATGTAAGGATGTTACATATTAAGGATGACAATTTAATGCCACCTCAGATGTAAACAAAAACATAGACTCTAAAAAGAAAATAAAAGGCCTGAGACAGAGATCAAGACATCAATAATAAAAGGTGAGAATAAATATTCTCACAGCTTTTCCTCTTCAGCTGTTGCAGAGATTCTGCCAGGGATAGAGTCTGCAGCCATGTCTTCTCAACTCTCAAACATCACACTCAGGTAGCATGACACAGATACTCATCTCCTCTGGGACAGAAACAGCAGACAGACTTCCATCTCTGGTCATGAGGTCATGTGGCCCAGAAATCATGTTTCAAGATAAGGTTTGCCACTGTGAAATATTTGATTACAAAACAGGACCAGCTGAAATCTAAACACTGCAACTGGATTTCAGATGTAGTTACAGCAAATTAGAGAGATGCAAACCTATTTCAAGGGTCTCAGAAACTCATAAAATCATATAAGAATAAAATATACTTCACTGAATTCCAGAAAAGAATCATAAGCTCTCCTAACTCCCAGCGCAGTGCTCTTGCCACTACATCATTGTGCCAGGCATCAATATTATCCTATGACAGTCCCTTCTTTTTGAAATAGGAACACTGGGGCGTAGGAGGAAACATCTGATAGGGAAAGATTTCAAGTATTTTTCGGGATTTTCACTTGATATATACTAATATTAAATTTTAAGAAGTAGTTGTCACCCAGAGGCATAGGCTGTCGTATAGTTTTATTGTCTCCCATAAAGCCTTGCTAAATACATATTTATTGAATGAATCTTTAAATTCACAAGTAAAAGTTTACTGCACTATAAAAATGTAAACTCACAGGTAAAAATTTGGGGTCATTCAATCACTAAAGATCATGAAAACATCACTTCATTTCTAAATGCCAACACAATGGATACTAGTGAATTAATTTGAAAGAAGCATTTTGAACAGCCTTAACTTAAATTCAGAGTGGATTCCAATCTTATTCTACTGCACATATTACAGCAATTTTAATCTGCTTGCTCTGCTACTCAAGGCTAATAACAATTAGTAAGGCTATCTGTAGGGCAATTAATTTTCTCCTCGAATAAGGACTTCCAGTAAGGGTAGGAGAAATGATTAAAAGAGAGAAAAAGAAGAAAGAGAGAAAAAAGAAAAGGGAGTAGACCCCAATCACTTCTTTTGATTACTACATAAAGTACCTGGCATACATGTAATAGAGCTCTAGAAATGGAAAGTAACTTCTTAAAAAAGTAATGCTCAGACTTCCCTGGTGGTGCAGTGGTTAAGAATCCACATGCTAATGCAGGGAACACAGGTTCGAGCCCTGGTCCGGGAAGATCCCACATGCTGCGGAGCAACTAAGCCCATGTGTCACAACTACTGAGCCTACGCTCTAGAGCCCGCGAGCCACAACTACTGAAGCCCGAGTGCCTACAGCCCGTGCTCCGCAACAAGAGAAGCCACCGCAATGAGAAGCCTGCGCACCACAACGAAGAGTAGCCCCTGCTCACCACAACTAGAGAAAGCCCGCGTGCAGCAACGAAGACCCAACGCAGCCAAAAATAAAGTAATGCTCAACCACTTGATGTCTATTGAGCCCTGTTACATGAAAGAACAATTAACCATTGCATGAAAACATATATTCAAGTGATACACCACATGGTATAAACTTGGAAGTAAGAGGAGGCGTGAAAAGAATATTGGAGAATCCTGAAACCAAATTTCTTATCCTAGGACTAACCTTTGTCAGGTTACCACCTCTCTGAGCCTCAATTTTTTCACCCATAAAAAGAAGAGATCATAAACTTTATGATACCTTAGGTTCCCTTCCAAAACCATAATTCTTCCCATTGGTTAAATGGTAAAGGCAGGGATAAAGAAGAAAAAGAATATACAGTCAGTTCTATTGTAACACTTGTTTTGAAAATGCAAATTTGTTCCAACGCAACTGATATATTAGGGAACAATGTGAGCATAATTCAATTTCTGTGTTTGCTTATGTGTCATTTAATCCACAAGAAAAACTAGATGAATCCAGAAAATTACACCCAGTTGAACCAATCAGCCCAGAAATAAACAAAGTGCATACAAGCCCACACTCAAGTATCTCCCAGCTTCTTCCGTTCACTGCCTGCTATGAGCCACACCCATTCACATCATCAATATTTGGTATTAGAGCTTTCTGTCATGTTTCAAATAACCCTTATTTCACAAGCTGCAGCCCTCCCAATGCCACTTCAAGAAACAACCTGAGGTCTTCTTCAAGGTAAACTGCCATATTATTGTAGCATTTATGTACTTTTCGCCATTTAACATATATAAAACTATGCCACTGTTTTTATTAGGTTCCTATCTTTTTTATGTGTCACTGACAAAGTTTGTGAGTATTGTGTCCCTAACTCCATTTTTCCCACAAGCCTTGTGGTTTTCCACACAGTTATCTTTAGCAATTGTATATCACGTTATAGCAGAACTGACTATATTACTATTTGGGAAAAAAATTAATCAATGACCAGTTTTATTTTTCCAAAGGTAACAGATGGACAAGCTTCCTGAAAATCTGCTTAAGCATTAAGTCAAAGTCAGGGAAAAGTCTTTATCTGTAAGATCCCTCCTGAACGCGTGTTTTTTACCCCAAACTCCACCCACTGACTAAGTAGCTCCCACATCAGACACCAGATTTGGAAACAGAAGGTTATCATTCACCTTGAAACAGTGAACAAAAATTTGGATTTGTCAAGAAGTAAAGAGGAGACACTGAATGTATCTTCTAAATTCAGACCTTGATTCTGGCAGAAAGTCTTGGCAGGTACCATTGAATAATACCACCTGTTCAACAGCTACTCAGTATCTATCATGAAAGAATATGCAGCAAAAAAAATATTATTGCTGCAGTATGGTTATAACAATACAGTAGAAACCAACAGCCTTTACAAACAGTCACTCCTAATTCTTGATAAACTCAGAGGTAAAAGAGCATAGGGAAATACAGGAGGTCATGCATGTTTCTTAGTTTCCACTCAGACTAGAAATAGGAGACAGATCACATCATTTAGCATTGAAGCCAAGAGTTGGCTAAAACCTGTCACTCAGAACCAAAGGGCAAATAAAAATAATGCTGCTATTTAGCATGCTCAGGAAAGACAGAGAACATAATTATTTTGCCTTTTTGAATGAACCCATACTTACAACCAGGACTGATACCAGAAGTAACAAACATAAATGTACTACAACGTGTGCTCTCACATTTCGGGCAAAATTATTTGGTCACTACAGTCTTGATCCTGGCACCATTTCTTAAAGAACTACGTTATTTTTCAAAATAATTGAGATTTTTATTTACATACATATGCACATATGAATGCAAGAGAAAAAAGTGAAAGAAAAAACCGCCAAAATGGTAACAGTGGTTTAATATTTGGGTAATTTGATTATAGCTGATTTTGTTTTGATAGCTTTCATTATTTTACACAAGTGTTCATTACTCTTATCATCAAAGAAAAACAAATACCTTTTAAACAGTTAACTGAAAGAAATTAATCCCTGATCATAGTTTGTGTAGAATTCACAGTGAGCCATCAAGTGTCTCTTCTACTTTCCAAAGTGTCAAAGGTGAGCGGACTGGATTTGAAGGGCACTTCCCCCACCATGCAGGAAAATCCAAAGAGAGAAAGGTGTATGAGCACAGTGACAGACACTACACACTCAGAATACATACAGGACCTGTTTGTCCCTGCTTTTACCAGCCAGCATTTTGGTGACTCCTATAGGTATTCTAGAAAATCTTCTCCTTTTGGGTAAAGCTAATATAGTCACTTAAATTTAACAGTATCTGGTAGTGGAGAACATGGAAATATGATCTAACCAGAGACAACCTGCGACCAAAGCTTAAGAAATGTACAACAGGCCACTGTAGATTTTTTTTAATTGAAGTATAGATGATTTACAATATTTTATTAGTTTCAGGTGTATAGCATAGTGATTCTGTTTTTTCTTTGTAGATTATATTCCATTATAGTTTATTACAAGGTATTGGATATAATTCCCTGTGCTATACAGTAAATCCTTGTTGCTTATTTATAAATAGTAGTTTGTATCTGTTAATCCCATACTCCTAATTTGTCCCTCCCCACCCCCACTTTCCTCTTTGGTAACTATAAGTTTGTTTTCTACGTCTGTGAGTCTATTTCTGTTTTTGTATTCATTTGTATTATTTTTAAGATTCTACATATAAGTGATATCATATAGTATTTGTCTTTCTCTGTCTGATTTACTTTACTAAGCATAATATTCTCTAGGTCCATCCATGTTGCTGCAAATGGCAATATTTGGATGTGTGTGTGTGTGTGTGTGTGTGTGTGTGTGTGTGTGTGTGTGTGTGTGTGTGTGTGTGTGTGTGTGTGTGTACCACATTTCCTTAAGCCAACTGTCTGTTGATGGGCACCTGGGTTGTTTCCATACCTTGGCTGTTTGTAAATAGTGCACTGGGGTGCATGTATCTTTTCAAATTAGCGTTTCTGTGTTTTCCGGATATATACCCAGGAATGGGATTGCTGGATCATATGGTAAGTCAATTTGTAATTTTTTAAGGAAGCTTCATACTGTTTTCCATAGTGGCTGCACCAATTTACATTCCCACTAACAGTGTAGGAGGACTCCCTTTTCTCCACACTCTCTCCAGCATTTATTATTTGTAGACTTTTTTTTTTCAGACTGCATTAGGTCTTCATTGCTGCACGTGGGCTTTCTCTAGTTGCGGCAAGTGGTGGCTACTCTTCCTTGCGGTGTGCAGGCTTCTCATTGCAGTAGCTTCTCTTGTTGCGGAGCACGGGCGCTAGGCGTGCAGGCTTCAGTAGTTGTGGCTCGCGGGCTCTAGAGCACAGGCTCAGTAGTTGTGGTGCACGGGCTTAGCTGCTCCGCGGCATGCCGGATCTTCCCGGGCCAGCACTCGAACCCGTGTCCCCTGCACTGGCAGGCAGATTCTTAACTACTGCGCCACCAGGGAAGTCCCATTTGTAGACTTTTTGATGATGGCCATTCTGACTGGTGTGAGGTGATACCTCACTGTGGTTTTGATTTGCAATTCTCTAATAATTAGCGATGCTGAGCTTTTTTCATGTGCCTGTAAGCCACTGAAGATTTTATAGCCAGCTTTCTCTCAACATCACTATCTCAACAATGATAAATATTCATCTCTCAAGTCAGAAAGCATGTATAGGCTAACTACTAGATATACAGCACTATCCTAGCCACTATGGTGAATACAAAAGAAATAAGGTGCAGTCATTCTCTCCATAGCATTCACAATCTGATAGTGAAAAATATGACATACACATCAGAAATATTTAAATAGCATAAGACAACAAAATTAAATGGCTAAATGAGCTATACAGATAAATATTTAAGGCATTTAAAGAAGGACACTGCTCACTGTGGACTTAAATAGTTGGGAAAGGCTTCAGAGAGAAAGAGTTTTGATAGTATAAGAAGGTAGACAAGGGAAGTCCAGGCACTGTCACCAAGATAAGCAAAGTCACTGGGATAGAAAAACACTGAGTCTGGACAGACTGTAATAAAAATCAAGTTGGGGAGCAATAAAATTAATCCATCAAATACACCATTATCAAATTAAGAACATATGTGGGAAAATCTATGTACCAGACACTATGCTATATATGACAGAGAGATATGATATCCAATCTCCTATTATTTCTTCCAAAAGTAGGTATGGTTATTCCCACTTCACAGACAGAAACTGAAATTAGTTAAACACAGATGTTAACTAATTTGCCCAATGTCATCAAGGTAGGCAACAGAGTTGGGACTAGAATTCAGGCCTACTTGACTCCAAAGTCCATGCTCTTTTTTTTTACTACCCTATACTATCTCTTCCCAAAATACAACTGTGACTACAGCACTCTGAATTTATTATATCTTCCCCCATCACAGTGTATTCTCCTACCCTTTTGACTATCCAGTGTCCCCATGGTGATCCCCTGTACATCACAGCCTGCTCTCAGGAGAGTATCTACAGCTAAAATAAAAATGACTAACAACAGAACATACTGCCCAGGGGTATTGTCACTGTTACAGGAATCAGAGGCTTAAGTTAGAAGGAAGCTCCAAGATAAGTCACTTAGTGGAATATATGTGTCACCTTCTCAGGGAGCCAAGCCAAGTATGTATTTTATCATGTCCATTTTCATAGCTTATAAGCGAAAGCTCACACAGTAAGAATCTCACTCATAAACCCTGAGGGTCTCTGTGAAGTCTAACCTGCCCCAATCCGGGAGACAAAAAGCCAGCTGTGGCTGCAGGTTTGCTTTGGAAGAGAACTGAAAGTCCTGACATTTCACTTTAAGTATATGACATAAGAAAATCTAAATGAAATGTATTTGACATTTAAATTGTTAAATGTTTCTTTAACAGATAGGCTGCCAAAAAATGTGTTTTCTAATAATTCTACAAAATAGTCCTTTACTGTCTCTGGGAACCAGGAACATTATCTTTATTGCTCTCACCTTTTCCACAATCAAAGATTTTACAGGTATCAAATGACAAAAGGGTCATCTTTCGAAGGAACTGAAATAAAATCCGCATGGGATCTCCGAGTGCGTAAAGATGAGTGGGTAGAAGAGCACGGCCCTGACAGATATTGCTTCATGGACTCAGTGTGAGAACAGCCTTCACTGACTGTCCACTTGCTAAAACCAGAGTATACTAATAGTTAGGTCAAAGGTCCACCTATAATTTGAAAGTTCCCCATGAAGCATTTTAATGGACCAAAGAGTGATAAGAGCTGCAGAATGTGTTTCAAAATGATGATCTGAATTCAACATAAGAAATTTTCCAGCCCAGTTTAGAAAATATGTTCAATTATATATTTTACATGGAAAATAAAGGAGGTCATTTGAAACTAAAAATGATACCGTTCATCCTTTCTCAACAAAAGTCGTTATATCCCTCACCCTAAAGAAATCACTTTCTAAAAAAGTCCCATTTCATCAATGCTCTATTATGTATGCCAACAGATTTTAAGGGTAGAACTCTTTTCAAAGTAGTAAAAGGAGAATAATGCCCTTACATATCTGGATGGCTCCTCTAGGTTCTGGTCATTCATGTCAGTAGGAACAATCCGGGTGGCCAGTGGTCCCTCTGCGAATGGTTTTGGTAACTGGCCTCTGAACTCTGATGGAATGAACTGAAGCTGCCAACTGTCAGAAACACAAATAAGGAGAATAAGAAAAACACAGGGGGCTCACATTGCCAAATGTACTTGAAATACACAAGCAAAAAAAAAAAAAAATTTCATGTGAAAAACATTTCACTTGGAGACAAAATGTTTCTGCTAAAACCTCAACTAGAGAGAATAGAGACAGAGGTCACAATTCAGTCCAAAATCATTGAGAAATTTTCAACTAGAGGTCTCTCAACCCATTTCACCAACTCTTAGCAGTGAAATCTGCGATAGTGATCATACCATCAAAAGAGAAACATCAAAGTTTATTGCCAATTACCTGTGATCAGAGGGACTTACCAAAATTAAAGCAAATTCATCAGGTGTGTAGAGAAAAGAGTGAAATGTAAAAACTCACTGTGGGAAAAGTACTTTGTTCCTGAGTAATCCTCAAAAGTACCTTTAGTTGTGAAACTATTTCAAATGTAAAAGGCAAAGGCTAAAGTTAACACTTAAAAAACAAGTTTTAATTAATCATTAATGACTGATACAGGATCTTTATCCATCAAAAGATACTACCACCAGCAGCTAAGCTGCTGAAGCCAGTCCCCAAACGGAGCAACATGACTCATCTTAACCTGACTTCCCTTTTCCCGAAACAGGACTCTTCTCTGTCCAAATGAAGCAAATACAAGGGAACTCAGAGCCTATGCTATCACATCCAACAACAGACAGCATCAAGGAAAGTGGTACAGAGGTCTTAGCCACAGCTTTCCCAGTGTCCATACATTGGTAGAGAATGTTCACTGCTGTCAGACGACAAACATGTCTTCTCTAAAAACACTCTAGAAACCTAGAGTCTCTAAACCACTTTTAAAAGTGGATTAATATCAGTTAATTATAAAAATTTAAATATGAATCCTCAGGAAGAGCCACTAGCAGGAGCCCAGAGCCCAAAATGTCTTCAGACGTCCCCAGACCTCTGTGGTTAAGGGCAGTGCAGGGGGCATCACCGGACACAGCACTCATTCTACCAAACACAGGCCATGGGTGCTCAGCACAGGCCCCACAGCTCTCTGAGATGGAAAATCATTCAAAAACTTGTGCAAAATCTAAAATGAAGGAAAAGTTAAGAAGACATTGCCACAGAATTGCTATTTTTACACCTTGATTTAAAACTCTGAGAATTAAAGGGCAACTTACTTATCGGGCAGAAGGAAGCTGCTGGGAAATCGATACCACTCTTTCCCTACACAGACATTAACAGGTCGGCCTTCCGGGACAGTGTGGATGGTTGGGTCTGTGGCAATTCGGTGAAATTCTGGATACAAATCAAGGGGCCCATGATACCCTGGAAGGGAGAAGGGTTTGTGAAAGCCAAAGATGAGGGAGATGAGATTCTGACATTTAATTATAATGCCTGTTAATGTCCCACTGTGATCCATGTGAAAGGTACACCGCAACCCCAGCAGGAAGCCCACTCTACGGTGTAAAACGCCTCTACAGTTAGGAAGATGATTAAAGCAGAGGCCCTATTTTTGCCAGAAATAATTTGCTTTCTTGCCCTTCTCTATACCCTTCCACCTTTTTAATTTCACATTCTTTGAGCACATTTCAATATTCTGGATCCAAATAATGGTTATAAGAAAGAATATAATCATGGGACTTGAGCCCCAAATTTGCATCCTAAGTTTAAGGCTTCCTTAATTCATCCTTTAAAAGGAAAAAAAATTAGTAAGAATAGAGAAGACGTTTATAGTTAATCACACTAAAAGGAATTCTCAATCTTCTCTTCAATCCTAAGGTACAGAAGTCACATCCCAATCTTAATATGAAGTCCACAGGTTCTCCCTGTAGAAAAGTCCTCCCCCCGCAGCTTAAGCTGAATTGTATTAAACAATCATGGGTCAAGCAAAACCCAAGGTATAGTGCCTTGCGAGTACGGGTTAAGATATTCTCAGTACATCTACCTCTGAACAGTGCCACAGAGCGAGAAAAAGATAAGAGCCCAAACAGGAAGAGTGTTCCCAACGCCAGCCAATTCGATGTCACAGTATAATGCTCCAGGCGGTATCGCTGAAACACGAAGTGGTAACATTTCTAGAAGGAAAGAAAACTTTATTGAAAAAAGAAGATACACCTTGCAAAATATACATAATCACAAGACATCATCATAACTGAGAGGAAGAAAGCAGAAAAAGAGGTTCTACCAAGGGTCTGAGCAGTAGCAAACAGTGAAGTACCCACTCCAAATTCTCAGATTAAAGCAAATTCTGCTAAATTGTCTGTAGATCAGCCTAGCCAGAGGGCTTCCCAAGAATGAAATCTCACTAGCTTCATAGGAAAATTATTTGGATACTCCCCTAATGCTTAAAGTCCTAATAATTTATTTTTTAAAAATATTTAAACAAAAATGCTTTTCCTAGTTTTCTTTGATATATGAAGTATCTCAATCTATGCTGATATAACTAGTTATTAACCTTCACTTTCCTTACTAACAAGTTTTCATCCAAGTTTTTAGTAACAACAAAATGTTCATGACCAAACAAAAAGAAGAAAGAATTCCTCTCATAGAATATTAGGAAAATTTTGTTAATTATCTGCTAAACTACTTCACAAACTAGATGAATATCACTAACAATATATACACACCTGCATGAGTTCTGCAGCCTTTGAACACCTTCCCATGAGATTTCTGTCTTTCCTTCTTTCCCTCCTAGACTAGAAACTACTTTTGGAAAGCAATTTTGCAATACATAACCAGTGCCATAAATATGTTTGAACCCCTTTCACATTTTCTGGAATCTCTCCTAAGCAAACAATCCAAATACCTAAACAAAGATATTTACCCTAGCATTATTTATAATACTGAAATAAGTGAGCAATCTAAACTTTAACATAAATCATATCTAATCATTATATATAACCAATTCAATATATTATATATTACGTAATAATGTTGTATATTATATCCACCTTAGAATATTATATTGCTATTAAAATGATGGGTATAGATACGGCAATATAGAGAATGTTATAATTATATTAAGAGGCATGTAAAGTTACATGAACCTTAGATTACAAGCATAACAGATTGTTATACGATCGGCAAAAATGCTGGAAGATTTTCTTAGGGTAGTAGGACTGATTTAGAAAGTGGTAAAAGAAAAATTATCTGCAATAAAGTTCAGTTACATTTATAATTAAAATTATTTTTTAAAACTATCATCCTAACATGGACGAGCTTTAAAAACATTATGCTAGGACTTCCCGGTGGCACAGTGGTTAAGAACCTGCCTGCCAATGCAGGGGACATGGATTCGAGCCCTGGTCCAGGAAGATCCCACACGCCGCAGAGCAACTAAGCCGGTGCACCACAACTACTGAGCCTGCACTCTAGAGCTCGCCTGCTGCAACTACTGAGCCCACGTGCCGCAACTACTGAAGCCCACACACCTAGAGCTGGTCCTCTGCAACAAGAGAAGCCACCGCAATGAGAAGCCCACGCACCGCAACGAAGAGTAGCCCCCCGCTCGCCACAGCTAGAGAAAGCCCACGCAGAGGAACGAAGACCCAACACAGCCAAAAATAAATAAATAAAATAAATAAATTTATTTAAAAAAATAAAAATAAAAACATTATGCTAAATGAAAGAAGTCACTCACAAAAGACCACATATTTTATGATTTCATTTATATGAAATGTCCAGAATAGGCAAATCTATAGAGATACAAAGTAGATTAGCTGTTGCTTATGGCTGAGGAGATATGGGAGGGGGGTTACAACAGCTAAAGGGTACAGGGTTTTTGAGGTGATGAAAATGTTCTAAAATTGATTGCAGTGATGCTTACATAGATCTGTGAATAGCCTAAAAAACACTGTATCATACACTTTAAATGGGTAAATTCTGTGGTTTGTGAATTATATCTTAACATAAATCTGTTAAGAAAAAAACCTATCACCCTAATTATTCTTTTTCTGCTAACTGCAAATGGTAGCAGAGGTTAAAAAAAAAAAAAGCAGAGTCTGGCGCTTCTGAAGCCATAAATACAGAGATATTCAAGATGAGTTGTGACAGGGAATTGACCTGGACAGGTTTCGAGCCAGGATTACAAAGTGTCCCACATTGCTAACTGCCTGCTGTAATCCCAAACACTTGAGCCAGTTTCATTCAGCTCTTGTAGTGGAAGAGTAGACCTTCCATTAGCTCTGCTGTGGTTCCACCGTTCTGTGCTAGGCCCATTCAGTGACTTAAAAAAATTCCTTTCATAGCAATTGGATTCTTATTGGCAACAGAGACAAACTAACACACAAGTTAACACTGCAAATATGTAATCAGCAAATAAGAGTCAAAGCAACATTTAAGCAATCAATACATAAAGCTTTATAATATGATCTGTAACAGGTTTAATGTACAGATAAAATATCTTAGGTGGAAGCATTCTGTAATTTGCCTATAAGCTTTATGAATGATTTAAAGTGAAACAGAATGAAGCAGATATACATTTCCTGGAAACTCACCTGAAGTGCAGAAAGGGCCACAGCACCACAGAGACATACAAGTGGATATACAGGGAAAAGAAATCTCTCCTCTTTGTGAGGCTGGATGAAGAAAATTATAAACCAAATATACATTGGAGCCAAGGTAAGCCAATATGGGTGGCCTAAATTCTGAACTGTAAGACAGAAAAATATCCACCTTTCACCATATTAGAACAAAACAGCATGTTTAGTTTCAATGTTCTCTTGATCTCAAACTGGGATATATACCCTAGGGCACCCAATAAAATGTTTCAATTCTTGTATTCACACTTTCTCTGATATAATAAAGGAGTCAAGTAGGAAGAGGTATATAGTCCTTAGCTCTCCCAAGAGGTCCAACATTTAAAGGGAGGCACAATACTGGATTTAGCTAGAACAGGTGAATGGGTAATAGAGCTTAATAATTTCTACACTGGATGAAGAAAAAACAGATTTCTCTTTCTAATGAGTCCTGCCACTAAGACTAAAGGTTCTGAGATTAACCAAAAGCATAACATAAATTCATTTCTTGGATTTTAATTCCTATGTTCTGTTTACTGCATTAATCTTACTTATACACCAAACAGCTATAGATCAAAGAAAAGGAAAAAAGTAGGATTCTCAAATCCATCACTGGTTTTCATCAAGTTACAAATGAGAGTTTGTTTCAAAGCAAATATAAAAACACTCTTAAAGGAAGTTTACTGATCAAGTTTTCTCTCCTGTTCTGCAGTACCCATCCACTCTGTATCGCAAAATTAAAGCCAAGATGTACTTAAAAGCATGTGAAAGAATTAAAGGAATTTAATGAAAACTAAGACCTAAGCACCTACTGGAAGGTTCCTGTGGTTAGGTACATGAACCCTGAGTGATAAACCTGCAACCCACAGCGAAGGCATCCCCTACTGGGCTTATACTAGTGACAACAAGCAGTGCGTAGGAATCACTGGCCAAGGGTAGATAGACAGCGCCCCCTGGTGTCCATTATGTCTACACTGAGCAAATTTAGATGAAAAGATCGAGGTTGTCATCAAAGCCCAACTTAGCAATGTTTAACTGTGCTCCGTAGTTATCCGTGCTTTTGCAGAAACTCTTTAGGAATAAAAATTCTTGAACTGTGATAACAAGCTTATCTTTTAAACTTTTCACTCTAAGATTTTATCATGAGATTTTAGGCTATAATTTAGGACTTATACCTTTCCAGGATGTATTTTAGGTTGGAATTTTCTTCATCATAAGAAAAAAAATCTACCTTCTACAAGTAAACAATCTTTTCCTCTTCTGTATCTTAAAAGCTAACGAATACATTTTAAAAATATGGCCTAAAATTTTGAAATGTCCTCTATAAAATGTACAAAATTATAACCACAGTTGTAC
Organism: Balaenoptera musculus; assembly: GCF_009873245.2. Lineage (NCBI taxonomy): Eukaryota > Metazoa > Chordata > Mammalia > Artiodactyla > Balaenopteridae > Balaenoptera > Balaenoptera musculus. The sequence goes on from NC_045792.1 coordinate 22,833,415, forward strand.
TACATGATGAGATAATGGGTAATTCCTTTCCTGCCTCTTTATATTTTTCTACGTTTTTTTCTTCTATTATTTTTATTTCTTAATGTTTCTTCCTTTGAAAAAGTATTGTTTCCATTATAAAGTACACAAAAAATATAAAGAAAAAAACAGAAGAAAAGTACTAAAAAAGTATTTTAAAAAGTATAAAGGAAAGCCCCTAGGTAACCTAAGGATGGGGACTAGTTACTAGGTGGACATGTGGATACATTACACACTTTTAAACCAAAATTGGATTCATACTTTAGAGAACAGCTTAATATACTATTTTTATTTTATTTTTACTGTTTTTATACTTACATCACAAGCATTTCCAAATTTTCCACAAGCATAAATTATTTTCATAGTCAGAGAAAAAGTTACTTTTCAAAAAAAAAGAAAAAATGATCCTTAAGAAATACAAGGAATGGAGGAATACATTAATACCTCGAGGGGACAAACAGCTGAATCCAAATGTGGGACACTATGCAAGATGAATGACCTGGTTTTTTTAGAAATCTTCAGGAGGAAAAAGGTGAGAGGGGGAACCTCTAAAAAAGCTTATGAAACATAACACCAAATTCACTATATGACTCTTGTTCACATCCTGCTTTAAACAAACTATAAAGAACTATAAAAAACTATAAAAAGCTATTTTTCAGACAATGTAGGAATCTAAATATTACCTGGGTATTAGATGATATTAAGAAATTACTGTTAATTTTGTTAGGATAATGGCATCATGGTTATGTTACAACGAAAGTCCTAAAACAAAACAGAAGTGACTCTGAAGGCTGCTTTCATATTCTTTGAACACAGTGAAGTCTTTATAAACCATTAATAGTAGAAAAGCAGAATGGGGAATGGTACTGAGGGATCATATGGCATCCAAATCAGACTAAAAAGTCTGAAGTTAAACCTCCTTCCAAAGCTCAGATGCATTTCTGCTCAGATCTGTCTTCCATAAAAGAAACTATGGGCACTACATATCCAGAGCCATGACAACCTGAGAAAACACTGGCTGTGCAACACAGAATCAGAACAAGCATCAAATTTGGGGGAAGCTCTATATGGTTTAGTTTTCAAAATTTTGGTTGAATTTCCCAGAGAATGTTTGCCTCTAGCATTGATTATCTTAAGCAATCTTGCATGCCAACACACAGTTCTTTAAAAAACAGAAGACTCATATAGGCTTATCTCCCAAGATTTTATAAATGTTTTTGCCTCCCCAGGTGGTTCTGTAAATCATACAGACTTCCTCACTTGCAATTATTAACCAAACTTTCACATAGGTTAACAACATAAGTTAAATAATCTACGAACACAAATGGAAAATGCAATAAACCAACCATTTCCACAGGAAGAAAATGGAGAATAAAGTAAGTAGATTCTTTTTCACTTCTTGGTACCCATTGTTACTTCTCTTCCCTCCCCCAGCCAAGTCTATCATCCGTTATGCCACTCACCATGAAATCTCTGCAGTAGGTATTCCATAAGAGAAGTCAGTGGTAAGACCAAGAGAGCCAAAGCAAAGACTACATTAAAATTCAGAAATCCATTAATTAAATAGAAATACCACGGCTCTATACCTGAGGGAGATAACGAGACAAGAAATCATTAGTGGATGCCTCCAGTACCTATTACAGCGCTTGACTCATACTGTTCTTTGTTCAAGTAACGTTGATGATCCAGTGCCTCATGTGTATGAGAGTCCACAAGCCGCCCCCATCTTAGAAATCAGGTTTCAAATATTTAGCTGTATTTTCTATCATGACCACTATATCTAGCCCAAACGGAACTAATACTTTTCACAACCACCAAATAACATAAATAGCTTAGTGGTGACACTATGATTTATAATAAGAAGTATTTATTTGGTCTTCACCCCCATTCCTAGTACAAAGCTCCTAAAATTACCCTGGTAATTTCCGAAGTGGTGAGAGTAATAAAGGTGTCTTTTGTTCTGTTAATGAGGGAACTTCAGGAAAGCCCCCAGGTAACCTAAGGATGAGGACTAGTTGCTAGGGGAACCAATCGAGTGACAGGAGGGTTGGAACTTTCAGTCCTGTCGTCCCCTTCTCTGGGGAGGGGAGAGGGGCTGGCAACAGGGTTTCGTCAACAGTGGCCAGTGATTCAAGCAATGGTACTTATGTAATGAGGCCTCCATGAAAATCCAAAAGGACAGTCAGTGTTCAGAGAGCTTCTGGGCTGGTGAACAGGCAGAGGAGCACCCGGGGCTGTGGCACACCCAGAGAGCACGGCAGTGCCACATTATCTTCCCGCACACCCTGCCCTACGCATGTCTTCCACCTGGCTTGTATCCTTTATGATAAACTGGTAAACACAAGTAAATGTTTCTCTGAGTTCTGGGAGCCACTCTGGCAAATTGACTGAACCTGAGGAGGGGGCTGCTGGGACTACTAATCTACAGCTGGTCAGTCAGAAGCCCAGGTGACAACCTGGACTTTGAATTGGCACGTGAAGTAGGGGCACAGGGGTTGGGGGAGGGCAGGCGGGGTGGGTTGCAGTCTTGCAGGGCTGAGTTATTAGGGCCTTTCCCATTTCCTTCCCACCTGTTTCTCCTAGTTACATTCTAGCATCCTTCCCCTTGATACACTCAACCACTATTTGATAGTGTGTATACAGGGGACTTGTGTTCCGTAAAAAGTTAACAACTTGTTTTCCTTAGGAAAACCATGTTCAGAGACCCAGACCCTGCTCATAAGTTTTGGGGATTCAGAATGAAACAAAATGACTGAAAACACAAGCCTTACTCACACAAGTTTTGATGCTTTAACTCAAAATCCTTAAACTCAAATGATGAGAAAAAGCCCCCCTCTGCACATTTAGCAGGTTTTTCATCTGCTCTTCCCCTCCATGTGATTACTTCAATCAGGCAGTGAATGACACATGCGGGTTTTAATCACTGTGTGTTGTGACACCCGCGTTGCACCACAGCAATTTCCTGCAATCAGCATTGCTTAAAAGGGTAATCAGAAGGCAGAGAAATAGGCAGAAAAGCCTGACATTTTTGCAGCTTGCACAGCAAAATAAGATTAGAAACCAAACCCTTAATGCTAGAAACATCTAAGGGAGGAGGAAGAGGAAGAGGGGGACCCTAAGGAAGGACTCAAATTCAATCGTGGGTCACCTTTTGGGAAAGCTCTCTCCTTCCTGTCTAAATACAATGATAGGGACTGTTCAGGAACAGAGATTTTGTGCCAGGCCAAGCTCATTAGAGACATTTATATCTTGTATTCTCTACAAATAACCTTTTGGGTTATAGAAAACTAATGGATGGTTTTATTTTCAAAACAGAAATACAAGTCTTCTGTGGATTTTAATTACTATTTAACAACACATTTCCTAAATTGAGTTCTTTAGACATCCAGCTTCCAGAGAACTAAGTTTTTGCACAATCCTCTCCTGACTGCCAGTGTGGTGGCAATGCTATCAACCTTGACCCACCTTTTTCTTTACAAAATTCTGGAAATCTGACCCTGAGAAGAAAAACCAGAGTGACTAAAGGAAAGGAGATCACCCTCCACATCATCTATTACAGATGCTAAACATCAAAAGAAAAAAGCCTCTTTCTCTTTGATCTTTGTAAATATATGTTTTTTTCAGGAAAGCTCTTTAGTCTTTTTGTCTTTACCACAACTTACTATGCCCTCCTGTTAGGGGTATCTTTTTACCAAGGTACGCTGTACTCTGAGATGTGGAACCAAAGCATTAAGTTGGTAAACTCAATTATTTTTATGTGTTAGGAGCTCATAGATCAAGTTCACAGCTAGGCCGTGAACATTTCGTAAGACTTACTTCCCTGAAGGATGGTGTAAAAATCGGGGGATAAGTCAAGATTTGGGAAGGTTCAAGTTGACAACAGTCTTAAAAACAAGAGCAAAAGGGGACAAAAATAGTGAATTCTGTTAGCCAGTGTCCTCCCCTACTTGATGAGGCATCTGCCTTCAAAGAGTAAAAACTTTTCTCTCTTTCCAGGGAGATATTCAGCGCTGCTCTCAGAAAATATCAAAGCTGAACTATGTAGAAAAAAGTTTGTCAGAATGACAAGCTAAGCATTTAACTGGTGCAAAATGAAAGGTGAAAGGAAGCTGGAAGCAGGGTCTTTGCAGGGAGTGACTCACCTATCTCCCTCTTTATGGAAAGTGCCTCAATTCCTTTCATTCAAACGAGCTAAAGGGAGCTTTGCAAGAGGCTAAAAGAAGAGGGGATAATGTTTATTGTTCCACAGATTGAATGAAGGGGAACCATTTTATAGGCCTACAATTTTATAGAACTCTAGGAACTAAATTATAGTAAATCATCCTTATAAATGTCAAATTTGCACCACCAAGAAGAAAAAGCCACCAAGGTTCAACAGAAATGATTAACAAAAGAGGGAAGGCTCTGGAACAGCTGTGGCTGGCAGGTGACCCTGAGCACTCCCCAGAAGACTCCTCTGGGGCTTCACCCTCTGCCGCTGCTGCCGGAATGGAAAACTGTGGGCCTTTTGATAGAGGACACCAGCCCCTACCTTCTGAAATCTCCTGTGCTGTGATCTGACAGATTTGATAAAACACACAAACAGGCAGGGATCACATCCTAGGCTACCGAGTGGCATCCTTGAGCAGACCCACTGTTATTTTTGAGGGGAGAGCATTTCTTTCTTTATTTATTTATTTATTTATTTATTTTATTTTATTTTATTTATTTATTTTTGGCTGTGTTGGGTCTTCGTTGCTGCACGCAGGCTTTCTCTAGTTGCGGCGAGCGGGGGCTACTCTTCATTGTGGTGCGCGGGCTTCTCATTGCAGTGGCTTCTCTCATTGTGGAGCACGGGCTCTAGGCGCGTGGGCTTCAGTAGTTGCGGCACGTGGGCTCAGTAGTTGTGGCTCACGGGCTCTAGAGCACAGGCTCAGCAGTTGTGGCACACGAGCTTAGTTGCACCGCGGCATGTGGGACCTTCCCGGACCAGGGGTCGAACCTGTGTTCCCTGCACTGGCAGGCGGATTCTCAACCACTGCACCACCAGGGAAGCCCGAGAGCATTTCTTACACCTGTCCTCCCACACCTTCCCTGGGCCTGTGTCCTCCTCATCAGACAGCAGCACTGCTCTTCACTCACACACAAAAGTACTACTTAACCTCAGCATCTGAGAACTTGAAATGTTACAAGGGAAAGAGGCAAAATCAGTGCCAAGACCAGTCACTTTCCTTTTTGCAACACTAAATTTCACCTCTTGATCTCTGACCCTATAGAGATGTTTTCCCTACAACTTTGCAACTTTATGTCTACACTACTCTAAATTTCCTAAATGCCAAGTATTCTTTACCTCGTCCAAGTAATAGTTGTGAAAACTATTTCTTTCCCCTGGCTTCAAAAGTCAAGAGTCAGCCCAGGTCTGGAATGTGTCATTAATATATGTTATCTGGCCAAGAAAGTATAGAAAGGTCCCTTTGAAAACCAGAAACAACAGAGAGAATAAATATTTACAGATCGTCCTCGACTTATGATGGAGTTAAGTCCTGATAAACCCATCATAAACTGAAAATATCTTAAGTCATAAATGCATTTAATACACCTAACCTACCGAACATCATAGCTTAGCCTAGCCTGCCTCAAACATGCTCAGAACTCTTACATTAGCCTACAGTTGGGCAAAATCACCTAACACCAAGCCTATTTAATAACACAATGTTGACTGTCTCATGTAATTCATGGACTACTGTACTGAAAGTGACAACAGAATGGTTGCCGGTAAAGAATGGCTGTAAGAGTTTCCACTGTTTACCCTCATGATGGAGGGGCTGACTGGGAGGTATGGCTTGCTGCCACTGTCCAGCATCACGAGAGATATCATACCGCCTATTGGAAAAAGATCCAAGTTCAAAATTCGAAGTATGGTTTCTACTGAACGTGTATTGCTTTCGCACCATCACAGAGTCAAAAAAAAAAATCCTAAGTTGAACCATCATAAGTTGGGGACCATTATTACAATCACAATGGAGAGACTGAAATTATCTTGCTCATGTCTGTGTAGTTCCTACCTAAAATTCAGCTAATGCTGTAAAACTACTTTAAGTTTTTAAAAAGGAACTCAATAGTCAATCTTTTTGTCTCAGCAGTCCCTACACTTGAAATTCTATTTTTCTACAATGTACCCGCATGGTGCCTACCTGGCAAACTCCTTCTCTTCCTTCCAGGCTCAGCTCAAAGATCACTACCTCTAAGAAGTCTTTCCTGATACTACCAGATGAACTTGCTCCTTTGATTCCCTGTCTTTCCACTGTAGCACATAACAGATTGGACTGTAATTATCTATTCATGTGTCTGCAGCCTTATTAGACAGTAAATTCTATGAGGACACATGATAAATGCTCAAAAGCAATTGATTCAATGTTTCTTTAGCTGAAGTCATTTATCCATTCATTCAAGAAGTATTTATAGGCTTATTATGTTCTTATATGTAAGAAACAACACTAGATGTATGCAAAAACTATCAGCACAACGCATTTTAAATTTTCAGATAAAAAACTATGTGCCTACCATAGCTAACAAAGCACTTTAAGTAGGAGACTCTTAGAAAATAGTCAAAATAATGCCAAAAAGTGCCAAACAAGTGAAAGAGTTTCCATGACAAAAAACAGGCTGTCTGACAACTGTACAGCATATAAGTCTTTGATATTTACTGAATGGACTCAACAATTACAATAAAATTAGCTGACAACGGTAAAGTACTACTTTTACCTCTATTCTTAATTTGTATCAAGATAATCCCAACCTAGCACACCACAACAGGTCTAGACAAAATAGTTCTAGGACATAATAGTGATCAGGGCATTTATGTAATCTGATGGGTACTCCAGAATTTGTTCATTCATTCATTCATGAGAAATCTTTATTGAAGACCTAGAATACACAAAGACCACCTACTCCTAAAATGGAAGAAACATTCTCTGTAAGTCTGCTAAAGCAAAATGGAGTTAACATGGAAATCAGACACCCCTGAAAATTTGTCAAAGATGAGGGAAAAGCACAAAAATTCTACCATCAAGGAACAACCCCCTAAAGTCTGGCTGACTACAGCCCCGCACTCAGTCCTGTTGATACCCAGTACGACAATTCCCTCTGTCCCAACAACGCTTTTTCTATCACTAGGAAAGTGATCAGTTCCTGCACATCCAAAATAGCAAAATCTGAACTGAAGCTAACCCAGGTTCACTAAAGCTGGCAGAACAGAGACCCAAGGACTCTTCCCCATAAAACACTGGCTGAAATGAACAGCAGATGCCAACATCCAGGGAAAGACTGGCCACTGCTCCTGGATCCCAAAACCTACCCACTGTTAAACTAGAAACATAAACTTAGGTCAGAATTTATTCTTTCTTTCCTATTCTCCCTACCAACCTGCTTATCTCTAGATGTAAAATCCTCATCAATCTAGAGGACTATAAAAATTATGAAACTTTCATATACTCTCACACAAAGTTTTATTTATAAATAAACAGTCAGAATATCAATATGTAATAACCCATTTAAAAGGTGGAGAAGCCAACTTTTCAAAATTAAACTCAAATTAACACAATTTATTCACCTATATATAATGTATATTATGTTTCCAATAGGTTCCATGTAAATCAATTTCTAATATGCAATCTGGATCTAGGAGGACAGTCCCCCTTCTATTGTCCTGTAGAATCAACTGAAGTTTTACAAGTAAACTAGAACAATGGGCAATTAAAAACATGCAACTCTCCCTAGATAAAGGGAGACATCTAGAGGCAAAAGCTTAAAATTGGGGCTTTTTCTCATAGTCTCAGCGATCTTTGGAGCCACATAAAAGAGCCTTTTAAAATTCCTTCACTTAGCAATTATTCTCTAACTATGCAGTTTGTGGATTCAATTCACTGAACAAAACACTGTTTATTTTTAACCTATTACTCACCATCTAAAATGACAACATTCCCCAAATCCCAAGAGGCCCAATTAAATCTCATTCATATGCTCACTTTAATTCTCCTCAGTCAATCTGTTGGTTCTATTGGCAAAGTGGCACAGAAAAGTGATGGGCGTGGGTTAAATTGATAAGAGACACAGAAATAATTTTAACCTGCTTCATAGCAGAGCCCAAGACAGTCACATATACAGAATGCTCTAAGACCTTCAAAAGATTAAGGCAGAAGAAACTATACTTATTTAATGAGAAACTGTCTCGTAAAATGTTTACTGACTTGGCTGATCTGATTAGAAAGATCTCTAGCTTATCCCTCTGTAGTGGTCACTAACTCAAATGCCCTCAGGGTCCAAAAAACCCAAAAAAACAAAAAACAAAAAAAAACAAAACAGGCTCAAGGGCTGGCTGGGAAAAAAAAAACCATCAGGGAAGGGGTGGAGATGGATGGAAATTGGAGAATCAACCCCAGACTAAAGGCATTCCCTTTTCTCCCCTCTTAATCCTAACCTGGCCAAACTATCCACCCTCTCATGCTGACCTCACTCCCATTTGCTACACTTTATCTACAGATTTTCTAAACTTTCTCCCCTAATGCATAATACTAAAGTAAAACAAATTAAAAAAAGAAAAAGTAATTCTAAATGTTATACCAAATGTACAGAAAATGTCTGGAGGAATATTTTCCAAGGTGCTAACAATAGCTATCTGGAGATGATGGGATTATGAATGATTTTCTTATTTTTGTTATCATATTGATTTTCTAATGAGAAGAGAAAAAAGTAACTTAATTTTAAACGAGTAGCATCAAAACCCAAGGCATACCCAACAGTCCTCACTACTCTGAAACTGAGAATAAGAGGCAGCAGGACTAACAGAAAGCCAGATCTGAACATCACATTAATCAAGGAAAAATATTTAGTGGCTATATATCATCACTGTGCTATGTTCAAATGTCATTTATTTTTAAATAAGAAAACATTACCAGCAAAGAAAGGCTATATTTGATAAAATGTGGCAGCTGAATTAAAATTTCAAAGCTGAGGCAAATTAAGCTATCCCCTAACTCTTCCCTAATTTCATATGGCCTTACCATAAAGATCAGGTCCATGAGGGGTAAAGACATTATACAGAACAATGTTGAGTGGTGCAATCACCAACTTCCCGTAATAGTAGCTGTCAATGACCACCACAGGCACCTAAAATAGAGCAGAAAATATATAGCAATTGTAGGGTTTTGCTCTGGAAACATTCTCACAATGCTAATAGGATAAACTTCAGAATGAAAAACAGAATCAATTCCTAATGTTCTCTTTTCCGTCCACATCAGAAGTTGCTTTCATTACAACTTTAGAACAAAACAAGATACAAAGAAAACTCACCAGAAAGATCATTAGGGCAACCAGCGACCAATGAAAGAAACTCTTCCATCTGTGCTTCATGACCAGCAAATCAAAGGCAATAGGTAAACTAACAGAGAAACAGAAAGTGGGGAGTTACATACTTAGAACAGAAACTGAAACAGGTCAGATTTACACATACCTCATGCTGAACTGAGAATAAAATGTCTCTAGCAATTACAGTGAGGGAAGAAAGCTGGTACATGAAAGGATGTCTTCTCAAAAAATAAAAAATGTGATCTCTTCACAGGACTCATCAGAGTGAGATGCATCCCACAATGCACAAGAAATATAAATATTCGTATTCGGAATGAGCTCCATTTTACACGTATTTATGTGTAATGGACGTTTAAAATATATTAATTGTAAGTAAATGTACCCTATTGCCCTACTCCCACCCTGCCAAATAAATAAATACTGATTTCTCCCTTCCAAGATTTATTAAGATTTTAGTAATAAAATAATATTACCAACTTTCACTTCAATTCTGATATATCCCTTTCCAATATGTAATATTTCTCCAAAATGTAATATGTAATATTTGTTCTTCTTCCTTTCACTTAAATTCCTCAAGCAAGTCTCAACAGCATATGTGTGTTGCCTTCACTATTTCTTCCTTAAGGCCTAACATCAAGCTATTAAGACTGATCTAAGGTACCAGGAATCTCCTGTCCGCCAAACCCAGTATCTTTCCACAAGCTTCATCTCCCTTTGTCTTTCTGTTGCACTTGACACAAAGCATCTGCTCCTTCCTCTTTGGACTCCCTGGCTCAGATGTTCCTTTCTGGGGGCTTCCCTAGTGCTCCTTTCTAGGCTTCTTTTTCCCTACCTCACCGTGTGCCCTACCATGGTCCTAGTTCCCAAAAGCAAGGTTCTACTTTTCTCTCTCTATACTCATTTTCTCGAGGGCTTCAACTCCTCTTGCATGAACAATCACCTTCATATCCATGACTTCCTAATCTAGGACACTAGTCAGAGCCCTTACCTGTGCTCCGGTCACAAAGAATTCCATCCCACACCAATCTATTTACTTACACAGAATCTACCCAATGTCAATTACAGGCTCTGCTCCTGCCTCCTCCGTAAAGTCTTTACGTTTATATGGCACTATCATCTCATGTGAACATCTCTTCTAAGATTTGAAATTCCACATTCTATTACCTAAATATTGCATTAACATTCTGTGTTTTTATTTTTTTCTCCCCAGCTAGTTACATTTCCATAGCACCTGCATTTCTCCTTTGATAAGTCAATAAATGATAGTACATTGCTAACTGACTGATTAACTGTGATCCTGAAATCATTTCTCTAAAGGCAGACTAATCAAAATGCGCCAACTCAGAGGTATTTGGGGAACTCATGAAGTTCAATGTAAATCCAGTAAAGAGTAAAAGGAATGGAGAAACTGACAAAAGGAGGATGGAGAAGTAAAAAGGAGGGAGGAACAAGGCTTTGTGAGTCACATTCAAGTTTGGACCCCATAGAGCAGGGGTTGGCAAACTTTTTATTTAAAGGATCCAATAGCAAACATTTTAGGCTTTGTAGGCCCCCTATGGTCTCTGTTGCATATTCATGTGTGTGTGTGTGTGTGTGTGTGTGTGTGTGTGTTGTTTTTAACAGCCCTTTAAAAATGTAAAAATTTCTTAGTTCTTGGGCTGTACAAAACAGGCCAGCTGGATGTGTGACCCACAGGCTACAGAATGCCAACCTCTGTGACACAAAGCAATGGGGAAGCTATTACAAAGACAAAACAGAGTGATAAAATCATATTTGCATTTTAGGAAGATAACTCTAGTTTGAGTGTGGAGAGCAGATTTATAAGGGTCAAGACTAGAGATGGGAAGATCATTTATGAGCCTACATAAAAGAACAGAGAGAGGTGAAGAAAAGTAGATTCAAAAGATATTCAAGACGTACAAGCAATTAATAAGACATGAGAAAGAGAAAACAGTCACAGATAATTTTCAGGTCCTGGCTCAGCACAGATGGTGGTACCATTTACTGGGCTAGAAACATAGGTAAAGGACAGATATGGAGGGAAGATAATGAGTTCAGTTTTGTAAATGTTTAGCTATATAAATGGAGATATCCAATAGGCAGCTAGGTATATATGAGTGAAGCTTAAGAGATGACTGGACTATATAAAGATATGGGACTCATCAAGATGACAGAGAGAGCAGAAAGTAGAGAAGAGGCTCTGACACAAAATCTTGACAAATATAATAATTTGAGAATGATATGCAGAATAGAATAGAAGATAAGATTGGAGGTGGGGAAACCAGCCTTTAAAATCCACTTAAGAAAATTTTAAATGCCTATTCTGATTTAGTAACTCCCTTCTAAAAATCTATCCCATAGATAAATTTCCGCAAGTGTATAGACATATGTACAAAAATGTTCACTGAAGCATTGGGTATAACAGCAAAAAAACTGAAAACCAAATGCCTACCAATAAAGCAATGGTTAAATAAATTATGGACAGCCATATAATAATGCAATGTTACGCAACTGATACAAAGAACAATATAAATCTATGTACAGAAGATATACATATGTATAGGATAATTCTGTTTGTTTTAAGAATTTAAGTATGTATGTATAAATGTGTATGTGTGCATTTATTCATGTAAGGATAATTTCTGGAAAGATATGTACAAAACTGTCAGCAATGACTAACTGTGAAGACTGGGTTAGGGGAGAAAAGAACTAAGAATTCTTTTTACCTCATACAATCTGGTACTTTTTTTAAATAATGAAGATATACTACTATGATAATAACCTTAACACAAACTAACATATTTTTCTAAATAACTAGTGGTACAGGCAAGAAATTAAGGCAGCACAAACTAGAGAAGTTGTGAAAACAAAAAGTACAAAAGGAATGAGAGATACTATGGAACTTGGAAAAAAAAAAAAGGATGCTGCAGGCAGGAAAGAAGAAGGACTGAAAGGAAACTCAGAGAACAAGCCTGGGTGATTGGGAAAATGCACAGCACAGGGTGGTAGAGTGTGGAAGAAACATCAGCTGTTAAGAGTCAGAAGGCCTGCATCCAAAAGCAAACATAACCTTAAAGGCAAATTACCCAAAACCTCTCGAAGTCCACTTTCTCATTTATAAAGCACTAATAATTGGAGACTTCCCTGGTGGCGCAGTGGTTAAGAATCTGCCTGCCAATGCAGGGGACACGGGTTCGATCCCTGGTCCGGGAAGATCTCATATGCCACGGAGCAACTAAGCCTGTGCGCCACAACTACTGAGCCTGCACTCTAGAGCCTGCAAGCCACAACTACTGAACCCACGCACCACAACTACTGAAGCCCATGTGCCCTAGAGCCCACACGCCGCAACTACTGAGCCCATGCACCGCAACTACTGAAGCCCGCGTGCCCTAGAGCCCACGCACCGCAACTACTGAGCCCGCATGCTACATCTACTGCAGCCCACGCACCTAGAGCCCATGCTCTGCAACAAGAAAGCCACCGCAATGAGAAGCCTGCGCACCACAACAAAGAGTAGCCCCCGCTTGCTGCAACTACAGAAAGCCCACATGCAGCAATGAAGACCCACCAAAAAAAAAAAAAAGCACTAATAATTGTATTTGTCTTGCAGAGTAGGTTTAGGAATAAAGTTCATAAAGGGTTTAGCTGTGTCCAGGATACAGCAGATGCTTAACAGTCACTTTCTTATTAGAATTAATCGTAACAATAAGTACTTAGAGAAATATTCTTCCACCTCCCAGAATCTTTGAATAATTAATTCCTATAACTTTAGGTCCTACCCAAAGAATATGGAGATAACCTAACATTAGGATTGACTATATACCCAGTGATACATGGAAGATGAATCATGTTAGTTTCTTACCCAAGAGCTGCACTGAATGGCCAGCCTAAGATAGCCCCAGCTGCTACTCCAAGCACAGCAAAGGAAGTTTTGTCCATATACCAGCCAGTCATGGCTATCAATGTAGTGTACATACAGAAGCTGCTAGGAAGGAATGCTGCAAGACAAAAGAAATGAAAAAACAAGGGGGAAAGGGACAAGAGATTGAGATTTATGAGTTATCAATTATTAAAAATATAGCTGCATTGCAATATGTCAATAACCAGGAACATACTTTGAGCAATGCTATATTAGAAATGAGGAGTAAAGTGATACTCATTAAAGAAAAAAAAACCAAAGTTCAATGATTTTCTTATTTTCTCTCTCCTGTTTTTTATGTACCAACACATCACCCAATTATACAATGCCAACCATGTCATTTATCTCCTGGCCTGTACCCCAAGTCCCAAACTTACAGGATTCCAGGTTCCCCAGAAGTACCTCCAGGTTATATTTCCAGACAGGAAGTATGCTTCAAGAAATTTAGAGCCATTGCTAACAATCTGTTTCTGAAGAAGTTTATCCTCTGATAGTCTTCTGAGACTGTCCTATTAGCAACCTGTACCCCATAGGAATTCTCAGAAGCCTTCTCAAGGAACAAATATGTTCGATGGCAGCACTGCTTTGCATCCTTCATCCACTGACATAGATAGTTTGGCCTTTAGATGTCCCCCTAATTATTTCCATCAAGCGTAACTTTCTTGTTGCATACAGCAGAGGACTGACCACCTTCAGGGTCTCTGCAAGAGTCACATTTCAGCAAAATGTTTCTAACAACTCTACAAAAAATGCAGATCTGCCTCTCCCTGCTGTTTAAGTGCTTCACCTAGCACTAGAAAAATCAATACCAACTCCAACAGGGACCACAATGAACAGGCAGTATGATTTGAGAAACTCAGCAAAGGGTTCAGAGGCTCATATCAAAGGATGCCTTGAACTTATCTGTGCCTTAACATCCTCAGCTGAAATTATAAAACTAAAAATGCTCTCAGATATCTCCCTCACACGAGAATCAATTTTAGGAGTAGCAAAGTAACTAAAAAAACATGTGAAGGACAACCCTCCCAGATAAATGCTAAATAATATTGATGCCATCCAAAGCTGTTGATTCCAGCTCCAAGGGGAGCAGAGGAATCTGAGGTCTCTGCCAGCTCAGAGGGCAAAGCATAGTCTCATTTAGGACAGTGGCTCTCAAAGTTATTCAGGCGTGAGGCCCTGAGATCTCTGCAGAACATGGATTTTGATACAGTCAGTGAAAAGTAAATATATACTTTTGCGCTAGATACTATTTTTTGTGTATATTTAGTGTATATACTAGATTCTGGTACACACAAGCAAAAATTAAAATTAAAATTGAGATGATTATATCTAGTAACTTAATTTTTCTGAAAAATTGGAAACAGGCTACCTTTTGGCAACAGGCCACTTTGGCTCAGCTCATAGAACACAAATGTTCAATGGCAGCACAGTTTGAAAGCCATCACTCTACATTAACAATTTTATTCTAAATTTCCAGAAGCCTACTTTATTCTATAAAATACAGTATTTTATAGAATACTGTATTTTATAGTATACATTTATACTTTTATAGAATACATTGCAAATAATTGGCATAAAATAGAACCATCAAGACCAGGGTTTTTAGACATAAAGTGCTTCCTTGAGCAAAATAACAAAATTATTGTCCTTCCCCTAACAGCAAAGAAAGGCAGTGGATGCCTCTGTTTCTCAGCCCTGCTGTGATAAAAAATATAATAATGTAATAGAAAGCAACCTGATGAAAATAACAGCTCTACCACTTATGAATTCTTTGACTTTTGGTAAGTCACTTCACCTTTCTAAGTTTCAGCGTCCCTACATGCAAAAATGAGAAAATATTTATCTGACTTATAAATATTTATCTGACCTTACAACCACAGGATGGTTGTAAAGGTCAATAAAGATCATGTAGATAATAGGACTGTAAATTACTGACATGTTATACAAATATAACCTACATCTGGACAAGTTCTTCTGCTTGATGCAACTGTGAAATATCAGTGAACCTTTTATGCCCTCACCTGCTCTTTTACTTACCTGATGATGAGCAAAACATGCCAGTGCTGAGAACCAAGAAGGCTAGCATCATTCGACTCACATGCAGCCCAAACTTCTTGCACACAGCCCTAGAGGAAAGGCAAAGACTATCAGCATAGCAAACCTTCGGGATGGAAATTTCAAATTAAAGGACAAAAACATGTCTGCATCACAGAGAACACTGAAGATCTAAAGTCAAATACAGAACTGTCTCAACAGGTCTGTTAGCAATTCCATGTGCATAAGAAACCCAAACATTCTTATTCCTTAAGCAGGAGAGAAGCTCTCTACCTAAGAGGAAATGTATACTTTCTGTGCTAGATTATGTCTAATATCAGTAGGAAAACAGCCTGATATAGTGGAAAAATAACAGGCCTCAGATGGGCACAGGTTAAAATTCTGGCCCTTCCACTCACTAGCAGTGGTACCCTCATCTAGTTACATAATCTGTCAGATTCCTCATCTGTTAAATGAAGATAATGATAATACTTACTGCATAAGGTTTCTGTGAGGGCAATGCATGGTAAAGTGCGCAGAAGAATGCCAGGCACAGAGTTGCTCAATAGATGACAGTTATCAGAAAAAAAGACTAGGAGATACACCAAAGTTTTAATAAATGGTTATCTAAGTCAGTGTTTCTAAAGCAATTATATACCTCCTTTTCCTTCTGTCTTACAGGCCTTTTCAACCCTATAAATAAAACATTATTAGAGGTGATCATTGCTTCATTTAGTCAATATCTGTTCAGACATAACTATGTGTTACCTATTTTCTTGCTCAGTTTCCTTATTGCATCTCAGAGCTTCTTTCTGAAATAATTTTGTTTCTTCCTAAATACATCCTTTAGAAGGTTCTTTAGTGAGGATCTCTTAATGGTAAATTCTGGCTTTTGTTTGATCTTTATATTTTGTCTGAAAGGTCTTTATTTAACTCTTGGTCTTAAAAGGTGGTTTAGCTGAGTACATAATTTTAGGATGACAGTCATTTTCTCACAGAACTTTGAACATATTTTTTGTCTTCTGGCTTTCGAGAATGCTTTTGTTGGTCTAACTGCCTGACATTCCTTTGTAGGTTTTATATTAGTCCTCTGTCAACTTGTAAGATCTTCTTTGTCCTTTGTTTTACACAGTCTTACCAATTCCTTTTTATTTATCCAGCTCAGGATGTTAGGCTTCCTGAATCTGTGGATTAGCATATTTTCTCCTCTGATTCTGGAAAAATCTTATTAGCTGTTACTTCCCTGAATCCTGCCTCTCCCTATTCTATCTCTCCTAGATCTGATTAGATATATATCAGATCTTTCAACTCTACCACACACATTTCTTAACCTCTCGTATTTCCTTTCTGTCATTCTGTACTACATTCTTAGTAGTTTCTTCACATCAATCTTCTAGTTTACTTATTAGAAGTGTCTAATCAGTTATTTGATCTACTGAATTTTCAATATCAATTATTATATTTTCATTTCTAGAAGTTCTGTTTGGTTCTTTTCCAAATCTGCCTGGTCATTTTTGTAGTCTCATTTGTTTTTTTCTTTTTAATCCTTTTTATTTTATTGTGGTAAGAACACTTAATATAAGATCTACCTTCTCTACAGATTTTTAAATGTAAAATACAGTATTGTTATCTATAGGCATGATGTTGTACAGCAGATCTCCACAGCTAATTCACATCACATAAGTGAAACTTTATACTCGTTGATTAGCAACTTTCCGTTTCCACCTGCCCCCAAACTGGGCAGCCACAATTCTATCCCTTGCTTCCATGAGTTCAACTATTTTAGATAACTCATGAAAGTGGAATCATGCAATATTTGCTCTTCTGTGACCAGTTATTTCCCTTAGCACAATTTCCTCAAGGTTCATCCACGTCGTCACATTTGCAGAATTTCCTTCTTTTTTAAGACTGAATAATACTCCATTGTATACCATGTCCCCCACTCCATTCACCTCTCACTGGGTATTTAGGTTGTTTCCAATCTTGGCTATTGTGAATAATGCTGCAACGAATATTGGAGTGCAAATACTGCTTTGAGATCCTGATTTCAATTCTTTTATATAAATTCCCAGAAGTGGGTTTGCTGGATCATATGGTAGCTCTATTTTTAATTTTCTGAGGAACCTCATACTGTTTTCCACAGTGGCAGTACCATTTTGCATTCCCACCAACAGTGTGCAAGGGTTCCAATTTCTCTACATCCTCACCAGTACTTGCCTTTGTTTTTAGACAAGAGCCATTCTTTTTTCTTTTTTTTAATTGAAGTATAGTTGATTTACAATGTTCTGTTAGTTTCTGGCGTACAGCAAAGTGATTCAAAGTATATATACATATATATATATTTTTTCATATTCTTTTCTATTACAGTTTATTACAGGATATTGAATACAGTTTTCTGTGCTATACAGTAGGACCTTGTTTATTTTATATATATTAGTTTGTATCTGCTAATCCCAAACTCCTAATTTATCCCTCCCCCACCCTTTCCACTTTAGTAACCATAACTTTCTTTTCTATGTAAGTCTGTTTTCTATGTGAGTCTGTTTTCTATGTGAGTTTCTGTTTTGTAAATACGTTCATTTGTATCATATTTTAGATTCCACATATAAGTGATATCATATGGTATTTGTCTTTCTCTTTCTGACCTACCTCACTTAGTATGATAATCTCTAGATCCGTCCATGTTGCAAATGGTATTATTTCATTCTTTTTTATGGCTGCGTAGTATTGTATTTTGTGTGTGTATGTGTGTGTGTGTATGCATATATATATATACATATACATATATATACACACACACACATACACACACACATTTTCTTTATCCATTTATCTATCAATGGACATTTAGGTTGCTTCCATGTCTCGGCCGTTCTAAATAGTGCTGCAATGAACACTGGGGTGCATGTATCTTTTCGAATTACAGTTTTCTGTGGATATATGCCCAGGAGTGGGATTGCTGATCATATGACAATTCTATTTTTAGTTTTTTAAGGACCCTCCATACTGTTCTCCATAGTGGCTGCAGCAATTAACATTCCCACCAACAGTGTAGGAGGGTTTCCTTTTCTCCACACCCTCTCAGCCTTTATTTTTTGTAGACTTTTTGATGATAGCCATTTTGACCAGTGCGAGGTGATACCTCACTGTAGTTCTGATTTGCAGTTCTCTAATAATTAGCAATGTTGAGCATCTTTTCATGTGCTTATTGGCCATCTGTATGTCTTCTTTAGAGAAATGTCTGTTTAGGGCTTCTGCCCATTTTTTGATTGGGTTCTTTGTTTTTTTGTTATTGAGTTGTAGGAGCTGTTTGTGTATTTTGGAAATTAAGCCCTTGCTGGTCACATAATTTGCAAATATTTTCCCCCAGTCTGTAGGTTGTCTTTTTGTTTTGTTTATGGTTTCCTCTGCTGTGCAAAAGCTTGTAAGTTTGATTAGGTCCTATTTGTTTATCTTTGCTTTTATTTCTATTGCCTTGGGAGACTGACCTAAGAAAACATTGGTACCACTTATGTCAGAGAATGTTTTGCCTATATTCTCTTCTAGGAGTTTTATGGTGTCATGTCTTATATTTAAGTCTTTAAGCCATTTTGAGTTTATTTTTGTGTATGGTGTGAGGGAGTGTTCTAAATTCATTGATTTACATGTGGCTGTCCAGGTTTCCCAATACCACTTGCTGAAGAGACTGTCTTTTCTCCATTGTATATTCTTGCCTCCTTAGGCAAGAGCCATTCTAACAAATATGAAGTGATCTCACTGTGGTTTTGATTTGCATTTCCCTGATGATTAGTGATACTGTCATCTTTTCATATATGTTGGCCAGATTATTAGGTTTTTTACTATTGGGTTACAGGAGTTCCTTATACATTTTGGAAATGAACCTCTTATCAGATATATGGTTTGCAAATATTTTCTCCCATTCTTTCAGTTTCTTTTCACTCTATTGATTATTTAGTCTCTTCTTTCTTCTTCATGTTTTCAATTCCTTCTTTTATTTCTTTAAAAATATTAAATGTAATTATTTTATATTCTTATTTTAGTAATTCCTAATAAATGAAGTTTTGCAGGTCAGCTTTCTATTGATTTGTTATCTCTGCTGGCTCTCACTCATAATGTTTTGTTCCCTTCTGTGCTTTGTCATTTATTTTTACTATAAATTTTTGTTCACTAGAACTTTATCTGTGGTAATGCTTTGACACCTGGATTAAGGATACACTTCTCTAGAGAAATTTTACATTTGTTTTTGCAAGATGCCTGGGAACACTAACAACCCAGAACAATTTAAAATAAATTCTCAACTTGGGGTTTAGGGGACTATGTGGGTGATTTGAATTCAGTCCTGAACTCATATAAAGACCAATTTAAGATTACAATCCTCAAAGGCAACACTGGATTTCTTTGTTTTTCCTCTATTCTACCCAGAGTCAAGGCCAAAGAACTTTTTTATCTGATATTTTTGGCTGTTTTGCAGTGGGAAGACTTTAAATAATGATTACTAAGCCCAGATACCTTTTAAAGCATTATTAAAATAAGATGTTTGTTAGGTTTCATGTTAAAAAAGGTAGCTAGTGGCGCAGTGGTTGAGAGTCTGCCTGCCAGTGCAGGGGACACAGGTTCGAGCCCTGGTCTGGGAAGATCCCACATGCCGCGGAGCAACTAGGCCCGTGAGCCACAACTACTGAGCCTGCGCGTCTGGAGCCTGTGCTCCGCAACAAGAGAGGCCGCGATAGTGAGAGGTCCGCGCGCCGCCGCGATAAAGAGTGGCCCCCGCTTGCCACAACTAGAGAAAAGCCCTCGCACAGAAACGAAGACCCAACACAGCCATAAATAATAAATAAAAATAAAAATAAAAATTATAAAAAAAAAAAGGTAGCTATTTTTATTACTGGAACACTTAAATGCTTAATAGTCTCACTAATATTCATTCAACCAGTAGGTACTTGGTGAAAGACAATGTACTGGGTGCAAATAAGAGCAGTGAGTCCCACACTGGGAATAATTTCCTATCAGCTAAGTTCAAAGGGAGAAGAAAGAAATCATGATTCTATCTCTTAGGACCAAAAAAAAAAAAAAAGAAAAAAAAAAAAGGGCCCTACTAAATCCTACTAAATAAAATACCAGTTAGATACCAGTTAGATATGTATTAACAGAATTAAAGTTAATAATATGAAGATATGCCATTTATCACCTCAGGAAAGAAAGTGATAATTAGAAGTATTCCCTTCCAATGGTTCGTTTCAAACAAGAAATTGCACTTTAGATATAATACTAGAAGCTAGAAGGAAAATGTTTTCTATTTCTAAACACTGCTTCTACTATCAGAGTAATAATCTATGCTATATTGGGCTTCCTTATAGCACTTTTAGAAGCAAAGCTTTTATACTCACTTGTAAAAGTAAAGTTCACATATACAGCTCACAAAAGCCAGCAGACATCGTAAAAAGTAAAAGACAAGAATCTGAAAGAAACCCAGAACAAGAAAACAGAAGTTACAGATACAAGTTAGAAAAACTCTTAAAGATGAAACCACTCTCATTTGTCACTAATAACTATAAATTGGTATAATCCTTTTGAAAAGCAATATGTATCAAGAACCATGCAAATTTTCATATCCCTAAATTCAAGTACAGAAGTATATCTACTTCTCTGATTCCGGCCCACAGAAGTAACCCAAAATATGGGAGGGGAGGAGTTCTATTCATAAAAATGCTAATTGCAGCTCTACTAATTTAGTAAAAACTATTTTATAAACTACAAAATGTTCAATTACAGGGAAATGGTTAAATTATATTATATCTATTCATGGATTATTATACACATATCAAAGTTTACGGTTACAAAGACAGTGGAGAAATTCTTATGATATAAAACTCATTTATTCAACAAGCATTTCTTAGACAATTATAATAATTGATTGTAATTATTATAAAATTATATTACAAAATACTAAATGCAAATCTATGATATAACATTTATACATCAGAGTTACAGCTATGGAAATCAGAAGTACTGTATATGAAAAAACTGGAAAGAAATATAATAAAATGGTAAAAGTGGCTATATCAGGCTAGTGAGACTTAGGTACATATTTTTCCTCCTATTTTTCAAATGTCTGTAATGTGGTTTTATTAATCTTAGGAATTGATATGAATTTTACAAATAAAAATAACAAAATAATAAGAATTGTACCGAATAGCTTTCATACTACAGTATACTGGTATGTTTAAGAGCAATGAATACCTCTGAAAATAAGCACTATTTAAATATATTCTATGATTAATATTACTGCATATAACTTAAAAGTACTTTCAGTTTTCATCATTATGTTCAATCAAGTGATCAGCAAATGCCCAAGTTCATTCATTAATTCAATAAAACCATACTGAAAACCTCCTATACTTTGAGCACTCTCTAGATGCTACTAGGAATACAGATAATTTTAGTACAAGGTATCCACACTTAAGGACTCTTCATCTGGTTGAGTACAAAAACACACTTAGAAAGTTAAAAATTAACACAAGTTAATATAAGAACTGTATTTGGGAACAGGACAGTGATGCTCCCATAGCAACTAATATTCAACATAGTAACTGGATGTCGGGTTAGTGCAAAAAGACACAAAAAAGAAATGAGATGTAAGGAATGGAATAGAAGAAACTAAACTCTACATGCACAGATGAAAGAGAATCCAGAGATTCACCTGACAAACCACTGACACTACTAAGGAAATTCAGTGAGATTTCGATCAAGATCAAAAAGCAAAAATCAACTGTGTTGACATAGTATGAGTGTGTTTCATGTTTGGTAATTGCAATCATTGTTGCTTTTGTTGTGGTCATCCATGTACAATGCTTGGTGTCAGTCTATTTGTCTCTTGTAAAAATAAAATACAGTGTGTGTGTGTGAAAAAAAAAAAAAAAAACTAAGGAGAATTAAAAAAAAAAAAATCAACTGTGTTCCTCACAATTGTGTTCCTCACCTGCAATGACCTCCTACAAAAATTACAGAAAATAAGATACCGTTCATAACAGTAACAAAAAGTATAAAGAATCTAGGCATTATCCTAGTCAAAGAATGGATAAGCCTAAAATGGATACATTGTTTAAATTTTATTAAAAGACGCAGAAAACCTAACTAAATGGATAAATACATCATTTTAGGGATGGAATGACTCAACACTCTAAAAATATTGATTCTCATATTAATACATAAATTCAATGCAACTCCAATCAATACCTACCAGAATTTGGGAGAGGGGCAAATTGATTCTAAAATGATTTTTTTTAATTAATTTATTTTATTTATTTATTTATTTTGGCTGCGTTGGGTCTTCGTTGCTGCGCGCAGGCTTTCTCTAGTTGCAGCGAGTGGAGGCTACCCTTCGCTGCGGTGCACGGGCTTCTCATTGCAGTAGCTTCATCTTGTTGTGGAGCACAGGCTCTAGGCGCGCAAGCTTCAGCAGTTGTGGCACATGGGCTCAGTAGTTGTGGCTCGCAAGCTCTAGAGTGCAGGCTCAGTAATTGTGTCGCACAGGCTTAGCTGCTCCGCGGCATGTGGGATCTTCCCGCACCAGGGCTCGAACCTGTGTCCCCTGCATTGGCAGGTGGATTCTTAACCACTGCGCTACTAGGCAAGTCCCTAAAATGATTTTTAAAATATAACTTTAAGGGCTTCCCTGGCAGTCCAGCGATTAAAAGACTCTGCGTTCCCAATGCAGGGGGACTGGGTTCAATCCCTGGTCAGGGAACTAGATCCCACATGCTGCAACTAAGAGTTCGCATGCCGCAACTAAAGATCCCACGGGCAGCAACTAAGACCCAGTGCAGCCAAATAAATAAATAAATACATAAATATTAAAAAAATTAAAAATAAAAAAGATTAAAAATAAAATACAATTTTTAAAATGGATACAGTGAGAAATTCATCAGCCAAATATTAACACATACTACAAAGTCATAATAATAGAAGCAATATGGTACTCTCTGACAAACTAACCAATGATACAGAATTAAAAAGGCCAGAAACATACATGGGAATGAGATGTATGATAGAGATGGTATTACAAATCAGAAGGAAAAGGATGAATTATTTAGCACATGGTGCTGGAAAATCCAGTTCACCATATAGGAAAAAATAAAGCTGGATCTTTCCACAATTTATAAAAAATAAAATTCAAATGGACTAAAGCCTTGTATGTGAAAGATAAAATAATAAAGTTACTAGGGAAAAATACATAAGAATATCTTTGTGACCTGTGGTGAAGGATTTCTTTTAGAAAGACCCAAAACCCACCAACCATAAGTG
Organism: Balaenoptera musculus; assembly: GCF_009873245.2. Taxonomy (NCBI): domain Eukaryota; kingdom Metazoa; phylum Chordata; class Mammalia; order Artiodactyla; family Balaenopteridae; genus Balaenoptera; species Balaenoptera musculus. The sequence continues at coordinate 22,857,038 of NC_045792.1, forward strand.
AAAAACTAGTTGGTTTGACTCTATCAAAATTAAAGATTTCTGTTCAACAAAGGACCACAGACAAAGTTAGTAGACAGGTGACAGCCTAAGAGAAAGGATTTCCAGTATCTAAAACCTACAAGGGGTTACTATTGAGAACTTCTACAAATCACAAGAGAAAACCAGAAAACCCAACTGAAAAACAAGCGAAGGATGTAAATAGGTAATTCACAGAAAAGGAAATATGAATGACCAATAAATATATGAAGAAATTCTCCACCTTACTAGTTGTCAGAGAAATGTAATTAAAATGAGAAGCATCTCATATACATGAGAAGGGCAAAAATTAGAAAGTCAGAAATACCAAGTGCTCAGATGTTAGGAAGCTGAAACCCCAAACATTGTTGCAGGGAGTACAAAGTTGAATAGCCATTCTCGAGAGCAATCTGGCAGTGCTCCATGAAATTAAGTAGCCCATGGATCTATGTACAGGATCCCACTCCTGAGTGTATAATTCAGAGAATTTCACACCTCAATCCACAGGGAGACAAAACAAAACTGTTCTTGTTTAGGGTAGCAAGTTGTAAAGGTAACCATCACTAGGGGTGCCAATTATTACCATATTGTCTCTCAGCAACAATCCACCCTTTTCTACTCTAATTATGATGATGGGGCTGGGACCCTATAAGCTACAACCCCCCCCCCTTGCCCTGTGGCTCCCACTGGCAGAACCTAAAAAGGAGGAAATTGGAAGAAAGAACAAGAGAACAGATATCTTCATTCCTGTTTTGCTTGCTGTTTGTATCACTGATGTAAGAGGTAGGATTCTGGGTTGAATATGCCAAATTTGAAGTGACAGTGGATATCCAAATGGAAATGAAAACCTTAAGCATTGCATATTGTTATTTCTCTACTAAGTCCCCCATCCAATATATCTTTCCTCTGAGACCACTTGGAGAGCCTGGACTTCCACCTCCCCCAAACCTAGCAGTAATGAGGTACCTCTACCCTGACCACTAGGGTGGTATCAGTGGAAGCCTAGTTGGGAACCTGGACTTCTAGCCCCAATTGGCAGTAACAAGGTGGAGAACCCTCTCCTTTTTCCAGCTGCAGTGGTATCAAAAGAAGCCAGCTAAAAGAGAAGCAGAATAGTGCAGAGGAAGCAGGCTGGGCCCATGAATAAGATCCAGAGTCTCATACTGTAATACCCAAAATGTCCAAGTTTCAACTAAAAATTACTTGTCAACCAGGAAGATCTCAAACTGAAGGAAAAAAGTCAATTAATAGATACCAAAACTGAGATGAGATATCAGAATTATCTGACAAAGTTTTAAAGGAGCCATTGTAAAAATGCTTCAATAAGCAATTAAGAACATGCTTGAAACAAATGAAAAAATAGAAAGTCTCAGTAAAGAAATAGAAGATAAAAAGAAAAACCAAACGGAAATTTTAGAACTGAAAAAAATACAATAACCAAAATAAAAGCTCAGTGGGTAGGCTCAACAGCAGAAGGAAGGAGACAGAGGAAAGCATCAATGAACTGGAAAAAAGACGACAGAAATTTTTCAATCTGAACACAGAGAAAACAGACTGGAAAAAAGTGAAGAGAGCTTCAGGGACCCATGGGACTGTAATAAAATATCTAACATTCACATCATTGGAGGCTCAGGAGAGGAGAAACAGGGCAGGACTGAAAAAGCACTAAAAAAAAATAACAGCTAAAATCTTCCCAAATTTGGGAAAAGACATAAAGATTTTTCTTTATGAAAAGATAAATCTTTTCTTCTTGAAAAGATTCAAGAAGCTGAGTAAACTCCAAACAGGATAAACCAAAGAAATCCATGCTAAGACACATCATAGTCAAATTTCTGAAAGGTAATCAGGTTAGGTCTCAGTTAACTCCTAATTATCCTTCAGTATTCTGTTTAAATTAAGCTCTCCCTAATATGCTAACCCATTGCACATTGTACATTTCCTCCATGACCCACTGCATTTATAATTACTTGTTCCATGTTCATCTTCTCCACTAAACTATAAATTCCATGAGGGCAGGGATTTGGTCATTGTTACACCCACAGCACTTAACAAAGTGTCTACCAAATAAAAGTTGCTCCATTAATATTTGTTGAATAATGAATGAATAAGTGATTCTTCTTTAAAAAAATCCCCTCCTAACTACGAATATATTTGGTCCTTATCACAAAACTGTTCCAGAGACTCACCCACCTCTTGATCAGTTGTGATTGCTTCCAGGTTGGCCTGCCCTTACCTTATTAGTTTGTAAAATTCTTGCATGAAATGCAGCTGGCCAGGCGTGAAGCAACAGGTAAGCATAGGAGCGAATGGCATAAGCTGGGGAATATTCCCAAGTCTGAAACCCCTTCCCATAGATGAGGTAGTGTGTCTGAAAGTACAAAACGGATGGATTCAGGGTTATACTGGCCAAAAATCCTTGTTAAGAGGATGCAGGCGAAGTTTCTAAGCAAAAGTATTAACGAGACAAAGGTACACAAAAATGCTGAAATTCTCAATAAGATTTGCAACTAATGGATAAGAATCAAAATGACCCAATACTGAAAAATATTAAGACATTATAAATCCTACAAGATTATTGTTTGGCCAACACTGAAAGCTTGAATTTTACCCTCTATTTATTTTTTTTAAAATACTCATTAACCAAAACAGGAAAACTCTAAATCTCGTATTTTCCTTAAACTACCTACCCTAAGCATTCCTTATTTTTTTATGCAAAATGTGATCAGAAAATTTCACCTCTGCATTTCCTATAACAGGGAGTCCAACAGACTTATAAAAGTATAAATCAAGAAACAGCAATATAAGCATAGTATGTAGCAACATTGTTTATTTTAGTAAACATCAGAAGAAAAAAACCAAAAAAGTTTAAAGAAAGTGGTTGCCTCTGGGGACAAGGATTTGGCCATGAGAAGTGGAACAGGGAGTTTCTGCTTTTCTTTTACATTTAATATTTTTAAACTACCTCAAAGTATTATTTTGACTTAAAAAAATTTTTAAGAAAATTACAAATTACACCTTTTTTGTATAACAGCAAATTCCTATATCCTTCAATAGTAGGTAAATCATCAGCTTAGAATACAGAAATGAAAATAAGGTTATTTTACTAATAGTCACACTTGTATATCATTTGTATCTCGATTTAATAACAAGGTTCCAAGCAGTGAAATCAAGAACAAAAAAAGAAAACTAAAGAAATCACCTACTGGTTCCCAGTAGTTGAATGTTTCATCACAGTCAGAGATGTTGCTCAGGAGAGCAGCACATAACCTTGCTGAGAGCAGACACTTGAAAGCAGTAGATCCTTCAGGTGCCCAGACTTGTCCTGCTTTGTTCCCAGATAACCTGCTCAGAAGCAAAAAAAGTGTGTGTCAGAAAGGACCTGCTAACTAGAAGGGCTAAAACTAGACAGAAAAGACAACAGGTCAAGAGACACCAAAGCACATGAGTTAGTCACCTAAAAGGGCGAACCATTAATTGTCCTGAGTAGAATAAATAAGGAACGAATTAAGACCTTAATCAACGTTAGTCATTACTTCCTGCTTTTAAGGTGTAAGCTAATTCATGCACTTTAGTTCTTTGCATCTATGACACTCCGCTTACCCCAAACCAACAAATCGCTCACTTACAGGCCACAAGCTCTTATTCGCCTTTTCTTTATTCTCCTAACAAGGTCATTACTTTCCATGGCTTTATTCATTTCCCCATCTGTTCAAATGCCCAGAGGCTAACTTGTGCAGTGGACATCACCTTTTCCAATTCCATATGCTGACAGCTCCCCAGCGCAGGCTTAACCTGCAGCCCCTCCGGCTTGAAAAGAGAGGTGTTTGCTGGTGTGCAAGGTGGTGGGGCCCACACAGAAGAGTAAAGGGTCGGGACTCTGCGGGGACTGAAGGAAGCTGGGAGAGACAGCCGGAAAAGGTACTCTCTGCTCTCGCCTACGTCCCCCACGGCGGCTCGGCCACACAGACACCGCGACGCCAGCCCACCCTGGGCCTGGGCCGGAAGCCGCACAGACCTGCAGGCTTTCTCCACTAGCAACACGGTACCTGAGCTGGGGGATCTAATCTAAGGTGGGTGAAGACCCAGCGTCCACCCGCCCTGGAAGAGCAGAAAGAGCAGGCTGAAGAGGCTGCGGGCCCTCCCGGCGGGAAGGCCGGGCCGGGCGCAGCACCGCACCGCCCGGGCGAGACCCTCCCCCCGCAGCCCCGCGCCGCCCGCCGCCCGGCCACGCCCCCGCCGCGCCCGCACACCTACTCGGGCCGGGGCTCTGCGCTGCCCGCCTCCCGGCTGCAGAGCAGTTCCCGCAGCTTGTCGGCGGCCGAGGCCGTGTCCCCGCCGCTGCCCCCGCTTCCCTTCAGGCGCTGCCGGGCTCCTCGGCTTGCCATGGCAAGAGTGGGAAAAGAGGTAGAACTCGGCGCCCTACGAAGGCGACGAGCGCGGAGACATAGCCTTTGGCTGGCAACGGTGTCCGCCGAAGGACAAAAGACTTCGACATGCGCAGACACGACTAAATTATAGTGCTCTGGGCTAATTGGGGCAAATCCCTGGGTAGAAAAGAAATGCGACCTGAGACTTTACTTTGGCCGTTGTAGCTATCCCTTCCACATACTTGTAACTCTAGGCATGCCTCCCTCCCTCTAACTCTCTCTGCCTTCACTTCTCAGCATTCTCCACTCTCCTACAAATACTGTCCTTCAGCATCCCTGTTTAAAAGAAAGCACAAATAGGGAGTAATTAATTCCACCCAGTACGCAGATATTCAGTTAAAAATCATAGCACAGCCGCCTACAAAAGAGGAAGTTCTTTAAAGATCACTGGCACCTTGTCCTTTATATTTTGGCAAGTGATAGGGACAGCCTGTAGCTAATTAACTGCTTCAGAGAAATGAAGCCATAATGGCAGAATACAGAATGAGGAGAAAAGTGAAAGACTGAAGAAACTCTGTGCAGCAAATTCAACCAGACGCCAGTCACTGCCATTGCTACTACAGCATTATGGTAAGCATTTAATATATTTTATCCTTTTAAAATATAATACAACAACCTTGTTTTATCAAAAAGGAGACTGAGGTCCAAGGTTGCATAGCTAGGAAGTGATGGAGCCATGTTCCAACCCAGGTCTTAGTACAAAATCCATGCTCTTCCAACCAGGAGATCAGGAGAAAGCTCTTGATTTCACACAGGCATTTCTGCATGGGCACTTTGATGATACCATGCCTGTGACTCTCAGAGGTCATTCATCTGTTCCTGACACTCTGCCTACTCCCCCAATCACTTCACCCTGTGAAGCTCTGTACCAGTAAGTAAAACAAGGTTATAGAGGGAGTGCTAAACTTGACAGGGTCCCAAGTTATGACTTCATACTGAAAATTCCTGAGTATTAACAATGGAGATTGGTCCTATTGCTCAATTCCCACATGGAATTACTAGTTGCCAAATTCAGACATCTCAGTGTAACTATATGTCATACAGCCACCTCCTTTTCATTTCACTCTAGTGCAGCCCCCTCCCCGACTCTACCCCAGTCTACTACAGTAGCATCCTTACAGGGATCTCCCATCTCAGATTGATCCGGTGCAATACTGTCCAATTAATTTTCAAAAACACTACAGCCCCAACCTACTTTTCTAATCTTATCTCCCACTACTTTCCTATACATATTTTATGTTCCAGCTAGCCTGTAAAGTACCCCAAATGCTCCCATATCTCTACCTCTGCTCATGTATGCCCTCTGCCTGGAATGCATGCCCTCCTTGCCTAACAATCCTTCCATCACAACCCTGCCCTTGTTTTAAGATCCAGCTCAAATGATACCTCATCCAAGTGATGCCAAACCAAAACTGGGTCTGCTCGCCTACACACAGAAAAGCCAATGTACTGACACCAGGTTGTGTTGAAGCAAAGTACAGTGTCTATTGCAGGAGAAGAGGCAGCTTATGCTCAAAAGACCTAAACTCCCTGAAGCTTTCAGGGAAGGTTTTTTAAAGGCAAGGTGAGGGAGAGAGTTGAGGTGTGCATGATCAGCTCATGGACATCCTTGATTGGTTGGTGATGAGGTAACAGGTTGGTATTTGAGGGGTCAACAGCATCAACCTCCTGCGGTCTTTGTGCTGGTGATCAGCATGCAATTAACTTCTTCCACCTGGTGGGGGTTTAGTATCAATAAAACATACAAGGATATGGCTCAGAATATTATCTATGGCCCTTGAGGAGGAACTAAAGGTACTTGCCTTTTTTTATGGCTAAACTATCATTATTTTGTCTTACATGACTGTTTTCCTTTGTTTCTGCATTTTCTCATTTCTCAGATTAAATCTGCTCTTTGGTGGACTTCCCTAGTGGTACAGTTGTTAAGACTCCGTGCTTCCATTGCAGGGGACACAGGTTTGATCCCTGGTCAGGGAATTAAGATCCCGCAGGCCGCGCGGCCAAAACAGAAAAACAAAACAAAAAACTACTCTTTAGAGTTCAGGGAAGGCCTAGGAGGCTAAAGCTTTTCTGCAAACAAGAGGCGGGAGACTCGGAGAGGGTGGGGGAATCTGTCCCCAGGAAGGCCCTGCAGGGTCTGCTTGGTTTCACATGTACCAGGCACTACTGGGGATGGAAGAAAGCTATAAATCACATTACCTGCCCTCGAGTAGCTTTAAGTCTATGTGGAGAGCTAAGCAATACATATGTCCATAAGAGATCCCTTGATTCTTCACTCCCCAAACTTACTCCCATGCCAGTTTTCCTATTCTGATTAAAAACACTTCTGTTCTCCCAGTTGCTTGGATCAAAAACCTAGGGATTCTGTTTGATTCCTCTATTTCTCTAACTCCAAAACATTCATGCATGCACATATATTTAAATCATCAGTAAGTCCTTCTAATTATTACCCAGTCCAAACACTTTTTACCACCCTGGTCCAGGTCACCATCATATCTTGGTTGCATTATTATAATAACCTCCTAATTTGTTTCTTTGCTTCAATTCTTGCCTTTCCACATGCTCTTCTCCAAATGCAAGAATAAATAGACAACATATTAAATCAACTATACTTCAATTAAAAAAAAATTTTTTTTAAGAAATTAATAAATTATTTCCGTCACAGAGTTTACAATATAGCTCCAATCGGTGGAACCTAACCATTAATTAACAGGAACATACATTAATGCACATTATAGCACCCCATTCTGCAGAGTCCTGGGCTGAGCCAATCTCCCAATGTCCCTCAGAGATGCTTACAACAGGAAGTCCCAAAATCTAGGGGGGAAAAGTGTAGAGTTAATCACAGTTCAGAGATTACTGTTGAAAAAACTATGGAAGGAGAAGTAAAGTAACAGAAAGTGGCAGAAAGAACAGGGGCTTTAGAGTCAGGCAGACCCAGGTGTGAACTCTAAGTGTGACACTTACTTAGTTCCATGACTTTAACAGCAGTCAACCACAGAATAAACATGATGATGATACCAATAATACAGAGCACTTGCAACTTACCCAAGGTAATAAATGCTGGTCTGTCTGACTCTAAAAACTACTCTCAACTGATTTAGAGAGATGATATGATAAGAGTTAAGGAAAGAGGAATTGACAATTCGGAAAATATATTTATAAGTATATTTGATGAGACACTCAAATTCTACTGCTTCAGCATTACAGCATCTAGTGTATAAGATGCTGTTTTGTTTGTTTTCCTAGTCATTACTCATGAACAAAATATTGCACAACTCCAAAGGTCACCACTCACATTATAGTCTGTAAATTTTAAGTGATCGAGTCACAGGTATCTTTAAAGTCAACCATCAGTAGCTATAGTCACAAAGTAAAAGATTAAAAAAAAAAAAAAGTCCAGAAAGAACTACTGGTTACCAATTGGTCTTTTTCATCCACACCCATGAGGATCACTATGTAGAGATGAATTTACTAAACTACCGAGGTGTCACATGTAGTCGTTGTTGAATCTCCTTCCTTAGCTGGGACTGCATTGATGCTACCTGCTGCTGGGTGAGGGCCTTGTCACAGGTCTGGTAGGTCAATCTATAGCAGAGGCTGACCTGTTCCGTCTTTGGATGCTGAAAACGACTAAGGAATTGTATGGATATGACAGTGTCCTGCGACACTGCTCGGGCCACAGTGTGAAACTCTACTTCATCAAATCTTTTCTTTGTATCTAACCAAAAACTAATATCATGCACATAGTATGGAGGATATAGGGAATAGCTTTTAAAGGGTTCTATTTTCCCAAGGGCAAAATTCTTCAGGAAACGTTTATCAAAGGTCCACAACATCCTCCAATCAGAGATACCCCAGACAAGCATGGCTAATAGGTCCAAGTTCATAGACACACACACAAAACACTGGTCTTTGTGTATGATGCTTGTAGCAGATGTGGTAACAGACCCAATAATCAAATCCTTAACACAATCTGGGCCAAAATTTTGAGACTTCACAATAATAATATAATCTTCCCCACGTGGTTGAAAGACAAATTCCACTGAACTGCCCAGCTTAGAGCCCTTGAGCAATGTCTGGGTCAGAAGGCTATCTAGAACGCCCTTCAGATGATCCAGTAGTGACTGAAGACAGCCATCCTTCAGATTTTTATTAAATCCAAGGATAAACAAAGTCTCATGAAATGCTGGCATTGTGAAAGGTGAGATGCGGCACTTCTGAAAGACAGGTCCACTGAGGATGTACAGAGAACCTGGGAGGAAGTCTGGTGCTTGGATTAGAGCCTGAACATGAACTAGAAGAGAAGGTCTAAGGCAGACCTTGGCCTGGCCATACATTCCTTCCTGAGCTTCTTCCTTACTGTCTCTTCTAGGGTTCTTGGGAAGGCTGAGTTCTGAAAATGACACTAGAAAGTCCTCCATGTCTTGTGTTGTCCCACCAGCCAGGGACTCAACATTTGAGTTATCTTCACGGAGACTAATCCAAAAGGCAGATGATAGGATGTCACAGTGGCAGGAAGTGAGAACACTGGTGTCTCCCTGTGGCAGCAAAGGGGAAGAACACTTCAGCCTTTTTAGAGGGAAAGCTTTCCCCAATTCAGCAATGAGTTTCTCATTTATGGTTTTGATAGGATGATATGAAGGTGCCTCTAGGAAACCCCTGTTTAAACACAAACAAAAATAACTTTTTAAACTTAAAATTATTAATAATTATAACGTAGCTAGAATTAAAAGCACAAATAGCTGTATAGAAAAGAATTATCCTTAAGTTGATCTGGAAAGGAAACAAAGAAATCATCTACCATAAAGAGAGATATCGTGTGTTTCAGAACTCTCACAGCCTACAATATAACAGAAAATATGACAATTTAAAAAAAAATTTTAATAGAGTATAGTTGATTTAAAATGTTGTATTAGTTTCAGGTGTACAGCAAAGTGAATCAGTTATACATATATATATATCCATTCTTTTTTAGATTCTTTTCCCATATAGACCATTGCAGAGTATTGAGTAGAGTTCCTTGTGCTATACAGTAGGTCCTTATTAGTTATCTATTTTATATATAGTAGGGTGTATATGTCAACCCCAATCTCCCAATTTATCACCCCACCTTATCCCCTGGTAACCATAAGTTTGTTTTCTACATCTGTAACTCTATTTCTGTTTTGTAAATAAGTTCATTTGCACCCTTTTTTTCTGATTCCACATATAAGTGATATCATATGATATTTGCAGAAAATATGACAATTTTTAATTCTAAAGAGGCTTGTGCAGGCCAGACTGACAAGTATTCACAGCATGACATCATTAACAATTAATGTGGCATCCATTCAATGTATGGTTGCCTGATTATCAAGCCAATCAGGATACAACTAGAGATAGAAGTGATTTCTGGTAAAATCAGGTTACCTGTTCAGCTTTCCTACAAGTACTTCTGGTTCTAGAAAAGAAAACCACTGGTCACCCAGTTTGATCCTGGAAATTCTTGGTTGCAAACCTTCATAGGGTAAGCTCCGGGTAAAGATATGGTTCAAAGCACCTTCTACATGAAAGGACTTATCTTGACTCCTGGCAAAATAGACAGCAATTATTAAGTCTGTCATTATTAAACAAAGCAAGTATTTCTAGAGACTGAATCAAGAAATAGACAAGGAAAAAGTTTGTCTCTGAGAATTTTTTTATCATTAGTGAGAGAGATGGAAAAGGCTTAGAACTCTGTTATTACTTACCTATATCCAGTGCACTTGTACCCCGGCACAGCCTCACAGCTGAAGGGATGCACATCACTTAAAATAAATCCCCCCAGAGCTGCCATAGCAACCACTTGCCAACTGTTGTGCCATTCTCTCATGGGCTTATCAGCAGGAGTCCCACCTTGTCCTCTACACAATGCCACATGGACTTCTCCTTCCTCTGCAAGAACATCTGCACAGCTAACGAGGGTAGGGAAACACCAGCCGTTTATCAGAAACAAGTAGAAGTTACCATAGGAGTTAGCTGTATATATATGGTTTGGCTGTGAAATAATTAAAATCCAATCATATCTATTTGCAAAGGTCTATTAGACTTCAAACATGCAAAAATAGTAGCTGGAAGTAAACAAGAATTTAAATTCAATGTTCAACTCATAACTGATACTAGTGGCTGACCACAGAGTTATCCAGTGTTGTTTTTGTATTGTTCATCTATATCTCATTGAAAAGTCAATGTCTGTAAAGTTCTTATATGTGATTCAACGATCAGGCTGTTCTTCCCCACTTAGAAAGTTGTTCTTTTCACTCCCCTCCTGCCTGTTAACTTAAAGTACTGCCTCTGTGAAAAGTTTCATGACAACTATGAGCCAAAGAGACCTCCATTAGTATCATGTGTTATGGTATAATAGTATAAAGCACGGTTTTGCGTTCACAATAATTTTATGAGGTAGTTACTGTTAATATCTTCAGTTTATGGATGAGGAAGCAAAAGCAAGTAAGGATCAAGTAAACTTAATCACAAAAATCACAAAACTATTAAGTGGTGGGTGGGAATTTGAATGCAGGCAGTCTGGCTCCTTAATTAGACTATACTACCATCATTTTGCATTATCAAAAATAGATGATCCTCCCTTTGCCAGCCCGACAGTACATTATTAGTACTTTTATTTAGCATTTAGGGTTAAATGTCTGCCTTTCCAACTAGAGTGTGGGTTCCTTTGGAGCATTATACTCTCTTATACGCCATATTTCCCAGACTAACATGTTTGAGTGCAGTAACTATGTAATGTACATCTTAAACATTTCACTTGTGAGTGCTCACCTCTGGAAAAACTTGGCAAGCAGTTCCCTGTTCTTAGCTACTCCAGCTTTGCGTCCACAGTGCGGAAAGTTAAAATAAATTCGATCAAACTCTCTGTCTTGCAGTTCAAAGGCATCTACCAGCTGGGTGCAGTCCACACCAAAGCGTACCTCGGTATCTGGAACGAAATACAGACAGAAGGATGTCTTAAGACCTGGAACGAGAGAAAACCCCTCCCTAACTTGAACCGTGCAAAACAACCCAGGTCTAGGCACACAGCAGGCTCTCTGTAAATGTCCATGTAAAGACCAAGAGCAACCTCCAGATTCCTTGAATCCCCGCGTGCCCACCCTTTCCACTTTGGGCGGTGCCACAGCTGGGCGGGGCTTCACGGAGGGGTGGGCCTCGCTACCTCGCTCGCGCAAGCGCTGCAGATTCTCCCGGGCCAGCGGATCCCGGGCCAAGTCGGCCGGGCGGTGGAGGCAGGTGGCAGTTATACTGGTGCTCGGATCCAGGTTCTCACTCAGAGCGGCAGCGAAGGAGAAATTCCCCTCCCCAACCAACAGGAGGCGCCGAGGGGCCATGGCCTCGACGTGCTCCCAGCTCGCGTTCTCGGAGGCGCTCCTTTTTTACGTCACTTCCTTCGCCGGTTTCTAGCGGCCCCACCTCTTCGCCCGTCGTTGGCTGATGACGCTTCAGAGCGCCCGGTTGTCTTGACAGTCTGGTGCAGCGACATCCGAGGAGGAAAATAGCCATGAGTGCAAAAGCGATACACCGACCACCCCGTCCCCTCACTCCCTCACCCTATCGGAAGTGTTAAAATAGATGCCTTTGAGCCCTGAGCGACTTCGTCACACCTACATGAGGTCACAAGCAGTCACTAGTGCCGAGGGACAGGTCGAAGGTGAGGCGAGTTCTGAGTGAAGGAAGCAGGGCCGGGCTGAGGCCAAGAAGAGGTTGGGCTGTGTCCTGCATCCTGACAGAGGATTTTCTCACAGCCTTCATCTCATCCGAAATGACTGCAACCCACTGTTACTGCTGTTCGGAATTTCTCCAGGTGCTTCTATTTCCTACCTTTTATTCATTCAAGAAATGTTGAGTGTCCGTTATGGGTCAGGCCTGTGAGAGCGGTTAGATATATGGAGGAACAAGATGTGGCCTGTGATTTCACCGAGCTTGTAGTCTGGTGGAAGATGCACAGCAAAAGAGGCAGTTCTGATTTAGTGGGGTGCAGTGCTATGCATGGAGTAATTCAGGGTGCTGTGGGAGCACACAGAGGGGAACCTTACCAAGTCTGGGGGTGAAGTGGAAAGATTCCCTGGATGAAGTGCACCTGGGTTGAAAGCTAAAGGGAGGAAAGTACACCTTACCTGAGTCAAGAGGAGTGAAGAGGCAGAAGGAACAATATACGCAAAAGCATGATGGAAAAACACAACAGCTGAGTTTGGCTGAAATGTACTTTGAGGGAGAGTGGGTAACAGATGAGACGGAAAAGTTAAGCAGGGACCAGGTCATATAGACATTTTAACAACCTTGAACCTTGCTCTGAAAACAGTGGCCAGCCAGTGAAAGATTTTACATAGGAAGATGACACAATTAGATTTTCGTTTTCAAAAATTCTGCTTTCCTATGGAGAAATGATAGGAGGAGAAAAAGGCTGATGGCAAGGCGGTCAGAGAGAAGGCTACTGCAGTAGTGGAAACTAAGGCTGATAGTGATCTGAACTGGAACTTGGCAGTGGAGATGGAGGGTAGTGGACTGATTCATAAATCAACAAGACCTAGTGATTGAGAATGGATGTAGGGAGTTGAAAGAGAAATCAGAGTCTAAGGTAAGCCCCAGGTTTCAGGCTTGGACAACTGAGTGGGTGGTGATGTCTGTCCTTACAGCCCCAGGGACGGTGTCATCTTGGTTTGCAGTCTGAGTACTCGGCCTGTTGGACTTCGTAGGACCAGCTACTCTTTAGTCATCATGCTGTTTGTTGACATCAGTGTGTGCATCTATCTTCACAAAGGCACATGGTGTGAGGGCAGTTACCTTTAAACCTACAGTGTTGGCTTTGTCTCTACCTGTGGAAAGGTGGGTGGGTGGTGACTCCCAAATCATGGCCATCTGGTGATCTGGGTGATCTATATTCTTTCTTTGCTTGGAGAACTGGGAGGGCCAGGTTTGGTAACATCTCTTCCTTTAAAGAACATGGAACGGCAGAGTAAGGTTTTCTGTCACTCTACTATAAAATCTTCAAACAACACAAGCTCCTCGACTTCAAATTACTCAGCTTCAGGGAAGGTATTGTCTTGCTCCTAAGCCAAGGGACCAGACTCATCTTTTAACCAAAAGTAAACATGGTTAGGCTTCTGATTACTTACAAAAAATTGAAATTCAGACATTTGTCATCTGGTATGTGCAAAGTACTGTTGATTAGGAGGGTAGACAGAAGGAGAGGATATGGTAATGAAAAAGACACAGATCGTGTCCTCAAGGGATCAGTGTAGGAGATTCCACACTTCCTTGAAGAACTCTAACATATGGTATAAAGTTATAAATATATAAAGATGTGAACATAAAGTTCTGTGTGAGATAAGTGAAAGAGAAGTTAACTTGAGGGAAAGCATCATGAAAAGGGAATGCCACATCCTGAGAAGTGGCATTTGATCTGGGCCCAGAAGGAAGGAAACTATCATTTATTGATCATTTATTGTATTATCTAGTTATCCAACTCTCATTTCTCCCTGTTCTCTTTGACGATAGCAATACTCTTAGTCCTTAAATTCCTACATCTCAAAATTACCAGAACATTTTCTAGTTCTCCATATAGTATTGGGGGTACTGAAGTTCTCCTGTCTTTTGCGGGGGGGACATTTAATCTATATAGTCACCTACTACTGCTGATTGAGAGGGCAGGCCAAAGGATTCAGGAACTTGGAGAGAAAGAAATAGAACCACAACAATTAAACTGGGAGGAAAGCCTAGATTCTTAGAAGGTGTTATGTTATGCTTGGCGAAGGAAGAGAAAGGGATGCCTTTTCTGCTCTCTGGTTTGTGCAACAAGCTTTTCTATTTCTGCCTTTTCCCAGAGACAGTTCCTCACCTCTTTCCTTACAAACCCACACTGTGGCAGCCTCATTAATGCAGATGGCCATGCTGAAGTGTGGACAGATTGGAATGATATGTCCAAGTTTTTCCAGTATGGATGGAGGTGCACCACTAATGAAGATGCCTATTCGAACCGTACCCTCATGGCCAACTGGAACCAGGAAAGATATGACCTAAAGAATATCGTGCAACCCAAACCCTTGCATTCCCAGGTAATCGAACTTTCTCTTCTTTGTTTCCTTCTGTTAGAATATGGCCATTTGAGAGGCAGAAATCTGATAACTTCCAATGCTGAGATCTCTCAGACTTCTGTTCGTTGAGTGGTTGGGAAAGGGCAACAGTCCTCAGCTGGAATGCCTATCCCACTTTACTATCAAGTTGACCATTATATTATTGTAAGGTAATGAAAGGATGGGTAGCATGCTTTTTCTCTTGCTTCTCTTTGAACTTCATCAATCTACAGAAATATATATATATATATATATATATATATATATAATGTCTTCTGACTCAGGGTAGCTTCTTCCCTGGTCCCTGCCTACCTAGACTTGTTGTTTATCTGCATCTTGCCCTTAAATCTCCTAAACAAACAAACCAACAAAGGATATGAACATTAGTAGGATATAGGCTAATGACATATAGACTTATAGTCAATCTAAAATATGACAGAGCCTGTTAGAATTCATGTCACTGTGTCCTGTATTTCGCAGTATTGGTTATAGACTCCTGTATTTTTAATCTACTACTTTTTCTTTGCAGTTTGGACACTATTTTGAAACAACATATGATACAAGCTACAACAACAAAATACCACTTTCAACCCATAGTAGGTGGACTATTCTTTTTAATTCTTATATTCTCAGGACCTAACTCAGTGCTTGGAACATAGAAGGAACACAAATAAAAGTAAATTGAATGAGTGAATAAGTGAATGAATGAGTGAATGATTTCTCTGTTTTCTCAATTTTGACAGGATTCACTGTCTCTTCCCTCACTGTCTATTCCCTCTGAAATAAGAGTGAGATTAGTTACTAAGACTCCTTCTCTTTTCTCTTCCCTCAGGGTTTAAGCGAGAGCCTCACTGGTTCCCAGGACATCAACCTGAGCTGGTTCCTCCTGCATACAAATGCACAGAAAAGTCAACTTACACGAGCAGCTATTCAGAGCCTCAAATTGAGCATCACTCTGTGTGTGTGTGGAATCCTAATAACTGCCAATTTCAGAGTCCATGATTCTAAGAAAGAATAAGAAGTTTCATTTTTCCAGTGTAGAATGTAGGAAGGAGCACATTCTAAGAACAACTAAGAATTTAGCTGACTGTAGCACAATTTTACTCTCTGAATAAATAAAGCACAAAAAAAATATTCTCTATTCCTTTTTTTTTTTTTTTTAATTTTTTTAAAAATTAATTTATTTATTTTTGGCTGTGTTGGGTCTTCGTTTCTGTGCGAGGGCTCTCCCCAGTTGCGGGGAGCGGGGGCCACTCTTCATCGCGGTGCGCGGGCCTCTCACCGTCGCGGCCTCTCCTGTTGCGGAGCACAGGCTCCAGACACTGAGGCTCAGTAATTGTGGCTCACGGGCCCAGTCGCTCCGCGGCATGTGGGATCCTCCCAGACCAGGGCTCGAACCCGTGTCCCCTGCATTGGCAGGCAGACTCTCAACCACTGCGCCACCAGGGAAGCCCCCTCCTTTTTTTTTTTTTTAAACCAAGATTTAGACGTCAAATTTAAGTTAATTATTTCTACTCTTAGGTCTACGTTACGGGTGTCGTAGGAAGGCATTAAAAAGAATTATTTCTCTCAAATCTACAGCCACTCTGCTTTTCCTTGCCTTCCATCAGGGGCAGAACTGAAAAATCCATCATGACTTAGGATGCATGTGGCTAGATGCTTTCTGGATGTGAGCGTGGTAGTCATGGTCAGATAGTTTACATTCACTGTGACCTTAATGAATATATCCCCTCTTAAGGACTAGAAAAAGAAAAATAACTTTTTATTATTATAGAAGATTTAAAACATACAAAAGTAGACAGAATAGTATAATGAACTCCCATGTACCATTACCCACCTTCAACAATGGTTATAACCAATCTTATCATCTATCCCTATCTACTTTCTCTATTTTTAAATTTTTCTCAGAAATTATTTCATCTATAAATATTTCAGTTGATATCTAAAAAAGATAAGGACTGTCCATTTTTTACTCCCCCACAAAAGTCACCGAAGAAAACTTGATCAAACAAAACTGAGTTATTTATTAAGCCTTTAGCAAGGAAGAACCTCAACTTGACACAGTCTTGATAATGATTGAAAAGGGCGATGTTAGGGTAGGGTATTTTTAGGAATTTGGGATGACTCAGCTGGTTTAAGGTGGGTCTTTCACTGTGGGGAACTGGCAGCGATTGAAAAAAGGTTGTGAATAGTTTAGGGTTGGTGAACCCTGGGAGACAATAGTCTTAACATGGCTAAACATCAGTATTTTCCAATCTTTTTGGTCTCCTGTTTAAGATAACAATATAATATTTGGGAGATATCTCCCATATATTACCTTCCAAACCTTCATTATTTTATGTTACGGGTATAAATATGGAATTTATGTTATATATGATGTTAGGTACTGACAAAGTTTGTTTTTTTTTCTGTATGGCTATCCAGTTGTCCCCATATTAGTTATTAAAAAGACCATACTTTCTTCACTGCTCTTCAAAGCCATTTTTATTATAAATCAACTCTCTGTGTATACTTAGAACTGTTTCTGGGCTCTCTTACATTCCATTGGCCTATTTGTCATTTTTTTAAATCCCATCTTAGCTACAATGGCTTAATTACCTCACTATCTTAATTATGATAATTGTATAAGTCTTAATATCCAGTAGATCAAATTATTTTACCTTGTTTTTCTTCAAGAGGGTCTTAGCTATTTTTGACCCTTTGCATTTCAATATAAATTTTAGGATCAACTTGTCAAGTTCCACAAAAAGATACTGTTAGGATATTGATGGAAATTGCATTGTATTGTCAGATCAACTTTAGAATTTGAGTTGTCTCTTATTAATACTAATAATTCATTGGTGTGTGTTCTTGCAATATAAATATTTTATAGGCACATGTTTTAAGTTTATATGTTATATATCTGTCATATACCCTAGGTATCCAGCATATTTTTTTAACATCTTTATTGGAGTATAATTGCTTTACAATGGTGTGTTAGTTTCTACTTTATATCAAAGTGAATCAGCTATACATACACATATATCCCCATATCTCCTCCCTCTTGCGTCTCCCTCCCACCCTCCCTATCCCACCCCTCTAGATGGTCACAAAGCACCGACCTGATCTCCCTGTGCTATGCTGCTGCTTCCCACTAGCTATCTATTTTACATTTGGTAGTGTATATATGTCCATGCCACTCTCTCACTTCAGCCCAGCTTACCCTTCCCACTCCCCATGTCCTCAAGTCCATTCTCTACATCTGCATCTTTATTCCTGTCCTGCCCCTAGGTTCTTCAGAACCTTTTTTTTTTTTTTAGATTCCATATATATGTGTTAGCATACAGTATTTGTTTTTCTCCTTCTGACTTAACTTTACTCTGTATGACAGACTCTATGTCCATCCACCTCCCTACAAGTAACTCAATTTCGTTTCTTATTATGGCTGAGTAATATTCCATTGTATATATGGGCCACATCTTCTTTATCCATTCATCTGTCGATGGACACTTAGGTTGCTTCCATGTCCTGGCTATTGTAAATAGAGCTGCAGTGAACGTTGTGGTACATGACTCTTTTTGAATTATGGTTTTCTCAGGCTATATGCCCAGTAGTGGTATTGCTGGGTCATATGGTAGTTCTATTTTTAGTTTTTTAAGGAACCTCCATACTGTTCTCCATAGTGGCTGTATCAATTTACATTCCCACCAACAGTGCAAGACTGTTCCCTTTTCTCCACACCCTCTCCAGCATTTCTTGTTTGTAGATTTTTTGATGATGGCCATTCTGACCGGTATGAGGTGATACATCATTGTAGTTTTGATTTGCATTTCTCTAATGATTAGTGATGTCGAGCATCCTTTCATGTGTTTGTTGGCAATCTGTATATCTTCTTTAGAGAAATGTCTATTTAGGTCTTCTGCCCATTTTTGGAGTGGGTTGTTTGTTTTTTTTATATTGAGCTGCATGAGCTGCTTGTAAATTTTGGAGATTAATCCTTTGTCAGTTGCTTCATTTGCAAATACTTTCTCCCATTCTGAGGGTTGTCTTTTCGTGTTGTTTATGGTTTCCTTTGCTGTGCAAAAGCTTTTAAGTTTCATTAGGTCCCATTTGTTTTTTGTTTTTTTTAATTTCCATTTCTCTAGGAGCTGGGTCAAAAAGGATCTTGCTGTGATGTATGTCATAGAGTGTTCTGCCTATGTTTTCCTCTAAGAGTTTTATAGTGCCTGGCCTTACATTTAGGTCTTTAATCCATTTTGAGTTTCTTTTTGTGTATGGTGTTAGGGAGTGTTCTAATTTCATACTTTTACATGTAGCTGTCCAGTTTTCCCAGCACCACTTATTGAAGAGGCTGTCTTTTCTCCATTGTATATTCTTGCCTCCTTTATCAAAGATAAGGTGACCATATGTGCGTGGGTTTATCTCTGGGCTTTCTATCCTGTTCCATTGATCTATATTTCTGTTTTTGTGCCAGTATCATACTGTCTTGATTACTGTAGCTTTGTAGTATAGTCTGAAGTCAGGGAGCCTGATTCAGCATATCTTTTATTGTGATAAAATATACATAACATAAAATGTACCATTTTGGGACTCTCCTGGTGGTGCAGTGGTTAAGAATCCGCCTGCCAATGCAGGGGACACGGGTTCAAGCTCTGGCCCAGGAAGATCCCACATGCCATGGAGCAGCTAAGCCCGTGAGCCACAACTGCTGAGCCTGCGTACCACAACTGCTGAAGCCCGCACACCTAGAGCCCATGCTCCGCAACGAGAGAAGCCACCGCAATGAGAGGCCCACACACCGTAACAAAGAGTAGCCCCAGCTCGCTGCAACTAGAGAAAGCCCACCTGCAGCAATGAAGACCCAATGCAGCCAAAAACAAATTAATTAATTAATTAATTTAAAAAAATGGTTTAACTGTTTTTAAGTATACAATTCAGTGGCATTAAATACATTCACAATGTTGTGCAACCATCACCACTATCCGTTTCCAGAACTTTTTCATCATCACAAACTGATACTCTGTACCAATTAAGCAATAATTCCTCATTCCCCTCTTTTGTCCCTGGTAACCTCTACTCTATTTTCTGTCTCTATGAATTTGCCTATTATAAGTACCTCATATAAGTGGAATAATACAATATTTTTCTTTTTGTCTCTAGCTTATTTCACTCAGCATGTTTTCAAGGTTCATCCATGTTACAGCATGTATCCTTTTTAAGACTAAGTCATACTCCATTGTATGTATAATACCACATTTTGCTTCTCTATTCATTTGTTAATAGACACTTGGGTTGTTTTCACCTTTTGGCTAGTGTGAATAATGCTGCTATGAACACTGGTGCACAAATATTTGTTTGAATCCCTGCCTTCAATTCTTTTGGGTATATACCCAGAAGTGGAATTGCCAGATCATATGGTAATTCTGTTTAACAGTTTGGAAATGCCAGTTTTCCATAATGGCTGCACTTTTTTACATTCCTACCAGTAATGCACAAGGGTTCCAATTTCTCCACATCTTTACCAACACTTATTTTCTGGTGTTTTGTTTGTTTGTTTTCATTTTATAATAGCCATCCTAGTGGGTGTAAAATGCTATCCCGCTGTGGTTTTGATTTGTATTTTCCTAATGGCTAGTGATCTTGAGCATCTTTTCATGTGCTTATCAGTTATTTGTATGTTGTCTTTGGAGAAATGTTTATTCAAGTCCTTTGCTCATTTTTGAATTGTGTTGTTTGCCTTTTTGTTGTTGAGTTGTAGATGTTCTTTATATATCTTTATATATTCTGGATACTAATCCCTAATCAGATACTATATGATTGGCAAATATTTTCTCTCATTCTGTAGGTTGTCCTTTCACTCTCTTGATAGTGTCCTTTGATGCACAAAAGTTTTCAGTTTTGATGAAGTCCAATTTATTTATTTTTTCTTTTATTGCCTAAACTTCTGGTGTCATATCCAATAAATCATTGCTAAAATCAATGTCATGAAGCTTTGTCTCTTTGTTTTCTTCTTTTAGCTCTTATGATTAGGTGTTTGATCTTTTTTGAGTTAATTTTTGTATATTATATAAGGTAAGGGTCTAATTTCATTCTTTTGCATGTGGATATCCAGTTTTCCCAGCACCATGTGTTGAAAAGACTGTCCTTTCTCCATTGAATGGTCTTGGTGCATTTGTCAATAATCATTTGACTATATATGCAAGAGATTATTTCTGGGCTCTCTATTCTATTCCTTGGTCTATGTCTGCCTTTATGCCAGTACCACACTTTTTTGATTATTGTACTTTTGTAATAAGTTCTGAAATCAGGAAGTGTGAATCTCCCAAATTTTTTCCTTTTTCAAGATGGTTTTGGCTAATTCAGGGTCCTTTGAGATTCCATGTGAATTTTAGGGTGGAATTTTCTATCTCTGCAAAAAATATTATTGGAATTTTGATAAGAATTGCTTTGAATCTGTAGATCACTTTAGCTAGTATTGATATCTTAACAATATTAAGTTTTCCAATCCGTGAACATAGATGTCTTTCCATTTATGTCTTCTTTAATTTATTTTAGCAATGTCTTATAGTTTTTTTTTTTTTTTATTAATTTTGCACAATATTATGTAAATCTTGATCCTTTACTTTTTATAAATTTATTTATTTATTTATTTTAGCTGTGTTGGGTCTTCATTTCTGTGCGAGGGCTTTCTCCAGTTGTGGCAAGTGGGGGCCACTCTTCATCACGGTGCGCGGGCCTCTCACTATCGCGGCCTCTCTTGTTGTGGAGCACAGGCTCCAGACGCGCAGGCTCAGTAGCTGTGGCTCACGGGCCCAGTTGCTCCGCGGCATGTGGGATCTTCCCAGACCAGGGCTCGAACCCGTGTCCCCTGCATTGGCAGGCAGATTCTCAACCACTGCGCCACCAGGGAAGCCCTGTCTTATAGTTTTTAGTGTACAAGTTTTTTGTCTCCTTAGTCGAGGTTATTCCTCGACTATTCCTCGAATATTTTATTCTTCTTGATGCTATTGTAAATGGAATTGTTTTCTTAATTTCCTTTTTGGATTATTCATTGTTAGTGTATAGAAATGCAACTAATTTTTGTGTGTTGGTTTTATATCCTGCAATGTTGCTGAACTTGTTCATTAGTTCTAATTTATTTTTTTGGCAAAATCTTTAGGGTTTTCTATATGTAAGATCATGTCTTTTGTAAGTAGAAATAGTTTTACTTGTTTCTGTCCAACTTGGATGCTTTTCTTTTTCTTGCCTAATTGCTCTGGCTAGAACTTGCAATAATATATTGAATAGAAGTGGTAAAAGTGGACATCCCTGTCTTGATCCTAGTCTTAGAGGAA
Source organism: Balaenoptera musculus (assembly GCF_009873245.2). Lineage (NCBI taxonomy): Eukaryota > Metazoa > Chordata > Mammalia > Artiodactyla > Balaenopteridae > Balaenoptera > Balaenoptera musculus. Next base: position 22,878,896 of record NC_045792.1, read on the forward strand.
AGGCTTTCAATCTTCACCATTGAGTATGATGTTGGCTGTGGGTTTTTCGTATATGGTTGAGGTAATTTCCTGATACCTACAACTGAGTTCTAATTTCCTGATACCTACAACTGAGTTCATAATCTTCAGTCTCAAATTTTTCCATCTTATATATTTCATATCTTGGTGAATTCCATAGTTTTCTTTTATGTGTCTTAACCACTCTTTCTTATTTTTAATATTACATATTGCATAATAAATTCACACAGTTGTCAAAAACAGAAAGCAAGGAATTATTTTGAATCCCCCTTTCTCATCCTTCCCATTAAAACAGATACCAAGCCCTATAAATTCTATCTCCACATTATGTCTTGATTATGTCCCTCTTTTTTACATCTCTATCGCCTTTGCCATATTCCACTTTCCCATTATTTCTCACTCTTACCCTTTTGGTTGATGTCTCTATTTTCCATTTTGGTCTCTATTTATCAATCTCTATATTGCTCCCAGATTAAGTCTAAAAATGCAGAGTGGATCATGCTACTCACTTGGTTAAAATCTTTCACTGGCTTTTATAGCCTTCAAAATAAATTTCAAACTCCTTAGCAGAGTTTTCTCTACTTTCTGACTCTTATTCCTCATCTCCCACATTCCCTCTCATATATCTAGTGCTCCAACCAAACATAAATATCAATACCTGCCTGGGCACTTCATGCTGTTCCCCCTTCTAGATGCATTTTCTTCCCTCTTAACCTTGCTAAGTCCTATAAACCATTAAGAATTCAGTCAGACACCCACTAGGATGGCTATAACCAAAAAGATAAATAATTATAACTGTTGGTGAGGATATTGAGAGGTTGGAACCCTCATACACTGCTGGTGGGAATTTTAAATGGGCAGCTGGGCTTCCCTGGTGGCGCAGTGGTTAAGAATCTGCCTGCCAATGCAAGGGACATTGGTTTAAGCCCTGGTCCGGGAAGGTCCCACATGCTGCGGAGCAGCTGAGCCCGTACGCCACAGTTACTGAGCTTGCGCTCTAGAGCCCACGAGCCACAACTACTGAAGCCTGCATGCCTAGAGCCCGTGTTCCACAACAAGAGAAGCCACCGCAGTGAAGCCTGGGCACTGCAACCAAGAGTGGCCCCCGCTGGCCACAACTAGAGAAGGCCCGCGCACAGCAACAAAGACCCAACACAGCCAAAAATAAATAAAAATAAAATAAATTAATTTTTTTAAAAAATGGGCAGCTGCCTTGGAAAATAGTCTGACAGTACCTCAAAAGGCTAGATGGAAAGTTACCGTATAATCCAGCAATTCCACTCCTAGATATATACTCAAGAGAAATGAAAACATATGTCCACACAAAAACTAGTACATAAATGTTCATAGCAGCATTATTCATAATAGACAAAAAGTGGAAGTAACTCAAATGTCCATCAATTGATGAATGGGTAAATAAAATGCAGTAGATCCATGTAAAGAAATATTATTTGGCAGTAGAAAGGAGTGAAGTACTGATACATGCAACCCTATGGAGGATACTTTAAAACATTCTGCTAAGTGAAAGAAGCTAGTCACATAGGGCCACGTATTGTATGAAATGTCCACTTATATGAAATGTCCAAAATAGGCAAATACATAGAGAAAGAATGTAGACTAGAGGTTGCCTAGGGCTGGGCTTCCCTGGTGGCGCAGTGGTTGAGAATCTGCCTGCCAATGCAGGGGACACGGGTTCGAGCCCTGGTCTGGGAAGATCCCACATGCTGCGGAGCAACTGGGCCTGTGAGCCACAATTACTGAGCCTGCGCGTCTGGAGCCTGTGCTCCGCAACAAGAGAGGCCGCGATAGTGAGAGGCCTGCGCACCGCGATGAAGAGTGGCCCCCGCTTGCCACAACTGGAGAAAGCCCTCGCACAGAAACGAAGACCCAACACAGCCATAAATAAATAAATAAATAAATAAATAAATAAATAAATAAATAAATAAATAAATAAATAAATAAATAAATAAATAAATAAATAAATAAATAAATAAATAAATAAATAAATAAATAAATAAATAAATAAATAAATAAATAAATAAATAAATAAATAAATAAATAAATAAATAAATAAATAAATAAATAAAAGATTATGTCTGCTTGAGAAATCTGGTAATTCACTAAAATGATTAAAGCTGACACATGGTTTCCAGGGCAATCAGTTAAGGTGTAACATAAAACCCTCATCAAAAAAGATTATACAAAAACAAGATGTAATAAGACATTCTGAAGTAAGGAAGCTCTAAAGTTGACCAGTTAAGCAGTTCAATGACCCATCAAGGTCTCGGAGTCTTACCATCTTCTTGCTCAGCCATCATCAGTATATCATGGATGCTCCCTCATGGTTTCAAGATGCCTACAGCAATCTGAGTATCACATTCTCATGCTCCAACATGCAGAGGAAGAAAAAAAATCAGTCTCTCTCTCTGTCTCTGTCTCTCTCTTCCTCGCTGTCTTTCTCCCTCTCCCTCTTCCCTCCCTCCCTCTCTCTTTTCTGGCAAGTCTTTTTAAAGGTAAAAAGCTTTTCTAGAAGCATCTATAGCGAATTTCCCTCCTGTCTCATTGATCATAATTGGGTTGTAGCCCTTTCAAGACTAATCCCTACAGGATTCCCTACAGGAAGGAAGGGAATTTCCATGATTGATTTAGACCAACTCTGACTGGAGCTTGGGGGAACGCTTCACTTTCCTGAAGCACATGGCTAGGAAGAATATGGTGGATACCTAAACCAATCTGGGGTGCTGTTGGCAAGACTGAAGGTGGTAAATAGGTTACTTAGGCAGCCAACAATGTCTGCTACACAGCCATAAAAATTGGCTCTAAATTTAGAGAAATCTGACTTGTGGCTAGATCACAGCATTTCAGACTATTAGGAAGTTGTTTTTTAAGAGAAAACATTTTGAACCTGTATAGATCTGCAATGTATATTGTCCTAGCTCCACACCCCTGCAACATAAAAACTTTCAACAATTGTTTCTCGTGTCATATTTTAAAAGCATGGCCAATCCCCAAACTGTAGGCTTTGTGAAGGTAAGAGTCCTTGTTAGAAATCAGAAATCAGCTGGAAGAGGGTGCAGAAAAATAAGAGTTGTCTCTAAACATTTATACCAGGGCTATTTTTCATTAATTGAATCAGAAGTTTGTCTAGACTCACAAAAGTGAAATAGAGGTGTTTCTGTAGAGCAGTATGTCTTTGTTTAAGCTAAATAATATAATCACTTATTGATCTGTTGTTATTCACTGTAATTCTTAAACCTTTTAAAGACAAATACCATATGATATGACTTATATGTGGAGTCTAAAATATGACACACCAATAAATAAATAAATAAATAAATAAATAAATAAATAAATAAATAAATAAATAAATAAATAAATAATAAAAAGGGACTTTCCTGGTGGTCCAGTGGTTAAGACTCCATGCTTCCAATGCAGGGGGTGCAGGTTTGATCCCTGGTAGGGGAACTAAGATCCTACATGCCGCGTGGTGCGGCCAAAAAAAAAAAAAAAACTAAAATATGACACAAATGAACATACCTACGAAACAGAAACAGACTCACAGACATAGAGAACAGACTTGTGGTTGCCTGTGGTGGGGGGATGGGGGAGGAAAGGATTGGGAGTTTGGGATTAGCAGATACAAACTATTATATATCGGATGGATAAACAACAAGGTTCTACCATATAACACAGGGAACTATATTCAATATCCTGTGATGAACCATAATGGAAAAGAATATGAAAATATATATGTACATGTGGATAACTGAGTCACTTTGCTGAAGAGCAGAAATTAACACAACATTGTATAATAAATCAACTATACTTCAATAAAATTTAAAAAATAAAAAAAATAAGGGACTTCCCTGGTGGTCCAGTGGGTAAAAATCCACACTCCCAATGCAGGGGGCCCAGGTTCCGATCCCAGTTGGGGAACTAGATCCCACATGCATGCCACAACTAAAAGCCCACATGTTGCAACTAAAGATCCCACGTGCCACAACTAAGACCCAGAGTGGCTTAAATAAATAAATATTTAAAAATAAATAAAAAACAAAAGTTAACCTTTTAAAATTGTGGGTCAATGGATTGTATATTTCCCAGTCTAAGTTTTAATAGGTGTTTACTGGCTAATTAAGGGACTACACCTGAGAGGCTTGTTTGGTGATAATCACCAGTCCTATTGTGATAATCACCTGTCCACCTTGTGAATCAGCTGAAGGCAATGCTTATCGGTAGCAAAATGTCAAAGTTGAGGACACCATCTCCTCCCTGGTGACATGATTAATTTCAGAGACGCACTAAGGCCTTTTATGCATTGTCATCCAGACCTCATTCAGGTTTGTTATTGGACCTGAGGGCCAAAATCAAAGAGGGAGGAGAGGAACTAATATTCCTTGAACTCTGCTAAGAGCTTTACCTACTTCTTCTCCTTAATTTACTCCTTACAACTAGTGTACAAATCAGTACCCCATGTTATAAATGGAAGACCTAAAGACCATAAAGCTTAAGTGACTTGCTAAATTTATCCCATGAGTAAACGCTGGAAACAGTCATTCTGACTCTAATATCCCTGGAGTCCCCTAAATCATATGTGATAATTATTACAAAATATTCAAACACAAGACAGTTATCTGTTGCTGAGTGATATTTATTAGCTTAATAATTTGGGCCTGCCAAATTTGGGCCTGCTTATTATTAGCATTAATAAGCTTCAGCACTAGTCACAAGATTTTCATTTACTGGTGGGGAAATTTTCTTGTTTTAAAAAATGCAGTTAGAGAAAGGGCAGCTACTTCTTGGGGGCTGCAGTGACAGCAGGTTTCTCTTCACGGGTGATGGGAATGGTGCGCTCAGGGCCGGAGGCCTGTTTCCTTGGTCCATTCACAGTGAGGATGCCATCAGATGACAGGGATGAAGTAATGGTGAGAGGGTCCACATCAGCTGGGATCCGGTATTTGCGGTGGAACTCCCGGGAGATGAAGCCATGTTCATCCTAATCCAAGAGAATAAGGAAAGAGGTAGAGAGATAAGAACAGGAAATAGCATCACTTGCCTAGAACTCAGACATCCTCCTTCCCCTTAGGTGTGGCCAAATGCATAGCAACATGAGAGAAAGCTAAATAGCTGTTCTGTTTGGGGCTAAGATGAAATTGCCTAGGTGGCCACTCCTACCAATGAGAATCTGAGAAGTTTGAACAGCCAAAATTTCATAGCTCTCTAAACCCTCAGGCATGGACATGTTCAGGGGTATTTCCCAGAGGTTTAGATCAATGTTTTTTGGGCCTACAGGATTTGGAATATCATCCGGCTTTGAAGATTTGAGTCCCTGAGGAAACCCAGAAATTGTCCTGACTCTTCAGGAATGTTCCAGAAGTTTCCAGACCAATAGACCTAATAATAACAGCAACAACAATAAAGACTCCCTCCAGGGAGGCTCTGATCTAAAGTTGAATCATACAAGCAAAACTGAAACAGCTTGAGGACCTCACACTATACTGTTTGATGCACAAGTTTCTGAGTTGGGAATTCCCTGGTGGTCCAGTGGTAAGGACTCCGAGCTTTCACTGCCTTCGGTAGGAAGCAAACTCATTGAAAAACTCTCCCAGAAAGTAATGAAAAGCTATTCCATTCTTTAGAATTTGGCTGAAGAATTCTGACCGTAACCTTTACACCTGCTGAATCTCAAGCATTTATCCAGACAGGCTCTCAACTGATTTCCACATGGGTCTAGGGTATTAGGAGCTGAGTAGAGCTCTGAAGCTTAGGCAAAGCAAGTAGTTCAGCATTAAGATGGGCTAAAGAGAAGTGAATTCCAAAACATCTGAAAGAAAAGTCTCAAATTCAAGGGCCTTCCGAGTGCATGCAGTTAATGTAATTATATAAAGCAATCAGATGTCTAGCAACCACTACTTATAAATCAGTGGTCTTCAGCCTTGACTAACTGTACATTAGAATCCCCTAGGGAGCTTTGAAAAATCCTGATTTAACTGACCTGGGATATGCCTGAGCATTGGGATTTTTTTTTTAAATTCCCTTGGCAATTCTAATGTGGTCAAGGTTGAGAACCACAGGCTTAAACGGGAAGTTAACATCCCATCTATCCCATCTGAGGCAATCAAATCAAAACAAACAACAAAGATCACTTCTCTGGCCAAAACAACAACAACAATAACAGCAACAGGTTTATCCCTGTTCTTAACTCTTATGGCTTAGGACTGGAATGCTGCCAGCCTCAGGGGCTGATGGCAGTCTCTGGCATATAGTATGTACTGGATGAATGAGCAGAAGAGAAAGCCAGCTACGTACCTGGCGCTCTTCATGTTTGCCATGCACCTCAATCACATCTCCCAGCACCTTGACCTTGAGTTCCTCTGGGGAGAAGTGCTTCACATCCAGGTTGACAGAGAATCTGTCCTTCTCCAGACGCATCTGGAAATAGCAAGGTGGGCGAGGGGAAGACAGTAAGATAGTAGGAATATGAACAACACTAGTACAGTCTCATTCTGCAGACTTGCTTTCTTTCCAGGTAGTTTATCCTCCTCTTTATAGCTAAAAATCCCTTTTTGAATAAGCAGGACTCTCTAGTTCAGGGGTGCCACTACAGTGGTAGCCAAGGCACACCATTTGGTCATCAGGCCAAACTTTATTTACAGGGACAGGGAAGAAGACAGGCCACCCAGGGGACAAATCACAAGGATGGGTCTGGGCATGGCTTCTGCTGCTTCTCTGACCCAATGTCTGGCCTTGTCATTTGTCTGTGAGACAAAGGCCCCTTCTTCTTACTCAGGTCTCTGCCAAGTTTTCCACCCACTCAATCTGGAATGTTCTGCTGGCTCTGATTGTCCTTCCAAAGCCCTTGCCCACTCGGCTCCTGTTTACTCACTCTTGAATATTTTTAAACCAGAGTGTTATCTGTGACAGCTTCTGTCAATCTTATCTGTTCGCCCCATTCTCCTACCCTCTCAGGACAAGTGGAGGGGGGTCCCTAAACTTGACCTACCTTCTATCCTCATTAGGCTTGGACCCAGGCCAGTGCCCTGTCATAGCCCTAAGAAACCCAGAAAATCATAGAAGAGGGAATAGAAAGGAAGAAAATAGTGGCTGCTGTCTCCAGCTCCATGCTGCGGGGATGAAAATCTCAGGGTGAGGTAGGACTGTCTCCTGGCTCTGGAACTTGAGATGATAGTATTTGTCAGGAGTGTGAGGTATTAGAAGAGGTGAGCAAAGGGGTATGAAGGCAGCTCTTTCCCTGTAGATTATTATGAACCAAACCAGAAAGGGACATCCTACTTAGAAGATGGGACAGAGAATGATCTTCGTAACACATGGAAAAAATGTAATAAATAGGATACAGAGGTGCATCGAATACAAACAGGTGACTGGGGAAGAGAGGAACTAGGGACCTCATCTTTCTTCACTGCAGGACATACAACAGCCTAAGACACTTGGGACCCTTAGACCTAGTCAGATTTAGGCCAGGAGGAAAAGGACAGTGGATGGAGACGCTTCCAGGAGGCTCCAGAATGAACTCACCTGTCCTGGCAGAGGGGAGACTTACCTCTGACAGCCCAGTGTCAATCCAGCTGGGTGCCCGCAGAAATGAAGGCAGCCGAAGGTAGAAGGGGCTCAGGGAAGTAGAAGCTGGGAAGAGATCAGACTCCAGCAGGTGCTCACCAAAGAACTGGTCAAAGAGGCGGCTGGGAGAGTGAAGAGGAAAGAAGGAGCGGCGGATCCAAGGGTGGTGGATGGCGATGTCCATGGTGGCTAGGTGAGTGTGGAGACTCAGCTGGCTGGTCAGCTCCTTCAGCCGCAGCTACAGCCAGCCCCTTATATATGCAGTCTTCTGAAGCTTCTGGAATGATGATGTCAGGGGTTTTATTATGCCAGCTCACTGCCCGTTCATGGAGACTTGTGATTGGGGATTTGGCAGTTTGACACATACCCAGTACTCACTGAGCTAAGAAAAGAGAAATACAAACACGTCTGAGCTGGCCAGTGACTTGTCCTGGTCTTGTTTTACTCGCTTTCTGTCCGCATCCCATGGCACCCACCCCCACCCCCTTCTCTGGAGTTGGGACTGAGGCAGGAATCCCAGGCAGGCGGGCAGTGGGCCCCTCCTCCTCCTCTCCAGCCTAGCATGCCAAGGGAATGTGGCCAGAGACTATCTTGGGCCAGGGAAGGAACTGGAATCTTCCTAGGCTGGGCCCCAGGATATTAACTCTTTGTGGGTCCCTGAAGGAGAGTAGTAATCACCAACATGTCAACGGCAGGTTTCCACGTGGTGCCCTGGGTCGCCCTGGGTTCAGAGAGGACCCTGACCTTAATCTAGGCAGGAAGGCCCCTCACCCTGCCCCAGAGAAAGGGGAGAAAGTTGTTTGCGTCGTTCACGTTACAGGCCTGGCAGAACAGTAAATCCAGGCGAGCTTGATGAAGCAGAGCGCCGGCTGCCTGCCACTGAGGAGGAGAAGAGGGGCGTGGAAAACGTGCAAACTCTTTGGGAGGGTCTCAGCGTGGTCTCTCCGGGGCCTCCGGCACCAGCCTCCCCTCCCCAGCTCGCTCCGCAGCCAGGACCCCCAGCTGTCCTCCCCGTGGGGCCCCCCGTGACAGCTGAAGGGTGTGCAGCGGAGGGGACGGGGGTCCAGGCGGCGGAGGCCACACACTCGACGCGGGCGCTGCCCGCCCCTCCCCCACCGGGCTCGGCACTATTTTGGGTGGTGTAGACCCCGCCCCCACCTTCGAGTGCGCCCGGGCTCTGCGGCAGCTGGAGGGGTGCCGCTGCGCCAGCTGGGGCCGCACCTCGAGCCGGGGCCGCCGGCGGGTCTGCAGCCATGTCCGGCCGCTCGGTGCCACATGCCCACCCGGCCACCGCCGAGTACGAGTTTGCCAACCCGAGCCGCCTGGGCGAGCAGCGCTTCGGGGAAGGTATGGCACGGACGCCACCCCCTTGCCTCCCACCCCCACCTGCTGAAATTCTGGGCTGACCTCCCAATGATACTGGCCTCCACCCCACTCCGGGCTTAACTGAACTCCTGGGGTGAGCCGTCTCCCACCCCAGACTCCCCCCTCGTCCCCCTCCGGGCAGGGCTCGCTCCCCTTCCTACTGACCTCGGTGCGGACTGCTGCCCACTGTGCTCTGATACCTGCCCCTGCTCCCCTCGGGATGCCTCCCCGCTAACCACCCAGACCCGGTTTGGTTTGCTCTTCCTCATCCCAACTCATTCCCTTTCTCAGTCTCCTCTCGCCAGCCGCCTCATTCCAGCCACTGGGACCCCTCCTTCCCCTTCCCTGCTTCTCCTGACTCCCCTCCAGCTCTCCCTAGGCCTCCCCTCCTGATCTGCTCTCATGTCGCCCTCCTTCCCACCCCATCCTCCCTCATCCTGCCTCTTGCCTTCTCTCTCTCTGCCCCTCAGGCCTCCTGCCAGAAGAGATCCTGACCCCCACCCTCTACCATGGCTACTATGTCCGGCCCCGGGCCGCCCAAGCTGGGGAGGGCAGCAGGGCAGGGGCCTCTGAGCTTCGGCTCAGTGAGGGCAAGTTCCAGGCGTTTCTGGATGTGAGCCACTTTACCCCCGATGAGGTAACCGTGAGGACTGTGGACAACCTACTGGAGGTGTCTGCCCGGCACCCCCAGCGCCTGGACCGCCATGGCTTCGTGTCCAGAGAGTTCTGCCGAACCTACGTCCTGCCTGCTGATGTTGACCCCTGGCGGGTCCGCGCTGCTCTCACCCATGATGGCATCCTCAACCTGGAGGCGCCTCGGGGTGGCCGACATTTGGACACAGAGGTCAATGAGGTCTACATCTCCCTGCTCCCTGCACCTCCTGATCCAGAGGAAGAGGAGGCAGCCAGTGCTGAGCCCTGAGTGCCGCAGACCCAGCACCCTTTCTAGCTCCCGCGGTGGTAGGACTGGCTGCTCACCACCCCAGAGGCAGCAGCATCCTTGGGGGAAGGGAAAAGCGCATGGTCACAATGTATGGTTTGGTCCCTTGGGACGTGTCATAGTGTTTTCATTTAGTTTTGGGTGGAGCTGAATAAACCCAAATCTCAGGGCCTTATTTGTGCTGCTCTCTATTCTGTGGCCTGGAGGATGGGATGGGCAGGGAGGGAGACAAAAAGGACAGCTAGACAAAAAGGTCCTCAGTTAGATGTACCCAACGTCATAGCACCCTGAGCTCACACTTGGATGCTGAGATCACACCTGGAAGCTGACACTGGCCCCAGATCAAATTCCTGGCCATAATTTTCTCACAATGCAACAAAAGAGAGAGTGATCCTGGGAGGGAAAAGGGATATGCCATCCAAACAGCCCAGAGGGCACTGTCTGAGCTGGTGATTAGAGACACAAAAACAAGGGTCTCCAGACTGTCTGGCCTGTTTTGGGTAGGGGTTGGGAAAACAGCTTTTGGCTGCAGAGTTGCCTAAAGCCCTGGTTTCCCATACTAAGGTCTGTCCACTGTAAATGGTCTCTGATTCTGAGGGATCGAGTATGCAGACACAGGGGCACAGACACAGAAGCCTCTGCCATTGTCACTGAATCACAAAGTCTCCCCGCCCTCTGCCTATGAGAGAAAGCATTTGTTTCTAACCTTGAAACATCCCAAAGAGAGGAATCGCTGCATCACTCCATCCAATCCAAGTCTAAATGCAGGGGAGCTAGGGTTATTGGTATGGTGGTTATGGCCAGGGAAACTTCCTTTGGAAGTAGAGTCTTAATACTAGGGGTATGATGTATTCAGGAAAGCCTGGGGGGGGGTGGGGGGTTGACCTCTTAATTACTCTCTGTAATCAAGAGAACATGCATATGTATGCTTTGAGGAGTGTCCAGAAGACCTCCCTGCCCCCAAATATATCTTTTACTAGGTTGCGATGGACATCTGAAATTCTTCCATTAAAGTGGTTGATTCTTAACTTTTTTTATGGACACTCTTGAAAAATCTGACAAAAGCAATAGATCCTCTTACCAGAAAAACACACATGCTCCGAAATTTGGCATACAATTTGAATAGGTTCACACAGCTCTTGAGATCCATTCATATGCCCCTCTTAGGGAATCGGTGGACCCCCAGGATAAGAACCCTCACTTGAAGAATACAATTCTTGGTTAAAGGATTGCCATCTACTAAAAATTAAAGCATGCCTTAGAGAAATAACTATTGATGTATTCTTTTGTTCACTCATTCAACAAATATTTATTAAACCCCAAGTAATATACTATGAGGTTATACATTGTAAATATAAATTTAAAACTATGCTCCTTGGTTGTCTACTCTCAGGAATCTTAACATCTAGCTGAGAAGAAAAAGAATTGTAAAAGGATCCTATTCCGACTTCAACCAGAACAGCTTCACTTTGATCTGTTTCGCAGTTGGAATTTTTACATGAGATTCATTTAAAAGAAAGGGTTCCTTAGCTAGAAAAAAATTTGAAACCTCTGATTTTGTCCAAATCCCCATCCCATTCAAATACTTTGAAGATTATTAGCCAACTTCTGGGACATTTTCAGTGACCGAGAGCTTAGAACTTCATAAGGGAGCCCATTTCATTTTCTTTTTGGACACATCTGTTATAAATTCTTCCTTCCATTGATCCAAAATCTGCATTTCAGTAACTTCTGCCCATTGGTTCAGGTTATGTCCAGAAAATAAATGCAGTCCTTCTTTTAACCATATTTTATAGGACTTTCCATACCACTTAGAACTCAGACAACTTTCTCTTGAACACACTGCCTCCTGACACTGTAACTTGAAATTCAACATGTAAACCTAAAATTATTATTCCAGTCATGGACTGACTGGTACAGACTTCAGTGGAATAATCAATACCGTTGTTTATCACTCTGGACTTCTCTTAATGGTGCTTTGGGTATATCAGATTTTCTGGCTACCACAACACGGTGCTGCTTCCTTTGGAATTTCTGGTTATATAACAATCTCACATGTTTTCCTTTAAATTTTTTCTTTAAATTAGAGAAAGTAGCTAGAAAGGGACCGAGACTGTGGAGGGCTTTGAGTGCCAAGCTGAGAAGTTTGGGTAACACGATGAAAAGAATACAGTTAATGGTAGAGTACAGAATGGACTGCCAGGGAGAAGCACGGCCATGAAATAAGAGGCTAGTGCAATGATCCATCACCAGACAATAAAGTAAGATGCTTTACCGGCTAACAAGTAGCTGAGAACAAGAAGTAATAATAATAACAATAGCTAGGACTTACTGAGAGGGTCCCATGTGCCAGGCCCAGGACTAGAGTTTTATATACATTATCTCATTTAATCTTCACCACAATCCTACAAGGCTGTGACTCTTATTATCTCTATTTTTCATAAGGAAAGAAGATGGGGAGGAATGAAGCGTCCAGGGTACTCTCTGTGGAGTACAGGGCTGAGTGCTGGGTCCTGAACATCCATAAGGGACACACAAATAACTGGGCATCTGAACAAGACACTGAAGAGGGGGTGGGAACACTGAAGACAAGCCATACAGGTTCCACAAATTCTCCTAGAGCCCCTATTTTCTACAGAGGAATTTGCTCAACTGCATCCTAGTTGCCAGTGAGTGTGGAATGAGTCCAGCTTCAGGTCACTGGAGGAGAAGCTGAGTTGAGATTAAATGGAGATTCCGTAGTTCTCTACTGGGGATGGGGAAGTGAGTGGTTAAGAAGTGCTGAGACCATTCCAATCATAGAATCATATGATTTTTGACCAGAAAGGGGATTAAGTAATGAGTTCAGCCCTCCATTTTTACAGTCCTAGAAAAAAGTGATTTGTCCACATTAATTCCAATAACAAGGGAGAATACAAAAGGAATACATTTCCCTAAATTTTAGTTTCCAAAAGAGTCCAGTATTCAAACCCAGATTCTGGACAAGGATAATAAGAGACTGACACCGATTACCTTGAAAGTGAAACTCAATTAGACCTGCGTAGTGCTGGGGAAACATAGGTAAGACTCTTTATTATAGACGATACATTTCAATGACAGTGTGAAGTAGTAGAGAAACATTTTCTATGGAAACCCAGAGCCCTTTTCTGTCTCAGGTTTCTTCTCACTGAAGCTTGAAGCTCATAGTTAACGCTTCATCCAAGTAGCTCCAAATCCCGAAGGTGAGATTGCTCTCACCTGGAGCCCGTGTGTGTTCCCCTACCGTTTGGCTGGGAGCAGTCACCTGGGAATCTTTCCAGCAGGTGGCTTCCGAAGTCCAACCTGTTAGGTTGAAATCTGACCCTGACGGAGACTCCCTGGGAGCTGCTACTGAAAGCTGAACCGGGAACCAGGAAATGCACAAGCCTCTATCTGTAGCAAAACAGCTGGGCTCCCCGGGAGACAGAGCACCATGGGAAACCGGCTCTGCTGCGGGGGAAGCTGGTGAGTAGGGGGAAAGGTCGGAGGGTAAGGTCTCTGTTGGTGGACATGAATGCCCCAAGGATAAGAGAGAGCCTGCAGCTAGTGCTTTGCCAATTTCCCACTGTCACCTTCTCCAAATGGCACCTCCTCCACGTGGCACCTCCAGGGGCCAACACCAGAGCAGCACCCCTTCTCTGCTCCCTCTTTTCAGGAAACCTCAAAAAACAGCCAAGCCAGCTGTCTGTCCAACGGCCAGGACAGGGCTGGAATGGTAAATTGACATTTTTTCTCTTTGTCTTCCTCTGCCTCCTCTTTCCCTTTATTCTCTTCCTTTCTCCTCCAGATAATGGTAATAATTGTAGCATTTGGAACTTTATAATCTCATTTAATTTTCCCAAAAATTCTGAGGGAGGTGGTCTTACTCCTTCTCCCATTTTACAGCTAAGAAGCTGAGATTCAGAGACGTTAACTAATTTGTCTGGGGTCACATGGCTAGTAAGCAAACAAACCAAGATTCCAACCCAAGTTTATCTGACTTCAAAGCCCATACTTTTAATCACGCCATAATACTGCCTCCTGAATCAAGCAAATCAACTTTGGAGAAGTGTTTATGTAAAAAGGTAGAAGTAAAAAAAATAATAATAATAAAATAAAAATAAAAAATAAAAGGGCAGAAATGAGGAGAAGGAGAATATCCATGCAATATTTGAATATAACTTTCACACTTGTTTGCTGTGTGACCTTAGGCAAATTCTGTAACTTCTCTTTTTCCTCATATGTCATATGTAGATAACACAACCTGTGTTGTTTAGGTCACGGACTTGAAGAGCAGATTATATGTGAAAGCCTCACAATAAATGAATCGTATTGTCTTTATTGTTCTTTCCCAGGATTGTCATCACTGTTGTTAAATAACAAAAATTCAACCAAGTAAAGTTAAAAAATTTAATTGGCTTCATTGAACAGTTCATGAATGGGGCAGCATCTCATCTAGCAAGTAGAAAGGAGCTCCGAGGAGCGGTACAAAATGAAAGGCTTTTATAGGCAGAAGGGGGAAGGGATCAAGGGAAAAGCAGATGACCTCATCTTCCTTTGGGCGATGGAAAAGGTCTATGTGGCAGATTATCTCATTGATGCTGACCAGAAAATTCCAAACTGACCGTTTAAGACTACATTCCTGGGGAAGGTTGAAACTCCAGTTAGGCTAAGTATTAAGCCATGGTTTGGTGGTATGAGCTTAGCACAAGCAACACCATTTGAGGTCTGTTGTTTCTTTACTTTTTTTTTTTTTAAATTTTTTGGCCGCACTGCACTTGGCATGTGGGATCTTAGTTCCCCGACCAGGGATCGAACCCATGCCCTGTGCAGTGGAAGTGCGGAGTCCTAACCACCGGATCACCAGGGAAGTCCCGGCCTGTTGTTTCTTTTTAACGCTATAAACCCCTGGGCCTAGTTTTATCCTGCCTACTACCTTCTTTTTTTTTTTTTTTTTTTAATATTAATTAATTTATTTATTTAGGCTGTGTTGGGTCTTCGTTTCTGTGTGAGGGCTTTCACTAGTTGCGGCAAGTGGGGGCCACTCTTCATCACGGTGCGCGGGCCTCTCACTATCGCGGCCTCTCTTGTTGTGGAGCACAGGCTCCAGACGCGCAGGCTCAGTAGCTGTGGCTCACGGGCCCAGTTGCTCCGTGGCATGTGGGATCTTCCCAGACCAGGGCTCGAACCCGTGTCCCCTGCATTGGCAGGCAAATTCTCAACCACTGCGCCACCAGGGAAGCCCCCTGTCTACTACCTTCTTAGCTCTACCACTCCATGCCTGCATCTGTCTTGAGGGTGTCCTGTTTATGAATAAAGTATCATTATGTTTAGAGAGATAGGTGAGGTACATTGAAAAGCACATATAATTTGGAGTCAGTACATTGGATTCAAGTCCTGTTCCTACTACTCGTTCATTTATTAAACAAATATTTCATTGAACACCTATGTGTATCAGGCATGGTGATAGAGGCAGAAGACATAGCAATAATAGGAAATTTGGTTCTTGCCTTCTTGAGTAAGATACCAAAGTTCTAGGGCCTTAGTTGGCCCATCTATAAAATGAGAACAGCACTTTTTAAACTCTGAGATGTCCTATAGACATGGGACATCTAGAAACATAAAAACTTCCAGAGAAGGGGCTGTAAAGCATCTTTCACTCCCTTTCTTCCCAAGTCTTCATAGTTTTCATTTTTGGTTATTTCTTCCTCGGATGGTGGTAGTCATAGTAGTCAGCTTTGACTGACACTCATTATATGCCAGGCACCTAGCTGAGTATTTTACATTTATTATTTTATGTAAATTTTACAATAATCCCATGAGTTTTAAGTTCTATTATTATCTTCATTTTATTAATAAGAAAATGGAGGGAATTCCTTGGCGGTCCAGTGGTTAGGACTCAGCGCTTTCACTGCTGAGGGCCTGGGATTGATCCCTGGTCAGGGAACCAAGATCCTGCATGCCATGTGGCATGGCCAAAAATTTTTAAATAAATAAAATAAATAAAATGAAAATGGAAGCCTAATGAAGTAAAAAACTTGCTAAATGTCATAGAGCCAGTCTGACACCGTCAATCAGACTCTAGAGCCTGTCTAGAAACACTGCTCCAGATATTCTAACCAAAATATATCTTTTCCTCTTAAAATATTAGTAGGACTGGATAAATATTGTTCTTCTCTATTTCTCATTATCTCAATAAACTTCAGAAACTTAGACACTCTGACAATTGAGATTTTTATTTAAAAATTTTTTTTTCTGATTACAAAAGTAATACACATTCACTGTAGAAAATTTGGAAAGCACCAAAGAGGAGAAAATAAGAAACAACCATAAATATAAGCATCCAGAGATGACAGGAACATTTTAGTGTATTTCCATGTAATCCTTTTTAAATGTCTATATGCATAGTTTTTCTCCCAAAACATATTACCTTTTTATTATCTTAATAAAGAGGAAAATTTTCCATGCTATTAGGTGTTCTTCCAACATAACATCTCTCTTAAATTGATGTAGAATGTTCCATTGATTGGAGATGCCATTTATTTAGTTAGTTCCCAATGTTGGACATTTAGGATATTTCCTATTTTTTGCAATTATAAATAATGCTACAACGAGCATCCATATTTGCACCTGTCTGACTATTGCTTAGAACTGCTACGTCAGAGGGTACACACATTTATGTTTAAGGCTCCTTATACTTATTGCCAATTGCATTCTAGAAAGACTGCACCAATTTTTATTCCTACTACCAATATAGGAGAGCGCCCATTTGGTTTCCTTAATTCTGGGCTAAACATAAAATCCTATCATCACCCGCGAGTCTAACCGAATATTCCATTTGGGTCGTGTCCAGGCATTGTGCAACATCCAACTTGGGAACAGGCTCTGTTCACTAAAATTGAGTCACCCAAGTCTACATTATTTTAGAATTAATATTCTCTTTATCTGTTTAAGTAGAAGTAAGTAGGAAGACAGTAGTGACCAGGGGCAAGGAATTAGAGGCTAGGATTAGGCTATGACTAGGCAGTGGTAAAAGAAAGGAAGAGCTAAAGTGGAAGAAGAGGAAGTAGAAAGACCCAGAAATAGTTTCAAAGCTTTTCTTCTGAACCACCTCTAGAGTTCAAATGGAGACTCAAACTGCTCTCAGCTCAGCAAGCTGCATTGAAACCAAAAATCAAACCAAAACACAAACCTCTGTCAGATATGTGTGGAAAAATCCTGCTTTTTCTACATTAGTAAAATGAACATGATTTAGAAGTCCCCCCCCCCTTTCTTTTTAATTAGCAAAAGAAGGAAACTTCCTTGGGGAGACAGAAGTCAGACAAATAGGGTTGGCTCTGTTACAGTTGGAAATGTACGGGCAAGAAAAACATCTGGAGTAAGCCACAAACTATTCAGCCTATTTCCTCAGACAAGTGTTGTTTCTCTGGCCATCAAACAGTTGACAATCACATAGACACACTGGCTCCATCGGGGACCCCAGGGGCTCAGAAATTAGTATAAGAGGTCTGTCCTGCAGGGAGGGCAGCGTAGCTGAGTCACTCACCAAATTCAGAGCTTCCTGTGCTCTGGATGTTAAAGGTTAAACATCTTTCACTTTCTGTGTTAATTAAAAACAAGGACAAAGAAGCAGGGCAGGAGGTCACCTGTTAGGAAAGGGCTGTGCAGGGCTCTAATTAGTCAGCCCTGGCTGTGGCAGTTTCTGTGACTCCCAGAATGAGAACCCCAGGTTGGCAGAGACCCTGAAGGACAGACACCAGAGAAGAAGCAAGAGGGTCTCTGAATCCAGGAATATCCCATTATTTGGCCAGTTTCCCTTACCCTCTGCTGGGATTAGCCTGTTAGACAATCCCAGAATAGCCCTCAACTCAGCTACATCCCTGGCATGTAGCGCCTGGTTGCCTGAGTCTGTATTTTGGGTTTGGTTATGTCAGTTGTACCACTCCACCTTCCAGAACCAGCCCTTTGGGAGAGGTATGGTACCCTTGATAAATGCTTTGGGGCTGGCTCAGGGTGAATCTTTGTTAGAGGGAGGTGAGGGAAGGTCATCCTACCAGAATGCTAAGGGGACCACAGAGCAAATGATGAAGGAGGGAAGATACAGGCCAGGCTTTTACACATAAGTGATCTGTTTTTCCTTTCACAGGAGCTGCCCATCAACTTTCCAGAGGAAAAAGAAAATGGGTAATGGGCGTTGGGGGGGGGGATGCTAGGGGGAGTGCAAATTTGAGAAAAGAAGATAAGAGAACCAGTGTCTTTAGAAGGGGCATAAGGTGGGGGACGGCTAAAGGGAGATAGTACACCAAAGAGAATCGTTAGGTTACTGTGCTCAAGACCAGCTCTGAAACTCTGAGTCTCATCCTTTCCATTATCTAAGAGTGGCAAGGTTGGTTGCTCATTCTTTCATTCATCCAGCAAAAATTTATTCAACCCTTATATTGTATGTGAAGCACTAGGCAGGATTCCAAGGAGGCAGAGAGGCACAAGAGGAAGGGCACATGGTCTCAGCCCTAGAGGAACTGAAAATCAAGTTTGAGAAAGAGATACACGTTAACAAGTAACTGTAATACCACGTATTGATACGAGTGCTCCCAGCAGCACCATATTCATGCTGTGAGAGAAGGGGAGAAAACACCGATGTTGAAGGAATAATAGCAAGTTCACAAGTTGGAAGAGGAGCAGAGAGGAGAGGGTATTTTAGGCCAGGGAATTATCTCATGCAGAGAAAAGAAAGACAAGAGAAGAGAGCGACTTTATGGAAAGTGACCAAATGTTTGGTGTAGCTGAGCTCTTACCATATTGCCCTGTAATAGTCTGTTTACTTGTCTCCCCGCGTAGACTGCAAGCTCCCCTGCAGAGGAGAAAACAGCCTACTCATCCTTCTATCCCTAGAATGTGGCACAGAGCCTGGCATACAATGGGCTCTCAACATATGCCTGTTGAACTATGTTAGGGGCCAGTGAAAAATTAGGACGGAAGATATTACGGGCAGATTGTGAAAGAGCCAGACTGTATACTCTGCTAAGGAGTTTGTGGGAATGGTAGAAGTAAGAGATGAGAGCAGAGGCAGGGAGATTAGTTAGAAGCCCACCATAATAATTTCACAGAGATTTGAAGAAGGCAATCTCAGTAGAGACAGGAAGAGAAAATGGATTTAAGTCGGATTTCTTTCTCTCAGGGAGCCAAGCAAGACGGACATTAAAGCAGCAGCAGCAGCAACAGAATGGCACAAAGGTAATGACAACCTCCGTCCCTTCCAGGAGGTTGCTCAGACATGGGATCCCAGGACTCAGCTTTTCCATCCTGGGACAGAAACGTCTCAGTTATCTGTAGAAGTTTCTGGTCCTGCCCATCTTCCTCCATCCCCCAAAGCAGCAAAGCAAAGTGTCATTTAACAGACCCTGCGTTGGAGGTGAGGGGCAAAACCAAGTCAAGAATCTCCCTTAATGCTGTCCATTTCTCTCAGGGCCATGACCCAACGGGACGTACGTATGAGCAGGTGTTAAAGCAGCCTGTGTCTCAGGAGAGGAGTCAAGGCCTCAGGTCGGAGGAGAGCAGCTTACACTATGCAGACATTCAAGTGTGCAGCCTAACCCAGACACGCTCTGCCCAGGAGGTGAAGCACCTACAGCTAGAAAATGCTACAGAGTATGCGACCCTTTACTTCCCCCAGTCCACACCCCGCTATGACAGCAAGAACGGGACCCTAGTATGAGCCCTGGAGAGGAGGGACCTGTTTGCATCATTTCACCACTATGGCTGTGGGGAGAATCTACTGCTTTGGGGGACTGGCTGGCAGCCCAGGGATGGCGGACACGTCTTAGGCTTAAAGAACTACAGAGCCCCTGGAATTGAGGGCCCCAGTCTTGCGCTCTCCCTAAGCCTATCTCTTATTTGCCACCATTAGCTTGGGGTTGTATTTGGGTTACCTGGGGGTGGATGGAGTTCTACAAAATGAGAGGGCTAGGCTGAGTGTGCGGGAAGGTAGGGTTTTGCCCCCTACCTTTGTTCCTGCTCTCTAGAAAAGTGCAGAGGGAACAGGTTACCCTTGAAGCATCTGCACTTGAGCCGATTTTGTTGGAGTTAATTTGATGGTATCCCTTCTACACACCTTAAACGCCAAAGCTGAAGAAGAAGAGGTGCTCTGGAAAGCATTCAGAGCTCTTGTACACAGCTTCTAGGGCTGGCTTGGGCAATTTCCTCAGTGGCTGGGTCAAGGGTCCCAGACCTACACAAACAAATGAGGGAAGGGGCTGAGGCATGGAGCAAGCGTTTTCTGACCATCCATTACAAGGACGTCAAGTCACAGATGTTGACAGCACTGCAAGGCCCAGAAACTCCCTTTAGCTGGACTGTTTTCTCTCGCGGGTGCAGAGCCGTTAGGATCAATAAATCGCATAAGGAACATGCCTGGTGTGTTTTCTTGGGTGGAGGTCTGCGGGCTCTTCGAAGCACAGCGGGTCTCACTCAGCCTCAGGGTAGTAGGGAAGGCCAGCCACTTTCTGCCGCACTACCGGGTGCGGCCGGAGTAGAGCCCCGGAAGCAGTAGTTTGCGCGGACTGGAGGCAGGTTCCCATGTACAAAAGGCAGAGCTCCCAGGGCGGGGTCGGGGCCGGCAGGAGGCGGGGTCCGGGCCGAGGGACGGGGTTCTGGCTATCAGGAGACAGGGTCCAAGGCAGCGAGAGGCAGGTCTAGACGGGCAGGGGACGCGGTTCTGGCAATCGGGAGGCGGGGTCCGGGCCGGCAAGAGACGGGGTGAAGGCCCGCAGAGGTTGTGCTCAGGGCCATTAGGAGGCGGGGCTGGACAAGCAGGGGGCGGGGTCTGAGCCGGCAGGGGGCGGAGCAGGGGGCGGAGCTGGACCAGGGCTGGCTCCGGCTGGCTGGAGGCGGGACCGGTCCGGGCCGGCCTCCGCCGTCACCATGGCAGCGGGCACGCAGAGGCGACGCTATAGCAGGAGGAGGCCGTGCTCAGAAGGGCTGGGGACAGAAAGGCGGAACCACACATCGACGATTTAAGAGGTAGGTGCTGAAAGGTGGCGGGTACCTACCTGGAAAGTATTATTACCACCGGTTGAGCTTCCAGACCAGAACTGGGGACAAACGGAGGGGCGAGAGTGTGGTGGGAAGAAGGAGGTGGAAGTTTCAGGTTCCGAACCCTCTCCAAGCTTTTCAGGTTCTTAGTATGCAGTTCTTGATTCAGACTTTCGGAGCTTGAAGACTTCCCGTTCTCAAGCTGCACACCATCCTCCGCAAATACGGTGGCCCCTGGGTTTGTTCCTGAGAGGGAAGATTCCTTAAGATGGATAGAGTACTGAAAAATGGAATCACAGCGCAAAAAATAGTTGGAAATAATAGCATCAACTACTTAGAGTATTTGTGAGAATTTAAAGCACTTGGAAGAGTTCATAGTATGTGGGCAAATGTTGCCTGTCACCATCATCTTCACCACCACCGCTAGGCACCATTCTAGGCCTGTTCTCTGGCACAGATTTAGTGCAAGTGGATTCAGAAGAGGTGGCTAGAACACTGCCTGCACTACTAATTGGCAGAACAACACACTAGCCTGTTTCCTGTCAGCTGGGGATAATAAAATGAACTCGCTTTCCAAGGGTTGTTTACTATGCTGGTCACATAAGTTGATATAGGTGATAGCACTTTATAAACTTCAAGTGCCTTATAAACATTTCTGCCTTGGAATGTAAGTGCTGCCTTTCTAGGTTAAAATTGAATTCCTGAGGATGAAGGGAACAGTGAGCCAGAAGCAGAGCTCCCGGTTATTTCTCCTCATTGTCTTCATAATCCTTCCTATGGTCTGTGACTTAATGGAAGAAATTTTCACATATTGAGGTATGGGAAAGTCATTCTGGCTAATACATGGTTTACCTTGAATTTTGTGCTAACTAAAACAGCCTGTTTGTGGCTTATCAAACATACATTGTACATCTGCTTTAATCATTATAGAAAAGGGTGCCTTGACTAGAAGTAAAGAATAGCCATGTTAAAAGTAAAGATTAAATGCCTCCCTTCCTGGGACACCAATGCTGCTACTCCTTCGATGATAAGACTCCCTTCCCAGGTGCCAAGGCCGTACTGACTTGCTGTGTACATGCTGATCTGTTTGTTTGAAAGACTGAAGGAATGAATCTCTGATTTGTTTGATGTTCTTTGTTCTGACAAGATTTAAAACTGTGCTGAAAACCATGCTTCTCCAGAGCAGTCCTTAGAGTTATTTGAGAGGCTATCTCTGGGCTATAGTCCTCAGGTTGGCTCAAATAAAACTCTTTTCTATTTCTATTATAGATTGTTTATTGATTATTTCTGTCAACAGACTGATACATTTAGGGAGGAAGGAAAATGCATTCTTGCTTGACTGATAGGGAAGCATTTGTCTTTACTTATTGCTATTAAAACCTAAGTGATTATATTAAAAATGCCACTGGGATAGCCCTGTTGTAATTATACTATCTTGGGCTGGATTTCCTGCTCGCTGGGGTCCTATTTTTTTCATACTTCCAGATGACTTAAATGGGTAGGCTTGGGGCAGGAACCTGACCCCTCTAAATTGGTTTAACTTTTGGAATTTTTTTCTTGACCTGTATTTTTGCATGGATCTTTCTCTTCCTATTTTAAGGTGGCCCTGATCCAGTTCTTCTAGGGACTCTGAAGATGGGTACCCAAGTGGTTAAGAGACTCTGTAACCCCCTGATACCAGCAGAGCCCTCTGTAAGTTTTTGGTGTACCATTGAGAGGAGTGTGATGACGTTAATGGAATTTCAGTACAGCTCGACAACTGGGGGATTTCTCCATCAGGACTCAGATCCTGGAACAAAATTGTAATATATTTGCTTTCTTTTCTAGCTTCCCCTTCTTGTGGAAATTCTGGCTCACTTGATTTATTATCTTTTTCTGGAATTAATAAAATCAGGCAGAGGTTGAAAATTTCTAGCAATTAATCAGAACATATGGACTGTTTAAAAGATTTCAATAACATTTGTTATAGAAATAATGTACGTGGGAATTCCCTGGTGGTCCAGCGGTTAGGACTGCATGCTTCCACTGCAGGAGGCATGGGTTTGATCCCTGGTCGGGGAACTGAGATGCTGTGTGCTGCATGGTGCAGCCAAAAAAAAAAAAAAAAGGAAATAATGTATGTGAATTATAGAGCATTTGGGAAATAGTGCAAACCATGATTTTTTTAAAAACATAATCTTCCCAACGAGAAGCAATCCTGTTAATATTTTAGAATATTTTCTTCTAGTCTTTTTTCTATGTATATTATTTACATATTTGAGATCATATTATGCACATACTTTTGCCTTTTGCTTTTTCTGGCTTAATGTTTGTTAATATGAAATTGTTAAAATATTTGTTTTCATATGAACACAAATGTTTGGTAGACATTATAATGGCTGTAATTTTCTTTTTTTGTTGTTTTATTTTTTCTTTTGAATTTTATTTTATTTATTTTTTTATACAGCAGGATCTTATTAGTCATCCATTTTATACACATCAGTGTATACATGTCAATGCCAATCTCCCAATTCATCACACCACCAACCCCACCCACCACTGCTTTCCCCCCTTGGTGTCCATACGTTTGTTCTCTACATCTGTGTCTCTATTTCTGCCCTGCAAACCAGTTCATCTGTACCATTTTTCTAGGTTCCACATATATGCGTTAATATGCGATATTTGTTTTTCTCTTTCTGACTTACTTCACTCTGTATGACAGTCTCCAGATTCATCCACATCTCTACAAATGACCCAATTTTGTTCCTTTTTATGGCTGAGTAATATTCCATTGTATATATGTACCACATTTCTTTATCCATTCGTCTGTTGATGGGCATTTAGGTTGCTTCCATGACCTGGCTATTGTAAATAGTGCTGCAATGAACATTGGGGTGCATGTGTCTTTTTGAATTGTGGTTTTCTCTGGGTATATACCCAGTAGTGGGATTGCTGGGTCATATGGTAATTCTATTTTCTGTTTTTTAAGGAACCTCCATACTGTTCTCCATAGTGGCTGTATCAATTTACATTCCCACCCACAGTGCAAGAGGGTTCCCTTTTCTCCACACCCTCTCCAGCATTTGTTGTTTGTAGATTTTCTGATGATGCCCATTCTAACTGGTGTGAGGTGATACCTCATTGTAGTTTTGATTTGCATTTCTTTAATAATTAGTGATGTTGAGCAGTTTTTCATGTGCTTCTCAGCCATCTGTATGTCCTCTTTGGAGAAATGTCTATTTAGGTCTTCTGCCCATTTTTTGATTGGGTTGTTTTTTTTTAAATATTGAGCTGCATGAGCTGTTTATATATTTTGGAGATTAATCTTTTGTCCATTGATTCGTTTGCAAATACTTTTTCCCACTCTGAGGGTTGTCTTTTCATCTTGTTTATAGTTTCCTTTGCTTTGCAAAAGCTTTAAAGTTTCATTAGGTCCCATTTGTTTATTTTTTGTTTTTATTTCCATTACTCTAGGAGGTGGATCAAAAAAGATCTTGCTGTGATTTATGTCAAAGAGTGTTCTTCCTATGTTTTCCTCTAAGAGTTTATGGTGTCCGGTCTTACATTTAGGTCTCGAATCCATTTTGAGTTTATTTTTGTGTCTGGTGTTAGGGAGTGTTCTAACTTCATTCTTTTACATGTAGCTGTCCAGTCTTCCCAGCACCACTTATTGAAGAGACTGTCTTTTCTCCATTGTATATCCCTGCCTCCTTTGTCATAGATTAGTTGACCATAGGTGTGTGGGTTTATCTCTGGACTTTCTATCCTGTTCCATTGATCTATATTTCTGTTTTTGTGCCAGTGCCATATTGTCTTGATTACTGTAGCTTTGTAGTATAGTCTGAAGTCAGGGAGTCTGATTCCTCCAGCTCTGTTTTTTTCCCTCAAGACAGCTTTGGCTATTCGGCGTCTTTTGTGTCTCCATACAAATTTTAAGATTTTTTTTTTCTAGTTCTGTAAAAATGCCACTGGTAATTTGATAGGGATTGCATTGAATCTGTAGATTTCTTTGGGTAGTATAGTCATTTTCACAATATTGATTCTTCCAATCCAAGAACATGGTATATCTCTCCATCTGTTGGTATCATCTTTAATTTCTTTCAACAGTGTCTTATAGTTTTCTGCATACAGGTCTTTTGTCTCCCTAGGTAGGTTTATTCCTAGGTATTTTATTCTTTTTGTTATGGCTGTAATTTTCTTGACCATTCCTTTGTTGTTGGACTTTTAGGTTCCCCTCCCCGCCTTGTAAAACACTAATTGATTTTCTCATTTAAGACTTTTTTCCCCTCAGGATAGAGTTCCAGAAGTAGAATGCTAGGTCAAAGGATGTGAACATTTTAAGTGGTAAGTTACTTTTTAAAAGAAGAATTGCAGTGTCAGATTTTGTATACATCCTTCAGAAGGCAGAGGGACATCAATGGGGAGATAGGAAGGTCCTTGGTAGAAATCTGGCTACCTCTTGCAACGAGGCCCAGGGTCCTGCAGAAAGATTATTTCACGGTAGTATAATTAGTCATGTGGAACCGTAACACATTATGAATGGCAGTCCAGAGACATGGGGGCATTTACAGTGTTTTTACTGAGAGAAACTCAGGGTCACTTCCAAAATACCCACCAGATGGCGCTAGTCCTAATCTGATTTTACCCACAGGATACTTGGCAGATAACTTTTGAAATGTGAATTTTAAAAAATCATGTAGAATATATTTGCATATCTGCTTTGGTACAGTTTATATTAAGCACTAGCATCTGGTGACTACTTTGGCAGCATCCTACTCTAGTCTCACACCATTCTGTCTCTTTTTTCCTTTTTCTCCCCACTCAGTCTGTCACAATCACCCTGTACACTCTGTCCCCACACACTAATATTGGATTCTCTGTTTTACTAGTCTTCCTTTTACTATTCTTTCTTTTAGTCTTGTTTCTTGCCCTTCTGTGTGTGTGTGTATTTATGTGTAACTGTGACTTCTTGAAGTTTTTGCTAAAAGAATAGGACCTGCTGTATATAATAGGTGCTCAGTATACATTTAATATATGTTTAATGAAAGACTGCATTGGTGAAGGAGAGGAAAGTATAGAAGAATACCAGAAATTGTTTATATTTGTCTTGGAAATGCAGTAAAAGAGATTAAAAATCACATTCCTAAATTAACTATAAAGTGCTAAATGATATAGTATATAGCATGCTATCACTTTTGAATTTTAAGGAGAAGAAGCCAATATTTATTGAGCATCTACTATATGCCTTGAAATATTCGTTCTAGAGATAAATCAGTAACAAAACATACAAAACTCCCTGCCCTTATGCAGCTTACATTCTGGGCAGAAGGGAGGCTGACAATAAACAAGTAAACAAGTAAATCTAGAGTATGCAAGATGGTGATGAATGTTAGGAAGGAAAATAAATTAAACCAGGCAAAGAAGTTTGGGAGTGCTGAGGTGAGGAGGTGGTATCATTTTAAGTAGAGTGGTCAGAGAAGGCCAAACAGAATAAACACATTTGGGCGGAGACCTGAAAGAAGGGCAGGGATGCACCATGGGTTATCTGAGAGGTGGGTGTTCCAGACAGATTATGATCAGATCTGTCTTGATTTTAACGAACTCAGGAGTGGTCAGAGGAGTTCCATGAGGAAGTGGAACTTAAACTAGGCATAGTGAAGATTTGAGTAGCAGAAGTGTGGGGCATTCTAGGCAGAGGGATAGTCATGAAGGTATAGAGGTGAAAATGAGCCCTGTGAATCTATGAAATGGTGAAGAGCCTGCGAACTGAGCATAGGCAGTGAGGGGGGAGGCCTTAAGAGCTGGGCATGAGGAATCTATATCTGACATGCTAGGAAAAGGGAGTGTTTGAAGACATTTGAGCAGTTGAACAGCAAGATGAATGTGTTGCCTAAGGAAGATTAAGGGATGCAGACTGGCAGAAAAGCCTGGAGACAAAAGAGAGCAGTTTAGGAGCCAGGACACGTTTGGGACCTTTGCCGGTAGACGTGAACCCTTTTGTGTGTATGTATTTATGGTGATGTCTCTGAAGATAAATGCAATAGAAATTGTAAACATATGTTACTGCCAAGGAGCTTGCTAATGTGAGAAAACAGAGAAAGACTAAGAAATTATTTCAGAGAGTCATTTAAAATATTTCCATTGACAATTTTAATTATTTGTTTATTCAAACTGCCTTTCTGCTTCCTTATAGTCATTAATGATTGCCCATAATAGATGTGTTAAATTTTACATAGGTGTGAATTTCACACTTCTTAGTTCTCTGCAGGGAGAAGTCACAGTCAATATTTTCACCAAATGACAGTTTTGTTTGAGGTTCAAAGTCTTACTTAGGCTAACATGTTATTATCTGTATTAATAGAAGTGATGAATGAGTTTGCCAGTGTTTCCTCCATTGGCTCATTCTTTCATTCAACTAAAAACATATGCTGAGTTCTATGCTGTAACATCATATAAAAATATTGCATAATGATTAAGAACCTGGACTTTGGCTTCACCGCTTAGTAGCTATGGGGTTGGGGCAAATTACCCTCCAGATCTCTCTTTCTGCATATGTAAAGTGGGGACAATAAAAATAACCTACTGATTGTGGTAACTGTGACCATCACATGAGCTAATGTATGTAAGTGCTGAGTACAGGGCTTGGCACATAGTAAGAGCTCAATTTTGCTATTATTACTTTTGTAGATAGATATTTGGGTAGCTTTTAGTTGGTGAGGAAAGTATCTGCCTTTATTGGTTTTTTAAAATTTTACTGAGGTATAGTTGATTTACAATGTTGTGCTAATTTCTGCTGTACAGCAGTGATTCAGTTATACATATATATACGTTCTTTTTCATATTCTTTTCCGTTATGGTTTATCACAGGATATTGAATATAGTTCCCTGTGCCATACAGTAGAATCTTGTTGTTTATCCATTGCCTTTATTGTTAAAGTAATGCAGGACTGAGGAAGCTTGGTGTAATTTCAGAAACCAGGCAGCATGACAGAGATATGCAGAAAGCAGCTTGCTTGGACTCTTTGCCTCTCCTCCAGGCAGAGTGAATAACAGGCCTGTAGCGGTGGGAGTGGTTCCAGCTACCAGGACTGGCTTGCAGTTTTCCCTTGCTCGGGCACTACAGGATGCGGATCATTGTCCTAGTTATTCCTAGGTCATTTAGCTAACCCACTTATTCTCCCAGCTCTTGTGTTGATATCACAATAGGGTGAGATGGAGAGGATAGAAGGAATAGTAAATGTTAGTGCTGCTTAGAGCTAAAGCTTGATTCTTTACCCGGGTCACTTTCTAAGTCAGACCATGATAAGTATGGTGAACATATGTTTTGAGAAAAAAAAAAATTGGGGGGCTTCCCTGGTGGCGCGGTGGTTGAGAATCTGCCTGCCGATGCAGGGGACACGGGTTCGAGCCCTGGTCTGGGAAGATCCCACATGCCGCGGAGCGGCTGGGCCCGTGGGCCACAATTGCTGAGCCTGCGCGTCTGGAGCCTGTGCTCCGCAACAGGAGAGGCCGCGATAGTGAGAGGCCCGCGCACCGCGATGAAGAGTGGTCCCCGCTCGCCGCAACTAGAGAAAGCCCTCGCACAGAAACTAAGACCCAACACAGCCATAAATAAATAAATGAATGAATGAATGAATGAATGAATGAACGTGAATTTCTAAAAAAAAAAAAAAAAAATTGGGATTATCTGGTCCAACAAGAATTTTTTGCTTTTTCCAAGTCTGAGAGGCAGACTCTATGTGAACATATTATAATTTTTGGAACATTCCAGTAGTTGTGTGGGGACAATGGAACAGAATATTTTGGAATTGTACTACCTAAATTTAAACGAATTAATATTAAATGCCATGTCAATTTTAGTTCCAACCTTGCACTTGCCACATTTCAAGTTTTCATTAGCCACATGTGGTTCATGGCCACTGGATTGGACAGCACAGATATGGAACATTTCCACCATCACAGAAAGTTCTATTGGATACTCTTGCTGTAGAATATGTGGTTGGTATTATTATAGACTTCCAAGGAATAGTAGTCTTGGATCATATGCCCTATAATAGATCTTGTATCTATTTACCACAATTCTCTCTAATTCCTCCAGCATAGGGCAAACAGCATAGTACTGGGCCTCAGAGGCCTTTGGTTCAGATCTTAGCTCCTGTACTGACTTGCTAAGTGGCTGTGAGCACCTCTGCTAGCCTTGGTTCCTTCATCTGTGAGATGAGAGAGTTGGGCCAGATGAGATCTTTTTTTGGAGCTTTAAAATTCAGTGATTTAATGTCTTTTCCCAGGAATATTGAGTTCACAGGTCCTACTTTGATAAATAGCTTGTTGTTTGAGAAACAGTGACCTCTTGGCATAGATAACTGGCAGCAGGACCTCCCTCTGATATCTCAATATTTTATGCTGTATCCAAAGCATGATGGGCTGTCAGCCAATCAGAATCCTCTATCCAGGGATCCACCAACTGGGTGTTCTGGACTTGCATCACTAAGTATGTAGATGTGTTGCATACAACTTTATACTCTTGGAAGTTTCACAGTTCTCTTTAAAAGGGGCCTTGTTGCATTAACATGGGTTAGTGACTCAACTGAGGGTGTTACACCATGAACTGTGGTGACCGCGAGGGGAGTTCTCAGCAACCAAATTCCCCATCTAGAGGATGAAGGACAGTGGTCTTCTGACTTGTGGGCTGTTCGGGTTCAGTCTGAGTTGGTGTCATGGCTTTTCCCCAGCCTTAGCCAGAATTGAACCCACAGCATTCAACCAGCAGCAGCCACTTAACACCTCGGCTGACTTCTGCTTCCTCTTTGCTGTGGTCAGAGGGAGGTGTGTCTTTTCTCTATGTGTTTAGCAGCTTTCGGCGTTCAGGCAGATGTGGCTAGCTCTAGCTGCTTCGGATAAGGATTTTCTTCTTTTCTAGTGACCTGAGGAGGAGGAGATCAATTAGGTTGAACAAGAGCCATGACTGACTTTTCTTGCTAAGGTACTAATGGGATTTGGGGAGGGAATCTGGGCCTTTTGCAAAATCACCAGTGTAGAGTCCTAGCTCCTCAAATAGCCTCTGTCACTGCCCAGCTGTGTCCTTGGGCGAGGCCTGACCTTCTGCGCTCCTTAACACTGTGTAAACCCTTCTGCCCATCTGGGATCACGAGGTGGAACATAATATGGGTGTTCTTTCAGCTTCCAGTTTTCCTATAGAGACAAGAGTGTGCACTGAGAGAAAAGATGATTAGTATTTTTAAAAATAAATGTGACTGGAGTAACTAAAAACAGGGGAATGGCTCTCTGTGTCACTTGAGGAAGCTTTTACCTAACCCTTTCAAAAGTACCAGGACATTTTGCAGTTCAACCCATTTTCATTAAAACCCATTTAATTAACTTAAAACTCATTTAAAGTATGGGTTTTACATTTTAGCAGTCATTTGAAAAAGAAAGACAGGTTTTTTGGTAAAACCTTGTTCATCCTTGGTTCACCCTTGATGTTTCTGTTGTGATCCTGTGATTGGTTTAGCACTATTTTATTAAATGTACCCTAATACCATCAATAACTAAAGCTCTCTCTATCCTCTTTTTGTGCCTTTCCCTTCTGTTTCCTCTTCTTTAGCCTAACTTCACTGTCCAGGCCCCATGTGGAAAAAGGTTGCTGTTTTCAGCTAGTCTGGGGAAAAAAAAAATCCTATGATTCACTCCCCTTCCTACCCACCTTGTGGTGGGGCACTTGAGGCCTTAAGTCATCGGAACTTGTGTGTGTCTGTGTGTGTGCGTGTGTGTGTGTGTGTGAGTGCGCGCGCGCAGCACATGCACATGCACACGCCGGCAGGCCAGCCTGGTGTGTGTGTGTGTGCGCAGCGTACGCACACACGCCCACCCCCCGGCCCGCTGTGTGAGTGTGCGTGTGTGTGCGCGCCGCGGGGCTCTCCTTGACGCACGCCGGGCAGGGGGCCCCCAGCCAGCGCCCCTCCGCTGGGTGCGCGCCCAGCAGTTTCTATAGGAACCGCGACAGCGCCCGGGCCCCTCCTGCGGAGCCCGGGTGCGAGCATGCCCAGTGGAAGCCGCTAGTTTGGCCCGGGTCTAGGTTTCCAGTAAGTGGCATGCGGGACTCCGGAGACATCCCAATGAGCTGAGCCGAGAGTCTTTGTGTGCACAGGGAGAAGGAGGCGGTGGCCGCCGGGCCCGGAGACCCCGCCCCGGGGGCCCGGTAGGAACAATGCTAGCCTGCCTAACCCGGGGGAACTTACTGGACGTCCTGCAGGAGGGCTTCAATGAGGTAACTGTCTGCTCCTCGCACTCCCCAGCTCCCCTGCCCTAGCGCCTCCCGCCTAACCTCTGGGAGGGGTCCTCTTCTGCCCCCATCCTCACCGGGACCCCAGAACAATCCCCCCACAGAGCCCTAAGGAGGCTAAGGTGGTGGGTACGGTACAGACGAGCCTGGTGAAATCAAAAGGGCCGACCTCTTCCAGCTGAGCTGGGCGATGACCTTGCCTGGTAGCTTGCCTGAGCCCAGAAGACAGGACCACAAATTCAGAGGTCATCTCCTTCCAAAAGAAGTGGTCTCCTCCCTCCCTGGGCTTTGCCCTAAGGAAATCCCCAGGGAAGCCTGTGAATATATGGCAAAGGTGCTCATTCTGTTTCCGGAGCTAAGTGGGTGGGCCAAGGGAGGGGTGGGGTGGCATTGCATTGGTAGAAAGTTTGAGAGGGGGCAGGGTGAGTAGGTGGTCCACAGGAAGTGCCCTCTTCATGTTCACATCTCTTTCTAAATCTAGGGTAGTACATTTCTCCACAACCACGGGTATGATTGGCAGAGAGGACCTAGGAGGAGAGAGAGGTTTCTGGGCCCAATTCAGGGGAGTGGTGTTTGTTCCTTTCTGTGTGAGAGTGGGAAACTGGGGCCTCAATCTGACAGGCAGTATGGGCTAGGGCTGGCGGGGAGTCTTTTTCTCTTCACTGTTTTCTCTCAGAATTTTGTTATTTATTCCATTTTCTTCTCTTGTGACCCCGGACATTCTGCTTTAGGACCTTTGCCCCTTGCGATTTGCTCCATATGTCTTCCATTGCTTCTGAACCCCACCCCTTGGGTTGCCTTATCCCAGCATCCAGGGAGACCCCTACGAGGAGAGCTGGACTGTTAGTTGTGTCTTTCTTCCTTTCTCCCTCCTTTTCTTTCTGCCTCTCCCTCTCTTCCCTTTATGTCGATCTTTCTTAAGTTTAAGGCTTTTTAAAGTCTGCTTTTTGTTAAGCAATTAACATATGAATACATTCCCTTCTTAAATATGAATATTGCAGGCAAGACCGAGTGCCTTGGCCACCCCTGCCATCCTGGCCTTTTCCCCGGAGGTAACCATTCTCATGAATTTGTGTATAAGCTTTTCTTTCTACATCTGCACTACAGACTCTTTCCTTAATTCCTGTTTTTAATTAAGAAGCTCTGCAGCCTGACCTGCCTCAGATCCTTCCCCAGTCCTGGCCCCTGTGCCCCAGCCTTTTTCCTGACACAGAGAGGAAAACTGCACAAATGCTGTCCCAACCTAACCAACTGAGACAGAATTTTCCTTTGGCTGAGGGGTGTCACAGCCTTCGCTGAAGGGTAGAGCTTGCGTCCCATCTGCACTGTGCGGGTCCTCATCTTTGCATCATTCCCCTTTGAACACATGGAAGGGGATTGTTAACAAAGAGCTACAGTCTGAGAGTTGAAACACAGACGAGCCAGGAAGCCACCTTTTTGAGTGCTTCCAGTATTCTTTTTTCACTCTCTGCCTTTGGGCCTCCCCTGGTCTTGAGCCTCATAGAAGCTCCTTAGGCCATCTTATGGTCTCCCATTTTTGTCAGTCAGTCCCCAGGGATCAGGTTCCACTGTCTTATTAGGAAGAGGAAACCCACACAGAGTGAGTCCTAGTCTTTGCCTTTTGCTCATTTCACCTCCAAACCTTTCAGCTGAAGAGCCAGGTAAACCAAGAGGTAGACTGTCTTTTTCTTTTTCACACTTTGGTGCTTCCATGAATGTCTCCTGACACCCAATTCTTATAAAATATAAGGGTAAAGGAGAGTGGGAGAGTTTTCTTTTTGTGGTGGTAATAGAGTCTTCATAAAAACAACAGACAACTTTATAATTAATTCATCTTTAGAATAATGCAGTAATGCCTCTCTTCCCTCTCTGACACTTGATTTTTCTACCCATCTTGTAAACTTCCCTCCATCCCCTCCACAGGCTAATGTACAGTCCACTCCCTTCTCTTAGTAGATTTGAACTCTGATAGCCAATAGGTACTTTCAGTTTCTCTGAGAAATTGACATCGTCTAAATAATAGTAATATGTTTAATCTCAATGATTCCTTACAGTTTAAATAATTCTTTCATATACATAATAAATTATATTAAATAATGTTTTCTCATATGGGATCACACATAGTGCTACTGAATAATGGTACAGTTGGTCATTTCAGAGTCAGTGGGGCCCTGTTTGACTTATTCCAGCCTCTAGGGTTGCTTAATAGATCCAGTAATGTTCAGTCTCTTTTGTTAGAGTCATGTGATAGGGGTGTAAAGAGGGACTTAAAAGCTAATGTCAGAATACACTTCAATTTCTCTGAGAAACTCTTCCTACTGGGGCTAAGAATACCACGCATGTACCCAGTCATCTCCTGGGAATGAGCCAAGCATATCTGAAGCTGTTCTTTATCACCCAGATGCTTTATAGGTCTATGTGGTTAGGGCTGTGACCTCATTCTCTATGGCAGAGAAAACTGCCACAGGAAATGAAGCTATGGCCCTAATTGGTTAATTATAAGGGAACCCTGCAGCAGTGGAACTCTGCCCTCTGAATCAAGGCTTCCCTCTAGCCACTGTTGGCCTCTGTTCTCAGTCCAATTGCCACTCTGGATGACTATGCACATCAGAATTTTCTTCTACCACCTTCCTTTCTTTCTTCTACCACCTGTCTTCTTCCACCTTCCTGGCCTCCGCACACCTAACAAATTACTCACAGGATTGATCCATGTCAGTGCTGTCAGTGCAATTGCTTTTATTGATATGGCAAATCTGCATTGTGGATTATCCACAAGTTTTGGCTACTGCCTCATTCTGTAGCTCACCCTGGCTGTCATCCCCTTTCTCCTATGTTCTGGGCCTGGCCAGGCTTTCTATCGGTCAGAATTTCCCCATTCTGCCTCTGCCTCAAAGCTATGTTTTTGTTTTCTCTGCCTCTTGGTATTGATGTTGTTATATGAATGTTGTCTTTGATTCATGTGCCAGTGTTTTTTCTGGGGGCTGAACTTTCTTTTAGAAAAGACTTTGGTGCTTGTGTTGAAAGGTTTTGACAGACCTGAGACTACAATATGGTTTGGCCAGTAAGCATTCATTCATTTAGTTATTTAGTTCATTATTGGGCGAGGGGATAGATAAAATAATTGAAAAACACCTGGTCCCTGCTTCCAATGAATTTATAGGGAGAGAGATTTATAGTTGTACTGAAAAAAACATATAGGATGCTTAATGTACTGTCATAAAAGAGGTAGTGTTTTTGGGAGATCAAAGAGATATCTTCCAGTTAATGATATCATGAAAAGCACCAAATATTTACCAACCTACCTGATCACTGAGGCCAGACTTTTTTTCCTGCTCATTTGGTAAACATGCATGCAAACACTCAATCGCTAGACAGTCACTGAATTACTGTGCTTACCAGGCACTGTGCCAAGCTCTGGAAATAGAAGGCAAATAACATAGAATCTGTGCCCAAGTGGCGCTCGCAGGCCAGTGAAAATAGAGCACATGTCCAGAGTGGAAACTTGGGAAAATTCTGACAATACAGAAATCTTGCTTGTCAGGCAGAGCCAGCTTGTGCCTGGCTATAGTGTAATGGAAGTTGTGGGAATGATTTATTAAAATGTTGGTTGACAGGAAATCAGTTCTCTGAGCCTTAACCTTCTAAACAGATGCCTTGGAAGACTTTCCCTACAATTTTCCCTCCAACTAGAAAAATAGAGATTTAAATCCCACATTGAGAGTCATCTGCCTGGCAGGCCCTGAGAAATACAGGAAGGGCCTTTTTGTGGTATCATGCCCGTAAGGGGGACACAGAATGAGTGAGGAAGGGGATTGGCAGTTGGAGCAGCTGCAGGGCACATCTCTCCTAGGCGCCCCATGCCTTCCATGGAGGAGGATTTGCAGCATGGGCCAACTGGAGGCTCTCAGTCATCTCCACAATGAATTCCTCTGTGATTTACTATAGAAATTAAAGGCTTGTTAAATCTTCGGTGTAGCAGAGCGCCACACCCCCTAGCCTTCTTTTTTCTATCCTGACTGATTTCTGCTCTCCTCACCCAGGCTCCTTGGCTTTGTTCCCACAGGAGTCAATGCCAGCTCAACAGATGCTCCCTGGCATCAAGCTGTCAGGCAGTTTTATGTTCCCTGTGGTGAGTGATGGCCTGGCCAGGCATGTGGATCGGTGATAGGGTGCTGTTTGCCAGGTGCCACTCCCCCAGGCAGTTCACAGAGGCTGGGGAGCCCTGGAGGTGCTTCAGCCGCCTTGACTGGCCTTGTTGTCTAGGCTGTGCGAACCACAGATTCCAACTAACGTTTTCCTGAGTGTATGTCCTTATTTGTTATCTCCAAACCAGGCCCCCTTTGAGTGGTCATGGACATAACCTTCAGTGGTGAGGTATGGTAAGGGGGTAGGGAACCAATCCGAAAGGCCCTAACGGTGGGCTCCATGCTCTGTTTCTATAAGGGACACTCGTAGACCATACAGTGATACTTCATTCATTCATTCACATGCATTTACTGAACACTTACCTTGTAACATGTACTCATGAAGGAACAGAGTGTTTGTTGTGAACTCATAGTTAATGGAAATTTTAAAATAAGGTTAGGAGATGGTATCTTTTCAGATATCATCATATCATTATTCTTTGACCCCTGGGCTGAACAGGAATACAAAGAGCTCTGCCCATACAGGGAAGAAGACATTTAATGATATTTTTTACTTACTAACTTTATTTTTAAGTGATTACCCACCAGGTTCAATGAATAGCTTTTCCTGGTTCAGTAAAGAAAGGCCTGAAAGAGTTAATAGAAAAGAAATACAATATTGCATTCTTTTACTGGGAGAATTTAGGCCAGTAATAACTCAAGGTTTCCAAACCTCCTGCCTTCGTCTCAGTTTCTCAGCAACGGCTCCACCCCCCATCTCATCTTCTGCAGCTGGAGGGTCTCAGAGTTCTAAACAGGTATCTGGTTTCACTGTAGAACTGATTCCCTTCCTGAGCCATTCAGGTCTCCTCCTGAACTCTCTCTCCAGCGCACCACAAGAGCCCGCTGCTTTTCGTGTTTGTCTTTCTTGCTTGCCAGCAGGGAGCCATAAAGCCAACTCCTTGGATGCTTCTCCACTGGGAACACTAGGTATCACGGACTTCCCTGGTGACACCCAGTTAGTGCTTTTGCAACTCTAACGGCACAAGTCCCCTGCAGGAATTCTCTTTGACCTAGAGGCTTAGAGTAGATAGAGAGCAGAGGCTGGGTTTACAGACTTGTTTGGAAGGAAGTTCAGGTCCCAAAGAAAAACAGAAAGAAAGTTACATTTGGTGACAAGAAAGCTTTCTTGCACAAAGGAAGAATGTGGACAGAATTGTCTATTGTGGAAGAGTTTTATCTCGTATGCTTGTAGGGTTTTGGAGTGACCTGGAGGAAGCCGATGGAGATACCTCCAGCCACTCCCTGGTATTACCACTGCTCTCACAACTTTAGCGGTCCAGTCTCATCAACCCCAAATCCTGCTCACACAGTTCTGACTATTGCTATGTCTACTTTTCCTCCCCCTGAGGCCTCACTCAGATTGTCATAAAAACTCTGTCTTTCTTGACTTCTGGATTACACAGGCATCCTTCTAGCTTCCCCAGAACAAATTAGAGATGTTAATCCTGGACTGAGATTAGTTCTGTGCTGCCACTGACATTGTCTGTTTGATTGTCTTGTTTCCTTTATTAGTTTGGTTGTAAAGTGCCAAGAACCCATCTTGAAATGGCAGAGATAGAAAGTGGAATTTACTGACTC
The DNA here is from genome assembly GCF_009873245.2 of Balaenoptera musculus. NCBI lineage: Eukaryota > Metazoa > Chordata > Mammalia > Artiodactyla > Balaenopteridae > Balaenoptera > Balaenoptera musculus. The sequence continues at coordinate 22,915,851 of NC_045792.1, forward strand.
ATGGAATCCAAGGAAAGGCTGAAAAACTAAACCATGGAAAGGGCAAGGATTGGGCAGTGTCCCAGAAACAATGAAAATCAAGAGCTCAAAACGCTGGCAGGATCTCTCCCTCTGCTCTCTGTCTCTTATCTCTGGTCCTTTCTGTGGGTAGCTCTGTTCCTTCTCATTACAAATGACTTTTCTCTCAGGTGGGCAACATGGCTTATGGCAGCATCCAACTTTTATATCTTACAACTTTGTCAGAGACAGAGAAGACTGATTCTATTCCTATATGCCAGATCAAAAAATTCCAGGGATTGGCTGGATTTGACCAATCAACTCAGCTAGACCAGTCACCTGTGGCCAGTAGATGGGGTTACATGATACCAGCTGGTCCTGGGGCTCACCACTGTGTTTGCAGAGGGGGCATGTTTCTAGAGAAGGGAATTATTGTGACCTGGGCAGCTACCCCAAGAGCTGTGAGCTACAACACCCCCAGGGGACTGATTTGAACCTGATTGTGGTCCTACTGTGCTTCTCCAGCTGCTGTTGGAAACAGATCAAGAACTAGGGGCATGTTCAAGATATATTTCATAATAACCAAGATACTTTCATATTTTGGAACCTGTTGCATCTTGTCTTCACTGAATAATAGACTTACAAAATGACAGTGCTAGAAGGAAACAAAATGCAGTGCTTTTTTCCCAGCTGCTGAAAGAAGCCCTAAGGAGTTATTTCAGATGTCTGGGGGTCTGGGTGGGGGGTGGGTGGAGGTAGAGAAAAAGAAAGTAAGTGAACTGACCTGTGGATTCCCACCCCAGCCCTAACAGAGAAGCTCTGCTTTTCCCTATTCTACATGTCTGGATTTCATAGAAGTTATAATTTGAAAAAAGATTATGAAGCAAAAAGGAGGAGGAGGAAAATAAAAATAAAACTACTAGTCCAACACCCCAGAGGGTAACAGCCTCTTACAAAAAGCACGTGTTATTTCATCTGCTGCAGGAGCAGCTGTAGTCAATTGTAAAACCTAACAGCAGAGCTACTCAGGGCCTGGGCTTGCACCCCAGGCCTCTTTTAAGATAAACATCTTTGTGGGGGAAGGAAAGTGGGTGGTGTGGTTGGTCCTCATAAGTGTCTACTTTGTCCTTCAAATCAATTTTTTTCAGAGCCAGCAGCAGGCATTTATAGCAAGAACTAGGTCTTGCCTGCCCCCTGGGTGAGAAGTACAGGAATCTTCAAGTCAAAGAGGAGACAAACTGATGCTTGGTTTAGTGGTTGGCTCCCAAGTTAGATTTAAAGCGAGAGGCCGAGACCTGAAGTCAATGTGACCCTTAACCTGTGGACAAGAATAGTCCCACTCAGGGGTGAATCTCTGATCTCGTTGTTAGATGCCACTTAACAGATCAACATGCAGACATAGTAGTGACATGACAAAGGCCTTTCTTCAACTAAAATTTTTTATCAGTGATTGCACTGAAGACATGCTTATCAGTTTTTAAAATCACATGACTCTGGGCAGAGTAGTAAATACCCTCAGGATTTAACCATCTACCACTCTCCTGGAGTGACTTCAGGATCCATGATGAAGACAGTCCAGCCTTGCAATTCCTTGACCGTCCCCACTGCAATGATTGTCCCCCTCTGTGCCACTTCACTAAGGCCACATACTGAGGCCACATCCTGCATCTTATTCCACAGAATTGCCCTACCCCTGAAATCGTGAACTCTGAAACTCCACTCGGTGCTCAAAGCCCCAATTTCCACACTCCTCCATTCCCATGAAACTTATTTTCAGTCGCGTCACGTTCTCTTCTCCTTACTCTTCTCCATCTTCTCAGTTTATCAGCTTTCCTTTAGTATCTTCTCCCAGGTGCAGATTCCACGATCAATCCCTTCAAATACACTCTCACCACCATCCTCACTCCCTTTGCCTTGGCGATCGCTGCCTCTCCTCTGACCATTTCTGGTCCTACATTAGCCTATTTCTGGTTTCCTCCACTCAGGGCCCAGGCCTCCTGAGCACTTCTAGAGGAAACACAGAACCTTGCGGATTGATTCAATTCCAAAATTATGATTTCCAGCCCCAGCTGAGTCCTTGGTGCTCCCAGGAAATCTTTAGCTCTTTCCAGCTTCCCACAGGGTCCCTTTCCTGAAGCCTCTGTCACTCTCCCTGTCCCTTTCACTCTCAACAGATAGACCTGCCTACTTTATAATGGATAGAGGGGCAGTTGGATTTGAGCTCCTTCAGCTGCCGTCGTCCCCACCTCCCCGTCTCCCCACAGAGGTACCTACTCCTGCCTCTCATCATCAGAGGAAGCGGCCCTCTTCCCTCCTCATTCATGCTCCTCCCCTTGTATCTGTTTCTCCTTCACTAACCCCTCATCTCAGCCTGCAAATGTCCTCTCATCCTAAAAAACCCTCATTCCTTCCCACCTTCCTCTCCAGCAAATACCCTCTCTCCTCCTCTCACCATTTCTGTTTTCCTCCATACTGAGGTCTTCTCAGTTCACTGCCATCTGACTTTTCACCCCACCGTGCATGCTATCAGTTCTCAAAAAGGTCACCAAAGCTTCTTAAATGTAAATGAAATGGGTTTTCCAGTCCTCAGCCTGACTTTTCTATAGCATTTGACCTTCTTGACCACCCTTCTTAACATTCTCTGGTCCTGGATTCCCACATAACACTTTCTCTTGATTCTTCGCCTGTCCCTCTGATTGCATGTTCTAAAATAAATTTTTTTTTTTGGCCACGCTGAGTGGCTTGCAGGATCTCAGTTCCTCAACCAGGGATTGAACCCGATCCCCTGCAGTGAAAGCCCAGAATCGTAACCACTAGGCCACCAGGGGACTCCCTAAAAGAATTATTTATTTATTTATTTATTTATTTTTGGCTGTGTTGGGTCTTCGTTTCTGTACGAGGGCTTTCTCTAGTTGTGGCGAGTGGGGGCCACTCTTCATCGCGGTGCGCGGGCCTCTCACTATCGTGGCCTCTTTTATTGCGGAGCACAGGCTCCAAACGCGCAGGCTCAGTAGTTGTGGCTCATGGGCCCAGTTGCTCCGCGGCATGTGGGATCTTCCCAGACCAGGGCTCGAACCCGTGTCCCCTGCATTGGCAGGCAGATTCTCAACCACTACGCCACCAGGGAAGCCCAAAAGAATTTTTTTTGCTGCTCACTTCACTTGTCCCTTTGATGTTGATATACCCCAGCCTCTGACCTGAGCATTCCTTCCTTTTCTCTCATTGTATGCTTTCTTTGCTATAGTAGAAATAATACATTCTTTGGAGTAAGATGGAGTGGGTTCAGATTCCATTTTCACCACTTATCAGCACTATGATCTTGAGCAAGGTTTCCCATATGAAAAATGGGGCTAATAAAATCGATTTTAATGACTGGATATGATGATTAAAGGAGATAATGCATATAAAGTGCTTCATTCAGTGGCTGACAGGGATGGGCACTCAGTGCATTTTCATTCTCCTCTTTCCCTGAGTGCCCTCTCTCCCCACTCCCTTTCCTGCCAAATAACTTCTTATGGTTCACCTTACTTTTGGGGGTGTTGTAGATCCCAGGATTTAGAGTCAGCACTGGGTTGAGATCCTTGTTCTGCCACTTACCAGCCCTGTGACCCTGGGCTTGTTGCTCTGAACCTTGGTTTCCACATCTGTAATATGGTAATAGTTGTTCCACATCTCTAATCAATGTGAAGGGGGGGATAAATATTTACATATTTGACCCTTGAACAACACGGGGGTTAGGGGCGCCAACCCTCCACACAGTGGGAAAACTGCGTATAACTTATAGTCAGCCCTTTGGAGGCCCACAGTCCCTCCACATCTGCATTAACTAGCCGCAGACATTATAGTACTGTCGTATTTACTCTTGAAAAAAACCTGTGTAGGGAATTCCCTGGCAGTCCAGTGGTTGAGACTCCGCGCTTTCGCTGCTGAGGACCCAACTTCGATCCCTGGTTGGGGAACTGGGATCCCACAAGCCGCGCAGCACAGCCAAAAAAAACAAAAACCAAAAATCATTGTAAATCAATTATACTGCAATAAAAAATAAATAAATAAAAAGCTTTAAAAAAAAGAAAAAGTCTGTTTATAATTGGATGCACACTGTTCAAACCCATGTTGTTCAAGAGTCAACTGTATAAATATATGTGCACACACATATACACACACACACATATATTTATATGAAAAGATGTTGGTTTAGTGCCTAGCACAGTACCTGGCATGTAGTAAGTGCTCAGTAGATGGTGTTATTATCCCATTTGCACCTATGGCTATGCCTGCCACACACAGATGCTCTCACACATCTCTCCCACCCCACACCCATCTCTTATGCTCTAGACCTGTATTTTGCCAGCTGGCTGCGGAACATCTCTACCCTGATGTTTTGCAAATGGCTCAGACTCTTGTTCAAACTGAACTGTTTGCTTTTCCCCAATACTTGCTCTTCATGTATTCTCTGTCTCAATTAAAGCATCACCATCCATTCAGGTGTGACTTTTTGGACTCTCTCTTTTCGTACGTCATCTCTGACGTAATTCTGTAATTTGTCCTTTTCTAACGGTACTGCTTCAGTTTAGGCCTTCATCTTCTCTCACTTGAATTATTGCCTGGATGCTGCTCTTTCTGTCCCATGTTCTGCTGTGTCCAGAGTGACCTTTCTAAGAAAACACGTCTCACCGTTTCACTCTCCTGTTCCCAAACTCCATGCTTTCCTGTTGAAGCTCTTTAGGCTTTAAGTCTAAGTTCTGGTAGGTCTTGTGCTGACCTATTTCTCCATCATCATTGCCTGCCACTTACAGCTCTGCCCACAAACTGATTTGTTAACTGGCTATTCCTCCAAGATACCATATGCCTTCAGGCTCTTCCTTTCTTTTTCTTTTCTTTCCTTTTTTTTTTTCTATTACCACTCACTAGGATACCCTTCTACTCTTCTCCAATTGGCAAATATCCTTAAAGAACCAGACAAATGTCTTCTTTCCTCTTGATCTTTCCCTGATAGCCTCATCCTTCCATCCTGTTGCTCCTTCTGTGCATAGATAGCGTTTTTTAACACTTCTCCATTGTTGCAGTAATCATTTTGTATTAGAGTTATTTACATGCCTGTAATCAGTGGGCCTGGCACAACGCCTGGCAGTGTTGGTTGATTTGAATAAATGAATACATGAAATGACAGGGTCTGGAAGGATCTTGTGAGATGGGATCTAACCAGTTGAAATTTGTTAAAGGTAAATATGCATCAAGAAGACCAGTTATACAAGAATGAAAATAGAAGAGACTGGCTTCACAGCAGAATGTGTTAAAAATTTTTAGGGGTTTGGTTGATAGCACTGAGTCAACTATGAGAGGTGGTAACAAAAAAAAGGAGAAGAAGAGGAGGAGGAAGAAGGGGAAGAGAAGGAGAAAAGAATGTGAAATATCTTGTCTGATTTTAGAGCCAGAGTATTGTGCTTGGTTCTAGATATTATGGTTTTAGAGGGATTTAGGCCAGAATAGCCGTAATTCTTGAAACCATTTGTAAAAACAGACAAGATGATGGAGAAGAAAATAAACATGATGAAGAAGAAAAAAGGAGAAAGCACAAATATACAAAATAAGAAATGACAGTGGAGAAGTAATCCTTGAAACAGAAAAAAACGGTAACAGTCTTTGCAGGTCTGTACAAATAAATTTTAAAACTTTGGTGAAATTGATAATTTCTGAGGGAAATTCTGATTACTAAAATTGATAGAAATGGATTGTTTAAACAGACCAATTTCTGTAGATGAATTAGAGAACCTTAATAAGGAACTATTCCTCAAAAAAAGTACCAGGCAGAGATTATTTCACAGGGGAATTCTACCAAACCTCCACTCGTCAGACAGTCCCAGTGCTCTACAGATAATGTCAGAGGATTGAAAATAAGGAGAAACTTTCTGCTTCATTTTATGAATATATCTACATGGTAGTGCAAAAAAGAAAACTACAGACTAATGTTACTTGTGAATACCCATGAAAAAGTACAACAAATATAGTACTAATATAGCACTAGTAAATATTTTATTAGCAAACAAAATTCAACACCACACTAAAAATGTAATTATTATGATCAGGTAGGGTTAACTCCAGGAATGCAAGGTAGGTTCATTATTAGGAAATCCACATATACCATATTAGATCTCAGGAAAAATAATCATAGAATTATCTCCATAAATACTGACAAAACTTTCATCAAAATTTAACATCCGTTCCTTATAAAACCACTCAAGAAAATAAGACTTGCTTGGTAACGGCATCGAGATGTGGTTCGAGATTCACTCTGGGATCGCCATCATGGCCATGTGCTTGTTCATCCTGCGAAAGGCCACTGTGCGCATCCACAGGTTCACTAACAGGGGCAAGGAAAAAATGGTTGCCCATTATTCGTGTCAGTGGAACTTGATGGAAAGAGATAGGTGCATCTCTGGAGTTAATCGTTACTATGTGTTAAAGGGTTTGGAGAACATTGATTAAGGAAGCATTTTCCTGATGGATGAAAAATAACTCAGTTATGCTCGTCTACCCCTGCTAGAAGGTTATGCAGTGTATTGTGTAGCATACACACTGTATTTTATAGTGTGTGATAAAAATAAAACAAAAAAGTAGGGACTTCCCTGGTGGTGCAGTGATTAAGAATCCGCCTGCCAATGCAGGGGACGTGAGTTCCAGCCCTGGTCTGGGAAGATCCCACGTGCCGCGGAGCAACTAAGCCTGTGCGCCACAACTACGGGGCCTGCGCCCTAGAGCCCGCGAGCCACAACTACTGAGGCCACATGCCACAACTACTGAAGCCCATGCACCTAGAGCCCGTGCTCCACAACAAGAAGCTAGAAGCTCATGCACCACAAAGAGAACCTTGCACACCACAATGAAGAGGAGCCCCCGCTCGCAGCAACTAGAGAAAGCCCACGTGCAGCAACAAAGACCCAATGCAGCCAAAAATAAATAAACAAACAAAACCCCAAAAAAGTCGAAAAAAAAAAGAAAAGAATACTTGATGGATTCTTTCTTAACATGATAAAAAAAAAAAAATATATATATATATATATATACCTTATTCCTAAAAACCAGTCACTTTCTAAATTGGGAAACACTACAAGTATTTTCTCTAAGCCCAAAAACAGGGAAGGATGCCCACTATCTCCACTACTGGTCAACATTGTACCAGGGATATTTAGAAATTGATTAAAGGCACAAGGCTTAGTAAAGAAGTAAAACTATTTCTTTTTGTAGATGATGTGACAGTAATCCTGGAAATCATTGAGAATTATTGATAAAACTCAAACAATAGAAGATAAGGTAACAGGGTATAAAATTAACCTACAGCTTTCACATACACAAAGAGTAACCAATTACAGAAGGTAACGGTAGAGAAAACCACATTTATAATCACAATAAAGAAGAATTGAATACTTAGAAATGAACTTAACAGGAAATGTATAAAATCAACAAGAGGAAAACTTTAAGACACTCCTGAAAGACACAGTTGAACTAATGGAAAGACACCCCCTATTCTTGAATAGGGTGATTCAACATCATAAAGGTAACAGTTCTGCCTATGTCAGTTTATAAATTTAATATAATCCCAATAAAAATTCTGACAGGCTTTACGGAAGTTCGTATGGAGAAATAAATTTGCAAGAATAGGCAAGAAAACATTAAAAAGAGAAAAATTTCAGGGGGGAGGGACTAGTTGTACCACATATTAAAATATACTATAAAGCCTCTACAAATAAAACATTTTGGTACTGGTGCATGGATAAACAAATATACAAGTGATATAGAATACAAAATCCAGAAATAGACTCAAACTATGGAAATTTAGTATATGATAAAGGTGACATCTCAAATCCCTGGGATAAAGAGTGACTTTTTAGTCAATGGTGCTGGAACAACTGGGTAGCCATTTGAAAAAAGATAAATTGTATCTATATCTCATATCATACACAAGAATAAATGCCAAATGGATCAGGGATCTAAATGTAAACAATTTTGAAACCGTATGAGAACTAGAAAAAAGCAGAGGTGAATTCTTCTTTCACCTCAGTGTAGGGAAAGGCTTTCTGACCATGACTCAAAATTCAGAGACGGTAAAATAAAATATCAGTAAATTTGATTATATAAAAATGAAAACCTTTTCATGGCCAAAAACTACCATAAACCAAGTGAAAAGATGACTGACAAACTGGGAAATCTCTGCAACATATGTCAAAGACAAAAGGGTAACATTCCTAATATATAAAGAACTCTTAAAAATGGAGGCACAAAGGACCAAAAACTTTGATAGAAAAATGGGAAAGAGATGTGAACAGACAATTCATGTAGATATAAAAAAGATATAAAAGATAAGAATATAAAATGAATTCTTAAACCTACCAAAGGAGGTTCAAACTCATAACTAAAGAAATAAAGATTAAAACAGCACTGAGATACACACTATCTATCACACTGGCAAAAATTTAAAAGTATGACAACATGTTCTGTTGGCGAGGCTGTGGGAAAATGCACTCTCATGCATTGCTGTTGGGTATGCAAATGGATACAACGCTTTTGGCAGGGATTTTGGCAATATCTAATAAAGTTATCTACGTAATGTGCTTTTTTACCTAGCAATCTTCTTTGAATCTACCCTGAAAATAGACCTCCATCAACATGAAAGTACGCATGCATAAGGTTACTCATTGCTGCAGTGTTTCTAATTGCAAAATATTAGAAAAAACCTGAATGCCCACATGTAGAAGAGTGGTTGAATAAATTATGATATAGCCACATAATGGAGTACTATGTAGCTGTAAAATAAGGAAGATCTCTAGACCATTATGGGGTGATTTCCAGAATATATTAAGTGAATATTAATTGAAGTGAAGTGAAAAGTGCAGGTGTAAAAAGAATATCAATACTATGCTGTTTTTCACATAAGAAGGAAAGGGAAATAAGAAAATATACGTCTCTTTTTTTTTCCAGATAACATAGGATGAATCCGATTGGTTACCTGCAGGGGAGGATAGGAATGGGGTGGAAAGAATGGAGAAAAGGGAATGGAGTAGAAAGAATAATGGAGGAGTGATACTTCTGAATATATGTTTTTATATAGCTCTGACTTTTAGAATCATGGTAATCTTTCTCCTACCCCAAAAATAAAAAATTAAAATCCACCAAAACGTGAGGAGAATCCAAAATGGACTGTAAATTGTAAGAAATGTACCTAACCATATTGCACTAACATAACCACACTGAAGGTGGTGGAAAGAAAAGAACTAACCTAAGTCACTTTGGAAACAGTATTTTGAGTGTACACTGTAAGGCCAAAGACAAAAAGAACTATATACAGATATTATGTTCTGGTTAATAAATTTGTTTTTCACAAGGTATGGATTAGCGAGTCAAACTATTTGATGTGTTTTCTAGGACTGTGGAAATGTTAGTAAATATATTGTGAATAGAGTCAGATTTCTCACTGTGGGAGAAAGGAGTTACGTATAAGGAAAAGGGAAAAGAGAGATGAACCCTGTGGTGTTGGGCTGGAGGCGGGATCAGGGTAATTCATGGTATGTCTCTCCATCTGTCTGTCAAGATAAGTAGATACAGATATGTGTGTATGTGTGTATACATGCACATATTTCCTACTCTACTACCGAGAGGGCCCAGAATGTCACCCAAGTAGAATGAGTACACCTCATGCCCAAAGTTTGGATTCTAAAAACTATTCTCCAATAAAAGGAGCCAGAATTGTTTTCTTTTGAGAAATAGCTGATTACAGAGCTGGGGCAGAGAAAATACAACATGAGGGGACTCTTTTAAAAATACAGGTTCTAATTCATTAGGGCTGGGGCACTGTTTGAGAGTCTGCATTTCCATTTTATTTATTTATTTTTTAGAAATTGGGGACCCAATTCAAGGCTCCCGCTATTCTTTTTTAAAATTTTATTTATTTATTTATTTATTTATTTATTGGCTGCGTTGGGTCTTCGTTGCTGCGCGAGGTCTTTCTCTAGTTGTGGCGAGCGGGGGCTACTCTTCGTTGCGGTGCGCGGGTTTCTCATTGTCCTGGCTTCTCTTGTTGCGGAGCACGGGCTCTAGGCACGCAGGCTTCAGTAGCTGTGGCATGTGGGCTCAGTAGTTGTGGCTTGTGGGCTCTAGAGCGCAGGCTCAGTAGTTGTGGCGCACGGGCTTAGTTGCTCCGTGGCATGTGGGATCTTCCCAGACAAGGGCTCGAACCCGTGTCTCCTGCATTAGCAGGCGGATTTTTAACCACTGTGCCACCAGGGAAGCCCTCCATTTTATTTTTATTTTTATTTTTTAATTTATTTTTGGCTGTATTGGGACTTCGTTGCTGCACGTGGGCTTTCTCTAGTTGCAGTGAGCGGGGGCTACTCTTCATTGCGATGCGCGGGCTTCTCATTGTGGTGGCTTCTTTTGCTGCGGAGCACGGACTCTGGGCGCACGGGCTTCAGTAGTTGTGGCATGTGGGCTCAGTAGTTGTGGCTCACTGGTTTAGTTGCTCCACGGCATGTGGGATCTTTCTGGACCAGGGCTCGAACCCATGTCCCCTGCATTGGCAGGCGGATTCTTAACCACTGTGCCACCAGGGAAGCCCTTATTTTATTTTATTTTATTCTATTCTATTTGAAGTATAGTTGTTTTGAAGTATAGTTGATTTACAATGTTTTACGGGAGTGCATTTCTAACAGGCTCCTGGGTGATACTGATGCTGCTGGTCCGAGGAGCACACTTTGATTAGTAGACAACTACTTACTGTAGATTATTACTCAAGAGACTCAAACATTGGATGTGGTGGAAGAAGTGACTTCCATGCTAAGAGTTTTGGTGGGGTCATTTAAACCTCCGGGATGCGTTAATTTAGGGGGCAGTGTGGTAGAGTGTAGAGTGGAAGGAGCACTGGCTTGGGAGTCAGGGTGAATTTCATATGGTTTACAATCTGGGTGGCCTTGAACAATTTATTTCACCTTTTTTGAGCCTCAGTTTCCAGTTAGCAAAATAGATACAGTAAAATATCCCTAGCAGATTAGCATTAGAGAAAATGTGTTTAAGGACCTAGCATAGCTCTTGACACAGAGTAGGTGTTCAGAAAAGTGGTGACAATTATTATGCTGTAGAATCCTCTTTATTGGAAGACCAGAGCTGTGATTAATGTGCATGAACATTACTGTTTGGAACCTCAAAGTAGTTTTGCATCAGAGACAACTTACTTTAATTCATTGGCCAAAAGAAGGCTATGGTTACTTAAGTAAAATCATCTTGGCCTGATGAAAAATACTTGTTCTTGTCTGCCCTTGCATAATTAACTTTTACAATCATTTTAAGTCTTGGCCTGATGAAATGTGACAAATGATTCACTGATTCAAACAGATATTTGTTGAGCACCTGTTACTCTGAGTCCAACAATCTTGAACTCTTACAACTTCCTGCATAGAGCGTAGTTCAGACCTGAGCTCCTTTTGAGCTCACTGCCCTCTCTGCCTCCTCTCCTCCTTCAGGAACCCCTCCACCGCCGAGCACGGGCTTCAGGTCGGGCTAATACTCTCTTAGCACCTTGTACACCCCTGTCATAGTGCTTGTCTCTACCAGCCTGCAAGCTTCTCCTCCTCTCCCTCTCTTCTCGTTTTCTTCCTGCAAACTTCTTGAAGGCATGATGCTCTTTGTAGCCCCATAGCAGAACAGTGCCTGCACTCAACTTGTTGAACTGATTGCTTGACACAGGACATCCTCAAGGAGATCCGAGTCTGAGGTGTGTGGGAGGGTCAGGGAAGGCTTCCTGGAAAAGGTGATGCTTGAGCTGAGATTTAAGAGGAGATGGCAAGCAGGGGGAGGTAGCGTGGCTGGAAAACATGGCGCGTTTGGGGCACTGCACATGGTTTGGATGAACTGAAACATGGGGGGCAAAAGTGGGGGAAGGGAGTGAGTGAAGCTGGAGAAGAGGTAAGGGCCAGCACATGACAGACTTAAATGCAGCTGAGGAGATTGGGTTTTATCTTGAGGATAATGAGAAGCCAGTGAAGGATTTTAAGCAGGAATGTGTGGAGGGTGGGTCGAGGGTGAGATTTGATACAGAGAGTTGTACATAAGCCTGGTAACCTGACCCAGCTGTTACCCATAATGCCTTTCTGGCCCGGAGCAGAGTGGTTTGCTGTGGAAGTGCCCTTTGCCTGGCCTGCCTCACACAGTGTTTTGGCTGTACAGTGGGAGCAGACCTGGACAGGAGTCTGGCCCATGTTAAGGCAGAAGGTGCAGCCGCCTCTATTCTGCAGAGTGAGTTGAATAACAAGAGGCCCTTGGTGAATGCTTGGACCACCTTTACTGGGATTCCTTACCAGGTCTGCCAGGTCCTAGCTATGGGGACATCAGAGAAGTTGCACCTCATCCATAGAATGGAGATGATACCTACCCTTCAGTGCTTTTGTGAGAACTGAATTAGATAATGATAATGAAAATAATAATGACCATTTAGTAAGCATCAACTGTGGGGCAGGCTGTGTTCTAGGTACATTACTAACTCATTAAAACATATATAGGGGCTTCCCTGGTGGCACAGTGGTTAAGAATCCACTTGCCAATGCAAGGGGCACGGGTTCGAGCCCTGGTCTGGGAAGATCCCACATGCCGCAGAGCAACTAAGCCCGTGCACCACAACTACTGAGCCTGTGCTCTAGAGCACGCGAGCCACGACTACTGAGCCCACGTGCTGCAACTACTGAACCCCGAGCGCCTAGAGCCCGTGCTCTGCAGCAGGAGAAGCCACCGCAATGAGAAGCCCGCGCCCACCGCAACTAGAGAAAGCCCACGTGCAGCAACGAAGACTCAACGCAGCCAAAAATTAAATAAATAAGTAAATTTATTTAAAAAAACATATATAAAACATCAGAAATAGTGTTTAGTTCATGGTAGGTACTAAGTAAATATCAGATTCCTCCCCCCACCTCCTGCTGCTCATTGCACTTCCTATAGTTTGTCAGTAGCTGATAGATTATTGCCTTAGCACTACCTTCCAAAGGACTTCATTTATTCCCGCAAATCGACATAGAGAAAGAAAATAGTGAAGATTTCATTTAAGCCCAGGAAGCAGCCAGTGAGTAATCTCCAACATCACTTCATTAAGGAAGTACTTGGGGCTTAGAAATCAACTGTACTTTAACCAAATTATAGTTTAATACTGTTAGCCTTTGACCTTAATTTTTAGGTTCAGGGTCTTGGGCTTCTACAGAAATCAGACAGAACTGCTGCCTGTACTAAGACATTGTTCATGTGCTATTTTGATATTTAGTGCCCATCTTCAGACCAGATAATCAGAATAAACACCTGAATGCAAGCTGTGTTTAAAATGGAATATGTAAGGTTGTCTAAGCGTTGGGATGAGTTATGTGTCCTACCTGAGTCTGACGGGTTTCTGATGGTACTGGGCCATAGCTTTGTCTGAAAATAAGTGAAAGCTCCCTCCATCCGCAACCCCAGTCTTCAGGAACACTGCTCGTCATAGCCTTTCTTTTTCTTTCTTTGTGCAGGTTTCAGGTAACTAGATCCTCTTTGACAATATAAAGCATGGATTAAAACTAACTCCGTAGCAATCCCAGGATTATAGGCTCAGGAGAATAAACCTTGGATTGGGTTCAGTTAAGTCTCATTGTAAAGAAAGCAGCTATGGGAGAGGCATTTCTGAGCTTGGTTTCTGTTGATTCCTGGTTCCCCAAGATCAATTCTTAGGAGTGTCACAGTTCATTGTGCATACGGGACATGAGTGATTGTTCCTGAGAAGCATCATGGGTGCTGGCAGCAGTGGTTACACTTGAAAACTGGCTGTGGTTCTGGCCCAGTCTTTATCCCTGGTCAACAGAGCAAAACTCAAGGAAAGCAGGAGTCATAGTCACTGAAACACTCATCTGCATACCTGTGTCCACACTGCCGCCCAAGTCAGAGGTTAGCTTATCCCTGGAGACTAGCATAGATCTAGAGAATTTTAGAATATACTCCATGTCTGACCTTCTTTCTTTCTTTCCTTAAAAGCTTCTCCTCCTCCCTCTGGATATAGATTGCCCGATCTCAAATGCTGCCTTAAAGGGTGCAGGGTAGAGGATAAGAGTAATATGCAACTTCTCCCTTATTTCCACCTTTCATTTTCCAGCAACAGCTGCAGGCATATGTGGCCTGGGTGAACGCACAGCTGAAGAAGAGGCCAACAGTGAAGCCTGTGCAGGACCTGCGACAGGATCTCCGGGATGGGGTGATCCTGGCGTATCTCATCGAGATTGTAGGTCAGTTGGCCCTGGACTCCGATGCTAGCGTAAACCAGAACATGGCCTCTTATATCCTCCATATGCCCTTCAGAGCAGATTGCTTCTTCTTTAAAATAAATGGAAATGGGACTTCCCTGGTGGTCCAGTGGTTAAGAGTCTGCACTTTCACTGCACGAGGCACAGGTTTGATCCCTGGTCGGGGAAATAAGATCCCTCATACTGCGGCCAAAACATTTTTTTTTTTTTTTTTATTTATTTATGGCTGTGTTGGGTCTTCGTTTCTGTGCGAGGGCTTTCTCTAGTTGCGGCAAGCGGGGGCCACTCTTCATCGCGGTGCGCGGGCCTCTCACTGTCGCGGCCTCTCTTGTTGCGGAGCACAGGCTCCAGACGTGCAGGCTCAGTAGTTGTGGCTCACGGGCCCAGTTGCTCCGTGGCATGTGGGATCCTCCCAGACCAGGGCTCGAACCCGTGTCCCCTGCATTGGCAGGCGGATTCTCAACCACTGCGCCACCAGGGAAGCCCCAAAATTTTTTTAAAAAATAAATGAATAAAATAAATGGAAATGGAAGTAAAGAAGACTTAAGATACTCGCCCAAGGTTCCTTTATTGATTTATTGTCAATAAACACTGTGTTCCAGGTGCCGTGTTAAGCTTTGGGAATATGATGATGAGCACAGTCTAGGCTCTCAAGAGTCTCCCAATCTAGTTGGAAAGACTGGAAAGTGAAGTCACTTCCATTAATGTACTTAGCATTCTGATGGGGCAAGTACAGATAGGAGCGCATGGGGGGACACCCAACCCAGTCTTAGGGGTTGAGGGATGGCTTGCCAGAGGATTTGATGTCTAGACTGAGGCTGGAAAAGGAAGCGGTAGCCAGGCAAAAAGAAGGTGTGTTAGCAGCAAAAGGACCCCTCTACGGTATTCACTACCATGATGCTTCCCAAGAGACCTTGTTTTCTTGAAGCCCCGGAGTTGTTGCCGGTCATTCTTATTAGATGGTATCATAACCTTATTTCCATAGCATTTGTCTGTAGCTCTGTTATTATTTCTCTCACCAAAAGGTAATTATTTACTATCTATTTCTCCTGTATAGACTGAGCTCTTTAAGAGCGGTACAGTATAATTTTTTTTCTGTTTCTACAATGCCTAACCAAGTGCCAGACACCCAGTAGGTACTCAAACGTTCATTGTCATGTAAGTCAGCTTACCTTACTTAGAGTCTTTGAGGGATGTGGGGTTTGCAAGTGGTATGTAAGAAGTCAGGTTTGCAACAGGCAGCCTGCCCATGAATACCTCATTCAGACAGCTCATGGATTCATTAGAGTATTCACTTATAGTGATAGTAACCATGGTAATAGTAATAGCAGCTGCTATTTATTGAACACTATCTCATTTAATTTCATTTGATCATCAACCTTTGAGAAACATAATAGCCCCATTTTCAGGAAACAAACTTAAAAGAGAATTTATAAAAATAAGTAAATTCATTGAGTACTTTATATATATATGTATATGTATATATCAAGCATAGTGCTAAGCATGCTACTTTGATGGATTTATGATATGGATATGATGTAAGTACGATTTCACCCATTTTATAGGATTTAGAAAGGTTAAGCAACTTTACAACGTCACATAACTGTAAGTGGCAAAGCAGAGATACAAACCTAGATCTGCTTTAATTCCAAAGCTCATTTTAAACATTTAATTTTTCATTCATTTGAATAGATTATACTGGAAATATAATCAGTTAGAAAATCCAGACAACACAAGAGGATATAAAGTCGAAAGCCATTTTTCCACCTCTGTCCCCCTGCCAGCTACCTGCTCTTTCTAGAGGCAACCAGTGTTAGCAGTTTCTTGCTTTTATTTCCCAGAGGTATTCTATGCATATAACAAGCGATATGAATGTGTATTCTTGTTTTCCCCAAACCCAGGTTCTTAAATGCTGCGTTCTGTTGTGACTTGGCTATATAGAAAAATTCACAGAATTCACTGCCTTATTTCCCATTCTTTCTTTAGCCAGCCCTCACTGGGCTTTTGATACCACTACTCCCCCGAAACTGCTCTCCTCAAGGCCACAACCTCTGCCTTGTCAAATCCAGTGGCCAGGCCTCAGTCCTCGCTGTATTCAACTTAGCAGAACCTGACACAGTGGATCACTCCCTCCTCCTCCAAACACCTTCTCCCCTTGGTCTCCAGGACCCTGTGGTTTCGAGTTTTCCTCCTTCCTCACTGGCCTCTCCTGTTTGCTTTGCTGGCTTTCTCCTCCTTCCTGACCTCTAAATGTTGAAGTTCTCCTTAGAGGCTTAGACCTTAGTCCTTGTATATTCTCTATCCCTAAGTGAGCTCTTCCCAAATTTGTATCTTTAGCCCTAAGCTTTTCATTGAGTTCTAGACATGAATATCAACTTCCTGTTCAGCATCTCTGCTTGGATGTCTAAAATGCAGCCCTCGGGAATTCCCTGGCGATCCAGCGGTTAGGACTCGGCGCTTTCACTGATGAGGGCCTGGGTTCAATCTCTGGTTGGGCCAAAAAAAAAAAAAGATGCAGCTCTCACTTCATGTGTCGTAATCAGAACTTTTCCTTCTCCCCACTGATCCCTCTATCCTCCGAGATTCTTCATCTGACACATCACAGTACCATTCACCCAGCTGTTAAAGCAGAACACTTAGAAGTTGTCTTTTATTATTCTCTTTTCCTCATATATCATATCCAGTCCTTCACATGTGCTGTGTGCTTTATATTAAAAATGTACCCAGGAGCTTTGCTCCGGTGTGGGTCTGGACCCTTGCGTAGTCTCGATGTGCAACCGATCCCGGATTAAGATGGAGCAGGGAGCCAAGGGCCTGAGCCGGTGGCATGCGGCTTCACACCAGTTCACAGAGGAGACTGAGAAGTCAATGTCCATCTTGGACGTGTCTTCATCTCCTGGAAGCAGTGCAGTGCACACCTCTTGGAACCATGGCCCATCAGGTATTCAACATGTCCCTCAGTGCACAGAGTTGGAGAGGATCCCCTTGGTCTCTGCTGAGGCACCCAGGCAGAATGCCAGTGAAATGGGGCCACAGTTCAGTATGTTGCTGCCTGACCACAGTGTGAGCCCCCAAGTGACTTTCACTCCTTCCCAGATGATTTACTCAGGGAATGTCTCCTTCCCAGCCAGGAATGATGATTTTCCAGGGGCCCCAAGCAATGCCCTTAGGAGAGCCCAGTATTCCAGGGGTGGCCACGACCTTTGGTGGGAATCTAAGGATGCCCCCCAATGGGCCGCCAGTCTCACCTGCCAGTGGAATCCCAATGATGTCCCACATCAGAATGCGAACAATGCCTTATTCTGGCCTCCCAACAGTAACTTCTAACGGAGACCCTTTAACACCTAAAACATTATTGTATCCAACCGTGCCTTCCACTGAGGCCCAGGCAATGCTCCCCTCTTTGGCTCAGATGTTGCAGTCTAGAAACCCCACAACGTTGGGATGCCCCCAGCTGGATCCCATTATTGCTGGCTTTGGAATCCCAGGGCTCTTTTGTAAGCCAGCCAGTCTCCCAGGAAGACCCCTTCCTACCTAAGTAGTCTTTACCTGCTCCACGGAGAGCAGAGCAGTATTCCGGGGCCCAGGAAAGGGCTCCCAGGAGGAGATCCCCAGCTTTAAGGCCTTGCCGCTGCAACTGTGAGAAAAGCTTATACTAAGGGCTCCCACCTCATGAGTCACCAGCGCAAACACACAGGTGAAAGGCCCTGTAAATGCATGTGGGAAGCCTGTACTTGGTCCTTCTTCCGATCTGATGAACTTGGAAGACATACTCAGATACACACCAAATACTGACCACATAAATGTGACCAGTGCGGCCAACAGTTCATGAGATCTGACCATCTCAGGCAACACCAAAGGACTCATATGCGGGTGCCAACTTCCCCAGACCCACCGGCTGACAATGGACATATGGCTGGTCCTCCTCCTGCTCCTGGTCTTTAGGTCAATCTGCTCTTCCCCTCATTTTGACCTTTCCGCCCAGATCCTGCCTGCCTCTGACCAGCTAGTCTCTTTGGTAGGTGTAGGCTTTGATGAAGACAGAAAGATTATGAGGCAGTGTTGAAGCCCATGTGAGCTCTGGATCTAGTCAGAGCTCAAAAACTGTTTTGGATGTCCTCACATCTCTGGGGCCACCTACTTTTGTGCCAAGTTCAGCCACATGGGAAGATGGAGCAAAGTAGAGATTGGGAGCTTTATAAAAAGCTCTTTATCTTACGTCATTCCCAGCTTGAAACCCTTTAGCGACTCTCCTTTGCCTGCTGCATAAAATCCAACTTCCTTATCTTGGTCTTTGACAGTTTCCAGAGCCAAGACTATGTTCAAATTCTGAATTTACCACTTACTAGCTATGTGACCTTGGGAAAGGTCTTTGATCATTATGCCAGGTTCCCTCTTCTGGTAAAAGAAAAACAGTGTTGGACTGTCGTGAACACATCTTATGTACAAAACCAGATTCTCTCTGGCACTCACCAGCCGCATACCCAGAGTTTGTCGCCTCCCATCATTTCCAGACTTGGATGGAATGACCCCACAGGACATGGGATCTGGTATCTCAAGTAGCCACTAGCAACCCAGGAATGTGGAAGAGTTAGTGCTCCTGGGGTAACATTTGACTAATGGGAGATGGGAGAAATCCAGGTGATAAATTCCCTCTTCTTCCCTCCCTTCCCTGAACTGGTGCAAGATACCATTTCTCCCACTGGGGAGACCTCCCAAGTAGCCAGTGGACACAGCTTTTGTGCTTCTTCGAGGCTTGTCATGAAGCAGACTCATCCTGCTATCACATGGCATTACCTCCTGTTCTTCCTTGTGTTGAGTCCCTTTTTTTACTCTCAATGCCCTGTAATCACCCATATAAACATTGGTACTTTAAAAAATTAATTAATAAATTAATTAAAAATTAAAAAAAAAATGTACCCAGTATCTGACTTCTCACCTCCCAGCTTGTTCCCAAACCATCATTATCTCTTGCTTGATTGTTTTCACTTCCTTTCTAACTAATCTCCCTATTTCCTCTTCACATAATCTATGTCCACACAGAGTCAACTTTTAAAAACATAAGTCAGATCATGTAACTCCCTTACCTCAAACCCTCCGTTGGCTGTCCATTACACATAGAATAAAATTCAAGGTCTTTGCTCTTTTCCTCTGGTCCCTAAAGCTCCACACAACCTGGCCTTGCTTACTTCTCCACCTTACCCTAGGACTCGACTCCTCACTCTCTCCACTCCAACCCTATGGTCTTGTTGCTGTTCCTCAGATAAGCTGAGCTCATTGCCACCTTGGGGTTGGGATCTGTGGATTCTCAGACTGCAACGCTTCCTCCGCAAATCTTAACCTCTCTTACTTTATTCAAGCCTCTGCCCAAATGTGTTATCAGAGAGACCGTGATCACTCTTCTTTGTCTTTCCTCATAGTACTTATCACTACCCGAAATTATATTGAAGATTTATTTGTTATCTTGGTCATCTGTCATCCCTACAGATACAAACTCTATGATGGAAGGAAAGACGAAGTCTTGGTCATTGCTGTTTCTCTGGTGCTTAGAACAGGGCCTGGCACACAGTGGGTGCTCGATGAATATTTGTTGAATGAAAAAATGTACGCACAGCGACTTCACAGGCCGCTGGGAATAAATTTGAAAATTTGAAGGCCCTGCAAAAGGCTTTCATTTTCCTATTCTCCATCCAAATTACAAACACCAAGGCCTAACTCACTTGCATATTTATAGATAATCTTAGTGTTTACATCAAATATTCTCTTTCTCTGTGTCTGGCTACTATGAAACTGTGGTAGTACTGCTCCCCATAACTTCATATATTTTCTTTATTCTAACAGCAGGAGAAAAGCTGAGTGGTGTACAGCTGAGTCCCAGTAACCAGCAGGAGATGAAGAATAATGTGGAGAAAGTGTTACAGTTTGTAGCCTCCAAGAAGATTCGTATGCACCAGACTTCAGCTAAAGGTCAGTGCTTCATCCTTTCCATGGTGGGTGGGTACACTCATCTTTACCTGGTGATTGTCACCCTCAGAAGAACTATCTGTCGTGTAGCTGAGGGTTCCGAGTAGACTTGAGTAGGATTAGGCCCACGACCTCGTATCATTTTTCCATAAAGAAAATTATCCTCTTGGGACAGAGTGATTTTCAAAATCCAAGTGCTTTGGAAACCTGGGTGAAGATAGAAGTTCTCTATTCATTTTAACTGAGTAAAGTTTTGCTTGAGTGTGTGTAGGAAGATTAACAGAAAAGAAATGATAAAATTGTGGTATTAATTTTAGAATGTCTTGTTTAAGTTATCAAAAATGAAGATAGATTATGTTTTTTGAGTTTTTTGAGCCACATGGCCAGAAGAGGACACCTCTCAATCCAGTCTGAGCCCAGGCTGCAGGGAAGAAATGGTGTAGGTGTCCTCAGAAGGCACAAGCTCCCAGGTCCTCTCACTGTTTCTGTAGAACCGATTATAATCTGGTTCTGTTTCAGCTTCAGTTTCTGGGCCTGATTGCCTGTGGCTCTGGTGAGAATGGGGGCAGGAGGGAGCCCTCCTTTCGTGTGTTATTAGTGTTCTCTGTGTTGGGCTCATTCAGGCGGGGCAGATACTGACCATTGAGAGTGCCTGTAGAAGGTATCAATCAATCCTTTTGGAAGCCTTGCATATTTAAAAGGCTATGAAACTGAAAAATAGAATTTTACCTACTTCCTTATGTTAACCAGACCTATTATATTTTTTTCTGCCTGCATTTCTCTTTTTTTCTAGGACAAAATTTAGAATGCCATCATATCTCTAATCTGGTCCCCATGAGGAGTGGGCTTGGGGATCTGGCCCATTAAAGTCGGCTATTTTGAGGGAACACTGCCGTTCAGGACATTATTGTCTTTTACCTGGAGAAGTGCAGCAGCTTCCTAATTAGTCCCACTGCATCCATTTCTGTCCCCCTCCCCTCTGCTCTCCACACCGCAGCCAGAATGATCTTTCTAAGAGTATATATGCTCATGCCATTCCTCTGCATCTGAGGGCCCTTAGGAGAGAATCCAGAGTCCTCCCCCTGGCTTACCATGCCCTTTCTGACCTGACCTCCAGTTCATCCTTCTCCATCTTTCACCCTCTCCCCCTGAACTCTGAGCTCTGGCTATGCTGAACTGCTTTCTGTTCCTCTTCCACAGCGTGTGCCGTAGAAATATAATGTGAGTCTCATACATGACTTGAATGTGTCTAATAGCCACGGTTAAAAAAAAAAAGAAAACGAAATGGTTGAAAATAATTTTAATAATATATTTTACTTAACCCAACATATCCAAAGTATTATCAGCTCAACATATAATCAGTGTAAAAAACTATTAATGAGACATTTTACATTCTATTTTTTGTACTAAGTCTCATGAGATTTTTCATTCTATTTTTGTGTGTGTGCTAGGTTAGTACTAGCACATTTCAGTTCAGACTACAGCTACCTTTTAAGTGCTCAACAGCCACATGTGGCTAGTGGCTCCCATACTGGATGGCGCAGTTCGGGTGTGTCGTGCTGTCTCACCTCTAGACCTTCATGCCTGCTGTTACGTTTTCTTGGAATACTCTTTTCCTTCCCTTCCCTCATCTGATAAACCATTAATGGTCAGTCACGTCTCAGTTTAGAACTCACTTCCTCTGGGAATCCTTCCCTGAGCCCTCTAGACTAGACAAGATGCTTCTACGCTAAGCTCCCAAAGAATCCTGTACTTCTCCTCTCATACGTTATTGTACTTTATTGTAATTGCTTTCGAGTACTCTGTCTCCCTGTTGAACACAGAGAGCTTGATTGCCTTGCTTACCTGCTCACTAGCAAATACGTAGTCACTGAATGAGTCCTCAGCTGTCTGCCTCTCTCTTAGGACCTCTCGGTCTCTTCCGATCCTCAGATATCGTGGAAGGCAACCTGAAGTCTATCATGAGGCTGGTCCTGGCCTTGGCAGCTCATTTCAAACCGGGCTCCAGCAGGACAGTGAGCCAAGGGCAGGACGCCAGAGCCCCTCTGCAGAGTCACCAGCCACACTGTGCCACTGCTGTGGCCCAGGGAGCAGCTGCCGCCCTAGCCGATGTGTGTCACGACATGTCACGGTCAGGGCGGGATGTCTTTCGATACAGACAGAGGTAAGGATGGAAATCTGGGGATGGGAACTCAGCCCACTCTGATATTTCTTCCCTTAAATGATATAGTGCAGTAAATGGAAATATCACCTAAACAGCCCACATTGCAGAAAAGAACATGGAGTGGAGGTTGGAGAGGGCGCTCCAAAAGAGAAAAAAGGCCGTTTCTTTTAGAGATGTTTATTTTGCCTTTAGTAGAAAGTAAAGGAATCGTATATGTAATTGTTTGCTTTGGTGCACAGAGTTTTATTTTATTCTTTAAAATATTCATTTATTTATTTATTTGGCTGCATCTGGTCTTAGTTGCGGCATGCGGGATCTTTTAGTTGCGGCGCACGGACTCTTGGTTGCAGCCCCGCAGGCTTCTCTCTAGTTGTGGCGTGCAGGCTCTAGAGTGCATGGACTTAGTTGCCTCGCGTCATGTGTGATCTTAGTTCCCTGACCAGGGATGGAACCCGTGTCCCCTGCGTTGGAAGGTGGATTCTTAACCACTGGACCACCAGGGAAGTCCCCAGAGTTTTAAATATGTGCCTTTGGCACAGTGTGTTTTCTGCACTGGGAGACATATGTGGGAGCAACATCCCGATTCATCCCTGAGTCTCCCCCTGGAGTGTATCCTAAAGGGCGGGCTGTCCTAGAGAGTCATGGCAGGAAACGCTTTGTGGGTTGTGCGTCTGCTGAGAGGGAACACGACTCTGAGGTGCTGCAGAGATTGGTGAAACTACTGGTTTTTTGTATCTGCCTTTCTTACTAGGTTTCAAGTGTCCTTAAGGCAGGGGCTTTGCCTTATTCATCTTTTTTCCCATAGTGCTCCCGAAGTGGTGTCTATCAGTACTTGTGGGGTTGACCTGAAGGACTGACACCTTCTCCTTTGCTGGTGCCCTCTGCCTTTAGGAACAGCAGCGTGGATGAGGAGATTGAGAACCCATGCTGGAGCGTGCGAGCCCTGGTGCAGCAGTATGAAGGGCAGCAAAGGTCCCCGTCCGAGTCCAGCTGCTCCAGGTAACTGTGGCCTCAGATTCTTCACCACTACAGTCCTCCCTACGAGCTGAATTGTGGGGATGCTTAGGGGTGTCAGCGTCAGGTAGTAATGCAACAGGCAATAAGGCACTGAAGCCCTTCCTCTTTCCCTCAGTCTATGTTTGGCGTTAAAAGGGCAGCCCTCAGCACTGTCTGTGGTTTTGTGCTGACAGGAGGGGTAGGCTGGGATGCTTGTGAATTTCCTACATACCAGTGCCACTGCTTCGCTGTGTCCACGTGGGGGCGTGACTGGGACCTGCTAGGGCCCAGCCCGATGGTTCTGATATTTGCATATCAGCTGCCAGTGTTTATGAGAGCCAATTCCATTGCACTGTCTTTGTGCCTGAGTCTGACTCTTAAGTTATGGCCTGAGAAGGCTGTATAAAGTTCATAACAAGAGAAAATGAGCAGAGTTGTCTTAGAGCCTTTAGAATGTTCCCAGCTTTCATTTACAGGGCTGGGAATTGTGGCTGATTAGTACACATTTGAGTGGGCTAACAATGTGTGTGACTCTAGCTGAAAAATGTTGTCTATATCCCTTAGAGCCAAATGCAGAGACCAGAACAGGACACAGTGCTCTAATAAAAGCCTGATCAATGCCAAGTATAGTGGCAGAAAAAGATTACTTTCCTGGCTCATGTAAATCATGCTCCTATAAACACATCCCCAGATCATGTTAGCTTATTTACTAACTTCATTTCATTGCTGAATCATATTTAATTTATGCTCTTATAACCTTTTCTCTCTTACCTCAACCCAGGGTTAGTCTGTTCTAGTTCAGCCTAATTGTTCTTTGTCTAATATGTATGTATTTTATGTGCTTGTTTTCTTCCTTCTATTTATTTTCCTAATAAAATTCCATCTCAGTTTGATGGACCATTTTCTAATTTGCTGAGGTCACATGGAATTCTCTCCATCATTTTAATATACTGGTAACTTTGCTCGACTTTAATTTTCACATTTAATAGTTGTGGTTTTTTATTTTTAAAATTCACATGACATTAAATTAACCATTAATCATCTTAAAGTGTACAATTCAGTGGTATGTAGTACCTTCATTAATATTGTGCAACCGTCACTTCTATCCAGTCCAAAGAGATTTTCATCACCCCAAAAGGAAACCTTGTACCCATTAAGCAATAGATGTGCTTTTATTGAGGATCTAAACCATTTCTTCCTTGCTTGCTGCTTGGACTATCACTTGGTGCAGAATCAAAGGAGATTTCATTGTACAATGAGATCTGTTGCTTCCTGCATGGCTTCAGGCCTTTTACTTTTCTGTGCCTGATAGTGCTTGCCAGAGTTAGAGAGAGAAAAAAAGAGTCTGGATTTTTTCCTGAGAGCACCTGCTTTCCTGCTGTCTGGCAGAACTCAGACTGGGAGCAGGGGTATGAGACCGTGTGAATTAGGGGCCATTGGAAATCAGGCTTCAGTGGGCCGACAGTGACAGTTTTCTAGGCGAGGGGTCAGAGAATAGTTTGCTTTCCTCTTTCTCTCCTTCCTGATTTGGTCGTTTTCTTCTGAGCCAAGCTCTCACCTCTTTGGGATGCTCAGTCAGCACGCTGGGACCCAGAAGGCTCTGGCACATTCTGCCCCACTCCCCACCCCCTCCGCCAGCCCCCACTCAGGGGGAGTCCACCTAATGTCTAAGTGATCCATGAAGGCCAGGAGATCCCTGGTATGTGATTCAGAACGGGGAGTGGTTCAGAAGATAGGAAAGATAGGCCCTTATGTCCAATCCCCTCCCCCTGCTCCTTGAGAGACATCCTGGCAAAGCCCTGCCCGACTGCCCGCCTGTTGCTTCGTAGACCTGTAGACCTCGGGCCAGCCTCTCACCATATCCAAGCAAAACGATCCTTAGTTGGGAAAAAAGAACACATGAAACGCCCGAGGGGACGGTGCGGGGAGACAGGCGTTCGGCGGGTTTCCGGGGGAGCCCCCTCCCACGAGGAGCCGGGTTAGACCCACCCCGACCTCCGTGCCCACGAAGGCAGGGTTCAGAGCGGAGAAGGCACCGCTATCAGTTCTGGGCTTCTCCAGACCGGGACCACAGACCCCTCCCTCTGCCGACCGGCGGCCTCTCCGGTGCCTCGCCAGGGGCTCCCGCTGGGCCCCGCAGCCCCGCCCCGCTCTGCCGGGAGCTCAGTCGGCCGGCCGAGCGCCAGCCTGGGTCCGAGCCCGGCGCTGCCTGGCCGCAAGTGACAGCCTGGGAAGCGGGGGAGGGCGTCGGGAGGGTGGGACCGGGGAGGCGGTGCGGAGCTGGGATCGCCGCCCGCCCGGGACTCGACCGCGCAGCCGGATCTGCGGGCAGCCTTTCTGCTGGGTCGGAGATGGGTTGAAATGCCTGCGCCCGGGGGCACGCCCGGAGCCGCGCGGCCGCGGAGACCACGATGCCGCTGCCGGGGACCCGCAGCCTGCGAGGGGAGGCGGCTTCCGCCGAGGCCGGGCCGCTGCAGTGTCTGAGCTGCCGGGACAGCGCGCCTCAGAGCCGGGAGCATCCCAGTCCCTGGGGCCGCGACGCCTGCTCCTCTGTCCTCCCTCCTCCCTCTCGGGACCGGGGCGAGCGGCTCTGGTAGTCGGCCTGCCCGTGGAGTCGTTCTTCGGGCCCCAGCGCGGTGAGACATGCCCGAATTGGGGAGCGCTGTGACTTTCAGCCTCCCACTTCACCCCGGGAAGCCGACTTGCTGAAGCCGGAGCCACGAGGGGGACCATGGGAGGGACGCAAGTCAAATGGTGAGGTGAAGCCACTTTGGCTTTGGAGGTGGGAGGCGTGGGTGGCAGCAGGGCCAGGACTGGAGGATGCTGTTGGCCAGAGACAGGCGGGGATCGGTGGGGGCGCTCTACTGGGGAGAACAGGCTGCTGGCCTGGGATTGTCACTCTAAAATACAGTGGGTTTAGGAAGCTGCAACCAGCATAGGGGAAGGAGTGGCCCTTGACCCTGTCTGGTCTCTACTGAAGGAGGCACTTCAGGACGGAACAGAACTCATATTGCCTAGTACCCGTTTTTTTAAAAAAATTGATTTGACTCTAATTTGAAGGTAGCTCTTCTGGGAGATTGTTTGTCTGATAAGATTGGAGAGATGTTAGACCTGTGGGAATTAATAATGTATCAGTCAGACCCAGTTTGTAATCACTTGTTCCCTGACTTGACGGGATTATGATGGCAAGTAGGAAATTACTTGTTTTATAAAATAGTGTTTTAAAGCTAATCAGGGAGAGCCTAAATCATATAATTAATTAGCATTAAAATACTTTTGTCTGACTTGAGGCGTTGGATTTAGTGTACCATCCTCATCCGTGAGGTTCTTCTTGGGGAGGCGGCAAGATGCCTGCTCTGACATGTGCCTCAGGATTTTTCTTCCTCAGATCCTTTACCTTTTGACTTGGCCAGTTAGTTTCATGGTTCTACCTCTCTGTGGCCTCACACACTGGCAGCCCCAATTCAAGAAAGAGAAATGTTGTTTTCCTTTGGCTGCTCTGCCACTCCCCCAGTGGGGCTGGATATGCAGATATCCGCCTCTTTCTGCCCTTATATGGGAGACAGCTCACTTGGGAGGGAGCCGGTGGAGCTGAGCATGCGTCTCTGCTTTTAGGAAAGCATTTTTCCGCCTGCATCCTAGGTTCACACCACCCCTCCCACCCCCCCCACCCCCTTCGTCTCACACATACCCACACTTAGTGGTCCAGCTAAATGCAGGCAAGGGAACATGTCAGCCATAACACCTTGTCAGCTGAGAAAGTGTTGTCTTATCATTTCTCAAAGAGGAACAGCTGGTGCAGACCTCTTTCTGCACTTGGATCCCCATTTCTATAAGAAGGCGGATGCTGAGGCCTGAACAGTCATAAATCTGTTCTTATGAATGACATAGTACCCTTAGACTAATGCTTTTCCAGCAGCTAATGCATGTTGGCCTGGAAGTCAGATTGCCTAAGTGGTGAAAGATGGATAAGAGAGTTCTATAAAGCAACTACCTTTTCTAAATACCACTTCTTGCCTCTCTCCACCCATCTTGCCTGTTTGGGTTGTAGATCTATAGATATGGTTAACCAACTTTTTTTTAATTTGAAGAAGCAAAAAACTAAAATTTTTTCTATGGTTCTAATAAGGATGAGGGTGTGTTCCTGGTTGAGGTCATTCCCACCAAAGCCCAAAACTCTGGACAACGAGGAGGTTGAGACACTAGTCCTCAGGCTGCTTCAGAGATTTTTGAAATCTCTTGCTAACTCCACTGTGCTTGGCTCTTGTTTTTAGTGGTTTCTAGGCAGATGAAATGTTAACTCCTGATCGTGGCTGGGAGGATTAGCCTGGGAGACTTCAGGGGCACATTAAGTGGGTCAATGAATCCAAGACACTTTCACTGTTGTCTGGGTGATGGATTTGGAAAGAATTCCTGAGAGGGGGCTGGGTGTGCAGACCCCACAACCCCTGAGACTGTTTCAGTGCTGATGTTCTCAAGGTGTGGTGCAAAGAAAGATGGCTCTTCAGATGGAAGCATCAGCCACATTCCCATCGTGTCCTGTAGATTTGCTTCTGGAGATTTAAAATTCTGCTTCCCTAAAAATGCAAACAGTTCCTTCCAAGGCTAGTAGTTATACTAGAATTTAAGAATTGTTGCAAGGTTTCTGATGACAGTTTGAAAACAGTGCGGCAGAGATATGAATAACTCCTTGATGGCAGTAAATCAAGTAAACCTTTACCATCCCCTAGCAGGTCTTTTCCCCTTTTGACATATTATCCTTTTCTGTATCATGTCCTAGCTTGGTTGATATGTCACTGCTCCTTTACCCAGCCTGGCACTGTCCACACTCCAGCAGTTTCTCCCCTCTGAGGCACCCTCCACACCGTCCCCTACTTTGGGATCAGCCCAGAGCTGATCTGCCATTATTACTCTGCTGTTATTGCATGTGTCAGTGAAAGATCAGCATATTGGAAATAGATTTTCCTTCCAGCTCCCAAAGCTGCTAAAACACATACTACATCAGCCCCTGAACTTGGGCCCAGGGATGATGGTGGAGGAGGTGGTGGTTAAGTAAAAAACAAAAACAAAAAGCCAAACCAAACAAGACTTAGAGTTCTTTAAAATGCTAGATTATCCATCCTTCTGGTAAATCTCTTCTCAGTGAGTTAGGCTTAAAAGCAGCCTTGTTGTGGAAAAGACTTCCTGGGACTGGGTCATTCATTCATTCAATATTCATTTCATTCATTTAACCATCTCATCGTTCATTCAACAAACATTTGTTCTTGCTGTGGGCCAGGCACCGTGTCAGGCAGTAGGAGTTAGATGAATAAGAATACGTTTCTGGGATAAATTAGGAAAGCTGGCTTCTAAACAACGGTTCGCAATAATTGTTTCTCTTTCTTTTCTTTCCGTCACAGCCTGACTTCCCCCAGTCCTATCCACAGTGCAAAGAGTGACTCCATTATAACCCAGTCAGAGGAGAAGGCAGATTTCGTGATTATTCCCTCTGAAGGAATAGAGAACAAAACAGGTACTATTTCTCAGCCTGCCTGCGTTGGCTCAAGGAACAGCTTCAAGAGTGTGGGAGTCCTGACTGTCTCCTTGGCCTTCTCCCTCCATATTCTGTGCATGCAGGGTCCACTCTAGAGAGCTCTAATGCTTTGTAGGCAGTGAATGTTGTATCCTCTCATAGATTGTCACTTCTGATGTCCTAGCTGTCAAATATCCTGCAGGACAGGCTGTTCATTAGCCGGCTGCCTATGAGTTAGGAGATGACTTTGAAACAGGCAGAAGCCTACTCAAGTTAACAGTTTTTATTATTTCTGTGTTATGCAAATAATTTCAGTGCTTCTCTAACTTAAATTGGGGCCAGGAATATATAGTAGCAGGTGAGGCATCTGTGAGAACATACAGCACAGAGCAGGTCTGCATCATGTTTGGTATAAAGGCTACAGAAAGGACCACAGAGTTCCCTTTGTGTAGACTTCTTCCTCTGTCTCGGTCAATCTTTTTCTTACATTAAACACAGAGGAGAGCATGGAAGAAGCAAAGCACAAGACTTAGAGTTTTATTTGCTTGTAAGGGATATAATGAAACTGAAGCCCTCTGAAGGAAAACTGGAATTAAATTCTTCCTTATTCCATTTCCCATCTAGCCCTGGCATTAGTACTAAAAAGTCAGTCTTGTTCCTGAGTCAGAAATTCCTGGCACCCTGGGGAGGGAGAGGGAGGCCTTTACAGAGTGCTTGCTCTGAACCAGCTACCACGGGCCCTGCACATAGGTTACCTCATTTAGTCACACAACAACCCAGAGGGATTATACTTATCATATTCATTCTTATGAACGAAATCAGAGCAAAGAGACTGTAAAGATAGGGAAATAAAACCAGAGAGAGAGAGAGAGAGAGATGAAGCACTTTGTACAAGTATGGTTTGTTTCCTTTGTGACTCACACAATGTTATATGTGAAAGGAGTTCAGTCATAGCAGAATGGTCAAAGGAATTTGAGTTGAGGTCTTCCCTCTGAAGCTCCAGAGCAACCAACAGGAATTTTGTTTTCATTGCCTCTGACAGCTTCCCCCTTTGTAGCTGGCAGGATCAAGCTCTAGGAATGCCAGTTCTAGAGAATTAAGAGTAAAATCTGTCCCATACCAAGATTCCCAGGGAGTCTTATTGCTTCCTTAAGGTTCGAAAGAGGATGGATCTCCCCAACCGAGTAAGCGTCACTCCGTGAGCCTGGAGTCAGTCAATGGCCAGTTCTTTCTGTCTCACAACCCCACCTGGTGGAGAGTCCAGTCCGTGCAGTGAGAGCAGGTTCAGCAGGCAGGTGACCTGGCCCTGTGAACATGCAAGACTGTGACTGCTTTCTGCCTGCAACTCAGTTTCCTTCAACATGAACTGTACTCCCTCCTTTCCTCTTGTAGAGGAGACAGACTCTCCATTATCCCAGGACTGGAGACAAGGCAGCCCCCGGCCCTATCTGGAGGCTTCATGGGAAGAACAGCTGTTGGAACAACAAGAACATTTGGAAAAAGAAATGGAGGAAGCCAAGAAAATGATATCAGGATTACAGGTAGCTCTTTCCCTCGTAGTTTGTCTTTGGTGCACCAATTTTTTTCTTCTTTTTTTTTTTCTTGGCTATGCTGCATGGCTTGTGGGATCTTAGTTCCCCGACCAGGAATTGAACCCCGGCCACGGCAGTGAAAGCGCTGAATCCTAACCACTGGACCACCAGGGAATTCCTGCACCAATTGTTTATTATTTTTAAGTCACTAGGATCAGTTGAAAGTAGACTGACTCAGTTATGTATGAGGTCAGAATTGGGGCGTTTACATAGAGGGAGTAGTGCACGAAGAGCAGAAAATCCCTTACAAGGGAGTATGGGCCTTAAATGGGCCTCAGGGACTCTTGTTGACAGCATAGCTGTTAGGAGTTCTGCAAGCATGGGAGCCATATCCACCGTTACCGAACATCTACTCTGGCTCTCTGCTTTGTGGGTGGGTTTCTCCCCTGTCTGCAGCCGCAGACCTGCAATGGCAGCTTTCACCAAAGAATGGCATTGTGAAGAGTCAGGATTTTCTCCTAGGAATTCACCATCAGGAAGGCTGTAAATGCCAGTAATGCTGCAGGTCTCTGCCTGGTCTAGCTAAGGGATTTAGCTCACTCTTAGTGCATTTGTAAGTGGACGCCAAGGCATAATGATCAGGTAGAAGAGCAACAAAGCCCTTCAGTTTTTCCAATACCTTCCGTGCCAGCAAATCTCCCCCAGAGGCCAACTGACCCACTTGACTTAGTTCCTACCCTGAATGACCCCCCTCAATCCTCCGTCTTTGTGTGTCTGTCCCTGTTTGGGGGAGCCCTTATAGTGTTCTGATGACCCTGAAATTGCCTAGGAATATTCCTTTCTGTTTGTGCTGGGAACTGCACTGCTTCTGAATTGTCAAATATTTATGGACACGTAAACAAAGCCCACATTATGTGAGTGGCTCTGGCAGCCCGCAGGCGGTGGAGGGCGTACTCCCAGCCAGCCAGCAACAGGGTGGGGACACAAAGCGTTCCTAAAGAAAAAGGGAGATTCGTGCAGTGGTAAAACAATTTGCATAATGTATGCCTCAGGAACCGAGAGGGGTTGGAGGAACGTTTACTGCCTAAACATTCCCAAGGAGGTTGTGGCTCTTCCCTCATTTGCTCTGTGTTTTTAAATGTCTGCCTTCTGGTTCCCTTCTCTATCCCTCCAATAAGGAATGATTTAGTTAATGGAATGGTTTTTTTGTGCTGTCCTTTAATAGGAAGGATTAAAGCATGGAGAATTTTGGGATTGTACTCAACCAGGTTTTTCCCAGGATAATTTCATTGTATGAACATAGATATCCATCAATTTGGTTTTCAGTTTGGTTTGCATTTTTCAGTCTGAGAGAAATCCCATAGCGGATTAGACAGAAAAAGAAGAGAATCAACTGGCAGAAAGTCAGCATCCTAATATTCCCTGCAAACAGAGGAGTTTTAATTCACAGCCACAGGATCACAATGAGAATTCAGTTCCATTACAGAATACAATGGGGCTCACAGCATCCACTGGGCTTCTTAACTCTTTCAGTGATGAACAAGTTGCATGCTGAGCCAAGTCCAGGATTTCTGACTTGTTAGTGTATGTTATTAGAGCCCGGTGAACACTTTGCCCTTAGAGTCCGTATTTCTGTAGTGTCATTCTCCCCAGGTCCCTGCCACAACTCCATGGGATAACCAAATTCATTCACTTGCTAAAATTGTATTATTAATTAGTACTTGGTAGACTTGGTAGTGGGTGGATCTTAAAATGATTTTATATACCAACATTTATGATGTAATTTATGTTATATTTATTGAAACAAGATTTAACCTCTGTATCTCTTCTCTTTGGATTGGATTGAGAAAAAATCGGAATACAAAATGGTGCTAGATTTTTAAATCTTTCACTGAGCCCGTAGGTCTTGTACCTACCTGCAGGAGTAGATCCAAGTTTTGTGGGTCCTAAAGTATACCATTTGGGGGGCCTTCTTTAAGAATTAAGATTACAGATTATGACTACAATGTTAGCTATAGGACGCTGGGAGGGGCAGGACTGGGAAGGCACCCTGAGGTTTGAGCTTCCTTAGCCTCAGGGGTAAATCTTCATCACCCACCACCCCACCGCCAATATTCTAATGAAAACAAAGCCTGGTGTGAAGCCTTGAAATAAATAGGGACACCTTCCGCAAATACGCTTTCCTTCTTGTTCT
Organism: Balaenoptera musculus; assembly: GCF_009873245.2. Taxonomy (NCBI): domain Eukaryota; kingdom Metazoa; phylum Chordata; class Mammalia; order Artiodactyla; family Balaenopteridae; genus Balaenoptera; species Balaenoptera musculus. The sequence goes on from NC_045792.1 coordinate 22,948,507, forward strand.
ATCCAGGTTGCCCTAGGAAGCAAAAATGAAGAATTATTAAACCAAACAAGAATCAAACAAACCCAAGTCCAAGCTCTAAGTGTATTCCAAATAATTCCTTATAATAAACTTTTCTATGCCAGGACAATTCTACACTGTTTTTAGTTCAGTTTCCAGCTGGTAAAATTCAGCTTGAACAGCTCTGGTTTGAAATGTCACTTCTGAAAGGAAAGTTTATTTTCAGAATTTTTTTCTGGGGCCAAGGAGCCTTGGAGCAGAGGATTCAGGTGTATCCAGAGAGGTGAAAGAGGCCTGGAGCACCTGCCGGACAAAAGCACTCCAGACAGATTCAAGATGAGCAGTTGGAAGTATCTATGGGTCCACAGTTACCAGGGAGATTTCTAGAGGAAGCCCAGTTGTAGTTTCATTTTGGGATGAGCTTACCAAGGCCAACTCTAGACTCCATCATCTAATGGGAGTTAAGTTTCTTTCTGCCTTTGTGGTTGTCCAGGCCTTACTGCTCAATGGATCCTTACCTGAAGATGAACAGGAGAGGCCCTTGGCCCTCTGTGAACCAGGAGTCAATCCCGAGGAACAATTGGTGAGCTCCTTCTTTTGTGACTGGACACTGAATAATCTGGTTTGAGTGTTTGATTTATTTGTAGCATTGGACACTCATCTGTGCCCTCTTAAAATGCTCTCTTCCCTGACTTCAACTATTCTGGTTTTCCTCATATATGTTTGACTACTCTTCCTTTCTCCCACAAGTATTTATTGTGTGCTATGTCCCAGACACTGTTTCAAAGAGCCAGAGACACTTGAAGGACAGATCAGACCTCAGACCCTCTCCTCGTGGAGTCTACATTCATGTCCCTGTCGACTGATAAAAAATGCACAACCTAAAAGTCAAGGCTTATGTTTTATTCGGTGAGGACTTAAGGACAAAACAGAGAACTTAAGCCCAGGACACAGCATCTCAGATAACTCTGAGAGACTGCTCCGAAAAGGAAGGGGGGAAGCCAGGATATATAGGAGTTTTTGCAACAAAAACAGGTAGTCAGAACATCAAAAGATTACTCTTAATAAAAGAAAACCAGGTATTTCAAGGAATTTAGCGCTTTTCTATGTATGGGAAGATGCAAGAGTCTGGGCTCACTGAAGTCGTTCCTCTGATGTGCACCTCAGCTATCTGGGGCCAGGATCCTGTGCTTTCTCATCCTGAGTCTCCTCAGAGGTGGCTGCAGCAGTTGACTGCTAGCTGCGGGCATTCTTTGTTTCCACCCTGAGTTCCCTCAGGGCTCACCGCCCGGGCCATTGTCCTGCGGTGGCTTGATGGCTGTCTTTATTTATTGATTTGGCAGGTGGCATTCTTAGTTCACATCCCCTTTGAAGCTTCTCTTTTTCTGCCTGTGCCTTAAATGTTGCTGCTCCTCAGGGTTCCACTCTGGGCCCTCTTCTGTCTTGTCCATTCACCTGGGTAATACCTGCTGCCATGGCTTCACTTGCTTTCCACCTGTCTCATATGTTGCCTCTCAAATATTTATTTCTAGCCTAGCTCTCTCCATGGAGTTCTACATTTATAAATGCAACATGCACCTGCCTGTTGATTATCTCCACTATATGCCCCATAAGCATCTCAATTTCAATGAGTCCTAAATTAAATACCTTTCTCTTCCTTCTCTCCCCACCCCCAAAACTACTTGTCTTTTAGGTTTCTGTTCTTTATCACTATCCATCTACCCAAATACCTGAAACAAATCTGAATCTCGTCCTGGAATCCTTTGCGGCCCTTCCCTCTATATCCAGTTAGTCACCAAGTTTTTCAGTATACTTTTAAAATATCTTCATCCAGTTTTCTCCATCCTCACAGCTACTACTTTAATTTCAGGCCTCCATCCAGTATTCCGGTGGCCTTCTAACTGTTTTTCCTGATTCCTCTCCTGTCCTCCTCTAATTCATTTTCCATAAAACAGCAAGAATAATTTAACTTCAAAGCAGATTTTGTTTTGTCATCCCTTTGCCTAAAACTTTTCATCAGTTCCCCGTTGCCCTTACTGGCCTTCATGATCCTGCTCCGTTTTCCTCTCGAGCCTCGTCTCTTGTCATTTCTCTTTCCACTTGCCCAGCCCCTGCACACAACACACACATATTCATTCTAAACTTTATCCACATTCATCTACTCGCACCACCCCGGCCATATGCATCACTGGAGGGAAGGGACTGTTTCCTGTTCTTTGCAGCCACTGTACAGGGCTAGCATCTAGTAACTGCTCAATAAATAGTTGTTGAATGAATGCCCTCTGAATTTTACAGCATAGGTACATAACCATCTCTTTTTGCCTTACATTCAGATTATAATCCAAAGTCGTCTGGATCAGAGTATGGAGGAGAATCAGGACCTAAAGGTATGTCAGGAAATGTACATTTTGCCCTTTGAAAAAAATTTACGGGACTATTACACACCAACTTCAGGACAGTAATGGGGAGCAGGGAAGGATGCAGACTCAAGACTTTGGCTGTATCTGTATTATGTCTTTAATTGAAAGAGAGAGATATGTCCTAAGTATGGCAAAAAGGTAATACCTTTTTAATCTCAGTGGTTAGTAATAGGTATCTATGTCGTTATTGCTTATACCTTTCTGTATATTTGAGATGTTTCATATTGTTTATCTTTTTAATTAAAATAAACAGTGGATCTAATATCAATATGGTCATTTTTTAAATAATTGACATAACATTATATTAGTTTCAGGTGTACAACATATGTATATATTGTGAAATAACCACAATAAGCCTAGTTAACATCTGTCACCATACATAGTTACAGATTTTTTTCTTGCGATGAGAACTTTTTTTTATTAATTAATTAATTTATTTATTATTTTTAAATTTTTGGCTGCATTGGTTCTTCGTTGCTGCGCGCGGGCTTTCTCTAGTTGAGGCGAGCAGGGGCTACTCTTCATTGTGATGCACGGGCTTCTCATTGTGGTGGCTTCTCTTGTTGAGGAGCATGGGCTCTAGGCGCATGGGCTTCAGTAGTTGTGGCGTGTAGGCTCAGTAGTTGTGGCTCGCGGGCTCTAGAGCACAGGTTCAGTAGTTGAGGCGCACAGGCTTAGTTGCTCCGCGGAATGTGGGACCTTCCTGGACCAGGGCTCGAACCCGTGTCCCCTGCATTGGTAGGCAGATTCTTAACCACTGCGCCACTAGGGAAGACCCCTAGTATGGTCTTTTTTTAATGAACACTTTCCAAAATTCTTTTAGTTCAGTGGGTCTTAGCTTTTTTGAGGCCATAAGTATATGACGACAGCCATTAACCCTCTCTCCAGAAATTTGCATGAAAGCACACACACCCACTCACTGACTTGAATTTTGATTGGAGTAACTTTGGAGCCCATCTGTGGAGTCCAGGTCAAGAATCCCCATTTTAGATATGTTAATTCCAAACTCTTGATGGGCTGCAATAGGAAAAGAAGACAGTACAGTCTGAGTTGTGGGTGTTCCTCTCCTATAATCTCTTTCCTAGTAACAATCATAATCTGTTGTAAGGGAGGGTTAACTAAGTATTTTATTATTGGGCTAAATGTGTTTTTGTTTGGTCCATAAAGAATAATATGCTCTTTGAGAACAGAAGCACTCTAATCCTTTCTGAACATTAAAAATGAAGATAGGGCTTCCCTGGTGGCGCAGTGGTTGAGAATCTGCCTGCTAATGCAGGGGACACGGGTTCGAGCCCTGGTCTGGGAGGATCCCACATGCCGCGGAGCAACTGGGCCCGTGAGCCACAATTACTGAGCCTGCGCGTCTGGAGCCTGTGCTCCGCAACGAGAGAGGCCGCGATAGTGAGAGGCCAGCGCACCGCGATGAAGAGTGGCCCCCGCTTTCCACAGCTGGAGAAAGCCCTGGCACAGAAACAAAGACCCAACACAGCCATAAATAAAATAAATAAATAAAATTAAAAAAAAAAAATGAGGATAATTATTTCATGAAATTGGGGGTAGCCATATTAAGATATGATCATATATTTCGGTGAGAGGGATTTAGATTGTTATGATTTATGATTAAGTTTCCCTGTCGGCGAGGATTGCTAAATATAGGAATGAGAACCTATGGGAATGTATGGTATCTTATTTCTTGGCAAGAAAGCATGGGCAGTTGAGCCTGAACAACTGGGCAGCTGAGCCTGGATGCCACAGGGTAGAATGGGATGGGTCCTGTTTGTTTCTGTGGGTCAGCCTTTACTGTTTACTAGAAGGCAGACCTGCATTCTGCCTCAGTGGAAGGTTGATTTTTCTTGGAATGGTTATCTGAGTTTTGTGTTCTTACTGACGGAATGAGGTAATGCTTCTGAAGCAGCCCAGATGCTACCATCTGATCTAACTATATTTGGTTTGCAGAAGGAGCTGCTGAAGTATAAACAAGAAGCCAGAAACTTACAGGGGATAAAGGTAAAAAGAAAGACATATAACTCTTTAAATAAACTCTCTACAAAGTAAAGCAGTCTGTGGATAAGAGTGGGTACTGGGGGGCTAGCTGGGTCCTATAGTCTTTTCTTGTGTACATCTCATGGGGCCTTTCGCAGGCTCTGTGCTACTAGTAAAGAGAGGGCTTTGTGGATGGGAAGTGAGACAGGTGGAGGAATATACCTCTGTTTTGCTGAGGCTTCTTTCTGGTGGTTATGACTCATGGTGCTGTCACTTCCCTCTGCCACCTTGACTGTTTCTATGTGTGAAAACAATCAGTTATTACAGTTTTCTTCAGTTTCAGTTTTTTTGTCAGTTTTCTTCAGTTCTAAGAAGAATATACTCTTAAACATTGTAATTTACTTAGGTTTTGAATAGTTAATGACATTCAAATGGTTTGAAGTGAAAAGGGTACAAAGGGATAATCCTTGAGAAGTCTGCCTTCCGGCCCTGTCTTCCCAGTCACCTAGTTCTCTTTCCTGGAGGCAACTTATCAGTTAGTACCAAATATGTATGTATGTAATTTTTCCCCAAATAATTACGTACTATAAATACAGTTTGACACATTGCTTTTTTCACTTAGCAGTGTATCTTAGAGATCATTCTATTTCAGTACATAAAGACCTTAGTATTCCAGTATGTGTATATCGGATAGTTCATTTAATCAGTTCCTACTGATAGTCTTCTGGGTTATTTCCAGTCTTTTCCTAATACAAACAGTGATCTAGCTAATAATCTTGCTTATATGTTATTTCACCCAAGTAGGAGTATATGTGCTGAATGAATACCTGGAAGTGGAAAAAGATGTTCTCAAGCTGCTGCTTTTCCCTCTCCTCTTCCCATTACTCCCATTCATGGGCTAGACTAGGATATAACTCAGCAACGTTTTCCAGAGTATATTCTGTAGCCTTAGTCCTTTGAGATACTCCAGAAAACAGCATGTTTCATGCTCAAATAAAAAGCAGTGCTCTACGTGCTTGAAGAGTCACAATGAATAACAGCATATTAAAGGACCAGAGAAGGTCTGTCCTAAAGAGGTTGGCCTAAAAAAAGTTAGACTATTAACCACAGAAGTGCTTTTCCCCCCATGTAACACTTATTAACATCCCATGGAGCACACTTTGGGAAACATTCCTCTGCACCACTGGTGCCAAGGGCATCTTAGACCACCTTGCCATGTACTGTCATGGCAAGACAGCATAGTTAAGAATGGGCTCCCACATTTTCCAGAGCCTACACCATTTCTCTGCAGTCTGTAAAGAGAGAAAAATCAGGGCAAATCCCCTGGGATGCAGCTCCAGTCCATTAGTTCCATTTGAAGTCACCATGGTTGGAGGATTGTGTCATAGCTGATCCTTTAAAATAAGTATGTACAACCCACCTTGTCTGAGGCCTGGTGGAAACCAAGATGGTCCAAGCTAAGAGAAAGATAGCCTAAAGCTTGTAGGATCCTATGAACTGGGAAGAGGAACCATCAGTCTAAGAACATTTCTGAACATGGAAATAGAATCCCAATCCTGGTCCAGACTAGGCACCGGAAGGCAGTGGAAGCAGGGCAGGAGCAGGGCTCTAGAAGGCAGGGTGGCAGTGATTCCAGGGCTCCTATTTGAGCAGGGTGTCAGACAGTGACAGGGCCCAGCCCTCTAGGACAAAAGAGCTCATCTAGATTGAGTATTTATAGGCCCAAGATACAGAGAAGAAAGCCAGAGAGGGAGGAGGGAGAGTGCATTGTCCAAGGTCACTGTCACGTAAGCAAGTGGTAGACGTGTAATTTGAGACTAGGTCTGCCCGATCCCAAAGGCCACTTATTCTTCCTCTAGGCCATGATGCTGTCAGCAACGCAGTGGAATGTAGGGGCAAGTAATGGATGGAGGAAAAAATCAGGTTTCCATCAGCTTGGTAGGACAATGGGTGGGATTTTCCTTTAGATTCTAGTGTCCTGGAAGGGAACAGAAAAATTTCTGCTCATCTCCTTGTGGCAAGACCCTGTACTCTTTTTGTCTCCCAGTTTAGTGATAACTGGCCGATTGATGCGTTGGGACCACAGTAGTGAGTGTGCTTTCTCCCCAGGATGCCTTGCAGCAGAGGCTGACTCAGCAGGACACGTCTGTCCTTCAGCTCAAACAAGAACTACTGAGGGCAAATATGGACAAAGATGAGCTGCACAACCAGAACGTGAGTTGAAAGAGTGAACTTGGACTTCATTGAGCCCCAGGTAGCAAAGTAGGATACAGTATAAAGTCCTGTTAGGTCTCTTCCCCATCAGGCCCCTCTCTGTTCCTAGGTGAAAGCCCATGCCACACTGGCCTCGAGCCCTTCAACTTTGAGGGCACTGAGACACTGAGGCTGCCTTGTGGTTCTACAGTCTGATTATCTCACTGAAGATGTGGAGAGCGGCTGTGTGTTTTTACCATAGTCATGCCCTCTCTGTGCTGTAACTGCCAACATCAACTCCAGTTCCTAAGTAGCTGGTTTCCTACTGGATTGGCAGACAGTACTTCCACACCAATGAATTCTTTCTTACTCTTCTTGCAGGTGGATCTGCAGAGGAAGCTAGACGAGAGGAATCGGCTCTTGGGAGAATATAAAGTAAGAATGTATATCAGTTTGGAAGTTATTTCCATTTGACCTTTGGGGAACAGCCTATTGTTGCTGTTGTTCAAACAGCACTTAAGTACTCTGTTCTCATCCTTGCTTTCTGCAAGGAAACCCTTTTCTGAGTTCCCTTGATCCACTAACCCTGAAGGTAGATAGCATGGCTAGGAGCAAGAACACAGAACTAGGAGTCTGGAAACTGCACTTCAGTCTTAACCTTTACCTCTAGCATGGATGGCACGCAGTGGTCCTCCTGCTAATGGGAGTTCCCGTCCTCCTTCCCTTTCCCAGAACCCTTTGCTCCGTGTGAGGCTCCCATGGTATGTGACGTCTTCCCGTGCAGCTTGAGGAAAGGGCTGTTCCCTCTGAGGCTCTGCTTTCCTCAGGTGGAAACTGCATCACAGCAGGTGAAGCGTTGGATGTCCTTGGCTCTGCCGTGCATCTGAAGGCTGTGTCTCTGTTGCAGAAAGAACTGGGGCAGAAGGACCGCCTCCTGAAGCAGTACCAGGCCAAGTTGGAGGAAGCACTTCGGAAGCTCTCTGAGGCCAGTTACCAGCAGGTGGGGACACGTTCCGCCACTGACTTTCCTGCCCCTGTGACCCGAACAAGTCCTTTTCTGATGGAGTGTCTGATTTGCAGGTGGATCTGGAACGGGAGCTGGAACACAAAGACGTCCTTTTGGCTCACTGTATGAAAAGAGAGGCAGAGGAGGTAACCTAGCACTCGGGGTCTCCCTCCCATGTTTACAAGGGCAAAGAGGGAGATTCTGTTATTGACTCAGGGCTGAACCAACACCACAGGTCAGTTTGTCAGGAGGCGATTTGGCGAGGCGGTTACAAGTGCGGGTTCTGGGATAAGAAAGTCTGGTTTCAGATTCCAGCTTTATTACTTTCTTACCATTGTGTACCTCCATTTGCTTCGCTTTTGAACCTTAGAAATAACGTTCATCTGGAAAATGACCGTGGCCTTCTCTGTCATTATGAAGAGTACATAAGATAACCCATTAAGTTACTAAACACAGTCCTGGTAGATCCATCTGGCACAGAGTTAGGCTCAAAAAATACTAGTCATTGTTCTTTTTTTTTTTTTTTTTTTCTATTACTGAAGCAAAGGCAGGAGATGCTGGAACAGCATTCTCAGACCCTCCAGGGGCCAGGCAGGGGCTAGGTTGGGGCCTCCAGGCGAGGTTTTCATTTTGTTCACTCTGCATTCAGCAGTGCCTTCTGAGTGTCAAGTATTGGTGATATAGCAGTGAACAAAAGGGAAAAAAATCTCTGCACTGTGTCAGGAGGTGACCAGTGTAAAGAGGAAAAATAAGGCGGGACATCTCACTTTGGAATTCTCCATTATACAAGCGTCATTTCTTCTTGCCGCTATAGGTGACCCACTGCAGCAGTCACAACCCTCAAAGCAATGGTTTTCTCCTTCCAGTGGCAGGAAAAGGAGCTGCTTCAGTCACTCACAGAGGGGTAGGTGCTTAGGATTTGAGTACAGACTTGCCACTTCCAGCCAAAACCAGAAGAGTACCCTAGCCATGGCCAGTGGAGTAGGCCTTTCATATCCCCATTCCCCAATTCTTGCATCTGTTGGGTGTGTAAAGTTGTGAGGCACTTGCTATCCAAAATTAAGAGTTAGTGGGCAAACGGTGGGCTTGTATCTGTGGAGGAAAATTTTCTACAGTTTACACCTCCTCCCTCAAAAATAAAAGATCTCTTCTGGAAACCTCTCCCCTGTATCTTCTTAAGCCCAGCAGCTGGGATGTGGTTAATGACATGGCAGCGTGCCGTGCCAGCAGCACCCCGTTTTTGCCCACAGAGCAGCGACCTGCAGCTTGTTCGGGATGCCCTCCGCAGCCTGCGCAACAGCTTCAGTGGCCACGACCCTCAGCACCACACCATCGACAGCCTGGAGCAGGGCATCTCCAGCCTCATGGAGCGCCTGCACGCCATGGAGACCCAGAGGAAACAGGACAGAAGGGTAACCCTCTTTCGGTGGTGTTTCTCTTATTCCCCCAAAGAAGCTTGGTCTTATCAATTTTAATGCAGATGAAGGCAGTGCTAAGATATAAGACCCTGCTGCAGGTTGCAGTTGCTTTTCTCTCTGGTTTTCCTCTCTGGGGAGCTGATTGTTCATCATGGTATGACAGTCCAGGGAGGGAGTTCACGGGTAACTCTTGCTCTTGGCAACTGTGTAACTGTCTAAGGAATTGTGGTTCTTGACCCACAGGTGTCCCTTTACTGCTTATTCTCTGTCCTCTTCCCCCCCGAATGAACTTGGCATTATATATGGGAAATATATGGGGAAAACTTTGGAAACTAAAAAGCTTTTTATAAATGTACATTTTTATTGTTAGGATAAACATGTCCAATTTTATATACTGCGGAAAAAGAGGTGGTAGAAAAGTATATATTTTAGGTACACTTTTAGGATTTAAATTTCTTGGTTGAATTCTCCCACTGATTATAACTCTTGTGATTTTTGTGTGGCTCCCCAGGTTCGGGGCAAGTCACCCAGAACTCAAGCAGTTAGTGAATACCGGGAGTCCTGGCCCCCTAATTCAAGTAAGTACTCATTATTGCTCAGTAAGGACTCCTAGCATATTAGATCAGAAACTTAGTATTTTTTATGCTACTGATACTTTGGGGATAGAGTTTTTCTTGTAGTACTTCACTCTTGTAATATGTTGTTTCTGTAGCAATACTAGAATTGAGTTATTTCTAGGACTGTGAAGACCCATAACATCATCATCACCACCACCATTACCCCAAGTACCATTTGGCCACGTGCAAGGTGCTGCTGATTCAGAGAGGCTAAAATATCTTAAATAAAATATCTTTGGAAATATACAAGCTCAAAATAGTTACACCAAGCAAAGCAAAATATAAAAAAACAAACACACATACAAATCACCCTAAAGTTCCAAATAGCACAGAAAATTTCCAGTTCTTCCTAGAGGCAAGAAGTTTAATTTCTTTGTGGACTTTCATTAAAACATTGAGTGCACAGGTCATTCAGTTTGTTTTAACCTGCCCTGTGCCCACTCATTACATCTTTTTGCCTTGTTAATTCTGACAGGTTGGAAATCTACCCTGCCTAGTAATTTCTATTTTACTTTGTATCTTACCTTTTGGTCTAATAGCATTCACATTTTCTTACCTTTTATAGTTTACCCAGGCCTAATCTAAAAGTATCTAAATAATAATTTATAAAAACCAAATAGTTAAAGGCTGACCATACCAGATTTATATGTTAAATATATAATTTTTAAAACCACATTAATAAACAAAATCTAAAGTAAAACATTTAAAGCATTTGCACAAATATGAAAGGTAAAATTTTTTTTGTAGAGTAGATAAGATAGCATTCTCAAGCCTCCAGATATCTTTTCCTCTTGAATGAGACCTTTACACTGGGAATGAAACAGATTATGTTAGTACCAAAATTAGTTTCAGTTTCTTTTTCTAACATTGTTTTGACCCAGTCATTTCTGTTTTCTTGATAGGGTTTTTATTTTATTGTTATCCTCTTCAGTACTTCCTTTAGGTTAGTATAAACTGCCAGTGTACGTAGGCTAAATATTTGGAAATTCTTTTTCAGACGTCTAATAAATTTCTCCCTCCCTGGAATAATTCTCTTGTGTATATGAATTACTTATTTAAAATACTACAAATAAATTCAGAGCTTCTTATAAACTAGGGTGTTAATCTAATATCTATATTTACAAATAAGCTGAAATGTCTCTCATCTAGAAATACAAACACTTGTGTAACTTGCTAGCCCTCTAGCTACTGGCTTACTTCTCTTATTCCCCTATGTCAAACTTCTTGAAAGAATAGTCTGCAATTGCTCTTTTTTCATCCTTACTTCCCATTCAATTCTTAATCTACTAGTTGGACTTTTACTTAGTTACTCCACTTAGTGTTCTTTTTGTTGGATCACTGTTGACTTTCTCGTTGCCTAATCAAAGTGGTTACTTTTCATACCTTATCTTCCATAGACTTTTCAAAAGCATTTACTATTCTTGAACAGTCTTCTTCTGGAAACATTTTTCTCCTTTAACTTCACTACCAACCAGTTATTCATTCAACGGATATTTACTGAGCATCCATTATGTAGCACCCTTGTTAGACACTGGAGGTATAGAGATGAACAAGTTGGACTTGGTACTTGCCCTCACTGGATTGTAGTCTCATGAACTAGGTACAACCTCCTCTTCTTCTCCTTCTCTGTCTAACCCTTGAATGTGCCCTGAGATTCCACTAAGGTCTAGACTTAGGTCTCATATTCTTTATAGGTGATCCCTTCTACTTCCATGGCTTCAACTACTCTTGTGTGCCAATTATTCTTAAACTTTCATCTCTAACTCCAAACCTTTTCTGAGCTTCAGGCCTATATTTTTGAATGCCAACTGGATATCTCTGTAGATTGAAAGGCACTTCAAACTCATGTGCAAAACTGGACACAAAACAATAGAGTGGGAAAAAGATGGAGTATAGAATCAAACAGATCTGGGATGCACTTGTAGCTATCAGCAGAGTATATCATGGGCAAGACTATTAATTAATGTATTTTAGTTTTCACATTTATGTAATGGAGATAATCGTGAAGGATTATGAGCATTAAATACAATATTATATGCAAATAATCTGGTGTTGCGTGTGGCATGTGAGATATGCAAGGCTATGCTCTTTCTCCTTTTCACTACAGTCAAATCTCCTAAAAGAGTAATCTTCTCTCTGAACCCACGTCCTGTCTTGCCATTTACTCTTAAGGAAAAACAACAACAATAATTATTTAAAAAGTAATACAGTAGACTAGTGGGATAGAATTGAGAGTTCAGATAAAACCCATACATCTATGATCATTTGACCAGCAAATAGTATCTTCAATAAATGGTGTCGGGACAACTGATATACACATGCAAAAGAATAGAGTTGGACCCCTACCTCACACCATGTACAAAAATTAACTCAAAGTGCATTATTGACCTAAACACAAGAGTTAAAACTATGAAGCTCTCAGAAGAAAACACAGGGGGGAATATTCATGACCTTGGATTCTTAGACATCAAAAACATGAAAAAAATAGAAAAATTGGACTTCATCAAAACTGAAAACTATTTTGCATCAAAGTACATTAACAAGAAAGTGAAAAGACAACCAGAATAGGAGAAAATATTTGAAAATCATATATCTGATAAGGGCCTAGGATGAACAATATATAAAGAACTCTTACAGCTTAATAACAAAAGACAGAAAAATCTGATAACAAATGGGCAAAGGACTTGAATAGACATTTCCCTAAAGAAGATAAATAATTGACCAATAAGCACATGAAAATATGCTTAAAATCATTAGTTATTAGGGAAATGTAAACCAAAACTAGAGTGAGATACCATTTCATGCCTACTAGGTGGTTCCAAAAAAATGGAAAATAACAATTGTTGGTAAGGATGTGGAGAAATTGGAACCCTTATACATTGCTGGTGGGGATGTAAAATGGTACAGCCACTGTAGAAAACACTTCAGTGGCTCTTCAAAGAGTTAAACATAGAATTACTATATGACCTAGCAATTCCATTTCTAGGTATATACCCAAAAGAATTAAAAGCAAGTGTTCAAAAAAAGAAAACTTGTACACATATGTTCATAGCAGAATTATTCACAATAGCTAAAAGGTGGAAGCAAGCCAAATGTCCATCAGTTGATGAGTGGATAAACAATTTCTTATATATGCATACGATGGAATATTATTCAGCCATAAAAAGGAATGAAGTACTGATACCTGCTAAAACATGGATGAACCTTGAAAATGTTAAGTGAAAGATGCCAGACACAAAAGGGCACAATTTGGATGGATCCTTTTATATGAAATGTCCAGAATAGGAAAATCCATAGAGACAGAAAGCAGAGTAGATTAGATAGATGTCAGGATTAGGAAGGGAGTGACTGTTTAATGGGTACAAGATTTCTTTTAAGGATAATGAAAATGTTCTGGAACTAGATAGTGATGATTACACAACACTGTGAATGTACTAAATGCCACTGAATTGTACACTTTAAATGGTTAAAATGGTGAGTTTTGTGAATTTTACCTCAATTTTTAAAAAGTGAATTTTAAAAAAGACCTGGAAGGAACCTTGTTCCTATGCTAACAGAAAGAAAAGGTTGAATAGTCTAAAATACCATAACTTTCTTGAATCCATCAGAGAGATGAAATCAGAGGGTGGCTAACTAGCCAGAAATGTAAACAGGTCCCTCAGTGGACAGATAGGATACAGCACTTGCTCACTTGTGGCAGAGCATAGGAGCAAGATGGGACCACCATACAAACAGCTAAGATTTTAATGAATTGTGAAAGGCTGAGCAGAGAGTATAGGAACCCTGGGGGCCATGAATGCAAGAATAGTTTGCACCTACTTGCTGACTCTTCCATCGACTTCCATTTGGGTGCTTATGACAAAGATTTGTTGTGGGAACAGAGTCTAGAGAAAACCTGTTGTGGTGGAGGCCCAGAGGAGGGGAGCACCTGTCACTGCTGGAAAAATGTGAAGCCCCATCTGGACCTTTGTCCCTTAAAGAACAAAAGTCTTAAGCCACTAAGAAAGGGCAGCAAATTCTGTTGCCCCTCCCTCCCTTTCCCAGGCAAAGGTGAAGACCTATTTCAGCTAGGGGGAAGAAAATAGAATGAAAGCACTCTGTACCCCAGGGGAGTGGCAGGAAACTGTATCAGTAGAGGTTGCCTACCACTGGGGAAAGAGTAGGATCACTGAGAAAGCCCCACCCTCAAGACTGAGGTTGGATCATGACAACAGAGAAGCCCCCCTCATCCCTCACCACCAGATGAGCAAGTACCGGGTAAGAAGCAATAGCAGTCTGCCTCTGTGGGAGGGGCACACATGTGAAGAGACTGACTTCTCTTCACACGGCACAGGCACACAAGTAAAGTCTAAAGTTGAGGGTGGAGCAGGAACATTGAGGAAAAACCCTCCAGCAAACCAGCTGCCTTCCTAAACATAACCCTAGATAAATTTGAAGGTGATGGCGTGCTGAAAGTAACCTTAACAAAAATCCCAATCCCAGCTCAATTCCTGACTAGATTGGCTTAGCTGTCCCCACCAATGGCCGGGAAGTACAAGCAGTGTGCCCATTTCTAGACATAAACCTTGTTTACCTTAGTCTCTACTGTCTTACACATGATGTCTGATAGTCAATAAAAAATTATGAGGCATCCAAAGAAGCAAGAAAAATATAAGCCACTGTCAAGAGTCAATAAGCGTCTATTCAAGAGTAGACTCAGATATGACTAGGATGTTGAAACCATCAGAAAAGGAATTTTTTAAAACTGTGTTAATGGCTGAAGTAAAAATGTTAATATAATGCATGTACAGGTGAGGAATTTTAGCAAAGATATGGAAATTATGAAAAGGAGTCAAATGGAATGTTAGAAATAAAAATAAATATTACAAAGATGAAGAGTGCCTTCAGGGACTTCCCTGGTGGTGCAGTGGTTAAGAATCTGCCTGCCAATGCAGGGGACACGGGTTCGAGCCCTGCTCTGGGAAGATCCCACATGCTGCGGAGCAACTAGCCCCTGTGCCACAACTACTGAGCCTGCGCTCTAGAGCCCCCAAGCCACAACTACTGAGCCCGTGTGCCACAACTACTGAAGCCCAGTCGCCTAGAGCCCATGCTCTGCAACAAGAGAAGCCGCCACAATGAGAAGCCTGTGCACCGCAATGAAGAGTAGCCCCCACTCACCACAACTAGAGAAAGCCCGCGTGCAGCAACGAAGACCCAACACAGCCAAAAATAAATAAATTAATTAATTAAAAAAAAAAGTGTGCCTTCAGCAGGTTCATCAGGGTCATCAGAAGACTCAACACAGCTAAGGAAAGAATCAGTGAACCTGAAGATAGGTCAATAGAAATTACCCAAACTGCAATACAAAAAGAGAAAGAGTAGGAGAGAGGAAAAAACAAACAACCCAGAGCATCCAGTAGTTGTGGGACAATATCAAATGGACTAAGATACAAGTAATTAGAATCCCTGAACAAGAAGAGATAGAACAGGGCAGAAGAAGTATTTGAAGAGATAAAGGCCAATTATTTTCCAGAAATGCTTAAAAACATCACACTACAGATCCAAGAAGTGCTGAGCATTCCAAGAAGTATAAATAGCAAGAACAACAACAAAAGAGTCAAATTGCTGAAAATCAAAGAAAAGAGAAAATCTTGAAGGTAACCAGAGAGGGGGAAAATTATTACATACAGAAGAACAAAGATGAGAATTACAGATTTCTTATCAGACCTTGCAAGTTATAGGATAGTGGGGGGACATTTTTAAAGTACTGAAAGAAAAAAAACTAGAATTCTATAAAAAGCTAGAATTCTGTAGCTAGAGAGTATATATATATTTTTTACACAAAACCAAGAGAATTCATTACAAGCAGACTTGCACTGCAGGAAATGTTAAAGGAATTTCATCAGACAGGAAGAGTATGATACGAAAGAAACTGGGAGATGCAAAAAGAAGTGGTTAAAATGAAGGTAAATATAAAGGACCTTCTCCCCCTTATTTTTAATTGCTCTAAGAGATAACAGGCTGTTTAAAGCAAAAAATATATTGATGTATTACTGGTTTATGCCATATGTGAAAGTAAAATGTATGACAATAATACAGAGATTGGGGTGGAGGAATTAGGACTCTACTGTTGTCACTTCTGTAGTTCTTACATTACATGTGATGCAGTAAATATCATTTGAAAGCTGACTGACTAATTAAAGATGTGTATTTAAATCCAAGAGTGACCACTAAATTTTTAAAGAATTAAATAAAAAAATTAATAGTGGAGATAAAAAGGAATTGTAAAAATACCCAATCCAATAGGAAAAAAAGTAAAAATCTCATTATTTAAAATATAGTTTACATGTTGAAATGGTGTTTCCAAACTGAGAATCTAAACACACTGGGCTTTGAAGACAATACCAAAATATATACATGTACACATACATATATACATATATATATACATACATACACATATACATATATATACATACATACACATACACACATACACACTCCAAAGGCGAGGAGAAAAAGAGGATAAAAGAGAAAAGGAACAAAAAACATGGAACAAATAGAAACAAGGGAGATGATAGATTTTAAAAATAATCTGGTTTTTATTACATAGTTTTGTACCACTTACAAAATTATTGTTTATCAGCATCATATTAATTGGGAAGCAGCCTTGTTTGATGGGGAAAACATAGCTCAACATTGTGAAGATGGTTCATTCTCCCCAAATGATCTATAGCTTCATGCAATTCTAATAAAAATCCTATCAGACTTTTCGTAGATATAAACAAGCTGATACTAAAATTTATATGGATGAGACTAGAATAGTTCAAAAAAAAAAAGTTGAGAAAAAATAAAGTAATTGAAGGGCCACACTACCTGATTGCAAAACTAACTATAAAGTTAGAGTAATCAAGACAGTGCAGTATAGGTGAATGGATAGACACATAGGTCATTGGAACAGAGTAGAAAGTTCAGAAATAGACTTACTTATATTTGGCCAGTTGATTTTCAACAACAGTGCAAAAACTATTTGATGACAAAAGGATAGGCTTTTCAACAAATGATTCAGAAAAAGAGCATTGACCCATACCTCATACCATATACAAAAAATCAACTCCAAATGGATCATAAACCTAAACTTAAAAGCTAAAACTGATTTGTGATGCCTTTTAAAATCATGTATTAAATTTACACACACATGTATACACAAGGCTATGTTTCTGGGTCGTTTATTCTCTGAGGTTTTTGTATATGATTTTTATAGTATTGTCACCCTGAAACAGCAATTATCATTTTATCACATGAGTTAATGTTGAGTAAGACTGTTTTTCCCTCATTAATCTTTTTCTGTTTTACTCAAAAAGTCTGTGTGATCCAACTCAGCCTTCTTCATTAGTCACCTGAAGCTCCTCTCACTAATGTCATCAATGACCTGTTTACCAAACCTGTCTTTATCTACTAGACCTCTGTGTGGCATTTGACATACTCTTACCCTCAAATTCACCTAAAATGTGTACATAACATTTTGTTGGTCAGCTTGGGCTGCCATAACAAAATACCATAGACTGAGTGACTTAAACAACAGCAATTTATTTTCTCACAGTTCTGGAGGCTGGAAGTCCCAAGATCAGGATGCCAGTGTGGTCAGGTTCTGCTGAAGGAGGGCTTTCTTCTTGGCTTGCAGATGGCTGCCTACCTGCTGTGTCTTCACGTGGTGGAGACAGAGCGCTCTGGTGTCTCTTCCTCTTCTTATAAGGGCACCAATTCTATGGGATCAGGGCTCCACTCTTACAACCTCATTTAACTTTAATCCCTCCTCAAAGGCGCTATCTGTAATACAGTCACATGGGAGTCTAGGGCTTCAACATATGAATTTGGGGAGGACACAACTGAGTCCATAGCAATATTATTTTCATATTTTATTTTATTACATTATAACTGTTTTGCTATTTTACCCCACTAGACTTTGAGCTCCTTAATGGGTGGGAATTGTACCTAGTTTATTTTTGTATCTCTAGTACTTGATACATAATAGGCACCCAGTAAACATTTTAAATGGATGACACTTCTGTTCCCCTATCTTAGGTACTGATAACTACCATGCATCTGTTTTCCTAGATCATAAATCTTAGTTATTTTTCCCTTTCCCTTTTATCTTGATGTTCAACTATATCCAAAGTACTAAGACTTTTACCTTCTAAAGGTCTCTCAAATCCATCCCTTGTCTAGCTCCAGGGCTATATCTTACCCTTCCTCATCTTTCAGATTATTTTAATTGCCTCTTTATGGGATTACTGTTTCCAGAATTTGTCCCATCCAACCCATACTAGACCCATTCTTGCTGCTAGACTGACCTTTCTAAAATGCCAGTCTGATTGTATCACTTCCTTTTAATATCTCCCCAGAGCTTAAGACTAATATCTAAACATCTTAGCCTGGCGGAGTCGTTTGTGATCTGGCCCTGCTTACTTTATTATCCTCATCTTCCATTACTTCCCAATGTATTACTTACACTCCAGCCTTACTAGTTGACTTTCAGTTTTATAAATACATGATCCATCCCTTTTCATGCCTTTACAAGTATCCTTCATTCTGGGAATGCCCTTTCCAACTTCTGTATCTGATATATTTTTTAGGTGCTTTGTTTAACAATTCTCCAACTATGGGACCTTTCTGACCTCTTCCAGGTAGAATTAACTACTCCATCTTCAGTCTTCTTGTGCAGTTTGTACCAATCTGATTTTAGTGTACTGTAATTATTTATTATCATACCTGTCATCTATACTGGACTGTGAAATCTTTGAGGTCAGAGACATATAATTAATTTTATATTCTCAAAATCTAGTGCATGGTAAGTGCTCTATAAATGTTTGTTGAATGAATGAGTGAAAGGATCAATCATAAATTTAATGATAAAAGTGAATATTTTATTTTATTAAAAAGCCAGTGTGTGCCAGGCCCTGTTCTAGGTGCTGGAGTCAAAGGAACATCGTGGCATGTAGGTTTCAATAATTGGCATTCTTTGAAAAAAATTCTGAAAACTGATTGATTGCGGTGCAAAGAGAGAATGTTCCCTTGTCTTTCTCTCCTGTATTATTCATCCCTCCTACTTCCTTATTTTAAACCCCTTCCTAGGGAATTCCCTGGCCATCCAGTGGTTAAGACTCCAACCTTTCAATGCCAAGGGCCCTGTTTTGATCCCTGGTTGGGGAATTAAGATCCCACAAGCCACGCTGTGCGGCCAAAAAATCAAAAACAAAAACCAAAAAACCAAAAAACCCCTTCCTAGAACTGCTCTCTGGTGGCTGCCTGTTTGATTGGGATCAATGCCTAGAATAAATGAAGCAAACGTGTAGCTGGAATTGCAGGAGATATTTTAATAAAAGTTTAATTATTGTTTTTGGTCCTTGTGATAAAAGTTTTTAATTGGTCTTTTCTTCTATTCTCTTAAAGTCATAATCACACATAACTCGTTGATTAAATTTTTCCATAAGTACCTATACAAAGAATAGAGACAAGATATGGATTAAGAAATTTGAGTTAAAAACCACAGGGACCGGGCTTCCCTGGTGGAGCAGTGGTGAAGAATCCGCCTGCCAGTGCAGGGGACATGGGTTTGAGTCCTGGTCGGGGAAGATCCCACATGCCGCAGAGCAACTAAGCCCGGGCGCCACAACTACTGAGCCTGTGCTCTAGAGCCCGGGAGGCACAACTACTGAGCCCGCGAGCCTAGAGCCCGTGCTCCGCAACAAGAGAAGCCATTCCAATGAGAAGCCCACGCATGGCAACGAAGAGTAGCTCCCGCTCACCGCAACTGGAGAAAGCCTGCACGCAGCAATGAAGACCCAACGCAGCCAAAAATAAATAAATTTATTAAAAAAAAAAAAAACAACCACGGGGACCAACACATATAGATCCTATGTAGCTAAGGGATAAAAGTAGACTTTTTGCCTTTTAGACTGGAAATATAAGGCCTCTTGGAATCTGAGTTTCTACGGTTACTTTGCTCCTGTGTTTCTTGTTCCTAATCATTTGTCTTTTCATGAAGTGCATGTGCATTCTCTACCACTGACCTCCGCAGGTCAGTTTCCCAGAGGAGTTTCCCAGTGCCTTCTGCAGCTCCTGCTGTGTGTCCATTCTGCCCTAGCTGAAATCTTGCCTGGCTTCTCTGACCTCTTTTGACTCTTGGCAACAGTGCCTGTCAGAACAGTTGCTGTTCCCCTGCTAGAATCAGCTGGGACGGGTGAGAAATGATGGTCCTTGTGATAGCATCCATGTCCGAAGCACCTCTTGTCTTAGTGGCCCCAGTGGTGACCTCCTGTGGGTCACACACCCTGTGGACAAGGTGTTTGGCAAGAGTGTGAAAACTGTGCTATGACCTCAGGCAGCTTCATTCTCCTAGGACATTTTGAATAAACTAGAAATGATGGGTTGTTGGAAGCGAATTGAATGTTCTGACCACAAAGTCTCTCTCTGATTGCAGAGTTGCCTCACTCACAGAGCTCTCCGACTGTCAGCAGCGCCTGCACGAAGGTGCTCTATTTCACTGACCGGTCACTTACGCCCTTCATGGTCAATATACCAAAGAGGTGAGATTCTGGGATCATTATTTCTCCTTTAAAAAGGACAGGAAGGCAGAATCATTAGTTACTGCCCATCTAACCAGCTGTAAGGTGTTTGAGAAGCAGTGCAGTGAGAAGGGCACAGGAGATAGAGATTCAAGTTCTAGTTTCACCACTAACCAGTGGCATTACAAGGTACAGACACAATAATAGTGCTTCCAATCCTGATATGCAAAGATGCTCCAAGTTAGGAATAACAGTTTTTTAAGTGTTCAAAGTAGCTTCTGCTGATAGCTTTGGATTACAGCCTGGCATTCCAGGGCTGCTTATTACTCATTGATCTTTGTTACTATTTGATGACTGCAGCTAACCTATGCAGAATTCATGTTAAAAACCTTCAAACACTCCGTTAATATACTCCCTTCTAAGGTAAATGGCTTTGAAATAAAGATTTTTAAACTCTGGAACCAACTGCTGAGAGAGGTGATAAGATTTCCCTTTCCCAAAGAGTCTTGCTTGGTTTGTGTTAGAGGGGAGCTTTCTGAAGTACAGATGGTGATACTTGATTTAATTCTACCAGCCTATAGAAATGGAATTGTTGCAAAGAAGGAAATCAAGAGAACTTAGACATATTGATAGTTTAACAAATTAGATTTCAGAGACTTTGTGTCTTATTTTCAGAGTAAAACAGAAAAAAAGTAATTTGGCTGCTGCCAAAGCAATAAATCTATTTTAAATTCTCAGATCAACCCATTTGTAATGCCATTTTCATTCCCTAATAGTGACTGGCTCCCTAACTTCTGCTGTTTCAGAATCCTCTGGGTTATCAAGGGTGGTGACCTAACAAGGCCACGCTGTTTCTGCCTCCAGAGACTTTGGCAGGGGCCTGGATTTAAAGCTAACATCTTATCTTTCCAACCTACTGATAAACAGTCTATTTTAGTGTTCTCTCTTTTTGTTGCAGGTTGGGGGAGGTGACACTGAAGGATTTTAAAGCAGCTATTGACCGGGAGGGAAATCATCGGTATCACTTCAAAGCACTGGATCCTGAGTTTGGCACTGTCAAGGAGGAGGTACAGAATCCACAGGGAGTCTGGGTGGTATTGTTGGTTGTTCTTGAACCCCAAAGACTTCTACTCAAGGACTAGTACCCAGAAGTACCTCAGTTCCCTAACCAGGTGAGAGGAGTTTCCCAGTGCCTCCGACCAGTTGATTACTCTAGACTGAGAAGGTTCAGGGAATGGCCCAAGAAGTTGATAGCTTCTTTAGTTCAAGGTCTTAATCACTCTGATCAAACTTGGATAGAATTTTTATTTTAAAAAGGAAAAAGTTTTGTTAGGGAAAATAAAGAACCTACATTGAACAAAAGCTTGGCTTTGGAGTCTCTTTTCTATCTGTAGCCAAACCTTAGAAAACTTCCTGCTTCCTATGTAGAGCAAAATAAACAAACTGTCATGAATATATGAAACTGTATATTGTGGTGGTAGTTTCTCATATAATGAAAATGAGGAAATTCTGCAAAGTCATCTATGCTTATTCTCAACTCCTTGACTATTTTCTATTTTTTTTTTTTAAATATATTTTAAGTATTTGTGTGGTTTTTTTTTTTTGTTTGTTTGTTTTATGGCTGTGTTGGGTCTTCGTTTCTGTGCGACGGCTTTCTCTAGTTGCGGCAAGCGGGGGCCACTCTTCATCGCGGTGCGCGGGCCTCTCACTATCGCGGCCTCTCTTGTTGCGGAGCACAGGCTCCAGACGCGCAGGCTCAGTAGTTGCGGCTCACGGGCCCAGTTGCTCCGCGGCATGTGGGATCTTCCCAGACCAGGGCTCGAACCCGTGTCCCCTGCATTGGCAGGCAGATTCTCAACCACTGCGCCACCAGGGAAGCCCCCTTGACTATTTTCTTAGCTTACACTTCTCTTTATAATACATCTGCCAAAAACAGACCTTTTTTGTTTTTTGTTTTTTGAAAGAGAGCTCTGAGTCATGACGTATTACGAGTGGTCTCATAGTGGTTACAGAATGAAAACGGTTGGAAAAGCCAATATTTTTTTTTGTAAAGATTTCCTGGACTTCCCTGGCGGTCCAGTTGTTAAGACTCCTCACTTCCACTGCAGGAGGCACAGGTTCGATCCCTGGTTGGGGAACTAAGATTCTGCATGCTGCGTGGCGCAACCAAAAAAAAAAAAAAAAAAAGATTTTCTCACTGAAATGTTTTAATAACCCTTTCTATTTATTAGTGGCTTAGGAAATGAATTGAATGAATGAATGAAAAGAACTGCGTGCACACATGTTAAGATTGGTTTTCATTCTAACCCTTTCTTTACAATGCTTCGGGCAAAAATTTTCCCCTTTCTCATTTTTTAAATGCTTATAGTACTGCTTTCTTTTGAGAAGCCCAGAGTGCTCTATGGTTAGTAATTTATTAATTCTTATAAACCTCTATGAGCAAAGCAGTATTAGAGGGATGCTTTAACCATTTCATAGATGCTGAATGAAGGATATATAAGGCATACATATATATACACACATACAGAGTTGACCTTTGGACAGTATGAGTTTGAACTGCATGGATCCACTTATATACAGACGCTTTTCAATAAATACCTACTACAGTATTACACAATCAGCAGCTGGTTGAATCTGAGGATGCAGAACTGTGGATACGGAGGGCCGACCGTGAAGTTATAGGTGGATTTCTGACTGCACAGGGCCAGGGCAGGGAGGGGGGCGGGCAGTGTCTCTAACCGCTGTGTTGTTCAAGGATCAACTATATATATATTTTTTTTACCAGTTATAACTTTGGGGACAAAACCAAAGGGACATAGGCTCTAACTCAAGGCTTTCCTCTATACTTTTTTATCCTTTATGTCTGAGATCTTCTTTTTATCAACCACAGATGTTTAGTGAGACTCTCTATCTTACAATTTTTTCATGGTGGCTTTTTTTCTTTCTCTAGGTTTTCCACGATGATGATGCCATCCCTGGATGGGAAGGGAAAATTGTAGCCTGGGTGGAAGAAGACCATGGAGAGAATTAATGCTGAGTATTAGATTGAGGGCTTGTGGAACTCGGCAGTCCCTGGCTGCTTCACTCAGGAGAGAGGACTAAAACCAGGATACACTACGAAGTTTTTAGTTTGTGCTGCCAAAACAGAAGCTTCTCCAAGTGTGACAGCCATAGGCCAGTCCTGTTTCTGTGCCTGGCACGTGTGGTACTTAAAGTCCCTGTCCAAAAGTAGACCATGGGTTCTTGTGGAGCTCCTTGTCCGTGGGAACACAGTGTTTTATTCTACTCTGAGGACAACAAACCGAAGGCCTTAACCAGTGGGGATGGATGATCCCACTCCTATATGGGCATGGCTGCTACTATCTGGAACCTGGGAACTGGATGTATCACTCCTGTGTGTTACAGTATTATTTTAATTGGCCTCAGTGGTTGCAGCAATCAGAGTCCCAGCATTTGTACTCACAGACAAGGTGAAGGTACCAGCTTTTTTGCTTCTTTGCAGCTATTGCAAACCAAGAATAACTTGTAAGGTGGTACCAAAGATGAAAGCCCACTCTTCAGGAATTTTTTGGACTGGACATGGATGGTGCTGAATTGTTGAATGGATTGAAAAAGGGCTGCCCATATTGTGCTATATACTACGCTAAAACCATAGTTAAGTAAGACCTTGGGCTGCCTCTTGTGTCTTAACTGGTTTTGCAACTTGTCCTTTAGCCCACAGAGGGCATATTTCATGTACTGCTCATTTTCTCTGGGGACTCTTTAACTTTAGAGCCATTTTTTTCCCCTTCCAACTGATGAACTTTGTGTTTGAAAGGAATAAGGAGTGAAAGTCTCCTTTCAAATCCAGGCGGGTATGGAAAGGTGCTGCTACCCATGTCTTCTTGACTTTCTCTCATGACTTTCTTTAGCTCATGGCATCTCCTTTGCAGTCAAAAGGAAACAGACCATTAGTTTCAGTATTTGTGATTTATAAGTACTGAGCACGAGTTATTGGTCTACCCCTCTTCATTTCAAGACCAGAGTTATTTTCTATTATATATTTAGTCTAGGCTGATCCTTTGGCCACAATAGAAACCATGGGGGCATGGAGCATGAGTTGTGAATGGCAGGGTTGATTCTGGGTGATAACACCTAGAATCCTTTCTCATGTGCAACACTGTCAAGTGTAGAAGCTAAAAGATTTAAACTTTCAGAGATTACTTTATATCTTGAGTTTTCTCATTCATTCACCAAGCACCATCAACCAATCAGATATATACATATATATCAGTCTCTCTGCCTGTGATCACCAGTGTACACTGCCAACCAGAAGAGTCGGACAGATCAGCTGTGGGTTCTTGACCTGTCTGTCTCTAGTTCATCTCCCCTTTTCAGCCATTTCAACAGACGACTGATCGGAGCTCTGAGATGACATTTTGTTGTTTTATACAGATGTGTCTTTAAGTTCATGTTTGGAGAATTCTTTTCTACTCATTTGCTTTTTGTCCAAGAACCATGTCTATTTTTATAACTTGAGTGAGAGTTCTGTATATTCTCACATTCTGTATACTGTATCCATTTTCTAGAGAACCCAGTTGCTTTTATACAGGCTCTTCTCTTCTTACCAGCCCTTGCGGTTTCAGAACAAGCTTTATTTTATTACAAGTATACTAATGACAGATTACTCCTGTTCCAGTTCTACCAGCCATTTTAGTTATGGAGTTAGTTTTACGGAACCTATTTGATGGCTCCTCTAGCTGACAGAAGGAACTCAAAAGACACCTGATGTCTTTCGTGTAAGTTTACCTGGTCTCCTCCTACTGAAGAATGATTTCTCATCAGAAATGACTGGGAAAATTTGGGAAAGTCATTTACAAGCAAGAATAATTCATTATGAAAGCAAACAGAAGAAAACAGTATATTCTCCATTCCCCCCCAGCCCCCCCCCCCCAAGGAAGTCTGGAGAAGAAGTCCTCATGTCACCAGTTTCTCTGTTGCATGAATTTTAGTGTTTTGCTATAAGACAGCATGAGGGTTATCAGGCCAAAATTTGTTATTGTATTTTCAGTACAATTTATCTTGAACGTCTGTCGCTTAAATCAGTTTTACTTGTCAGTTTTCTTTCAGCAAACATTCTTACTATTATGTAGAATTTAACTTTTCAGAGAAAATTAAATCAGAGAAAATTTTCAGAGTCCTCTACCTTCTTTGTCTTTTATCTCTATGTCTTTTGGAAAAGGAGCTGCATGGCCTTAGTGCCTCCATAGAAAGCTTAAGTTGAATTAATAGCTCATTAATCTCATATGCCACGGGTGATAACTAAGCACCCCCATTACAGGATGGCACACCAGAGTGTTTGTGTAAAATGTGTTGGTAATCCTCATTCCAGTTTCTAAACAGAGGAGCCTTCTAGGCGGAGTGTGCATTGATTCATTCTGGTTTGAATTGTCTCCTATTTGATACACTAGGGGGCCTTTTGACTTATTCAGAGTATTGCCCCCTACTGGCATTTGTGTGGGATAGTCCATCCTGCTACTGCTGAAGTTCTCTTTCTTTGAGAAAACTAAGGAACTAGAATGTTTAGAGTCCATGAGATAATCTCTAAACCTGATTTAAAAAATGACCCTCTCATAAAAACTAAGTTAGTAAAAAGCTCAATTCCTTAAACAGTCTTCATTTAAAAACTGAAGACTGTTCTCACTCAGTTAACTAAAGTAGCTGGAATTGGAACACTTTACAATTTCTACCTAAAGAATTTAGGTTAAACTTACTTGGTAATATCAATGCTGCTTACTGACCAACTTTCCAGCTCTTTTTGACCAGGATGGTTGTAAATTAAGGAAAATATCTTTATACTCTGTATTCAATCCAAGAGGACTCTAATTACTTAAAACCATTTAGGTCATAATAATAATAATTTTCATTTTTTCCATAAAATAAGCATTATGATTGCACACTCCTTCTATTGTCTGAATTTATGTAAGAGGTATAGCTTGCTTAAAATATATATGTAAAGTTATATTTTCTTAGAAACATGGATGTTTGCAACCATTGCTTTCAAAGAGATTATTACCATGTATTCTCTCTGTTTTACGTTTTCATGAAGATTGTGTTATACCAGAGGCTTCTGATTATCAAAGTGATAACCAGTTTTAACTGTCTGTATGTACCAGATTTGTGACCTAATTTTAAAAAAACCCAGAAACAAACTATGAATAAAATGGAGTTTGCAAACTAAATACCATTAATAATTTTCACTTGTGTTTACTGACTGAAATTAATCAAGAAAGCCATTTACATTTAGTGAAAGTAAATTTCCTCAAGTGATCTCCCTGGTAGCATGTTTACTCATTACTTGGGGAGTAATAGGATTACTTGGAGAGATAAGGATTACTTTATTGCTACAGATATTACTATTGGTATTTCTAATGTAAGTGCAAAATATCAATAGGTTACATTATCAAAGAAAATTCATTTACGTAGCACTTCTTTTGACATTATATATAAATGTGCAAACAAATAAGAACCCAAGACTCTAAACTGTATGACAAAACAGTCTCTAATGCAAAAGCAAGAAACATTAACAAGAGGCTTTCAGGAAGGTGTATTTAAAAGAACCAGAACTTCCAAATTAATTTGAAAGATGCCTTCCTAAAACTTAGCCTTCATTTATCACTTTAAATGTTTTATATAGCTAAGTCTTTAGCCTTGGGTGCTTTCACTTGCCTTCCAATTACATATTTTCAACTATTTAATTACAAGCCATTTTAATTGGGTTATTCCATCATTATGTTAAAATTAAACATGTAAAGAACTTTCACTACCAACTAATTCCTCTTTACATCTAACCCATTCTGTATCAGTAATATCATTCTACAAGTCTCAGGACTGATTTGACAAACCTAATTATTCCTAGCTTACCTCTGGGGTAAACTTACCACTCCTGGACTGTTTGACCTGTGCCCTCTCATGATTTAGCTACACCTGTAAAAAGTATATTCGAAATGCAAAGTTGCTATGCACTGAAAGATGCAAAACAAGGTTTAAGCAAGGCTACCTAAGTAACTGAACAGCAAACTGAAGATCATCTCATACAAAGACTAATTTAAAGTAATTTAGATCCAGTTATTCAAATGCAGTGGAAGTACTGTAGTAAGATATCTTAGCCAATTCAAAATCGTTAACATTTTTGTAATAATTTATAGTTACAGTATAAGCCCTTCCACTAATCACAATTATTCTTACGTTGCTTCTTCCAGTTGTTACTCATAAGTAGTTTTACATTATGGTAACAATATAATTGCTCTACTCCTATTTTTATTTTATTTTATTAATGTTTTGGCCACGCCGTGGGGCATGCAGGATCTTAGTTCCCCAACCAGGGATTGAACCTGCGCCGCCTGCGATGGAAGTGCAGAGTCTTAACCACTGGACTGCCAGGGAAGTCTCTCTACTCTAAGTATTTCAAATGTGCCTCTCCATTTAATCTGGGAATTTTGTTTCTCAGTTGTACTCCCTGCATATTATTCTGCCAGACAGCCGTGCCTGCTTAATCTTTTCCTCATTTTTGGATAGTTAACATTTTTCCAATTCTTTTTCTGCCATGAAGATATTAAAACTTTTTTTTTTTAACCTTGTTTTGGATGCCTTAAGGATACTAGAATAGGATTTGGGGGAAATGTGCAAACATTTTTTCCCTGGTTCTTTTTCCCTACTATCCTGCCATCTCTAAAAACAACCTCCTGACGAATGCATCTCTTTCTCTTCAATCTCATTAATACTGAGATGTTAGACTTTTTAAAGTTTCCAGTTTAAGTAGGTATGATATAGTGCCTTCTGGCTGCCTTCTTTTTCCAAATGTTTAATTACCAGCAAAGTTGAACATGTTTTCAAATGTTGGTTTTTCTTATTTCTTGTGTTCTTGATGTACACTGGGGATTTAGGTATATAAATATAGCACGTGCTTCCTTCCAGTTTAATGCCACTCTCAGCTGAGAAATGAGACATTTTCTTTTGTTTTTTTAAAATTTATTTATTTATTTATTTATGGCTGTGTTGGGTCTTCGTTTCTGTGCGAGGGCTTTCTCTAGTTGTGGCAAGCGGGGGCCACTCTTCATCACGGTGCGCAGGCCTCTCACTATCGCGGCCTCTCTTGTTGCGGAGCACAGGCTCCAGACGCGCAGGCTCAGTAGTTGCGGCTCACGGGCCTAGTTGCTCCGCGGCATGTGGGGTCTTCCCAGACCAGGGCTCGAACCTGTGTCCCCTGCATTGGCAGGCAGATTCTCAACCACCGCGCCACCAGGGAAGCCCCGAGGCATTTTCTAATTATAGGATAACCCTACACAGAAGGGTACCTAACAAACGTAGGTAGAAGGGATTACATGGCAAATTATAAACAGAAATCTGTTTTGTAAACTTGTAGCTTCATACAGAGAATATGCTTAATCCTGCTACAGTACTCTAGAATGTGGGAATATATCTTACATTCGGCTGCCCTTCACATCATTTGGCTGGAAAACCTGTTCACCACGGTTTCCTGTTGGGCTACAAACCTGAAATTAAACCTTTGTAACCCACTACAGCCTGCGCGGAGCGAGGCCCCAAACCTGGCGG
Source organism: Balaenoptera musculus (assembly GCF_009873245.2). Taxonomy (NCBI): domain Eukaryota; kingdom Metazoa; phylum Chordata; class Mammalia; order Artiodactyla; family Balaenopteridae; genus Balaenoptera; species Balaenoptera musculus. The sequence continues at coordinate 22,977,286 of NC_045792.1, forward strand.
CGGTTGGGTCCGCTGAGGCTGCGGGCGCATCCGGCGAGCACAGCGATGCCCCCTTTGGCAGTTCTCCGCCGCCCCTCGGCCGCAGGCTAGAGCGCCTAGACCCGCCCCTCGGCCGCAGGCTCTCCGCGCCCGGCTGGTCCTCGAGACCCTTCCCATTCTTTCCTCAAAGAGGGGCCACGCCCCTCAGCCCACCTCAGACCACTCTGCCTCTATCAGCCCCGCTCTCGCCACCTTTTTATGCCCCTCCCTTTCGGCCGTGCCCTACACAGCGCTTAGGTGAAGTCCTCCCCTGAGATGCGGCCACCACTGCGAGCCCACCACCTGCCACTCCTCTCCACGTCTAATTCTCCCAGACTCGGCCTGCGGAAGCTCCGCTGGAACGCCCCTGCCACTCGTGGCTACACAGTAGCCGCCCTGGGCCACCCTTTTCCCCAACTCCCAGGAGGAAGACCGTACGTTCTACACGTTTGTGGTCCACGGAAGGTGTGAGGCGAATCTTTGGAGCCCGTTTTACGACAACTTGCGACCGCGCGGTGCGGCTGACGGCAACGCCGCGCTGCTCTTGGAGAGGTCACTTCGGAGACGGCGCTGGTTTGGGGGTGTGGGGTCAGTGGCAGTATGTGGCGCGTCTGTGCGCGACAGGCCCGGAATGCAGCCCCAAGGGCAGGATTTGGGGCTCGGTGGACGGCCTTGCGGGAGGAGCCGGGAGCTCGGTGCGTGACCCCGCAGGCTGGCTCGGCTCCGGCTCGTTGCATCAGCAGGACCACAGGGTATGGCAGGGTCCGGGCAGTCTGCGGCTGGAGCCCCAGCTCATGGGCCACACCGCGGAATCGCGTCTTGCTGCAGCTTTGGGGATCTCCTAGGCGCCGCTGGTATAGCCTCCCCCCACATCAGAAGGTGAGCCCCAGACCTGTCCTTCGCGGGACCCCGTTGTCCTTCATGGGATCCTTCCTCAGAGGCCTCAGTGATCCTCCATCCCCCTCCCAGTATACTGTGTGTCAGTGTCCCTTCTCCATTACCCAGCTTTGCTGTAACTCTTGAGCTTCCTTCTCCTGACCTATTCCATTGAAGAGCGCCAAGCCTGGGGCGGTATGTGGAACGTCTACTGAGTACATGCTGTGAGACCCACGCAGGCCTGTGGAGCAGGAAGCCTGTCCTTCTGGTGGAGAGCTTCTGGTGGCAGGAACCCCCTTTATATCCCCAGTGCCCACTGTGTGTTGAGACTCAAACTCTCTGCGTTAAATTGTAGTGAATTGAGTGAAGAGTTAAACCAGAATGAGAGTTAGGTAGCTCTTTGTAAATTTCGTATTTCTCCTTTGTCTTCTCCAGGTTCCATTGCCCTCTCTTTCCCCCACAATGCAGGCAGGCACCATAGCCCGCTGGGAGAAAAAGGAAGGGGAAAAAATCAATGAGGGTGAATTAATTGCAGAGGTAAGTTGTTTTAAAATATGGAAATGAATTAGAAGGGACCGGCTTAGCTAAACTGAGGGGGAAAATATCAATGAGGGTGAATTAATTGCAGAGGTAAGTTGTTTTAAAATATGGAAATGAGTTAGAAGGGACCGGCTTAGCTAAACTGAGCATTAACTTTCTGAGTGGGTAGTTATCCCTTTTGCTTAAGAAACTTAGATGTTTTTTACAACTTGATATTAGAGAAGATTGGTTAGCTAAGTTAGCAGCAGCTAGCCAAACTGATTTTTAGCTAAGATATTTTTAATAGTAATTCTTTCAAACCTGTGATAGAGGCTTTATTTTCACATGGCTGTTGAACTGTATGATTTTTTTAAATTGAAGTATAGTTGATTTACAATGTGTTAATTTCTGCTGTACAGCAAAATGATTCAGTTATACATATATATACATTTTTTTTTTTTTAAAGAATTATTTATTTATTTATTTATGGCGTGTTGGGTCTTCGTTTCTGTGCGAGGGCTTTCTCTAGTTGTGGCAAGCGGGGGCCACTCTTCATCGCGGTGCGCGGGCCTCTCATTCTCGCGGCCTCTCTTGTTGCGGAGCACAGGCTCCAGACGCGCAGGCTCAGTAGTTGTGGCTCACGGGCCCAGTTGCTCCGCGGCATGTGGGATCTTCCCAGACCAGGGCTCGAACCCGTGTCCCCTGCATTGGCAGGCAGGTTCTCAACCACTGTGCCACCAGGAAAGCCCATATATATACATTTTTAAAAAAATATTCTTTTCCATTATGGTTTATCACGGGATACTGAATAAAGTTCCCTTGTTGGACCTTGTTGTTATCCATTCTATGTAATAGTTTGCATCTGCTAACCCCGAACTCCCACTCCATTCCCCTCCCGCCCCACAGCCACAAGTCTGTTCTCTATGTCTGTGAGTCCGTTTCCGTTCTGTAGATAAGTTCATTTGTGTCATATTTTAGATTCCACATATAAGTGATATCATGTGGTATTTTTCTTTTACTTTCTGACTTACTGCACTTTGTATGATTTTAGACACAAGCTAATAAACTTCATACTGGCAGCAGAAGTCTAAGCTCCTGCTTTTGTGTTAAAAGGTTGAAACTGATAAAGCGACTGTTGGATTTGAGAGCCTGGAGGAGTGTTACATGGCAAAGATACTTGTTGCTGAAGGTACCAGAGATGTTCCAATTGGAGCAATCATCTGTATCACAGTTGAAAAGTGAGTAGTACCATGGCAATCTGTGGAACTTAGGTGCTCAAGTGGAGTATTTTAATCCAGAATTGCGAAGTTAGTTAAAGGCTTCTAAGACTACTGAATCCGCTTTATAACCCCCTTATACCTATGCATTCTTTCTCTTCCTTAGGCCTGAAGATATTGAGGCCTTTAAAAATTATACACTGGACTCTTCCGCAGCACCTACCCCACAAGCAGCCCCAGCACCAGCCCCTGCTGCCGCGGCTCCGTCACCTGCACCTCCCGCTCAGGCTCCCGGTAGCTCGTATCCTCCTCACATGCAGGTGAGGCTCAGCCTCTGGGTGTTTGCTCTAGAAGATTTATTATTCATTCATTATTTTTCATAGGTGGCTCTCACATCCTGGGAACTGGCATTAAATATGGCTAGTTTTTGTCATTTGAAAGTAAATAGAGGTTTAAACATGAAAATTGACAACTTTCATTCCTGGTGGTTATTTCCAGGTGTGTGAACTTGGCTAGTTCTTTTAACCTTTCACAGCCTCAGTGTAGCAGGTAGGATAATGTTTGGTACTTCTCATTCAAGAGCATTTTGTTAGATTTTGAGGATGATTTGTACTTACACTACTCCCTGTATAAATAGAGTTTTTAGTAGGCCCCAGGTACTGTCTGTTGAATGAAAGTTCCCAATTGGTGTTTTTCCTTGACATGTGGTATTCTATTTTCTAAGAGTTAAGTGAAGTAGTCCAGTAGTATTAATAAAAGACTGAACTAAAATAAAGAATAAGTGTCAAATAGGCATATATAATAACATTGCAACAAAGCTGAAGGTGGTAAATATAGTCACTGTTGATTCTATTAACTAAATCAGTTTCTAAGAAACTAATTAGTTTATTAGATATTAAGATTATCCCATGTATATTTGTGTTTCAGATACTGCAAATGGATAAAAGCCAGCTGCACTTTTTCTAAAGGATTAAGACTAGAACTTTCCTTCACTTAGTTTATTTGTAGAAATTTTTGTATAAGAATAATTTTCTCCTTTGGACATCATATTCTATTCCATGGTCTCTTTTTTATTATAAATTTATTTATTTATTTATTTTTGGCTGCATTGGGTCTTTGTTGCTGTGCAAGGGCTTTCTCTAGTTGCAGCAAGGGGGGGCTACTCTTCGTTGCGGTGTGCAGGTTTCTCATTGTGGTGGCTTCTCTTGTTGCGGGCCCTAGAGTGCGCGGGCTTCAGTAGTTGTGGCACATGGACTCAGTAGTTGTGGCTCGCGGGGGTCTAGAGCACAGATTCAGTAGTTGTGGCGCACGGGCTTAGTTGCTCCGCGGCTTGTGGGATCTTTCCAGACCAGGGCTTGAACCCGTGTCCCCTGCATTGGCAGGCAGATTCTTAACCACTGCGCCACCAGGGAAGTCCTCCATGATCTTTTATTAACATTCACTCATTATAAAGTTTTGCCTGGTGGTCAGTTCACGCATTTATCTCATCCTGTTCAGCAAATTCTGTCTCACTACACAAGACAGTACATTTCTCTATAATTTATGTCTTTGGCTTTTTGTGAAAGTTTTAGGGTTCTGTCTTAATTATCCTTTAAGATACAGTATAGAGATTATTGGATCCACTAATTTTTAAGAAGTAGATGAAGATGAGGGACTTCCCTAGTGGTCCAGTGGTTAAGACTCCACGCTCCCAATGCAGGGGGCCCGGGTTCGATCCCTGGTCAGGGAACTAAAAAGATTCTGCATGTCGTAATGAAGATCCCGCACGCGGCTACGAAGGTCCCGAGTGCCGCAACTAAGACCTGGTGTAGGTAGTTAGGTAGGTAGGTAGATAGATAAGATAGATAATTCTGACCAAGAAAAACATTTTAAAAATTTTCTAATTAGAGTTCTAAGTTTTGTTTTACTACCCCCCTCACCTTCCTGAGACATCATCAATTGAAATGATTTTTCTCTCAGCGTAATCCTGTTGTTAATTAGATTAAAGAAAACTAAAAGATAGCAAACAAAACCTATAATGAGTAAGCATCCAAATTCAGTGGACATACAAGCCATATAAATAAGAAAGCAATTTTAAATTTAGATCAGCCAATCTGATGTTTAGATTTTACTGGGGCAGAAGTGACTATTGTAAGAGCAGTTCGTTCATTTGTTCATTCATTCATTCATTTATTTTTTTGCCGCACCATGTGGCATGTGGGATCTTAGTTCCCCGACCAGGGGATCGAACCCATGCCCCCTGCATCGGGAGTGCAGAATCTTAACCACTGGACCGCCAGGGAAATCCCAAACAGTTCTTAATATGAGTTTTTTTTTAATCTTGAAAAAGTATCTGGGACGTTTGGGAGAAATTCCGTTTCCCCTGAGTGAAGAGATAGATGCCAATACAGCGCACAGTAAAATTTTAGTGGAAAGTCTGGACTAAGGTCATTCTGTGAAAATGAAAAACTGCAGCTTAATCTAAGTGTTAAGAAAGACGAAAAGATGTTCTGTGCTTAGATATTTATTGAGGAATTAATTTTAACTGTCTAGAAAGAACTCTTTCCCATCTGCACATTGTTTTTACGTTTGGAGGGTGGAAAAGTATTTCGAAGGTGGGTCAGAGTATCGCTGATACTATAAAAGCTTGAGATTTGAAAGATTCACGTGTAGGGACACTTGAGGCAGTGGGCTTTTGCTGCTGTGGGGGCATGGGAATTTGGATGGTCACAGTCACTATCATTCCATAAAACTGTTTGCTGGCCTGAGTTCCACTGTGTCCACAGCTTCCTAGTATTACACAGTAATAAAATATGTGTTTGTTTCTACAGGTGGTTCTTCCTGCCCTCTCTCCCACCATGACCATGGGCACAGTTCAGAGATGGGAAAAAAAAGTGGGTGAGAAGCTAAGTGAAGGAGATTTATTGGCAGAGATAGAGACTGACAAGGCCACTATAGGTGAGATTTCTTCAGCTCTTAATGGTTGAGGCACTGAGTTTTCCAATGAGGGAAGAGGATTGCCGTCCTATCCTATAATGAGTGAGTGATAACATGAAAAATTTTAATTCTTGGGATTCATTTCCTGGAACAGAATATTTCATAACAAAAGTGTGCATAGTTGGATTTGTCAGTACCATACTGTAGTCTCACTGAATCAAGGATATGTCAGCTTAGGGATTATTTTTAGGCCAGAGTTTGCTTATTCATTAGCCTTATCATTGTCTAAACAGGGCAAGGGGGAAAAAAGAAGAAACAGGAGAAAATAACATCAAAGGCAGGAAAATACCAAAGAATTTCAGATGACTTTGAGGGAAGACTTGAAAGCAGGGCTTAGATTGTTTTCATAGTTTGAGAATGAGTGATGGAATGTATATATTACCTGTTCAGATACCATATCACATTTCCTTTTATTCCCTCTCTGATTTATTTTTATGCTTAGAACAAAACCCATATAGATAATCATATTTGTCATACCATGTGTAGATATTTGTAGATAAATGTATTTCCTGTCCAGTTCTCAGAGATGCAGTAGGAGATTCTGGGCATCCTCTGCAGTGGTTGTTTTCAGATTTTGTTCTTCAAACCCTGTGATTCCTTGATGGCACGTTGGGGCAAAGGAGAACTTAAGGAGCAGCACGCTACTGTTCCCTGCCCGCTCCCCAACTTCCACCAGGACAACTCCTTTTTACCTTTCTGCATATTGTGCTTCCTCCCATAAGATTTTATTAGAAGAAAGGATTCTGTTTGTTAAAAAGAGAGAAACAAACAAAAAAACCCTGGCAAAAATAGATCTGCTTTGCATTTTAACTTGAATACCAATGTTGCCGTAGAGACTAGTATTCTAGAGACTCTGGTCACTAGAGAAGTATTACCTTGGTCAAACTCTTTAAACTCTGTTGTGGCCTTGGATGTCTTTTCTTTTTATATATGTCTTATATTGGATATTAATTCTCAACTGGGATATGGAAGGATTCATCAAAGATGTGTTTGTCAGGGAGAGGCACAACGCCACAGAAAGCCAAGATCTGGAAGGCAAAAGTTGTCCTCTCCAATGGGTTCTTTTAGTTTTACTTTTGGAACTCTTCATATTTGAGTTCCTTGTAAGAAAAGCACTAGCTGGGAATTCCCTGGCGGTCCAGTGGTTAGGACTCCATGCTTTCACTCCCGAGAGCCTGAGTTCAATCCCTAGTGGGGGAACTAAGATCCCGCAAGCCGTGTGGCCAAAAAAAGAAAAGAAAAGCAGTAGCTGAAGAAAGTTGTCAACACCACAGAATCTGTAGTTATGCTGTATTTCTTCATAATGAAATAGTTGATGTAATACCAAGTGTGACCTCTTCAAAAAGTTCCAAAGATGCTTTTAGGGGTGTAATCCCATGTCACTATCAACTATAGTAGCTCTTTTAATTTAACCATGTGGTCTGATCTTTAGCAGTACAACCGATGCCATCTTGGAGTCTTGTGGGGCTGCAAGGGGCTGCCCCTGGGGATGTTTTAAAGAAAACGTGCAGAACTAACCACTGTGTAATCTCTTGTAGTTTTATTTAACAGATATTTATTTAGTATTTACTTTGTGCCAGGTACTGTTTCTAAGTACTTGGAAAATATTCACTTAATTTTTGTAATATCCCCGTGAGGTAGGTGCTATTGTCATCGCCATTTTGTAGGTAAAGAAGCTGAGACACAGAGAGGTTAAATAGCTTGCAAAAGGTTATATAGCTACTTTGAAGAAGAACCTTTTACTTAAAACTGTGCTTTGAGTTTGCTAGGATAGTGGAGTCCTTTAAGTTCCATAATGGTTTTTTCTTTCTATTTAAGGTTTTGAAGCACAGGAAGAAGGTTACCTAGCAAAAATCCTGATCCCTGAAGGTACAAGAGATGTCCCTCTAGGAACCCCACTCTGTATCATTGTAGAAAAAGAGGCAGATATACCAGCATTTGCTGACTATTGGCCAACTGAAGTAACTGATTTAAAACCACCAGCACCACCACCTACCCCATCCCCGGTAGGTATGCTTCTAGAATTGAGGGAACACTTAAACCTCATTCATCTCTAAATTAAGGGATTAAAGTAGATGATATTCTAGGTTCCTTCCAGCTCTAAGATTCTATGAATAAGGAAGGAGATAGTTAACATTTGCGGAGACCTACACATTGTGTGGCACTGCACCATTCACATAATGGTCAATAGTTTGATTCGTATAGCTTTTTTTTTTTCCTGGTGTCTTGAGTCCTGCCGAGAACAAAGCTGAGGTGACATGTTCTTTTTCTGCTTTAGGTGTAGATATATATAAATATATATGGAAGGTAATGCTTTGTCACCCATTTTCTGTAGAATTTGTAGTTTTGGTCATTGTCAATCCTCTTGGTATTAACATATAGTAGGTCAAGCTTATATTTGTAATACATTGGAACCTTCACATAAACGGCTTATTTTGCATAGAATTTAGTCTGTCTCTATGCACTATATACTATATACCTATAACATGAGCTTGTATGAATTCCAGACATCAGTAACACTATAATGAAGCTTCTGCAGGTGTAGAATCATGTGAGGTTAGACTAGGTGCACAGTTCTGTCAGAGAAAACTTGATTTCTGACTGCCATACATTTATGGGGAGCTGGCAAGTAGTTGTAGTGGTTTATTTTTTAATGTGTTTCAACGTGGAACCTTCCAGAATAATTTATTATTTTGGAATTAGGTTAAGTAAAAACAAAAGCCATGTAGGTGATATAAGAGAATGAGAATAAAGAAGGGACAAGAGATTAAAGTGAAGAAAGGCTATAAGGATGTTATATACTGGTCACCAAAATTAAATTCCATGCCTCTCTTTGTTAATCATAGAGTTAGAGAATTTGACTTTGTTCCGTCTTTGACATAAAATAACGTTATTCTATTTGTATTTCTGTATTATGTTGGTTAAGCAGGAAAAATGTGCATTTGATATTTGGAAAAAAGAAAGTTATTTAATTAAAATAGGTTTGACTTAATAAACTATAAACTCTTAAATCTTTCAGACCAATCTTTGCAGTGGTGAATTAACAATCTGTAACTTTTTTCAAAAGGCAGCCCCTGTTCCTCCAACTCCCCAACCTGTAGCCCCTGCACCTTCAGCCACCCGCCCAGCTACTCCTGCTGGACCAAAGGGAAGGTTGTTTGTTAGCCCTCTTGCAAAGAAGTTGGCAACAGAGAAAGGGATTGACCTTACACAAGTAAAAGGTAATTCTGTTTCTATGGAGTGGGGTTTTACTAAAATTTAGTTGAGTTTCTTCCTTAGGACCAGAGAGTACAACTATATATAGTCGTCTTATCTGCGATAGTCGGGGGAAGGATGAGGGAGGGAAATATCTCCTTTGGTGCCACCACAGAGTAGGAAAATTTACTGTGCTTTGTTTAGTCTGTCTAAGATCTACCTATATAATTTAGATAGCTTTTTTTCCTTCTCTGTTAACGGGAACTGCTTAATTGTTGGTGAAAGTATGATGTGTTTGTTCAGCAGAGTTGGGTTATGGTACTTGATTATATAATAAGAAATCTGTATTAGTGCTAGGCTGATTGAATGTAGCAATACACAAAACAAAACATGAAGTTGGGGTGATTTGAAGTGACTTAAAATAATAAAATTCATATAAAACTGAACTAACGCCCCTTGAGGGCAAAGGAAAATGTCTTACCTATCTTTTCCTCCCCAGAGAGACAGTGTAGCTTAGTGATAAGAGCATGGGGTCTTGAATCAGACCATCTAGGGTTTAATCCTGGCTTTATCATTTTCTGTGTAATATGTCTTTTGATGAATTACTTAATCCATCTGTTTTTCCATCTGTAAAACTAGATAATAGTTTACATTAAAACAAGTGAAGTGCTTAGAACAGTATCTAGAATGTAATAAGTACTCAATACATATTAGTTTTGTTCACATTATTACTATTATTGGCTGGCATTTAAATGTTTTAAGCTAAAATTTAATGTAAGGTAATTAATATACTTTGGAAAAGGGGGGAAATTACTATTCCTGGAACATGGTTTGATGGCTAATACTATGTGCTAGTCTTTTAATTACCAGATTTAATTTGCATAACATGTATTGAAGTAAGAATTATCATTTCCCATTTTTTTCTTGTCCAGCTATGGGCACTCATCGGTGGTTATCATCTGTCTGCAATCTATTGTTTTTATGGTTAGAAAGCAAGCCAATCCCCAAAGACACAAGAATAGAATGTTATCGCTGTTTTACTTCAGAGGATTCTTGTAATATTGGAAGACCCTTTTTTCACCCTAATATTATTTCACTAGTGTATTGCCATTCTTTATGTACGTGTGATTAGAATCAGGGACAGCAATTTAAATTGGAATACATTTTAAGGGGAGGAGGGACTAGGTTAATAATTATATCTGAAGAATTTAGACAAATAAACAAGGACCATTTATTAGATATTTAGCAATACTGACTGCCTTAGGAGAGATTTAAGTGGAAAAATCTCAATATTCTTATCATGCAGTTAGAGTTAAGTGATTCATTAATTTAGACAAATATTCATTGAGTATTGTCTGTGTACCCAACACTTGTTCATAAGACAGACAAGATTTCAGTTTCAGATGCTCGTATTACCAACAATAAAGAATTAAATGGGCAGGGAGTTATAGCATAGTAGTTAAGAGTATTGGCTTTGGAGCTGGAATGCTTGGATTTAAAACCCAGCTCTGTCGAACACTAGGTGTGTTACCTTTTGTGTCTCAGTTTCTTGATTTGTATATAAAAATAGTATCTTACAGCTTGTTGGGATTAAATAAGTTAATAAGCAGTGCCTGGACATAGAAAGCATATGTAGGTATTAGCTATGATGATAATAACTTATTAAATAAGATGATTTGAATGCTAAGAAAGAAATAAACCAAGTGATATACTAGTGAGTAACAGGGTGAATATATGTGTAGTCATGACTGCTTTTGGGCAGGATGGTTGGAGAAGGTCTTTTTGATGAGGTGACATTTGATCTGACTTGAAAGATGAGTCAGCTATGAGCCAACCACGTGAAGAACTGGAGGAAAAGCATTTTGGGCAAAGACCAGCTTGAAGTGGAAAGAGCTTGGCATGTTTGAGGAACAGAAAGGAGGCCAGTGTTAATGGAGCATAGTGAGCAAAGGGTCTAGTGGTAGGAGATGAGGCCAGAAAGAGACCCAGGGGTGAGAACATAAAGGACTTTACAGCTTATGATAGATTTGAATTTTATTTAAAGTACAGTAGGAAGCCATTGAAAGATTAAAATGAGGAAGTGGCATAAAATGATTTATATTTTTAAAAGATGATTTTGGCTGCTCTGTGCAAATGGATTAAATGAAAGCCAAGGCACCTGTTAAGATGCTGTTGCTGGAGCTGATGATGGTGGCTTACACAAGGGTGGTGAGAGTAGAAATGAACAGAAATGGACAGCTTCAACATACACTTCTGCCATAGAATCAACAGAACTTAGTCAAGGATTGGATATGGGGACTCGACAACAGCAACTTCAGAAGAAATGTGCAGTGGACGCTGGTCTGGACAGGTTGAAAAATGAAAAGTGGATGAAGAAGTGGAGATAACACTGTGGACAACTTATTCAAGAACATTGGCTGTGAAGGAAGGCATAGAAATAGAAATGTAGCTTTTGGGAGCGTATGGGCTCAAGAGAGAGCTTTTGAAAATGAGTGATAGTAGAACAGGTCTAGTGTAGAGTTTCTCAGCTGTGACACTGTGGACATTTTTGACCAGGTAATTCTTTGTTGGCAGGGTGGCAGCTGGTGTCCTGTGCATTGTAGCATGTTTAACAATATCCTTGGCTTTTACCTGCTACCATGATAGTAGCATACCCTACTTGGGACAACCAAAAATATTTTCAAACATTGCCAGATGCCCCCTTGGGGACAAAATTGCCCTGGTTGAGAACCAGTGGTCTAATAGAAAGGGGTAAATTGATGATGTAGAAAAGGAGAAAGAGCAGAATAATTTGGCAAGGTACAAAGTTTTTGAGAATGTAAGAGGGGATGGGATTGGTTTGGGGTAGGAATTAGGACAGTTTGTCTACCTTTATAGGAGAGAAGAGAATATGGGGTAGGTTTATAGGTTTGGTGGTAGCAGATGAGGAGAGTACCTCTCTGGGCTGCTATTTGATCAGTAACATATAAAGGGAGGGGGTGGTTCCCTGGTGGTCTGGCGGTTAGGATTCGGCGCTTTCACTGCTGTGGCCCGGGTTCAATCCTGGCTGGGGAACTGATATCCTGCACATGGCCAAAAAAAAAAAAAAGTATAAGGTGAGGGGATCTGCTGGAGAGTTAGTGTGGGGAGGTCTGAGGTTAGAGAGATTGTGAAATAGTGTTCTCAGAGACAGGGAAAGTGAATTCAAGGGAAACAATTAATTTCTGGGTAGTTTTGTGTGTCTGTTTTAGGTTTGTGCCTCTGAATTTATAGTACAGTCATTCAGCTAGGTGTGTACTTTTTTCCCCCGGCAATATTAAGCTACTCTGGTGCTGGCACTGAGAAGGCATATGTTTTAGAGTTTGACCAGGGAGTGATTATAACAGTGATCCATAGAGAGTGTCGGCTGGGTAAGGAGGACGTGAAGACAGGAGGCTGACAACATGATGAGAGCAGAGGAATTACTGGAGTGGAAGAAATTTTGCATTAGGGGAAGTGAGTGGTCTGAAATAAGTGAGCTGAGAGGATCAGTGGTTGGTGTTTTATGACACCACCTTTGACACTAAATGTAATTTTTTTTCCACACCAGCAATCAATTCTCTACACCACGTGGGTATCCAACAATTCAAGCCTATTCTGACACTAACTCTCCAGAGTTAACATCAGACTCCACAGGTTTTTGTTTTTGGTTTTTTTTTAATTATTTATTTTTGGCTGCGTTGGGTCTTCGTTGCTGCGCGTGGGCTTTCGCTAGTTGTGGCGAGCGGGGGTTACTCTTCGTTGCGGTGCTCGGGCTTCTCATTGCGGTGGCTTCTCTTGTTGCGGAGCACGGGCTCTAGGCACGTGGGCTCAGTAGTTGTGGCTCGTGGGCTCTAGAGCGCAGGCTCAGTAGTTGTGGCACACGGGCTTAGTTGCTCTGTGGCATGTGGGATCTTCCCGGACCAGGGCTTGAACCCGTGTCCCCTGCACTGGCAGGCGGATTCTTAAGCACTGCGCCGCCAGGGAAGTTCCGAGACGCCACAGGTTTAAAGGCTCAGTCCCACAAGTCTGCCCCCACTTGAGATGCCAGTCCTGAGGATCACCCATACTTCTGACGCACTGGCTGTAAACCAGGAATTCCCAAGACCCCCTCCTCGGGTTTGATAATTCACTAGAATGACTCTCAGAACTCAGGAAAGCACATTATTTACTATTGCCTGTTTATTATAAAGGATACAACTCAGAACAGTCAAATAGAAGAGATGCATGAGACAAAGTATGGGGAGTGGGAGTTGGTGCTGAGCTTCCGTGCCTCTCTGGGAGCACCACCGCCCTTGGCACATCAATGTGTTCACCAACCTGGAAGCTCTCCGAATCTTGTTGTTCAAGAGTTTTATTTTTATAGGGGTCAATTATTATTTTTATAGGCATCGTTGATTGTATCATCGGCCATTGGTTATTGAACTCAATCTCCAGTCCCCACCCCTACCCCTTTCCCCCAGGAACAGATTGCTTACCAAATTTGACCAAAATGTAATCATTTGGGGAGAAACTGTTCTGAAAGCCTAAACCCTGATGTTCAGAGTTTGATTTGTCTCAGAGCTACCCATATTATGGTTTATATTTCTTTGATGCAGAGCATTTTCTCATCACTGTCCCATTTTATCCTCACAGCATTCCCATGAGTAGGGGCTGGTATGATAATCTGTCCTACAGATGAGACTAAAGACCAGATGAGATTAAGTGACTACAGTCATCTGTCTAGTTTATGTTTGACAACAACCCTATGTTTTTCACTCCTAGTCTAGTGTTCTTCCCTTTATACCATATTGCTTTATGATGGTCTGTTGTGCCTTCTTAGGGAGAGAGACAAAAGAATTTCAAAGATTTCAGCTAACTCCGAATAGTCAGGAAATTCTTATAGGTGGATGAAGCTTAGTATAAGGCAGGTGGTACTGCAGTTTCCTCATCTTGAGGGGCTGCAGTGTCCAGATCAGCCTTGATTGTAAGGGGAGGTTATGGTTTCTGTCTTTTATAAGGAAGGGAATCTAATAGGCATACTGCTGCCTCTGTTCTAGAGCTCCTGGTGAGGATAAACACAATCCTAGCCTACTCAGTTTTCATAATGAAGGAAAGGAGTTGGGACAAACCGCACACAACGAGAATCCTTTTAAAAGTCTGCCTTGGGGGAAGATGAATCAATTTGACCAAATATTTTCTAGAAGTGGGCCAGTGTAAAAGGTATTTTTAATAACTAAATTCTGAATCTCCTTAGAATTAAGGTTCAGGATTATCTACTTAGGTGTAATGTTAAACCTAAGAGGTTGTGCATGGGAGGAGGAAAGAAATTGAATGAAAGTAAAATTAAGCCTGTTGAGGGAACTTTGAAGATCTTTCTTCATGTGTAACTTGGCACCTTTTTCCTTCATAATCTCTAACACAAGCCAGTATAGCGCCTTGGCTACTGTGAGAAAGCTGTGAATAATGGAGACCACATGTAGAATGAATGGTTCTAAAGATGAGATCATTGCATTTGAGAGTTATTCATGCTATTGCAGGGTAAAAACAATTGACTTGCCTGATTTGTCCAAAATAATTGTTATCATATCTGTCAACTCTGTAGCAAGGGAGTTCTTTATGAGCATATGAATGTAGAACCCAAATGAGATCTATTCCAGGGTTTCAGAAAGGGTGTTTTGGAGCTAACGGAGAGGAGGGCAACAAAAGGTGGTATTTTTAGGGACAAGTTTAAAGGGCATGATTAAGGCAGTGGCCCCTTTCGAGGGTCTTTGGTAAAGAACCTCTAGGAACTTGCACTTCAGGATCACAGTGCTGATCTCCTTGAGGAATTAGCGGTACGCTCTCATGTGTGTGGTATTTCTGTGTCTCCTCCAGGGACGGGACCAGACGGCAGAATCATCAAGAAGGACGTCGACTCCTTTGTGCCTACTAAAGCTGCTCCTGTGAGTTATATTTCGCTTCTTAAATTTTGGTTGCAGTTTGTCCCTGCAGAGTGCTTTGTGCAGCCTGTTAGACCCTTGCATACATTATTTATGAGTGAAGTAGCTTAATCAGAACTGTGTTTTCTTTTGTCTAATTTCACTGGCTAGCAATATGTACATATGAATGTGCTGTTATTCATACACAAAAGTAAAGATGATATACTACATTGAAATCCACTCCAAGTTGTTTTTGGTTTTTTTTGAGTAGTGATACTAAATTTTTCCTAACTTGTCATCTTATTCAGGCCCTATTTTTTAAAGCATGCTTGCAAGTTGGTTGGCTAGCGTTTGAGTTTTATGTGGTTAATTAGTCCACAGGGGGATTAAATCCACATAGCCAACGCCGTTTGATCAGTAAAGGCACTAAAATAATCAACTATAAGTAAGGAAAATGATTTAGTTATTTAGATGTTTGCTTTAAAATTAAAGATTTGTCATTGTTTTTTAAAAAATAAATTTATTTATTTATCTATTTTTGGTTGTGTTGGGTCTTTGTTGCTGTGCGCGGGCTTTCTCTAGTTGTTGTGAGCAGAGGCTACTCTTCGTTGCGGTGCACGAGCTTCTCTTGCTGTGGCTTCTCTTGTTGCAGACCATGGGCTCTAGGGCGTGCGGGCTCAGTAGTTGTGGCTCGTGGGCTCAGTAGTTGTGGCTCACGGGCTCTAGAGCGCAGGCTCAGTAGTTGTGGTGCACGGGCTTAGTTGCTCCACGGCATGTGGGATCTTCCCAGACCAGGGCTCGAACCCGTGTCCCCTGCATTGACAGGCGGATTCTTAACCACTGTGCCACCAGGGAAGCCCCTGTCATTGTTTTTTCTTAACACTATTCAGGAAAATACATTACTTTCTTTGTATTTATCTCTTAATCTTTTCAATTTAGGAATGCTTTGATTGCTTTTCTTGAAGAAAGTTTTGTGAAAACAAAATTATTTTGATATAAACTAGTCATAGAAAAATGACATTTAAAACATGATTATCCGATTCTAAGTATGAAAATTAGAAACAAAACTCTTAAACAAGCACAGTCCAAATTGGAGTCCCTTTTGCTCCCTTGGGGTAGAAATAGCTGTTTTTCTATAAAACGTTTAATTTTCACTTTGCCACCTGTAAAAGAGTCACTAACAGTTGTTCACAGTTGCTTATGCTAAGACTAAGAACCTTTTTACCTCCTTCTAGACTCCAGCAGCTGCTGTGTCTCCCCCGAGTCCGGGAGTGGCGCCGGTTCCTACAGGTGTCTTCACAGATATCCCAATCAGCAACATTCGCCGAGTAAGAGTATTACCATAACTTTTCGCCCCAAAGCTGTTGGGGGCATCTTTACTCTGATTGTTCAGTTGCATCCATAGTTTGAAACACTAAGAAGAGACTTTTTAAAAATTGGGAACTTAGGTGATTCGTTTAATAGGTGTTTGGTTTGGCCAATAGAATTCTTGGGATACACAAACACTGTGTTCTGATTAAGTACTGTTGGAAGGGGCTAAGTGTGGTGCAGTCCTCCATCTTCCAGTTCTAATAATGCTTGAGGTAAGCATTACCAGGGAGCAGGGTAAAGGGGTAAACAGAGCCCTGAATGAGCTGAGGTCTCATTTCAACTCAAGATAATTGATTTTTGAATCTCTTTGATTTCAGGTTATTGCACAGCGGTTAATGCAATCTAAGCAAACCATACCTCATTATTACCTTTCTGTTGATGTAAATATGGGAGAAGTTTTGTTGGTACGGAAGGAACTTAATAAGGTAAAAGGTCTGGAAATTCCACCTTTATAAATTCTAAAAATCTTGTTTTCCCTCACTGAATATTTACATTTTTGCCCATATATTGTATTTTGTTACAAATGCCAATTGGTAATGGAAAAATGGATGTCATCTTAATTTTAACTTACAGAGAATATCTTGGAGAATTTTCATTTTCTAACCCTTGATTAAAGCTTATGATTAAAGTCGACTTTGCCATGGATCCATTTTAGCCTAACATAGTCACTATGATCCTATGAGACTACTGGAGTCTCTTCTGGTAGATAAGAAACAGTGTGTTTACTTTGTGTTCATAGTTAAGTACCAAGCACCTACTTAGTAACTTATGGGATGCAACTAAAGCAGTGCTTAGCAGGAAACGTACAGGTGTAATGGTCTACATTAAAATAGATGAAAAAAAACAACTTTTGGTTTCTTTTCATCCTTTCCACTTTAGGACATCTGTATATCCACCCCCTCCCACCTTCTCAAGATTATATAGTTTCAGTCTTTGAGAAGAGAATTTAAGAAACTACAATGGTTTCTTGTCTTTGCAGATGTTAGAAGGGAGAAGCAAAATTTCTGTCAATGACTTCATTATAAAAGCTTCAGCTTTGTCATGTTTAAAAGTTCCTGAAGCAAATTCTTCTTGGCTGGACACAGTTATAAGACAGTAAGTATAACACTTCTGGGGAAGGTATATATATGTATATATATATATCTCCATCAGCAGTTTTTTGTGTGCTGTCTCATGTATAACTTGGAGTATAGGGAGTAAGGAGAAGCAGAATATAGAGGGGGAGATGACTTCCACAGGCAAGACAATTTGAAAACAACGTAAAGCTATTTCTGAGATCATGAATTTAGTTAGTAAAGACTACAGGTTCTTTGTATGAGTTCAGGAAAGGGAGATAAGTGTACAGATATGTATAATTAAGTTGATAATGACTCTCACAAAGCAGGATTGAAATGGTTTTGTTCACCAATGAGTTCTGCTAAACTTTAGTGGGAGCAAAATTGAAAACAAAACCAAAAAAACAGTATTTGTTAATATTATGGTAGCATGTGACTGGCATGGTGCTCTTGGTGTCTTTCACATGTTGTCTCATTTAATGCTCATGACCACGTTATGAGTTAGGTGGTTTTACACACATTTTCTAGATGAAGGAACTGAGGCTCAGTAAGTTGAGTTACTCCCTGAGTTAATATGTTCGTAAGTAGCAGAACTGTGGTTGGAACCAGGATTCTGACTCAGCCTAGGTTTTTTCTACTATGTAAATGCTTTTATATTATTAATTTATTTTTTTTACAATAATAGTATGTACATTAGAATATTAATTCATGGCTTACAGTGACCTGCTCAACCTTTAATCTGAGGTCCACTCCCAAGAGGCAAACACAGCCTTTAAACTGTTATTTCTTTTGGTATTTACTTTCCTATTTCTAAACAACATTTTTCTGTTGCCTTTCATAAATTTTTCATTTCATTTACTTTATCAACTGACTTCCTATTAAAGAAGGTTAAGATTTAGCTTTGTTCTACCCTCTCTACAAACACACACACACACACACACACACAACCCATCATCCTACCAAATTGATTGTAGCACAAATTTTGGACAAATCAGTATTCAGTGTTAATATCTTTATGACTATGAAAAATTGTTTATGACTAAGGAAGTATAGTATACCATGAATACCAACCTGATTTTAATGATTGCCTAAGATGGGCTAATTTTTAAATTACTCATCATGAAATCTTTCTGAAACTCCCCAAGAGGACTCTAAACGTGTTTCACAAGACTGAAAAGTGGTTTACTGATTCTAATTTTTTCCTTGGTCACCCCACTCTTAGAGAACATCTGAGGGTCTTACTATTTTTCAGAGATTATATTAGCTTTCTAGAGCTGCCATGACAAATTACCACAAAATTTGTGGCTTAACAAAAATTTATTCTCTCCTAGTTCTGAAGGTCAGAAGTGTGAAATCAAGGTGTCGGCAGGACTGTGCTCCCTCCACAGGCTCTCGGGTGGACTCTTGCTTGCTTTCTCCAGTTCTGGCGGCTCCAGGCATACCTTGGCTTGTGGCTGCACAGCTCCAACTTCACATGGCCTTCATGTGTCCATGTCTTCTCTCTGTCTCTTACAAGGACACTTGGCATTGGATTTAGGGCCCACCCAGATAATCTAGGGTGATCTCATCTCAAGAGCCTAATTACATCTGCAAAGACCTTTTTACTAAATAAGGTCACATTAATAGATTCTGGGATTAAGACATAGACATATCTTTTAGAGCACGGTTATGAAAATTTGAGGACAATTCTTTGTGTGCACATATGTTTTCATTTCTCTTGGGTAGACTCCTTGGAGTGGAATTGCTGGGTCATAGGGTAAATTTATGTTTAATCTTTTAGGAATATCTGAAGGAAACACTACTTAGATGAAAGGATGGACATTGTAGGGCAAGTTCTATGAATTATTTATTAATCCTTACCAAATGCCCTTCAATTTGTTCATACAGCTATTCAACAGATATTTATTGAACATATACTGTTTGCTGGATTTAGTGGTGAACAAGATAGGAAACACCATCCCTACTCTCTTAGGAGGAAAATTATTGAACAAATAATATTGTAATAACAGGATAATTTAATTAAGAAAGCAGTGTTTGCTGTGTGATACCTTGGCCAGAGCCCAGCTACGGTAGTTGCTAAGCGTCACACACTGTATTATTAGAGCAGGTCCCTGTGTTTGCAAGTGACAGAAGCCTGCTGCCTCTGGTCAGCTTGGGCACACTGCGGGGTATGGTCCCCATAATCTCCAAAGAGCTGGAGTTCTTCCTTCATGTGAAGTTTTAACTTTTTCTTTTTTTTTAAAATTGAATTATAGTTGATTTACAATATTATATTAGTTTTAGGTGTATGGCATAGTGATTCAGTATTTTTGCAGATTATACTCCATTATAATTTATTACAAGATAATGGCTATAATTCCCTGTGCTATACAATATATCTTTGTTGATTATCTATTTTATACATGGTAGTTTGTATCTGTTAATGCCATACCCCTAATTTGTCACTCCCCCCTTCCCTCTATCCTTTGGTAACCACTAGTTTGTTTTCTGTATCTGTGAGTTTGTTTCTGTTTTGCATGTGCATCCATTTGTATTATTTTTTACATTCCGCATATAAGATACACAGTATTTGTCTTTCTTTGATTTATTTCACTAAGCATAATATTCTCTAGGTCTGTCCACATGGCTGCAGATGGCAGAATTTCATTCTTTTTTATGGCTGAGTAATATTCATGTGTGTGTGTGGGCACTTGGGTTGCTTCCATGTCTTTTTTTTGGCCACGCATGTAGGATCTTCCCCAACCAGGGATCCACCCCGAGCCCCCTGCAGTGGAAGTGCGGAGTCTTAACCACTGGACTCCTAGGGAAGTCCCTTCATCCATGTCTTTAATTAGTATGTTCATTTTTTCCAGATATATTCCCAGGATTGGAATTGCTGGATCATATAGTAGTTCTATTTTTAGTTTTCTAAGGAACTTCCATACTTTTTCCACAGTGGTTGCACCAATTTGTTGATACATTCGCACCAACAGTATACAGTGGTTCCCTTTTCTCCATATCCTCACCAACATTTGTTAACTTTTTCTTTATTGCAGAGCACTTTAGCAGGGGCCCTTACACAGACAACCCCTAAGGAGACTCTGATACAATTCAGGAGTTTGGGCACTTGGTTGGGGGGGGGAAAGTCATTCTTTTCTACTAACCTTTAATGGAAATTTAGCATTTCCTCCCATTATAAATATAAAGAACAAATCGAAGAGGTATTAATAGTACTTGTGCTGATGACCAAATAAAATCAAGTTATTTTCATATCACATTGTAGTTATTGCGGATATCTTAAAATATATTTTTTTCTTATCACTACTTCAAAAGTATAGCCATAATTAGACCTGCTGCAAGATTATTGAGTTAATACAGAAGCGCATATATCACAATTTTGTTTTTTGAATAGTTTGATAACTGAATTTCAATATAGTTTGTTTTGGGGGAAGTTTTTCTGGTAATTTGAGTATTTTGTTTTCTGTGTTTAAAAAATATATTCTGAGAAGGGACCCAAATGCAAATGCGCCCCATGGCGTAGAAAGGATTAGGAATCCTACTTTTTTTTTTTTTTTTTTTTTTCTTCAGCTAAGACAGCAAAAGAGATGATTTATTGTTACATGTTACATTCAGCCACAACTGAGAATAGAACTAGTCCAGTATGTCAAAGGTCCAGGGCAAAGGACCAAAAGGGACCATTTTGATACGAGCAAGGTGGGTCTCTCAAAGGCGGTCAAGGCGGTCAGAATGGCCATCGATGTTCCAGATCCGCTGAGACAAGTTCTAGACAGTAGGCAAGCAGTCCAACAATTTGTACCAGCGTCCCTGTCCTCTGGCTTCCCTTGTTTCTGCTCCTGTGGCTTCCATGGGTGTACAAGTTTACTTGGACCTCCGCCTCATCTTTCTTCTTTTGCGCTTCAGCCTGCGCATTCGCTTCTTCCTCCACTTCGCTCTCATGGCGTGGAGGTTTCTCCGAAGATGGCGCTAAGGCCGAGACAGGAATCCTACTTTTATGTTTTGAGACAGCACCACCACCCTACCACATGAGTACTTCTCTTTCTCCCACCATGCAGTCCTTACCCTTCACTCTTCCGTGTGTCTGCTCAAGCTCTGCTTGCAGACTCAGCTCCAGCCAATCCATTTCTTTTCAAAATCTAAGGAGTTCTTTTTAATTCTCACTGGATGCTGAACCTTTTTTTCCCCACCTGTACCCATGGTGTTAGTCAAGGCAGATGAGGGGTAGTTAGCGAGTACGTGTGAGACCAACCTACTGACACATCTCTCATTCATTTTTTAAAAGTGCAGGTCTAAGAGAGGCCACAGCAAAAATTAAAAACCAGGAAAGAGCTCTCCCTGGCTGAAAAGTAGCACAAACTGAAGTAAATGCCACTATTCTTGGGTAACCTAAAACAAACTCTTAATTAAACATTGTTGATGATTATTGAGGTTTACTTTTTTCTTTTTAAATAGAAATCACGTTGTTGATATCAGTGTTGCAGTCAGTACCCCTGCAGGACTCATCACACCTATTGTATTTAATGCACACATAAAAGGACTGGAAACCATTGCTAATGATGTTGTTTCTTTAGCAACCAAAGCACGAGAGGGTAAACTACAGCCACATGAGTTCCAGGTAAGGTATTAATTATTTATCTTCTGAATGTTATGATGTTATTTTAATGAATTATGTTATTTTAAAATTTGGCATTATGTTTCTATTGCATTTTCCACCTTTTGATTCTGCCTTGTGTTCTCACTGACACAAGGTCTTGAAAATAAAGAAAAATTGAGTAACCTATCAAAAGCTGAAGATAACCCATTTTCAAGTAGTGTGCAAAAGCCACACAACTGACTTTCGTTCATATTGCTATAGTTGTATGTTTTCAGTAAAGTGTATTCCATTCATTCCTTTTTTCCTTTCAGCTTTATTTATGTATAATTAGCAAATAAGAATTGTAATATTTAAGGTGTACAACTTGATGTTTTGATATATGTATACACTGTGAAGTGATCATGACAAGCTAATTAACATATCCATCACCTCATATATTTACCATTTTCCTTTTTTTTTTATGGTAGTTGAATCCTTTTTCTAAATTCATTTTATTGAAGTATAGTTGATTTACAGTGTTGTGTTAATTTCTACTGTACAGCAGAGTGATTCAGTTATACATGTATATACATTCTTTTTCATATTCTTTTCCATTATGGTTTATCACAGGATATTGAATATAGTTCCCTGTGCTATACAGTAGGACCTTGTTGTTTATCCATTCTATATATAATAGTTTGCATCTACTAATCCCAAACTCCCAATCCATCCCTCCCCCACCCTCTCTCCCCGCTTGACAACCACAAGTCTGTTCTCCCTGTCTGTGAGTCTTGTTTATGTTTCGTATAGAAGTTCATTTGTGTCATAATTTAGATTCCGCATATAAGTGATATCATATGGTATTTGTCTTTCTCTAACTTACTTCACTTGGTATGATAATCTCTAGGTCCAATCCATGTTGCTGAGAGTCCTTAAAGTAAAATATTATCTTAAGGTCTTTTCACAAAATGTTTGTCATTTTTTTCTAATTTATGCTGACAAGCAGTTACCATGATCTGTTTTTAATCTTTTTGTCTTTAGGGTGGCACTTTTACGATCTCAAATTTAGGAATGTTTGGAATTAAGAACTTTTCTGCTATTATTAACCCACCTCAAGCATGTATTTTGGCAATTGGTGCTTCAGAGGATAGACTGGTTCCAGCAGATAATGAAAAAGGGTAAGTGCCAAAATGGAGAGGGAGTTGTAAACTCACTTTCATTACAATATACCTGTTTTTGAGTCTCAGTTTTTATAATTATTGGCATGGCATATTGGAGCTTCAGGCTACAACTCTTCTTATTTTACTGTTTGAGATGGGAAGTCTTGTTAACTCTAGGTCAGGGGTCAGCATACTTTTTTCTTAGAGAGCCAGTTAGTAAATTATTTTATGCTTTCTGGGTCGTACGGTGGCTATTGCAAATACTCTGCCATTGTGGTGTAAAAGCAGGCATAGGCAATACATAAATGTATTCCAGTAAACCTGTGGGATTTGGTCTGAGGGCTGTTGTTTGCGGACCTGTATCCTCTAGATGGCTGTTTGGTCTGTTTCTTCAAACTGTTAATTTGAGCTAGAGGTGTACAGCCCATGAAGAATAGGTGGAAAATAATGTTACCTGGTTGGGATTATAAGTTAGGTGTTGGCATTTGGGCTGGTTACTAGCTAAAATCTAGTGATTGCTTTCAGAAATCCTAATAATGTTTTTATCTTTTTCTAGATTTGATGTGGCTAGCATGATGTCTGTTACACTCAGTTGTGATCATCGGGTTGTGGATGGAGCAGTTGGAGCCCAGTGGCTTGCTGAGTTTAGAAAGTACCTTGAAAAACCTATCACCATGTTGTTATAGTTAACCCAAGAATTTCTAGACTTTCCCAGGTCACACTGGTTCATTCTTACCAAGATACAAACACGTTATTAAACGGTGGTTCTCTTTTTATTTTAAGGTTAACCAGTTACTTTTGAGTCTGTCCAGATAAGTTATTTGTAATAGGCATTACTGAATTTTTTAAAATGCCAATTACATCCAGATATTGTGCACATTTAATCAATACCAAATTTTAAGCTGTGTACTCCTAGTCAAGGGGCATGTGGCTTAGCCCTTTGGTGATAAGGACTTCCACTGGGAAATGTAGAGGTAGAATTGTGGTTCCCTATTGAGACAGGCACATAAAAGTAACCTTGATGAGATCTTGAGGTTTTGAAATTTAATTACCTCAAATGTTTTGTTTAGATTTGAGAAAAAGAGAAGAAGTCAGGAAAATTAGTTCTCTTGGAGAAAGGGTTTGAATTGAAGCTTGATTTTGGAACATAAACCTAATTTAAAATTTTCTGTTACGTAATCTCGGTTTATCATGGATGGGAAGCATAGAGAACTTCAAGGAAAATAAGTGAAATTTTAAAAGTCAACATTTTCTTGGAACTGTTCAACCAGCTGTTCTTTGTTTATTTTTCTATGAATTCAGAAATGGTTGTTTTCCCCTCTTGAGATGAAGATACAAATATGAGCCAGCTACTTGGTATAAGTGAGAATTTGTGTGGGTATCTATTTAAACAATTTAAATGTGTCATTCTGAGAGCAGAATTCTATAATTACCTCCAAATAAAAGAATATGCTTATAGAATTTAGCAGAGTGAAGTTGTGAAAGTAGAATTTTTCCTCCAAAATTAACTGGTGGTTACTTGCAAATGAACTTAATTACCAGGATTTATTACTTAAATAACTTTGAAACACTATATCAAGTAACTGTGGAATTAAGTGTGCATATGTAAACTATGTTTCCTAGTGAGATATGTGCCAAAGTGCATTTATCACCAGGTTCTGTCTGAAAAGAAGAGGGGAGAGATACTCTGGTGAACAGTTTGGAGTGATAAAAGATGATGACCAAAACGAAGTGGTTAGTTCTACTTGGATAAAGTGAAAAAATGTTAAATGTGTACAAGAAAAGCGTTCTGTGTTTTTCCACCCCAGTGTTGTCTCGTGTAAAATAAGAAAGCCCTAAAATCCTATCGGAGAGAAAAAAATTATTTAGGTTGTTTGCTACCTTATCAGCCTAAATATTTTTTCCCATTTTGTTACGATTTGCCTTTCTTTGGGGGGGGTGGATGGTGGTGATATTCAGGATAATAAAAATGAATTAGAAACATCACAATTCTAGACTTTCTATTGAATTGATGTGTTTTAATAAATATTTGGAATTGTAATATGTGGAGCTGTTCCCTGAAATTTAGGTCTTTCAATGTTGAATCTACTTCTAAATGTTCATTATTTCATGGTGCACAAGTGACACTCCATATATTCCAGAAATATTTTCCTTGCTGTATTATTATGAAAACAATTCAATACATTAATCTGATTTTTCAGTAATTAGTAATTTTAGCTTGAACTGAAGATTATGCAGAAGGAACAAACTTATGACAAGGGACCATCACCAGTATGAGCCATATCTGGTTCAAATACATGAAACTTCAAAGATAACTCATTCTTTGCTAATGTTTATGGCTCTGTTGTTCCCTTGAGAGAAAAATAAAAAGTTGCATTCTAATAAAAATTGTTCTTGAGTTAAAAATTAATCTGAGCTATAATCTAAATCTGGATTCAGTCTATTTTTCTTACCAGAACTGAACGAACAAAAGTTAGAAATAGCGCTTTGGTTCAAATTAGATTGTTTAAAAATGAAACTATATGTTTTCAATGTGTCTGGTCTAATATTTTTGATCTGTGGGTAATTATTTTTCACATTAGATTATTTAAGACCAGGAACAGCTGTGTACATGGTAAGCTCTTAATACAGATATATTTTGAGTTTACAGAATTGGTAAAATAAGGACTGAGTTTAGGAGCATATAATCTAATGCTTTAGGCTCAAGGAGCTCTCTTGTTGGGGGAGTGGCACATAGCAAGATGGAAGTGTGGTCTGGCTCTGTTAGGTACTTTACTCCATTCCTGAGGTTTGTGAGTGAAGTTAAAATATCCCAAGGCATGGTCTACAAGAGGAGTTGACCAGTGCGAGAGATAATAGGAATGTGCTGTAAGGAATACTCATCACCCAGTAATGCGTGAACTCTGGAATACATGGGAAAATAATCACTGCTGATTACTGACCTCTAACGCCAAGTTTATAGAAAAATCTGGTACCTAAATCAAGGCTAATTCATGTCCATCTCAAAGTTTTCAGTTTTGAAGAAGAAAAATCTTGGTAAGATTCAAATTTAAACTACTCCACAGTTCATTATTAGTTAATGCTCTTCCTGGACAAAGTTTTGCTTTTTGTAGGGAGGGGGAGGTGGAGATGTTAGAATATAAGTGAAAGTATTTTGGAAAATAACTAGGATATAAATTTAACATTTAAACATTAAGCATGTCAGATCTTGTACTCATTTTATTAATAAGTACCCAATTACATAGCTGCTGACATAAGTAACACCTAAGTGCGAGAGTGCAAGAGTAGAGTCAGCCAGTTCTATATAGTTAGGTATGGGAGTTTATAGGAAATAAGTTTCCACAGTGATTTTGTAGAAGCAAAGATAAGGTCAAAGCATTCCAAGTTTTTTTGAGGGATAAGGAGAATATAATAGGTTTGTTAATTTTAGGACATCATATAGTTCTAGAAAACTTTCAGACAATAAATTACCCTATTGCTAGAAAAATTCAAGTCCAGGCCAGGTTTAAGAAAATTATATTTGTTTTTAATTGTCACATTTCAATTATTTCTATTACACATACATTAGTTTCTAAAGTTAAAAAGTTTTAAAGTTAATGAGAACTTTATTTAAAGACCTTATGTTGAATTAGAAACTAATAATTACAAGGAAGTTGTTTTATATCTAGAAAAGACAAGAGATGTTTAAAGTTTGATGTGAATGTTCCTTACTTAGGATATAAATTGGAAAGTTGATACTTTTGTACTGAACAATGAACTGACAGAGGAATGGGAGTTTAAAAAGTACATCACTTCTGTATTTTAAAAATTATTTTCTTAGGAGAAAGGCACTGGTCCCAAAGTCAGCTCCTTTTTCTTAAATTAGAGTTGGATGTATTTTGTGTCTTATGTGTAATAACATCCAATTACTGTTACTGCATCGTTGTATCTAATCCACAGACAAGTCCATATCTGATATTAAAAGGTAAGTAGGCTTGGGTGGCTTGGACTCCTGCCAGAGCTGTTTTATAGAAGTACAGACGTTAATAGAAGCAAAGGTTTGCATACTATTACATTGGCCCTACATCTTTATAGCTGGAGGAAACTGTCACTGCTAAGGCACATCTTGGTAATAAAAAACTTCTTTCACAGTGTGGGATTTATTCCTGATGCAAAAATTTACTAGAGACAAAAATTGTTTTTCAACTGGTAAAGCAAGAATTCTCACGTATTACTGAATACTTGGAGACAAACAGACTTTTCCCAAATGATATTTAAGTTACTTAACACCATTACAAATCTTTGAAATAAGTATATCATGGCAGTACTGTTTTCAGTAGTTTCTGCTTGATGCTAAGTTAACTTGAGAAGGAGAAAGAATTAAAGCAAAACAAAACAAAAGAAAACGGCTGATGAGAAAATCTCATTCCATCAAAAGGAACTCTTAGAAAATAAAACTAGTGTTTAAGATAAACCTCTTCATCCATAATGAAGGCCCTCTAATTCACATGACTTTATCACTGAAAACCAAAAACTCCAAATACACGATGCTCTTAACTTACACCAATGGCATTGTGACAATTAATGTAGCTTTCTCTTTGATAAATTTTGCTGTAGTCATTTCAGTATCCACAGATTCTGGAAGATTCAGATGTAATCTGTACTCAGAAACCTCGATCAATAAGTCATCCTAAGAATAATAAACCAAGAGAAATTTTTAAAGATGAAAAGAGAAAAATATTTCCTGGTTAAAATTTGTATTGTTTATTGTTCCCAGTTATTCACTCCTTTCGCATAAGAGGATCCCACTTACAAGCAATAAAGTTGCTGTTGTAAATCCCTGAGATTTTGAGGTTGTTATTGCTGCTCAGTACATCAAAAGTTAACTGATAAAGTACCAGAAGATGGGTGTTGCCATCCTAAATTATGTGGCATTGACTTTGGGGCTGACCAGCAAACAGCAAGGAAACTTAATGGTGACAAAGCCCTTTTCACAATAATTTGGAAGACATAATGTACCTGGTTAATTTGTGGCTTTAGGTACAGAAGTGGGAAAATAGAATGTTATTTGCACGCATTGGTTCTATTGGCCACATTTAACAAGGAACTACAAAAAGATGAGCTTAGAAAAGAATTTCTCAGTTTGCAAGGGAAAATACAGAATTGAAAGGGAATATACAGAGCCCAGAAATTCTAAGACTTGAGGAATGAAAAATGGAACTAATTTTTGTTTTCAACCAGTAAACAATAAAGTTGAGAAATTATTTCTTTATCAACAAAGGCTGATTAAAGCTGCCTAGAGGCAAATACTAAATCATAAGTCTTTATACCCTTTGCTAAAACCTCTAACTGGATTAAGATGGACCTCATTAAAGCCTTACATTTGGCCCAGGTGACAGCAATTAAGTCAAAAGAGGCTATTGAAAAATGAACATGTCTAAAAAAGAATTGAGAGGTGTAGCACTGACTGGAATCAAAGAAAGAAAGTGCTACCAGTCTGGACTAAAACTAATTTAAAATAATCTTTCGACCCCAACATTCCATGGGCAGCAAACAGGCTGAGTAAGCTGCTCAGCACCTAATGACAGCATGTTCTTCAATGCTCTTTTCAGATGTGGCTAAGGTAGATTATGAAAAAGGAAAAACGTCCCAAAGAATGGAGCTGAAAGTCATGGAAAACAATGGAACTAGGAGGCTAGGTAATCAAGGAACCTTGTCAAGGGACCTAAGCACGAACATCCTGTACCTCCAGGAAAGGGACCCTCGCAATATCTGCCTACCAGGATTTCAGAATTGCTGTGCATCAGCAACTACTGTGTGCTTCATATTTTTTCCAGTTTCTGAATTGAGACTGTTAATTGTGATAATCCTCTCCCCATTCCACATTGTATGGTGCATGGGGTTACGGGAATAGATAACTTGTCTTTGCAGTTCAGGCAAACTTTGTCTAACACAGATTATGATGGCAAAATCCTGGACTTTGGAGCCTGATACTGGGATTGGATGTGTCGTTCTGGGGAAAGAAGCAAATATTTGTGACCAAGAGGGTGGACTGTGGTAGACTGTAGAATTGTTACTCTTCTTTTACAAGAGGATTATACGTCCTTGCCATGTAACTTCCAGTGACTACCTGTGAGAAGAATGTGATTCCCAGCCCTGTTGATGTAGGACTTGGCCTTGTGACTTACTCTGATCAGTACAGTGTGAGTAAAAGTAATATATTCCATATCTGAGAGGAAGTTTTAGGATCTCTTGCATGGTTTGGCCATTTCGATTTTTCCCTCTTCCATGAGAATGACTTACCTAAATTGGGAATTGTTTCTTCCCCTGTATCTTAAAATGTGCAGCACTCGTGGAGCAAAGCAGGCTGAGCTGACATGTAACCTGAGCAAATTATTGTAAGCCACTGAGATTATGGAGTTTGTTACTAAAGCATAATATAGTGAATATTGACTGATACAAATGTACAGTATTATCTATTCAACTTACCTCAGAAACACTAAGGTCACAGAGAGATACTGAATTAATACCAGGTAGTTCAACTTTTAATTCAATTTTCAGAGGTCTCTCATTCTGATCTGCCACAATTTTTAATTCATAGGCTGGTCTCTTCATCTCCACTTCAATCTCTGTACTAGAAATCTCTTCTATCAGACACCTTGTTTTATTTGAAACTTCGTCTTTTGGCAGTAAAAGTTGAGGAAACTGATCTGAATTGCTCACAGTACTGCTTCTTATCTGTTCAAGGGTTAGTTCTTTATAAAAAAAAAAAGATGAAATCACAAAATCAATGAACAACATCAAGTACTATCAGGCGATGAACTGTAATAGATGTAGCGTTAGCCAAGATGGCAGATAAAGCTGCAGCTAAATCGGTTTGGGAAATCTTAAAAGACTCTTAAACCAAAGAATCTGGTTTAAAAGTTTGCAGGATTTAAACATCTTTAAGGACATGCTAATTTTTAAAAAAAATTTTATTGAAGTATAGTTGATTTACAATGTCGTGTTTAATTTCTGCTGTACAGCAGTGACTCAGTTATACATATATATAATTTTTCATATTCTGTTCCATTATGGTTTATCACAGGATATTGAATATAGTTCACTGTGCCATACAGTAGGACCTTGTTGTTTATCCATCCTATATATAATAGTTTGCATCTGCTAATCCCAAACTCCCAATCCATCTCTCCCTGTCCCCCCTCCCCCTTGGCAACTGCAAGTCTGTTCTTTATATCTATGAGTCTGTTTTTGTTTCGTAGATATGTTCATTTGTGTTATATTTTAGATTACACATATAAGTTATATCATATGGTATTTGTCTTTCTCCTTCTGACTTACTTCGCCTTGTATGATAATCTCTAGGTCCATCCATGTTAGGACATGTCAATATTTCTAATATCTAACATTTATTTTTTTCTATCTTAAATTTCTCATCTTTTGCAATTGAGACTTCTAATCTGCAAAATGTACACCAGAGGCAAAAAAACATTTTAAATCAGTTTAATTTTCCATTACATTCATTAACTTACCCTTTCTCATTTTCTCTCTTAAATCTGCGGGATCAGTTTGGTTTCCCATCAGATTTTGTTTCATTCTGTGAACACTTCCTTTTATTCTAAATTTGGTAACATGGTAAGAGTTTGAGAGAGTGAATTGGAGTTTTTCCTCAATGCATTTCATGGCCATCCGTATTAGTTGATCTTTTTTCACTTGGTCTTTTTCTGCTGCCTGGAGAACATCAGGATGGTAGGCAACATCAATGACTGTGTAAACATCTGTGTGTGTAATTCAGAGGGTGTGAAATGAAAATGATTTGTTTCACTAATGATATCATCAGGTAATATATTAAGCCATATCCTGATAAAGCTGGAAAAGTATAAATTCCATTCCTATATTTTCAG
Organism: Balaenoptera musculus; assembly: GCF_009873245.2. Lineage (NCBI taxonomy): Eukaryota > Metazoa > Chordata > Mammalia > Artiodactyla > Balaenopteridae > Balaenoptera > Balaenoptera musculus. The sequence goes on from NC_045792.1 coordinate 23,008,023, forward strand.
AGACAATCACAATGGTGCTATATACACAAAATTCCAATTAGAGCATTTCTTGACATTTTATATGGGTTAAAAATAGCTCATATTATTAGAAAAGTAAACAGTATTCAATTTTCATAAAGGTATACTTATCAGTCATTAAGTATATTATGACCAAATAAAATATGTAATGCCTTTTACCAAGGAAAATCTGGTTCTTGCTTATTTCCCCCAAAAATTTTAAAATGTGCTTTCTCTCCCATCATTCTATGTACCTGATGTCTCAGACATATCTTCTGGTCTGCCAACACTTAGAGGTACTGGATGAGTGGCTGACTGGGGAGCTGGGATCCTTTTCCACTGACATAGGTTGATAAAAAGTATTTTTTCTTTTGGTTTCTAGAAAGCAAATAATTTTGCATATCTCAAAACCTAGTTTTTTAATTTTTAAATAATATCCTAAAGGTAACTCATCACAGAATTTGAAGAGTGAGAACTTTAGGCTCCAAATAAGTCATTCCATGGATTTAAACTGCGTTTGAAAAACTGTAAGAAATTACAGTTACCTGATTTCCCTAAAGCTGCTGGCTTTTCATTAAGCATCCAGTTGCTGCTCCCACAGGAAGTGGGAGGAGGGTGGGGGAATTGATCTAAGCTATTCCAGGTGAATTTGACCCTATTTCACCACTTCCTTTCCTCCCCAATCAAATAAGTTTTCTTTATTTGGAAAATCTCCAACTCTATTATTCTCCTTTAAATAATTACGTTACTTTTAATTTTCATCCTCGCAGAAAAATGGCTCATTTTGAGATCTCCAAAATGTATCAAATATGAAATTCCCATTCTTACTCCTTCAACACAATCTTCCACACTACGTTTAATTTTCCACTCAGAGTGGCAGTTTCCCTCAAGTGTTCTTGTGTTAAAGTAGTAATAGCTAAGGGTAAGCCATTCTCTGGTTATTCCAGGACCATTTCATTCAGGACTTCCCTTTCCCTGGGCACCAACTCTACATACCAGGATCCTGGTTTGTAGACAGAGCTGTGGTTCTGGGGCAGCACAGAGCTGTTTCCCCTCTTTCAGCTGCTGTTGAATGAACTTCTCATAGCTCTCAGGGTTACTTTCAGCCAGATCATCTAGGAGGTTCCAGAATTGAGTAACTTGGGTGAGCAGACCCTTCGAGGATGACTCCATGATCGAGATGAATAGGCCTCTTAAGTCTGTGGAAAGACATGACTTAAGGAAGGAAAAAAGTCTATTGATTCACTTCTTCTTTTGGGGGAGGAGGAACAGTTCAGGAACTGTTTTGTTGAAGTTAGCAGCTATCCTTAACCCCTGTGTGTAAAAGATTGTGGATCAGCACCACTTTATCTTTTCCTTATTCTCTAATTATCTAATACCTTTTCCTACATTCTCAAGATGTTCTCTCAGATAATAAGGCCTTACCTCTGCCTAGATCCTCACAAGCCCTGAGAGGACAGAACAGTCATTTAAAGTCTGTATTTCCTGGGATTTTCTTGTTCCAACACCCGGGTATTGGCTGACTGGGGCCTATCCAGTTCCTGATTTTGTGTGGGTCGAGGGCCACATGAGACTTCCTCAATCCTCAGCATAGTTTAGGAGTTAAAAGCATGGACTCTGCAGCCAGAATGCCTAGATTCCAGTCTTAGCTCTATCACTTACTAGCTGTGTGATCTTGAGAAATTAATTTACATATGTGCCTCAGTTTATTCTCCTCGAAATGAAGACGATAATACCTATCTCATAGGGTTATCGTGAGGATTACGTAAGGTAATAGAGAGAGGCTGGAACACTTGGTAAGCATTCTATGAGAATAATAATATTCTACCACTTGAATAACCGCCCTCCCTCAATGAAGAAGTGTCCCACAGCATCCACAGACTGAGGAAAAGAGAAGGTTTGGGTTCTCCAAATACTACATTAGGGTTGGCCAAATGAGAAATTTAATCATCTTTCCGGAGGTCGGCGAACCCACCTCTTCTCTCGGTTTCTTGACAAACCGCGACGCCTGTTACCAGGGTAACCAGACTGGTACAACATCTAATTGAGTCCGGAAAGCTCCAGGAAGAAAGGTCTTTTTACATCCAGTTCCGGAATCTTCTTCTGGTGCTGGGCTTGCTTTTCGGCTGAGCCCGACCCACTTCTTTTCCAGGAAGGCGCCCGCCTCCCTTTCTACACCTGTCGACTTCTAGAGTGTCCTGGAAACCCTCTTGTGGGAGTCTCTGGGACTCCTGTTGGTGGGAAGAATTTCTCAAGAGCACGACTTCCGGCCTGGAAGGGAAGTTGGCACCCTCTTCTCCCAGACCGCTTCCTCCCCCACCCCCGCCACGCGAGGCTGCGGCGCACGGTATGGGTGTGTTTGTGTGTGTTTGTGTGGGGAGGGCGTTTGGAGGGAAGGTTACCGGGAGCTCCGTGGCCGCTGGGGGGCAGGGGTCCCGGTGACGAAGATGGGGGTATTTTTTCTGTCTTCCACTTGGAAGCCTCAACCCCCCCTTCAGCCACTCTAGATACATCTTGGGGCCCAGTCGAGGGTCGTACCCGTCCAAAGTGTCCCCGTCCTTTTTGGGGAGCGAAACCCAACCCCCCGGTCCATCCCAGAGGAGCGTGAGCGGGGAATGCCCCAGCCAACCAGGCCGTCCGGATTCCGCGCCGGAGCAGCCTCCGGCCTGAGTCCGGAGAGGTATTTGCCTGTCGGCCTGGGCTGGGGGAAAGGCGTCCGTGGCCTGGGCCACGGGTGAGGGCGGAATAACCGGTGGGAAGGCTGCGTTTTCACGAAGGACTCGGGTGAAGCTGCAGAGCTGCCTTTGCTTGGCTTCTGGGTCGGAGGAGATCTTGTAATGGAGTGGTTCTTCGTCTCACACTAACAAGATGCCTGATTTCCTCAGGATCGAGGGGTGAGTGAGCGTTGGGGTGGTGCACAAAGCCCCTGCTGGCTACACACTTGAATATCCCTGTCATCTATTTTTTTGGAGCCTTCTGTACAAAATAGAACATAAAATTCTCTTGAATGAAGAAATTTAGGGCACCTCTGCATTTAATGTTTTTAGGCGTCAGTTTTTGTTACTATTGACATTTGTGGTCCTGACACTCTCAAATCTAGGTGTTTAATTGCAAACTAATTTTGGGATTCGGGAGTTGATTTCTAGTCTGAACCTTGTTTGCCTTGGACTATGTGGCCTGGGGCAAGTTATGGCTTTAATGGAATTTCATCTACAAAATAGGAATGAAGATACTTGCCTCATAAAACATAGTTATTTTGAGGATTAAATAAAATGGGTCTCTTGAAAGCACTTAATTTGGTGCAGTTTCAAAGAACTCTAATGAACATTATCTCCTTTCATCCTCACAGTAGTGTGGTCAGGTGTTTTCCCCTTTTAATGGTGAAGGAAAAACTAATCCTCAGGACCTCTGACTTCTGGTTCAGTGATCTTTCCTTTATCTCATGCTTCATTATAACATAGTAATAAAAGATAAGGTAATAAAATAAATTATTATTAAATGTTACTTATTGATTCATTTCAGATTGAAGAATGTCCCGAGTTCCCTTGGGGAAAGTCCTCCTGAGGAACGTCATCCGGCACACAGATGCTCACAATAAGGTGAGAGGTACAGCTTAGTTATTCCACATGCTTAATGAGGGCATACAGTGTGCTAGGAATTATTTTGATACAGTTAGGAGAGACAGAGATAAATAAAATAATTAGAATATAGTTTGATAAGTATTATAATGGAGACATACACAAAGTCCTTTTATGCACTGAGGAAGGAATAATGAAATCTGCCTTGGGGAATTAGGAAAGGCTTCACATAATGGGTGTTATTTGAACTACTGATATTTGAACTAGTTCTTGATGAACAGGATCAAGTTTACCAGGTGTAAAAGATCATTCAGGACAGAGGGAACTTTATGTACTAGTGTATGGCAAGGAACATGAAGCATTTGAGGCAAGAAATTGTATGCATCCAGAAAGTAGAGAATGTGGGAGGTAGTGGCAGAGGACGAGGCCCAAGTGGTAAATTGAGTTGGATTGTGATGCTTGGAGATTAGACTTTTTCCTGTAGGCAGTAAAGAAACCATCAAATATTTTTAAGCAGGGTTTGACATGATTGTATTTGTATTTTAGAAAGATGACTTGTTAGCTGGGTAGGGGATAGATCAGATGGATTGAAACAGCAGAGGGACCAGTTCGGAGGCACTTGCAATGTTCCAGGTGAGAGATGATGAGTGGTTCGCGTGAAAACTGACAGTAGGGATAGAGATGAGGAATTTAGGCAATAGAGTTCAAAGAACTTGATGATTGATTGGATAATAGTGATAATTATGGAATCAAATATAACCATCTTGTGTGACTGGGTGAATGATGATGATGCCATTAATTGAGTTAGGGAACTAAAGAAAAGAGACAAGTGTGATGGGAAAGGTAATTAGTTTGGTTTTGAACATCTTGATGGTGAAATGCTTATAGGATGTCTAAATAGTTCGCAATTCAGACTTGGAGAAAAGTTGAGGCTGGATATAAAGATTTGGGGATTACTGATACAGGAAATGATAGAGGTCACGAGAGTAGATGAGGTCACCTATGAGAGCACATATAATGAAACAAGGGTCAAGCACCCTTGTTTGGTTTTCTTTGGTGAACTGTACCACTAGTTTGATCACTAATGTTATTACTGTCATATCACCTGATATTCTCATTGTGAGTGAGGGTATAACTGTTACCTAAGCAGCCTCTGCAATTGCATTAAACCACCCCAGTTGGATGGTGAGCTTAGATTTGAAAGCAGTGGCTAAAAAAGATAAATCTAGGACAACTTTAACAAAATATTACAGGAGGACTTAGAAATAAAATTTATTATTGTTCTTTGTGCAGCTATACTCTGCCTTTCAGGAAATTCTCTAACAGTTCCCATGCTGTTTGTTTTGTTTTGCTTTGTTTTTAACAAAAATTATTATGTTGTGAAAAGAGACTTAGCCTAGAAAGTTTCAAGACCTGTCTTTACTAGCTTTTTGACTTTGGTAAAAATCTCTGAGCTTTTGTTTCTTCTCAGTAAAATATAATAATGGTACCTGCTTTGCTTTCCTCATAAGATTGCTTAAAGTTCAATAGAGAGATGATATAGTTAAAATCATAAAGCATTTTAGAAACATAAGGGATTATCATTTGCTAATTGCAGCATAATTGCTTAGTTAATAAGGTGATAAGTGTGTCTATGCAGGGGTTAAAAAGCTCTTTTGTTGCTGCAGAATTCTACATATTTGAGATTTACTAGGTTGGATTGTTTAATCACTCTAGAGAAACCAGAATTTGTTTCCTAGGTTCCTGATCAAAACTCAGTTTGTAATCCAATAATTAGTGCAGACCGTATTTTCAGTTACTTTTTGGTGATGTAATGTGTTATTTTTAGTAACATTTTTATTTCTTTCCTTTTAAAAAAAAATCCAGATTCAGGAGGAATCAGATATGTGGAAAATAAGAGAGCTGGAGAAACAGATGGAAGATGCGTACCGGGGGACGAAAAGGAAAATGTTACCCAGCAGTTCAAGGTGAAGTTGCAACTCTGAGAACCAAAATAATTCTCATCTTATTCAGAATCATCAACTTTTGTTTAAAAACATTATGGCATGCTAAAGATAGATGAATTCAGTTCTGTGAGTCCTTAAGCCTTTCCTCTTCAATAAATCTAGACCCAATCATAAAGGTAATGGCTATGATGCATATGGCCCCACTCTTTGCACTTATTTGTAATGGAGAACTTAAAAATTCTGCCTTGAACAATTGTAAACGTTAAGGATTCTGTGGATTCTGACCTTACCTGATGGCTTTTAACTTAAGATTTTCTATAGGTATCTTATGGTCACTTAGCTGATCATTCACACCTTTCCCCTATTAGTCTTTCATTCTCTCTCAGCCTTTTCTTTGCCCCATCTACTTACTATCTTAGTCACACAACCTTTCACATTACCTTCTTAATAATTTGAGTGTGGATATGAAGGATTATGCAGGCTTAGTTGTCTTACCTATGGAGGTATAGGAATGTCTGAGTATTGGGAACATCTCCTGGGTCTCATATGCCTTTTAGTATAGATCTGTGTGTATGAAAAATGATTATAAAGTAATAATGCTGATTTCTAAAGCCACACAGGGAAATAGTTAAGAGTGAGATATTTAAGGAGAGTGTGCCTGCGCAGTGTGTGGACTTTGGAGTGTGATTGGCTGTGTGTAATGGCTTTTGACAAGAAAGTATTCAGGGTATCCATGGTAAAGAAGGCAGAGTCTCAACATAAAAATAAATACCTTGTCAGTCTGTTTTCTCTCTGAAGATGATTCTTTGAGAATTTGGAAGTACTTAGTGCAGATGATGATTTGTTTTGTATTGGTTATTCAGTTACAAGCAGCATTTCCAGGAACAAAATATTGTTCTTTTGGAGTGGACTATTAATGCCTGTCATAATGAATAAGTCTTTAAAACATAATCTCTTGAGGGGCAGGTTTCTGATTGTCTCAATTGCCATTATAGTCCCAGCAGCTAGAACAGTGCCTGGCAGGCACATAGGAGGTCCTCAAATGTTTTTGATAACCAATTAACTGGCTTAGTGACTGGTTAGTGGATATTGTAAGTACAGGCTAGGTCGGTGGTTCTCAACTGTTTATCCACCCCAATTTACTCATGGGTTACACCTTGCTCCCACTGTTACTCTGACTTAACTACAGCAGGTTGCTGGTGTTCAGGGAAGGGAGTGTATTTCAGAATCTCTAGGGCAGTTTGAAATGTCCCCAGCTGTGATTATGCTCTGCTTCTTTCTTTGAGGATCAGTGAGTGAGGTACAGCATGCCACAGTCGAAAAGTCATTTCGTCTATACTCTGCAATAGGACGGGTAGTGATGATCATATTTTCATTGAACACCTAACTGTACAAATTAATAGAGAGGAACAGATCATGTTAACAAAAAATTTTTTTAACATTAAGTATCAGGTTGTTTTGGTCTCCCCTTAGCTTGTTCAGTGAGTTTTGTGCATAATATTCCATAAAGTAACCTCACAGATTGCTTCTCTATCTAAAAGTTCTTCTGTTTTCTCTTATAGCCGGATGCGTAGTGATGGTTTTGATGAAGAAAGTCAAAGAGACTATTGGAGGCCAAAGAATGAAATTTCTGGGGCACTGGATGATGATTTTCTTAAGGCTAAATCCTGGAACAAGAAGTTACATGATTATGAAGCTAACATGCCAGACAGGTTTGTGACTAAATTCCTGTGACTATTAATGGTATTTGGCCTGAGAATGTGTACTTTTAAAAATTAATTATCTCTGCAAAAGCTTATACAGAAATGTTCACAGCATATTTATTCATAATGGCCAAAAAAGTGGAAACCTAAATGTCTATCAACTAATGAATGGATAAAAAAAATGTGGTATATGGGATGGTAATGGAATGTTATTTGGCAGTAAAAATAAAGTACTGATACATGCTACAACATGTATGAACCTTGAAAACATTATGCTAGGTGAGAAAAGCAGACACAAAAGGCCACTCATGATATGATTCTATAGAGATAGAAAGTAGATTAGTGGTTGCCATGGGCTACGGGAGATGGAGGAATGGAGCGACTGCTAATGGATTCTTTTGGGGGTGATGAAAATGTTCTGAAATTAGTGGTGATGGTTGCACAACTCTGAAAATACTAAAAGCCACTGAACTGTACACTTTAAAAGGGTGAATTTTATGGTATGTGAATTATATCTCAATAAAGTTGTTACTTAAAAAAAGTTGTCCCAAGGTAGACAGCATTGTTATGAAGTGTTTTTGGAGAAGTACTTCACAGCTGAAGAGCAGAATATAAAAGTTCGTTAGTGTTTCTTAAGGAAGAAAATGGCAAGTTTTCTTACAAATGGACAAAGGAATCCTATGTGTCTGAAATGAGTGTTCAGTACAGAAAATGTAACCAAGTTACCGAGCTGTAAATGTGGTGTTGGCTCTACCATATCTCTTTTTTCTTTGTTCTGTGTGTCTGTGTATGTGTACACTCCTAAGTCTAATTTGTCTTTAATTTTTAAGAAATGTATGCATTGCTTTAACAATACATGTAATAAAATGTTATTTTACAGATGGGGTCACAGTGGATATAAAGAGTTATACCCTGAAGAATTTGAAACAGACAGGTAAGGCAAGTACGCTTACTGAAAAAAAGTTAGAAAGTAAGATTAGTACACAGTCTGAATTATAAATTGAGTTCTTAATTTTTTTTTTTAAAGAGTGGATATATGTATATGTATAAATGATTTACAAACTCACTTTAGTATTTATTTATTTATTTTGGCTGCACTGGGTCTTAGTTGAGGCAGGTGGGATCTTCATTGTGGCATGTTTAGTTGCAGCAAGCAGACTCTTAGTTGCAGCTTGTGGACTTCTTAGTTGCGGCATGCGGACTTCTTAGTTGCAGCATGCATGTGGGATCCAGTTCCCTGACCAGGGATTGAACCTGGGCCCTCTGCATTGGGAGCTTGGAGTCTTACCCACTGGACCACCAGGGAAGTCCCGAGTTAGTAATTTTTATAAAGTATACAACATTTGCCATTAAAAATGTAACCAGAGAAATAATAGGAGATTTAGTTGGGAGATGATTGGTATTTTGCCTTTCCCTGATATTTGGCATATCTATAGCATGTAGGTTTTTATATATAGTGTTCCATACAGTAACTCAGTATGGCAGATTAGAATTTTTATCTTCATTTTAAAGATGAGGAAACAAAAACTCTGATAATGTCTCATAGTAACATTATATCAGTTTTGATTTAAAATTCAGATGTTAACCCCAACTTCCCATCTAGAAAGCAGAATATAAAAATTATATAAATACACTTATTTTCTATAGTAAAGCAGTTTTTCTTTTTTATTAGTAGTGATCAGCAAGATATTACCAATGGGAAGAAAACATCTCTCCAGGTAAAATCATCTACCCATGAATCTCACAAACACAAGAAGTCAAAGAAATCCCACAAAAAAAAGCAGAAAAAAAAGTCACACAAAAAACAGAAGAAAAGCAAAAAGGAAGCCACAGATATAACAGCAGATTCCTCAAGTGAGTTCTCAGAAGAAACTGGGGCTTCTAGTACCAGGAAAAGGAAACAACCACATAAGCGCAAGAAAAAATCCAGGAAAAAATCTCTCAAGAAATCTGCTTTATTCTTAGAGGCAGAGTGTGACACTTCCCAGTCAGATGATTCTGCATCCAGCAGTTCTGAGGAAGGTGAGGAAAGAGACACTAAGAAAACCAAAAGGAAAAAGAGAGAGAAAAAAGCCCACATCCCTGTAGTTAACAATGAAATACAGGAGAGGACAAACAAACGCACAAATTGGAAAGTGGCCACAGATGAAAGGTCTGCCGAGAGTTCAGAGGATGACTAAATGAGAAAGAAACATGTTTCCTGCATGACTCTGGATATTTACAGCTCTTACACCTTGGGGATTTGCCAGTGACTCTATTGCTCAGCACAGGGGGCCTGAGGTCAGAGCTGTCCTGTGCCATCTATATACATTCTGACAGACTTCTTGTCTTCTATTTTGGCCTGTTAAACTTGATCCTCTTATTGTTAATAGGGAATCAGTTATTTTGTTATGAAGGTTTCTTGAAGAGATTATTTTTTGTGATTAATCACATTTAGCGTAGAGTGCATATGCAGCAAATTAAAGGACCCAGAAAGCTGAATCCAGTAATGACCTGGGTATACCAATTGGAATGTTGAATTTGGGGAAAGCAAGGGCTGGGGTCAAGAGATGGATTGGAAATAGTGCTGTATACAATGGTATGATAAGGGAACATCGTGTTGCTCTTGTCTGTTTACATAGTAGGTGCCACAACTTGACTTTTTTTGTCTTTAGCCTTGGTGCTTTCATCTTTCTGTATTTTGACCCCACAGGTGTGGTCCAGTTTACTTGATGAGGAAAGGAGCATAAGAACAAACATTTTCCATTCATGGTAACATCCATAGACAGCTGTTATTGAAAAAGACTAGGAGTTTTTGACAAATTTCCCTGTTGGGCAGGGTCTGTGGCTACCCTCAGTATACCCCTAAACATGGTAATTGGATAGTAAAAGGTTTTCTAGTTCCATTGTTTATTGCCTAAATGCACTTGTGTTCAGAATTATTTCTTCACTTCTCTTGGGTAAGTCCTCAACCAAATGAGGAAGAATCAGGCATTAGTTGTGCTAATGGTGCTCTGAACAGGATTCAGGGCAGCAACAGCTATTTAAGTGTTGTCTTCCTTGTTCATTTCTTAATCTGTTAATGAACTTTAGATTTTTCCTGAAACTAGGTTGAATCAGTTCCAAAATGAAATAGGCTTCTCAGGGACATATCCATTTCTTCCTAGTCTGCCTTTGGATTAAAGCACTAAGCAGAGACCTTGTTATTTCCCTTTGCTATATATACTGTGATCCCTACTATGTTAATTCTTAAGAAACCAAAATATCACTGGAAGAAGGCTGGCAGAACATGTGAATTTTTTTCATTAAGGCAGATCAAGTGACATTGTTTTTTCTTGGTCGTCACTTCATGGGTGAAGTAAAGCTTGAAGGCGCAGACTTTTGGTCTTGGTCTGCCATTCATTGGTTATGAGGTCCGGAGCAGGTAAGTCAACCTCCCTGGCCTTACTTTCCCTATGTGTAATACAGAAATACTTCATGGTAGCATGACTGTACGACACCAGCAATAGACTATGACAACATTCCATGAGGTGGTAATATTTTGTAGTTCTTAACTATTAAATTTGTTCTCTTTACAGAACAGATTTCTAATAAAATGCTTAGTCATAAAATACATGGTTGGCCAGAGGTTCCCTATCCCTTGATTATAAGCAGGTGCTACTTTTTGGGATATTTATTTGAAATATTAATGCTTTGGTACTCGATTGTTGATGTCCCATGGTGTATATTTTTACCTTTGGGATTATTAGGGGCCCAAGCAGGGAGGAATAGTCTATATAATTACTACCTCTTAACCTAAAGCAATTGTTTTGTTCTTGGAGCAAGTGAAATCTTCGTGGGAAGGAGTTTTCTACATGGATTTTTTTTTTTTAGCATTGTTTCTGTGCTATAAAAGTACTGATTCTAAGCACAGACTCAGGAAGATGGGCCATTGGAACAAGGCTTCTCCAGGAAGTTGGTTCTGTTTGGGTCTTGACGTTCCCTTCTTCTCATACTAGCAGGCCTCTTCCCAATGAATACACATTTTGCCTGTTCTGTTTTTTTGCCATGTTTACCTTTTCTTGGTCCTATATAAGCAATAAAGCTGTTTTCTGTTCTTCACCTTTCTCAACCCCAAATTCTCTTCTATGCCTTAGGGTAAGGCTTTGATGGTTCTTCCAGCCCCCTTAAATATGGCTTAGGGTGGCTCTTCAAAACCTAAGATCTCTCATTTGCACTATTGGCCTTGGAACATATTTGTTTCTAATGTTCCTGCCAATCAGAGATCTATATATTAAACCCTAAAATGGGATTTAAAAAAAAAAGAAGAGTTGGAGAATTCACATTTATTGAATAATTATTGTGATACAAGATGGAATTTCTGAATTCCCAATAAATAAATTTCACTTTTTGAACATTTGATCTCTTACTTTTTAGCATCAACAGGCTTGGTAATAGCCTGAAGTTAACCTGACAATGGGTTGACAACCTTCCCCTGCTGGCCCTTCAACCTGCTTAATAATAAGTCCTTTGCTTCTTCAGTCATTCTCCCATGGGATGGCCTACTGCCCTCCTTTCTGTACAATCTGGGCAAACCGACTGGTGATAGCAAGAGTAGTGTCAATGAAGCGGTCCACACAGCTAGAGAGACAGTTTTCAGTGCGAGAGTCTAGGCGATTCCCTGGCTTCTCCACACATTTATCCCAACATAACTCCATGAAGTGATGCACCTAAGAAGAAAGAAAAATAGTAACCACTTGGGGTCTGCAGACAGGCCTAACTCTATGAATTTTCTTATTTCCTTCCCATTTTTCTCATTTTCTGTCACCTGACTAAACTATTCTTTGACTCTCTTTTCTCTCTTCTAATTTGTCACCAATATGGCCCAACTCCTCATCCCTACGTTGAAACAATCCTTTTATTCTCTCCTTTTCTGTTTTTCTTAGTATTAAAAAATATGTACTTTCCATCAAGTCACCCTAATGCATCAGTTTCTCTGTTAGCCACTGAAGGCACTCCGTTATTTAACACCCAACCCATCTGTTTCAATGAGGTCCACACACAGCATACTCAACTTGACTCTCAATACTCCTAAAGATTTTTCCACAGTTTAAATTATTACCTCCTTGAGAGCACTGCCTATTGTTTTCTAATTGTGTCACTTCCTTAATCAGAAAATCTCAGGCAGGATTAATACCTTCTTTTATATTTCCAAACTAGCACCAGTGTAAGCTGGGAGGCTATGGTACCAATTAATTCCCCCAAACCACTGCACTCATCTCATTCTAAACCTATTCTTAAGTAGTTCTTAACCTTTCTGGGGTCATGGACATATCTGAGAATCCAATGAAGGTTACGGGCCCAATCTACAGAAAAATGAACACACAAGCACAGAAAATGTGTGCACTTTCATAATGTTCAGGTTTGGGTTAGAAACCCAATGATTTCTAATCAGGGTTCTTGCTACTTATATTCAGCGAACTCTCCCCTTCCCACCACCGCCCCTCCTCCCAACACGGGGGAATAACCATTTACCAAGGGCTTAACTATTTTGGGAGGCTGGGTACTAAGCAGTCAATCCTTTCTGCGGTCCTAAAAGATGACTGTCACCTCCGTTTAAGAGGCACGGTTAAGTAAGTAGGTTTAGGATTAGTCATGCAGCTAGTAAGGGGCAACGCCGCGGTTGGAACCATGCTCCAAAACTCTTGTTCTAAACTAACAGTCTAGACCGACGACTTCAGGGCCCACCTTGATCCAATAATGCTCTACTGCTCTATCGTTTTCCAATACATTATTGCATATGATCCTCGATATCCAGTGAGGCAGCGGGCGACTGCGAAACCAAGACTTACAGTGGACGGGCGTTTTGTCTAGGGGCACGTGACCTGTAAGGGGCAGAGGCAAGCTTAGAACAAGGATCTTCCGAATGCCAGCCCAGAGAGCTCACCGCCAAGCTAGGCTCCCGTGCCTTTGTGTCGCCCGAGCCTTTCTTCGCTTTACACCTTCTCTTTCCCCCCACTATAGGCTTGCTTAGAGGGTACCTGGGCACTACAGGTCACCAGCGGCAGGATTGACTCGTTTCTTTTGCGAGCAGAACCGTGCGCAGCAGGCACGGAGCATAGGGCGGCCGCGCCGCGCCGCCTCCATTCAGAGCTCCGCGGGTGCCCGGCACCTGTACTTCACCCTCTTTTCTCTTCACACTGGTCCCTGTCCCCGCACCTGTGCAGTGAACTGCGCCTTCTGCTGTTCGGCCGCCACCAGGCGCTGCAACTCCGCTTCATCCGCCTCACCAAGCTCCGCCATTGCCTGCGTCGGGCTCGGGACCTTCCGACGAGCTGTGTGCGCATGTGCGGCGGGGCCGAGCCAACCCCGACTTCCGGTTCACCCGGCGTTTTCCTTTTCGTCGTTTTCTTTCGTCGTTGCAGGGTGGATGTTGTCATATGACTGCTTCCGGGTTGTTGGATGACCTTGAGCCTTCTCGAACGACATGGCGACTCTCTGGAGGCTGAGTGTCCTCTGCGGTGCCGGAGGTGGGCGAGGTGAGGATCCTGGCAGCGGAGGTTCTTAGCACAACCTCCAGCCGGGGAAGGGAATGCGGTGAGGATTCGTCTGCTGGGCGGTGAGACCTTTTGAGCGGGGGTGGGGTGGGGTGGGGGCGGGGGTGTCCCTCCTCCTTCCCTTTGGCAGCTCTGGCTTCTGCCGAAACCATAGTATCACCAGCGTTGCCTGCGGGCCCAGATCTTTACACGAGGGCATATCTCTCCTGCTCTGGGCTGACGTGGTGATGGGGTAATTTGAAAGTTATAGTCTTGCACAGGCTATTCACATGAGTTCTCTTTTTCTCCCCATTCGCTGTCTTTAGAGTGCTCCCTCCCTGAATCGCAAAAGAGTGTCAGGGTCTAAGTCCCAATCTACGTCTTGCCTAGTTCCCTTGGAGTTAAGTTCGATAATTATTGAAGTGGGCATTTCTGTTATACCAGGCACTGTAGTATGGTTGGGTTACAAATGTGAAAAAACATAGTTCCAGCCCTCAAGGAGTTTTCGTTTTTATGGAGAAAACACATATAAGTATAATATAACATAGAGTAAAAACTGTGCAGTAAGTAAATTGTATGCCAGTGCAGAGGAAGAATATATTAGCTGTGTGTTTTGGAAGGATCACCCTGTCTGGGTTCTTGAAGGAGGTGTGCCTGATTTGAGTGTTGAGGGTAAGCAAGGCCACAGGAAGAAGGGCATTACAGTTTGGGCTACTGGGATGAGCAAAAGAATGATGAAGGTGTAGAAACTGCTTGTTATGAGAGAAAACAAAACAAATCGGATATTAGAGCGTGAAGCTCAAGGTGAGGAATGAGATGGTTCTGGAAAGGTGAACTGAAATCAGATCACAGAAGAACTTGTCTTGATATGAAGTATGCATTTTACTTCGTGTGAAGGGGAGCCCTTGAAAGGTTTGACGTAGATTTGCAGTTTACATTGACGACTTCGGTAACAATGTGGTAGATGGCCATCATGGGAAATGGGGCAGGCTAAGACATAAGTCAGGGAGACGAGTTGAGACACTGTTGTAGCAGTCTTGGCAAGGATGGTGAGGTCCTGAACTTGGAAAGTTGTACATAAAAGAAGATTGTCTCAGGAAATGTTAGGAGGTACATCAATATGATTTGGCATTTGACTGAATTTAGAGGGAAAGTCCTACATGACTTCCAGATTTCTGGGTAAGGTGAAAGAGTGGCTGGGATGTCATTAAATAAAGTGGTAAGCATGTAGATGGGAGGCAAGTTTAAATGAGAAAGTGAGTTGAAGGGTGATTTTAGTTTTTGCCATGGTAAGTTTGAGGACCATGTGGGGTATCTCAGGGGAGAGGCCTTGCAGGCACTTAAACTTCTGAAACTCTGGAGAGATATCAGGCCTGGGGATACAGAGTTGGGTGTCATCAGCTTAAAGGCACTAGAAGTTGAGTGGACAAAATGTCTAGGGGTGGGCATAGGAAGCAAGGAGAGCAATGGGCAGATGATGGAATCCTGGGCAAACATTTAAGAGCGGCTGCAGAGGAGAGAATCAGAAGGAGAAGTAGAAGAGAGTTCTTTCAGAGAAAAGAAGGGAGGAGAGGCCACCAGTGCCACGTGATACAGAAAGCCCAATAAGATGAAGACTAAACAGTGCCTATTGGATGTGGCCACAGAAGACCATTGGTGACTTAACTAAAGCAGCTTTGGTGGGGATAAAGACAAGTTTCCGAGTTGAAGAATGATAAGGAAGTGAGGAAGTTGAGGTGATTTAGACAACACTTTAAAGAAGCATGTTTGGAAAGTGAAGAAAGGGAGCAGGGGAAGAGTGCATGGGCATTAGAGGACATAGGATCAAGGGAAGGGTTAATTATATTACATCAGTTGAGGGAAAATGGTCAGTAGGAAGGAAGGAGAGGTTAAAGATACAGGAAAGAAATTACGTTTTATTGAGTGCTTATAACATTCTGGGAATTATGCTGAACATCTTACATATATTTTTAAATTTTCAACGGAGTATTATGAAGTAAGTACCAGTATTTTCATTTTACAAAAGAGAGGATATTGATTCTTGGAGAGCCTATTTAACTTAATTGCTCATCGTCTCACAGCAGTATTGGTAGGGTTGGGTGTACCTAGGTCTGCCTATTTTTAAACCAAGAGACAAGATCTAAAAGAGGACAGAAAGGGATGGGTTCAAGAGTGCAAGCAGAGAAATTGATCTTGAAAAGGAAGATGGTATTTCCCAAACTAGACTGAATTCCTTGAAGACAAAGACTTTGTCTTTTATCTCTCTTGCTCTAGTGCAGAGCATAATCTTGCATGTATTAAATGTTTGTTGGATGAATAGATGAATAAATGGGAGAAGAAAGCTATAAGTTATTTTTTTTAATTAGTCAAAGTGAAGCCCTTTTATGTAAGTGTTCATTGATTTTTCAATATTTCCATGGCTACTTAGTCTAATCTCATAACAACCCAGTGAAATAGATGCTGTCCTCATTTTACAGATGAGTTGGTTATTCCCTGTTTGGGGTTAAATAGCTTGCCTATGGTCATTTAGAAAGTCTGTCAATCCTGTTAAAGGAGAGGTGCTTATGATTCCCCCTAATGTCTCTTTCCTTAGCTCTCTTCCTCCGAACCGCAGTGGTCAGACCGGCTCATGTCTCAGCATTTCTCCAGGACCGATCAACCCCAGGATGGTGTGGAATACAGCACATTCACCTGTCACCCAGCCACCATTGTATGTCCATCTTCATCTGGGCTGATTATCGTGCCTTTGGCAGGACTTGCTGTCTCTGAGAGGAACTCTTGTGTCCAACTCTGTCGAATGAAGACCTAGCCTACACCTGGGCACACAATGCTAGCATGGTTGAATCATGCCATTTACACTCATACAGAAACTTCTGGTCAAAGTCTTTTTAAATTTTTTAATTTTTTAAAAAGAAAATAGTTCTGTGGGAAGAGTCTGTTCAATATAGTTTAGTTACTTTTATTTATGTAGCTAATAGAGAGGAGCCAGATCCAAATCATTTGGAATAGTAGACAGTTTAAAAAATCATGCATATTTATAGCTGTAATTGACATGCTTATTTTTATTTAGGTTGATATTAAAATCATGGCATTTCTTGGATGAATACTGTTTAGGTATTATTAAATCTTAGAAAATCTGTAGGTGAATAACAAGTTAACTATATTTTCATTTTTCAAGTCTAGAAAGATCAGTATTTTACAGAGAAGACTTCTTTTGATTCTTAAGTCTACCAGTTATAATTGCATCTGAGTTATGAGTAATTAGGCAAGTGTAGTTTTCCTGCTTTTTAGAATTATGTTATCTTTGAAAAGGTTTTGTTTCTGAACTTTGTTCAGTTAGATTTAGCAGAGTGGTTTTAACTTGGGGTTCATGGGACTGAAGGAAGGTCCCCAAAGTTGTATACACAGTCTTTATTTTATTTTATTTTTAAAATTTATTTATTTATTTATTTATTTATTTTTGGCTGCATTGGGTCTTCGTTGCTGCACACAGGCTTTCTCTAGTTGTGGCGAGTAGGGGCTACTCTTCATAGTGGTGTGCGGTCTTCTCATTGCGGTGGCTTCTCTTGTTGCGGAGCACGGGCTCTAGGCACGTGGGCTCAGTAGTTGTGGCTCGTGGGCTCTAGAGCGCAGACTTAGTAGTTGTGGCCCCCGGGCTTAGTTGCTCCGCGGCATGTGGGATCTTCCTGGACCAGGGATCAAACCCATGTCCCCTGCATTGGCAGGCAGATTCTTAACCACTGTGCCACCAGGGAAGTCCCTACACAGTTGGCTTTTTTTTTTTTTTTTTTTTAATTTTTTGGCCACGCTGTGCAGCATGTGGGATCTTAGTTCCCTGACCAGGGATCGAACCTGCGCCCCCTGCATTGGGAGCGCAGAGTCTTAAGCACTGGACTGCCAGGGAAGTCCCCCTACACAGTTTTTAATGTGTGTATCTATGTGCACTTTTCCAGGAAGTAGCTCCATCCTTTTATTAGATTCCCAAAGGGGTATGTAACCAAAAAAAGGTAGAGGCTCTCAAAGAGATGTTTAAAGCCCATTTTATTTTCACTTGTTTAAAAGAAGTTTTCAGGGACTTCCCTGGTGGTCCAGTGGTTTGGACTCTGCCTGCCAATGCAGGGGACACGGGTTCGAGCCCTGGTCCGGGAAGATCCCATATGCCGCGGAACAGCTGAGCCTGTGAGCCACAACTGCTGAAGCCTGTGCACCTAGAGCCCGTGCTCTGCAAGAAGAGAAGCCACCGCAGTGTGAAGCCTGCGCACTGCAACGAAGAGTGGTCCCCACTCACCGCAACTTGGGTGAGAGCGCCCGTGCACAGCAATGAAGACCCAATGTAGCCAAAAATAAATAAATAAAAATAAATAAATTTATTAAAAAAATAAAAGAAGTTTTCATGTTCCATATCTATTTTTGGCTATTTATAAGTAACGGAACAGAAGAAGAACCATGATCCTAAAAGTTGACATTAGAACTTTGCTTCTGTCTATCTATCTATCTGTCTATTTATTTATTTATTTATTTTTTTTTTAAAGGTTTTTTTTTTTTTAATTATTAGCACCTTTAATTATTATTTATTTTATTTTATTTTTATTTTGGCTGTGTTGGGTCTTCGTTTCTGTGCGAGGGCTTCCTCTAGTTGTGGCAAGCGGGGGCCACTCTTCATTGCGGTGCGCGGGCCTCTCACTATCGTGGCCTCTCTTGTTGCAGAGCACAGGCTCCAGACACGCAGGCTCAGTAATTGTGGCTCACGGGCCTAGTTGCTCCGCGGCATGTGGGATATTCCCAGACCAGGGCTCGAACCCGTGTCCCCTGCATTAGCAGGCAGATTCTCAACCACTGCACCACCAGGGAAGCCCTATTTATTTATTTTTGGCTATGTTGGATCTTCATTGCTGTGGGCGAGCTTTCTCTAGTTGTGAGAAGCAGGGGCTACTCTTCTTGCGGTGCGCGGGCTTCTCATTGCGGTGGCTTCTTTTGTTGCGGAGCACGGGCTCTAGGCACGCGGGCTTCAGTAGTTGTGGCTCATGGGCTCTAGAGGGAAGGCTCAGTAGTTGTGGCACACGGGCTTAGTTGCTCCTCGGCATGTGGGATCTTCCTGGACCAGGGCTCGAACCCGTGTCTCCTGCATTGGCAGGCAGATTTTTAACCACTGCGCCACCAGGGAAGCCCGAGAACTTTGCTTCTCTTTGAGTTGGCTGGTTTAATTTTCTTTTGGGAGGATTTTTAATATTATTTTACTTACAAAGATTAGGTGTAAATAAAAGAGTGATGTTTTAAAGGAATTCCGTAGGTGTCACCAATTTATATTCATAAGGTATCTGTCTATTACAGTGAAGTCCAAGATTGGTAATTCTGCAAAGATATTTTGTCCGTCTTCTTACCTATAAGCAAAGTGGATCTGTCTTCTAATTAATATATGTAGGCGTTGAGACACCCTGTGCTGAAAGACTTCAAAGAAAGGAGATTGCATCTCTCACTTACCTTTATCTTACCCTGTTTATGCTCAGTCTTCCATGCATTCTGTTTGCCATTTTGTCAGTTTGGGTTATTTCGTGGCAAATATTGAGATGTGTGTTTCCCCCTGCAACTCTTACGAATCTCGTCCTTCCTTTCTACAGCTGGTTCCAAGGCTGCATCTCTCCACTGGACTGGTGAGAGGGTTGTCAGTGTTTTGCTCCTGGGCCTAATTCCAGCTGCTTATTTGAATCCTTGCTCTGCGGTGGACTACTCTCTGGCTGCAGCCCTCACTCTTCATAGTCACTGGTAAGTACAGCAGTCCTTTCAGTATTACCTTGTCTGCTCAATTTGTTTGCTGTGAGCTTGTCTCACTATTGCATATGAGGGAGAAGTTGGTTGAGATACTCAAGATCTGAAGAGAACCTTAAAACATATGTAAACTATTTATATGCCCAGATTTATGTATCCACATGCCTATTTGATGTCTTCGCTTTCATATCTGTACGCATTTTGAACACAGCATGTCATAAAACTGAGTTCCTGATCTTCCCCAGATCTCTTCCTCCAGTACTCTTGCCCATCTGAATTAATGACATTTCCATTCTTCTGTTTGTTCAAGCCCCAAACCTGGTCATCATGCTTGATTCCAGAAGTAGTCTCCTCACTGGTCTCCTGTCTGTTCTCAACACAGCAGCCCCTGTGATCCTGTTAAAATATTAAGACAGGTCCAGACACTCCTCGAAACCCTTCATCGTCTCCTAATCTTACTTAAACTAAAAGGCAGAGTTCTTACAGTGATCTACAGACTCTACATGGTCTTGCCCCCTCTTTCTTTCTTCATTTTCAATGATTTTCTGCCACATTCACACTGGCTTCCTTGCTAATTCTTGAGCACACCTGGGTCACTCCAGGCCTCAGGGCTTTACTCTTACTGTTCCTTCTACTTGAAACTTTTCCTAGTTATGTCCTTGGCTTGTTGCCTCATTTCCTTCACATCTTAAATGTTACCTTCTCAATGAAGCCGTCTCTAACGACTTACTCAAAATTGCAGTGTCTCTCCCAACATTCCTTATCCCTCTCCCCTGTCTTTATTGTCTCAGTAGCACTTATTTCATTCTAATATACTTTATCATCTGTTTATTATCTTGTATATTTCTTGTCTCCCCTCATGAGAATGAAAGCACAGATACAGAAAATCATAAGAATCAAATCTATGGCTTAGTGAATTATTATAACAGTAATACCCGCCAGGTCAAGAAATAGACCTTTGCCACCTACTGCAGGAGCCTCTTCCTTGTGTTCTGTCTCAGTCATAATGGTTCAACATCCCCCCACCAGAAACAATTTTATCCTGATTTTTATAGCAGTCATTTTCTTACATTTCATCATAGTTTTATCACCCAGATGTACATCACTGGACACTATAGTTCAGTTTTGCCCTTTTTAAAAAAAGAAATGTAATAGGAGTTTTGACTGTTTTTATTTGTTGTTGTATCTTTAGTGCCTAGGGCAGTGTCTCACACATAGCACTAAGTAAATATTTGTCGAATGGATGAATGTCCAGTTTTTATTTATTTTACCCAGTGTAGTTTGTTAGACTTTCTAAGTTAATGAACCTTCTAGAAAGTTTGTTAATAACAATTGGGTTCCTTGAGTTGTCCATTTTATGTTGTTTTGCAAGGACAATATGCTGTCATGGGTGGGGGAGGTTCTTTTTGGATTGTTAGAAGTGAAAGCACTTGGGGGAGTATCTTAACCAGCCCTGTTGTTTTACAGTCGTAGAAACTAAACCCCAGGGAAGTTAGGTAACGTGTCAGAATCATTTTCTAGCTAGTATTAAAGGAGATTTTGCTTACCTAGTTTTCTAGGGTTAGTTAGAATTACCCTTTAACCAGATAGACCTCTCACAATAAAAGATTCCAGTTGCATATGAAATACTAGCTCACAGCTACAGTAGGATTTCTCTGATGTGAGTTTCTTGAAAGGAGATCCATCTAAATTGGTGAAAAATCAGAATAAGAGATAAATCTAAAGTCATACTTTTTTTGGCCGTGCTATGTGGCATATGGGATCTTAGTTCCCCAACCAGGGATTGAACCCGTGCCCCCTGCAGTGGAAGTGTGGAGTCTTAACCACTGGACTGCCAGGGAAGTCCTAAAGTCATACATTCTAAAAATTACGATTGACGTCTCCAATTACCTTACTGATTCTCTCTTCCTTTTTCACACATACACAGAAAAGACTTGAAAGAATTGTCTATAATTGTGCACTAGTTCCTTAGCATCCAATCTTTTTTAACCCACATTAATCGGGCTTTTTATCCCAACTGTGTAACTGAAGTCATTCTTATCAAAATCACTGAAGACCTTCATTTTTTCCAAATCCAGTTGTCCATTCTCTGTGCTCTACTTGAAACTCAGTAGCATTCAACTTAATCGACCATTCTCTCCTTAAGTAAATTTTCTTTGGCTTCCTAGATGCCATACTCACCTTGTTTTCTTCTACCTCACCAGCTGTGCTTTCTCAGTATCCTCTGTCAGCTCCTTTTCCTCTTGTCTGACCTCTGAATAATAAAGGTCTGACCTCCAGGCTCATTCTAGGCTTTCTTAAATTTCTCCGTCTACACACTTTTCCAAGGTGAGCTCAGATCAGACTTCTTTTCCTGAGCTGCAGACTTGTATTTCCAGTTGTCTGACCGGCATATCCACTTGGATGTCTAATAGTCATCCCAAATTTAATATTGCCAAAAATCACTCTTTTCCCGCCCCGGAAATCTCTCTTGATTTCCCCTCAAAACCTCCTTCTCTCCTGTTCTTCCCTAATTCAATTAAATCTTGTTGTTCAAGCCAAAAATCCTAGGAGTCATTCTAGGTATTACTTTTTGTCTTAACCCCACAACCAGTCCATCAGCTCGTGTTAGTTCTCTCCTCAGAACATAGTCTGAGCCAAGTTAAGCCAGCAGCCTTGCCTAGGCTACTCCGGCTGCTTCCTAACTAGTTTTCTATTTCTGTTCTTGCCACCCTTCTTCCTGCACTGTCCTTTCACCACATATAGCCAGAGTGACCTTTTTAAAAGGTAAAATTACATTTATCCAAAGAAGATATGCAAATGGCAAATAAGCACATGAAAAAATGCTCAAAATTGTTTGTTATTAGAGAAATGCAAATCAAAACCTCATTGAGATACCACTTTACACCTTACACTTTATACCACTTTACACTTTACACCACTTTACACTTTACCAGGATGGCTGTAATCAAAAAGATGGACAGTAATGAGTGTTGAGAAGTTGGAGTCCTCATATATCTCTGCTGGGAATGTAAAACGTTGCGGCTACCTTGGAAAACAGCTTGGCAGGTCTAACAAAAGTTATTATAACAAAGAGTTATAATATGAGTTAACAACAGGGAGTTGCTATATGACTTGACAATTTCACTTTTAGGTGTATACCTACCAAAATTGAAAACATATGTCCCCACGCACACAAAAACTTGTACAATAATGTTCATAGCAGTGTTATTATTATATAATAGACAAAAAGGCGAAACAGTCCAGATGTCTCTCAATTGATGAATAGGTAAACAAAATGTGATATGTTTTTACAAAGGAATATTATTTGGCCATACAAAGATTAAAGTGCTGACCTTGAAAACATTATGCTGAGTGAAAGAAACTCAACACGAAGGGCCGCATATGTCCCGAATTAGCAAATATGTAGAGACAGAAAACAAATTAGTGATTGGGTAATGGGCTAAAGGGTACAGGGTTTGTTTTTGATGAAAATGTTCTGGGATTAAACAGTGATGGTGTTGCACAACTCTGTGTGAGTATACTAAAAGCCACAGAATTGTTAATTTTATGGTACGTGAATTATATCTCAATAGAACTGTTATTTAAAAAGTAAAATTAGCTCACTCCTTACTTAGGTCACTCCCTGCTTAAAGCACAGCTGTGGTTTCCCGTTGTATTTCGAGTAAAATTCAAACTCCTTGTTATGACCTTCAAGGCTCCTATGCGATCTGCCCCTGCCTTCTGGTCTCCCTGTTCTCCAGCCACATAACCTTTTTACGATTCCTCAGAGATGCCAAGGTCATTGTTACTTTTGTTTGGGATGTTCTTTTCATTCAAGCCGTCCTTTCTAAAATATTTCTTCATAGCACCTGTGTACTTTTTCTTACTCTTCACTAAAATGTTTGTTCCATAAGGGCAGGAATGCTGTCTTATTTGCTGTACTCTCAACATCCGTAACAGATTCTGGCACATAATATCTGCTTAATAAATTCTTTTGCAATTAATGAAAAACTCTGTAGGCCATTTGTTTGGGTTTAAAAATAAAAAACAAAATTTTATAAATAGAGTAGGAATTAGTTACTGTCTTTGATATAAACGACTCGAAAATTGAATCTGAAGGATAGGAAGGTGTCTTTATTATATTGTTAGGGTACACTTGATTCCTTCATTTTGGTTTATGATTTTTGTTACCATGAGTTGCATTTTGACCTTGACTGATTATTTTTTTTGCAGCCAAGTTAACCGAATAGCCTACTAACGTCACTTGTGGTTTTTCATTTGTACTGTGACTTTTTTTTCTTTAGGGGCATTGGACAAGTTGTTACTGACTATGTTCGAGGGGCTGCGTTGCAGAAAGCTGCCAAGGCAGGCTTTTTGGTGCTCTCGGCGTTCACCTTTGCTGGGCTTTGTTATTTCAACTATCATGATGTGGGCATCTGCAAAGCTGTGGCTATGCTGTGGAAGCTCTGACCCTTTAGACTTAACACCTTGAGAATTGATTGTACACCTCCTTGCCTCTGCTCTGTCATGCCATTTCAACTCACAGTAAGAAGGAAATAACAGATTAGTCTGCTGGTAAACCTCTTCTCCTAATCAGCCAGTTATTTTTAGAGTTTAATCTTTGAAGAAAGATTTGAGAGAAATTGTATCCAAGAAATTGTGAGACTGAGTTTTGTATTCTGGAGAGTTAATGGGGTGTCTCACAGCTTCTCAGAAGACTCACAGTATAGCTAAACATTATATATGAGCCTTTGCCTGTTAATTTATCAGACTCTTAAAGGGAATTCAGCTTTATTACTCTCAATATTTGATCAAACTTCTATATTTGTCCTAGGATGATAGAGAAAGGGAACGACTGTTAATTCATAAGTAAAGACTTTGCAGAAAATTAGGCAGTGTTTCGTTTTTGTAAACATCCCCCCCCTCTGTTCAGTCGATACCAGTTACTGATGGTTACATGTCCTAGGGAGATTTGAAAATTAGAAATACTGATATTTCACATTACTGATTTCTAAGTCCTAGGAAGAAGAGCCTGGAGAGTTTCTGAATATAGAGAAGTTTCATGTAGGGAAGAGGTCCCTTTATAGATGTTTCAAATTGTTACAGGGTCTAAATGGAGACTTAATCCTCAAATGTGTTTATTTTACTTATCCAAAAATAATCTGTCCACAAATATAAAATTATAAGTAATAAGTTGTTATTTTCCCACTGTGGGAATCTCTAATGTGAAAATGTATTCTATGAAGGTAAAGTTTTTTTAAAAATAAAAATGCTGTATAATAAAAATTTATTCTACTCTTTTATGTCTTAATTGTCCATACTTTTATTCAGTAAAACTGAGTGTCTATTGCATCTATAGCACGGAAACAGGACTGAGTGTTTAAATTTCCTTCTGAGTTTAGCAGTTAGGTAAATCAGACACAAAGTGCTATAATACAGAAAAGACTTACATGTAATAGGCAGAAATATACTGAGTATAAGTAGTTGGTATGAGAAGAGTAATAAGATTAAGTAGTAGGAATTAGAATTAGGTCCAGATTATGGTGTACTGTGGATGCCAGCCTTTATATTCAAATTTTATACTGTATGCAGTTAGTCTGGTCTTAAGGGATGAGTGTAACGCATGATGGTTTCATCTAGCAATGTAGATGAAATGGGAGTTGGTGCATTTCACTCACTGAGGACCTTACTGGATAGCTGAGGCAAACTATCGAAGGGGAGCTGGCTAGAAGGGTAAGTGTTCATGCTGGAGGTTAAAGATAAGGTCCCCTGAATGTGCTTACGACCTTGTAGTATATGTATTAAGGGTTTAGGAAGAGGTGATTAATTCTGTTTTGGGGCAGGTTAAAGGTTTCAGAAGGGGGTGATGCCTGAGTAGCAGTGGTTCACCAAGGAGTCATGGTGGTGGGCCAGTCTGCCTTGGCAGGGAGGAGTATTTTATTACTGACTTGGTTTAGAATTGGTGGTTCCTTACGATGATAAAAAGCGGACTGACCTTTAGTCAGTTTCATTATTGTTTTAAAATTCTCTATAGACAGTGATCCCCCTTAGAGTCATTCCTCCCCCCGCCCCACTGCCCCCCCCATTCCCCCAGCCCCCAGTACACCACTGCTGTAAAATGGAGTGGGGAACTGGATTTTTCCATAGAGTTTCTATCACCGATACCATCAGATCGTAGTTTGGCTCTGGAAGTGTGTCTAATGCTAATAAACTTCATTAGATCGTGATTGAATGTTAGAGTGGAGGCTGGTTAGAGTGGACCTGCCCCACGTCCTGGTCAGTTTTGTAATTAGGTTGGAGCTGAGCTGTCACTTTGGAAAATCAATGGGGCGCTGTGAGTTGCTGGAGCAGCAGTGAAGATGAGGCAGGGGCTGACAGCAATAAGAGGTGTCTGGGCTTCCCTGGTGGCGCAGTGGTTGAGAGTCCGCCTGCCAATGCAGGGGACGCTGGTTCGAGCCCTGGTCTGGGAGGATCCCGCGTGCCGCGGAGCGACTGGGCCCGTGAGCCACGATTGCTGAGCCTGCGCGTCTGGAGCCTGTGCTCCGCGGCGGGAGGGGCCGCGATGGTGAGGGGCCTGCGCACCGCGATGAGGAGTGGCCCCCGCTTGCCACAGCTGGAGAGGGCCCTCGTGCAGAAACGAGGACCCAACACAGCCATAAATAAATAAATAAATAAATAAATAAATATTTAATAAGAGGTGTCTGAGGTTAGGCAGGACATCAGAATTGTGCTTCAGAAGAAATTTAGGCAGCATTAGGAAGGTTGATGAACTGGAGGCAGAAGGATGTATAAGAAGATGGATGTAGAAGACAGTGACAGTGGAAAGTAGGAGTCAATTTCAAAAGGTATTGTAGATGTCAACATTCACTTGGTAGGTATTCAGTACCTTGTGTAATTGGCACTGTGCCAGGTACTGTGGCTAAAGAGGTAGGAATTTCTCTCCCCTTAGAATTCATAGTCTAATTGGGGCAACAGATAAATGATTGCAGTACAGTGTAATAAGTGCAATAATAGTTAAGCACATTGAGCAGTGATGTAACAAAGGGTACAGGAAGAATTTGCTTGCAAGTTTCATGGGAGACAAGAGTCTTGACCTGGATTCTGAAAGATAAGGAGCTGATACAAGGCCAAGGAAGCTGGGGTGAGGTGTGAGGAGGCTAGAGGATGGTAGTTAGATCAAGCAGAAGACTGCACGTGATGTGGTAAGATTGCAACGTAGAGAGGGACTGATTGTAGAGGACCTTCTATGCCATGGTAAGTAATTGAGAGAATTGAGTCACTGAAGATTGTTAATTATGCAAATGACATGGTCAGATTTATTTATTTATTTATTTATTTATTTTTGGTTGCATTGGGTCTTCGCTGCTGCACACGGGCTTTAGTGGCGAGCGAGGGCTACTCTTCGTTGCGATGCACGGGCTTCTCATTGCCGTGGCTTCTCTTGTTGCAGAGTACGGGCTGTAGGTGCACGGGCTTCAGTAGTTATGGCTCGCAGACTCTAGAGCACAGGCTCAGTAGTTGTAGCGCACGGGCTTAGTTGCTCCGTGGCATATGGGATCTTCCCGGACCAGGGCTCGAACTCGTGTCCCCTGCATTGGCAGGCGGATTCTCAACCACTGCACCACCAGGGAAGCCCCAGATGTTTATTTTAAATAGGTTATGCTGGCAGCTGTGCACAGTGTGGATTTGAAGGAGGAAACAGGTTATTTCAGTGATCCAGAAAAGCAATTATGAGTTCTGAAGGCAGTAGTAGTGAGGAGGAAAATAAATTCAAGAGATATTTAGAACTTAGAATCAATAAGTTATACTGGGGTATGAAAGATCGAGAGAGGAGGGAGGCTAGCTCAATTTTTTTGTTGTAAAAAATGAAAAATGGGAAGTAGTGTCATTAATTTTTGAAGGAAAATTAGATATGCTAGTGGAGGGATAGGTCACTACAAAAGTTTTGGATTTGTGAGATATCCAGGAAGAGAGAGAATTTGTAGACTTGCATTTTTTGTCAGTATGACAGACTAAATTTTAGGAATTACTTTGCTATGACTCACCTAAGAATGTTAAACAACAAGAATACCTTTTAAAACGTGGCTGAGCTTGCTTAGAGTTTAACAGCTGTTGAACAATACTGAAATTACTCTTTATCATGAAGGGGAAGTATGGCAACTAGATTTAGATTGGAGTAGCACTCAATAGTTATAAAGGAAGCAGACAATGAAATAATATTATAAAAGGTAGCTTATGTGGTTCCTACTTTTGAGTAAGCATCACTAAAACACAAGTCTGTCTTTCATGTCAACAAGAATGGTTTAGCATAGTTAGGAATGTGCAAAGTTAAGAGGTTAATGTAAGATAGGTTATTAAAGAACGAAAAGTCCCGTTGAACATCTGTATCCCATAGCAGAGCTCTTGGATATTTTAAAGTCAGTTCATGGGACTTCCCTGGTGACTCAGTGGTTAAGAATCTGCCTGCCGATGCAGGGTACATGGATTCAATCCCTGGTCCGGGAAGATCCCACATGCCACGGAGCAACTAAGCCCATGCACCACAACTACTGAACCTATGCTCTAGAGCCCACGAGCCACAACTACTGAAGCCCGCGTGCCTAGAGCCCTTGCTCCACAGCAAGAGAAGCCACCGCAATGAGAAGCCTGTGCACTGCAACGAAGAGTAACCCCTGCTCGCCACAGCTAGAGAAAGCCCATGCACAGCAATGAAGACCCAATGCAGGCAAAAATAAATTAATTAATTAAAAAAAAATAAAGTCAGTTCATATAGTGTTTTAGCTAATCAAAGTATGAAGAATACAAAACATAACTAATATTTTTAGTATCTCTCCTTTCATGAGGTAAGAAAATACTATAGTCATCCAGGACAGTCCAAAGAAAGTTTGGATGTAAAAGTCCTCTTAACAATTCTATTATTCTGAATTTAAGCCTTGAGTTTAGGAAATGAACAACAACAAGAACAACAAAAAACCTGTTGGAGAATATTGGTTATTAAATATAGGCTCAAGTCAAAGATACCAAAATACAAGAAAACATCTTGCTTTAGAGTAACAATATGCACAACAGGAAACTTTCAGAAGTGAGGAACTTTTGCTAAGACTGATTCAAGAGAATGATAAAGGCACAAAAACTATATTTAAAGATCAATCTTATTCTGTACTACCAATTTCTCTTTAAAAATGATTTATAAGCCTTTTTTGCCTACTAATCTTAGTATTTCTTCATATGTTATGCTTATACATATACAAATATACAAGTAGATGATAGATTTAAAGCTTTCGCCTTTAGCTTTAAAATGTAATTAATCTTAGCATGTTAGGCAAACATATTTTGTTAAATTTTCTACCTTCATGAACTAAAAATTTCCTTGATAAATAGACAAATATCAATTTTTTCAAATTTATATTTTTATTGCACCTACTATGTCTAGTATAGTCTTAATTATCCATCTAGTTATAACCTTTAATCACAGCAATAAATTTCTGTTCTCTTACAGACAGAAAAGCAGAAGGCAGGTGACTAAGAGCTGATGTACAAAGTACCTCAGTAACACTAATGTCACCAAGGGCATAGGAACATTCTATTAAACATGTTAATTGATGGTAAGTTTATAATGTATAAAAGTATTTACTTAAAAGTATTTTTGATTGGTGACCAATGTTTTGTATTCTCTGTCTTACTTAGAAATGGTCCAGGTGTCCAAGGATGATGTACTAATTAACTTAAAGAATGGGAGGGGGAAAAAGAAGAAATGCATGGTAAATTGCAGAAAATAAAGGTAGAAATTAAATCCAGATATAGCACTGATTTCTGGAAGGGTAGGTGGGTTAAACTTGCTGTTTATAATATAGAGATCCACAGATGAGATAAAACAAAATCCAGCTATATACCGTATGAGGTATACCTAAAATATAAGAACATAGAAAGGTTGAAAGCAAAGGGATAGAAAAATGTAGTGCAATACAAACCAAAAGAAAGCTGGCATATCTATATTTATATCATTCAAAGTAGACTTCAAGGCAAAAGGCATTGTTAAAGGTAGAGGGCCATTACATGATAAAATAAAAAATTCACCAATATTTTATAAATTCACCTGATAATTACAGCCTCAAAGTTTCCAAAACAAAATTCACAGAATTCTAAGAGAAAGTGTGGAAAATTCCAAGGATCTTTCAGAGATGGATGGATCAATTAGACAAAAATTAATAATGACATAGATGATTTAAACAATAAAATCAACAAGTTTGATTCAGTAGACATATACAATTTTGAACCCAGCAATTAGAGAATACACGTTCTTTTCAAGAGCACACCTGACCATGTATGTAGACTACAAAGAAGCCTCAACAAGTACCAAAACAGTATCCAGTGTGATACATTTGTAAAGTAAGAAAGATACTTCAAAATAATTTATAGGTCAAAGAATGAGTTATGGTAGAAATTATATGATAATAAAAAATTCATAGGTCAATTAAAAATGGTACATGGCATGAAGAACCTAGTGGCAAGACGGGAATAAAGACACAGACCTACTAGAGAATGGACTTGAGGATATGGGGAGGGGGTGGGGTGAGATGTGACAGGGTAAGAGAGTGTCATGGACATATATACACTACCAAATGTAAAATAGATAGCTAGTGGGAAGCAGCCACATAGCACAGGGAGATCAGCTCGGTGCTTTGTGACCACCTAGAGGGGTGGGATGGGGAGGGTGGGAGGGAGGGAGATGCAAGAGGGAAGAGATATGGGAACATATTGTATGTATATAACTGATTCACTTTGTTATAAAGCAGAAGCTAACACACCATTGTAAGGCAATTATACTTCAATAAAGATGTTTAAAAAAAAAAAAGGCTTTACAGAGCAGAAGCTATATAATGCATATGTAAATGTAAAAATGATGAAAATTTTACATATGAAAGAACATATACTACTAAATTGGAATTATGTGAAGTTGAAAGACATAATTCCAAATGCTGTAAATAAGTTGTCAGCTGAGTCCTGAACTATTGAAATAAAAATAAATCAATGCCCTGGAAAAAAAAAAAAAAAGGTACATGGCAAAACTCATTTCCTGCAGTCAAAACATCTTTAAATGCTATGTTTATAGCCTTATAAATATAGACTAGAAAGGAAGAGAGATTGAAAATCAATGAGCTAGGTGTCCAACTTAAGAAACAACAGCAAGTACGATGAAAGGAAGGATTTGACTCTAGGCAAAGGTTCACATTTCACTTCATTGCAGATTTTAGTCTCAACAGTTTATTTCATTGCAGCAAATGTGATCCATTTAACACATTCAAAGAAATGGCAACACACTGAAATCTTCTACCATGCCTTAATGGTTCAGATTGTTTTTTGGGCTACCATAGCTTATTAAAGAAGTGTCCATTGCTTGATGAAGATGATATAGTCGGGGTCTGTTTTGATATAATCTAACATTCCAAGCAATGTGACTTAAAGGAATAATTTTCGTAGAAGGTTCCTCATAGTTTGTCTTCCTCCCAAAGTGCACACATCATAAAAACATTTAACCTTTAAAATTAAGATGTGTAAGTTATGCTTCTACATTTTAATTAAAAACAGTGTGGCAGTTATTATAATTTGATTCCAATTTTGTTTTGAAAATTTGTTTGTGTATATATAGTGCGTATATATATACATATACTATTAACAATGGTTAATTATCTCTTTTTGTAATGTTTTTTTTTGGCAATGAATATGTATTCCAATTAGAAAAATAGATTAACAAAATAAAACAGTGGGGCTTCCCCGGTGACGCAGTGGTTAAGAATCCACCTGCCAATGCAGGGGACACGGGTTCGAGCCCTGGTCTGGGAAGATCCCATATGCCACGGAGCAACTAAGCCCGTGCTCTACAACTACTGAG
Source organism: Balaenoptera musculus (assembly GCF_009873245.2). Classification (NCBI taxonomy): domain Eukaryota; kingdom Metazoa; phylum Chordata; class Mammalia; order Artiodactyla; family Balaenopteridae; genus Balaenoptera; species Balaenoptera musculus. Next base: position 23,039,382 of record NC_045792.1, read on the forward strand.
CCTGTGCTCTAGAGCCTGCGAGCCATAACTACTGAAGCCCGCACGCCTAGAGCCCGTGCTCTGAAACAAAGAGAAGCCACCGCAATGAGAAGCCTGTGCACCGCAACGAAGAGTAACCCTTGCTCGCTGCAACTAGAGAAAGCCCGCGCGCAGCAACGAAGACCCAATGCAGCCAAAAATAAATAAATAAAATAAATAAATTTATTTAAAAAAAATAAATTAAAAAAATAAAACAGTGCATACACAGGTAGTGTGTATTTTATCATCCTGCTAGGGTGGCCTCTTCCTGCTCTCTATTCTTTGATGAAATTAGCTGGGTGGGTTTCAGTAGTGAGCGGACGTAGGCTGGTTATCTTAATCTTTGTTTTTAGACTAAAGCACGTTGGTATCTGGAGCCTCCTTCATCCTTACTCTCCAGAAAGTGTGTTCACTTATTGTTAGCATTTGAGCACTGGGGACAGACATGGAGACAAATATGTTGCTACTGTATGAAATTTTAAGTGATGATGTAATGGAGGAAAAAAAATGTGTTGTATAGTCATAACTGAGAGAATGGGGCCAACACACAAAGAAAGTCTTCTAAAAACATTAGTTACATGAAAATCCCTTCTGTTCTGCTGAGCATGTAATGATTGGGAAAGGCAGATGTGAGCCCAAGTTTTAGAGCAAAGATTGAGGGGAATGAAAAATTGTTCTGCAAAATAGAATAAGGAGAATTTGAAGTTCCTAGAACTAATCCAGGAAGAAACTTGGGAAAGAGGAGAGATCAGAGGGACAGGCTAGGAAAGAGGTGGCAAGAGGGAGTGAGGCTGGGATCTGGGGGACAATGGGGAAACAGTAGGCAGAGAAGAAAATTCCTGGTCGTGGAGTGACCAAAAGCGACCATTCTGGCTCCTTCTGGAAGAAGGAGTTTGGAGCCAGAAATGAGTATGAGAATGTAAGCCTCCCAGGAATTTGCAGAAATCTTGTGGGTTCGGGTGGGGATCTAATATCCCATGCAATGTGGAAAACTTCAGGTGACATCTAGGTTACACTATGCAAAACCCCTGTCCAGTGTTTCTTTATATTTGTCGAATTCAGGATCAGCCTTGTGCATTGCGTTTTCTCATTATGCACAAGGTGTGATTTGAATTAGCTCCTAGACCTAGCTTACCTGGACTTTGTCTTCTCTCCTCTCTGACCTAAAAACCTTACCTGCAACTCTATTCACTCTTTGAGCCTAGAGAGCACAAGTGAGGCATTACTTCAGCAAAGTCCTACCTATTTTACAGGATTGCTCTAAAGATTTTAAAAGATGTTAAAATACTTAGAACATTTAAAAATGCTATACCAATATAAACATTCATTACTGTGTTAGTGTTTTTATTTCTAATAATAACAATGATAGTAAACATTAAATGGTACCTATAATTATATAGCAGGTACACTGTGAATTTTCTCATTTAGTACTCATGACATTTCTATGAGTGTCTCTATGAGACAGGAGGTATTATCTTCATTCCCATTTTAGAAATGACAATATATACCCAGAGACAAGGATTGAACACATTTATCTGACTCCAAAACTATCCTTTTAATGGGTTAAATATCATTTTAATGGATTGACTTACAGATTAATTAACTGGTGTTTTAGAAAATAAATCAGAAAGACAAACAACTCTATAGAAAAATGAGCAATGGTTAAAGATAGACAAGTGGCTTTTAAATACATGAAAATAGCAACAACTTTACTTAATAACTAAAACCATAATTAGATACCAAAGCACTTATGTGATTACCAAAGATGAGAAGGCTTAATAACACAACTGGGGAAGTTATATTTTATAGTAAAACAGGCAGAAAAGCAGAAAAGGTGAAGACAACAAATCAGCTTGATGGATTTTGTGAGAAAGAGGGAGGTAGAGTCATTCGATGTCCTGTCAGGTTCTGTTCAACATATATGTTAATATTCACAGAAAAAAAGAGAGTTCCTGCACCCCAGGAGCTCATAGTCTAGTGGGGGACACAGAGAAGTAAGTGGAAGTTTATGATACAGATTGTAAAGGGCTATAATGTGAATAAGTTCACAAGGTAACTCTGAGGAGAAAGAATAGAGAATGAGATTCCCACAGCATTTAATTTCCCCACATAGCATTTTAAAGTTACAGTGTGGGAAAGGATTGAGCAGTAGTAAATCTCCCAGGCCAGCCCATTGAAAGGTGCCCTAATAGTTGTAGTGAAAGTGAAGAGAGGCTTCTGGTGGGTACCATAAAAAATCTGCTATAATGAACTGAAGTTAAGGTGCTGCCTAAGAGGAAAACTGAGCAAGGGTGCATGGTCACAGGTGTGGAAGCAATCAGAAGCTGAAGTAAAAACGTTTTGCATCTCCTGTACCCTCTGCCTGGAATGACCTTCCCCATCTTCTGTGCCACCTCTTCCTCATCTTTTTATTCACGTCTCTCATCCTCCAGAACTGTGTGTGTGTACATGGTTGCCATCAGTGTCTCTTCATCTTTTTTTTTTTTTTGCCTTTTTCTATCCCCAACTTATTTGTTTAATTGACTAGAGAGTTTTAGATTCCCTTTTGAATTAATTTGGTTACATATTATTCTCAGGACGTTAACCCAGCTTTAAAATTAAAGGTGTTGCTATAGGAATTTAATTGTATTTATATACTTCCTTGATGGGCAAAAGTTTTGCTATTGTCATATAATCTGAAGCTTTCCTGACAAAAATGTATGTGTGTGTGTGTGTGTGTGTGTGTGTGTGTGTGTGTGTTGTATTTTCCCTCTGGTTTTCCAGCCATGCTTCCCAGTTTAAAAAGAAAAAAATGCAACTATTCTTAGAAGCCAAGTGAAATGCAACAGAACCATATTTCCCCTTCAACAGTAGCAAAACAGAACAATCTCCACGAGTCTTGAGATTTGACTCTGAATCTTGTATAGTTTTCTTTTATTCACTCTCAGAAAGTACCTACTAACCACTTTCCTTCCTCTGGAAAAATAAGTAAGCACTTTTATAAATTGGACTTTAGTATCAGCATTATGTCTGTGAAACAGCTCTCTGGGAGAACCTTAAAAAGGATGTGAAAGCAAAAGAGCTGTCTCTAAGTTAAATTTACATTTTATTATAATTTAGAAATTTTCTGTTCATGTTTTTCTTACCCAGCTGGATTTTGATACTTTAAGGGCTGGGATCATGTCTCAGATACTTTTGTATTCCCATTCTTGCACTCAGCACCCTGTCCAGCACATGCTAAGTAGTCAGGAAAAAGTTGTAGAATGAATGAACAAGCTGTGGCTTCTGTAGCCTCTTTTTTTTTTTTTTTTTTTTTTTATCAGCAAATGATTAGTGCACGCCTGTGTGGAAGGAGGTTATAAACAGAACTCATGCATTGTGCAGTTAGTGAATGATCAACAGATGCTCAACAATACCATAACATTGTAAATAAATATTTTTTGCAGTAGCAGTTGCTTCTGACAAAAGAACTAGACATAAAAAAAAGATAGACATGATGGCCAAAGAATGCAGAAAAGTAAGATCATTTGTGCCCAGCTCTTAATTTATAAAAATGACTGAGTAAACCACGGAGAGGTCAATGCCATTGTAAGAAAAGTTGCCCTAGAAATGAAAGTCATGTCTTGCCGTTCAGGGCCACAGGGGATGCACCAGTGTCGGAGGCAGAGAGGAGGGAAGAAAAAGCACAGACCACAGTCTTTGTTATGTTTTCTGTGGGAAAGACAAGGCAGGGAAAGGAAAATATTTTAGGATTGGTTGAGTAATTCCAGTGGGCTTTGGGGGATAGGGCTGTCTCTGTTGTCTGGTATCTGGCCCTGGGTTGATTTAGGGCAGGGGAAATATTGGCTCTGTGTGTGAGCTCTAGATAAAGGAGGTGGTTGGGGGTATGGACTTGGAATTGGTTGGTCTGTATAGGAAAAGTGGGCTCATCAGCCAACATATTGTTTACTGTCTCAGGAATTAGCTAGCCTTGAAGGGCAGTCCCTTCCCCAGCCAGCGAGGCCCCCAAAGATGTCAAAACATCATAAAACATAGAAAATAAAAAATATGATTAATACATAAGACCCTAGAGCTTAAAAGAAATGTTATGACAAAGAAGTATATGAATAGGAAATTTTAACCTATACCCATTGATGTGATATTGCTTTAGGTATTGTATTAAGTCTGTATATTAATTTGAAAAGCATTGTCATCTTCACTGCAGTTAGTCTTCTTGTACTTGAGTATTTCTCTATCTGTTTTAGGGTTCCTTTATTTCTCTTAATAAGTTTTATCATTTTTCTCTGAGTAGCTTTTATTACCTAAATTAGATTATTCCCAATATGCTCTTTCTTACTATTATAAATGGGATTTTAAAAATCGTGTTTTCTTACTCAGATCACTCATATATTGAAATGAAATTATTTTTCGTGGCTTTATGTATTGTAATATCTTGCAATTTTGCAGATTTAATTTATTATCTCTAGTAGATCTTTAGTTTTTAGTTTTATAGAAACTTTTTCTATAAAAATTTGAAAACTTATGTAAGTACCCATCACCCAGGTTCAACAATTATTGAAATTTTGCTTATCTTATTTCTTCTTTTTCCCCATTCCCATACATTCATGTCTTCTTCAGTTCCACTTAAGATGCTCAATAATTTCCTATAATTTTTCCTGGCTCCAGCAAAAAGTCATTCAGATGTATGGAAAGCTTCTGAATCTCTGGAATACTTTTTTCCTTTCTCATGTTTTATTGTTTTTTTTTTTAATTTTTATTGGAGTATAGTTGTTTTACAATGCTGTGTTAGTTTCTGCTGAACAGCAAAGTAAATCAGTTATACATACACATCTGTTTTGTTTTTTAATAGCTTCCATGCTTATTTTTTTTCTCTGTTCTCAACTTTGAACATATTGATAGCTATTTAAATTCAGTGTTTGTTACATGGCAGTGTGAGTGAGGGTTTCCTTTTGTTCTGATTTCTGTCCAGTGGCATGGTAATTGATTCTTTCTTTAAAATCTGTATCTGGAGGGCAGACCGATATGCATGGGTCCCAGCCTCTTTCCCAGTTTCTAGCAACTTTTCACTTAGTGTACTTTGGCTCTGTTGAAGTTGCATCTCTCCCTTACTCCTATTGCCTGCTTCTCTATTAGTCCCAGCTAATCTAGTATATGAGGAATTGTGGGGTTTTTTTGTTTGTTTGTTTTTTAAAGCAAAGGGGATTTTTAAAAAATTAATTAATTAATTAATTTATGGCTGTGTTGGGTCTTCGTTTCTGTGCGAGGGCTTTCTCTAGTTGCGGCAAGCGGGGTCCACTCTTCATCGCGGTGCGCGGGCCTCTCACTGTCGTGGCCTCTCTTGTTGCGGAGCACAGGCTCCAGACACGCAGGCTCAGTAGTTGTGGCTCACGGGCCTAGTTGTTCCCCGGCATGTGGGATCTTCCCAGACCAGGGCTCGAACCCATGTCCCCTGCATTGGCAGGCAGATTCTCAACCACTGCGCCACCAGGGAAGCCCCTATTTAGCTTTTTTGTCTTACCTAATACATTTAAATATTCAAAATATTCTTTTGGCCAGATCAGCGTCTAACCACTAGAGACTATCTCTGACTAGGTGTACATTTTAACCCAACTATACTCAACATCTCACGTAAACACAATCAGTATGACCTCTATCTTTTTCTAAGGTAAGGTGATCCTGACAATATTCTCTGAAAAATTTACACTCATTGACTGACCCGTATTTTTGATTTTCCTCATTCCCAGTTTTCAAGGTAAAAGAAATGCAAACAGAAAATTTTAAACAATCTCCTTTGGAGACATTGCCCAGTTTCCTATTAGGCAGAGAACCAAGTTTTCTGAGTTGGTAGACATGTGATGAAGAGGTTTGAAGTTTTAGTTTTGGGGTTCCCCTTCTCTCTCTTCACATCAATTCATTCTTATATTTTTGTCACCTAAAATGCTTTTAAAACCTCATTTTCTGTACTTTATATCTCTTACAATGTTATCTAAAAACATCGATATTATGACATTAATTTTGCTTTTATACATGTGCATCTTCACTTACTTCCCAGTGTTTGCTTTCACACTTCATTGCTCCTACTGTGAAGATAGGTACATTAGTCTGTTGTAGCTTAATGATGTAAGTCTTTATTCATAGTCGTAATTCTTTGTTTATATAGTGCCTTATAATTTGCAAAGAGATTTCACACAAATCATTATTATTCATTTACTCATATATTAAAAAATATTTCAGTGTCTACTATATACCAGGCACTGTGCTGGGCCCTGGGAATAAAAAGACCAAAGAGACACAGCTCCTGATCTCCAGGAGCTCACAGGCTCAACAGGGAGGCACATAAGGCAATGGACAGGATACTATACTCAAAAGTAAACTTCTGATAATGGTTTGGATTTTAAATAGATCTCTTTAAAACTGGGAAGTGAATATATTGACTAATGGACACTGGCATTTTTTCCATTTGACAGTTTTATTGTGTGTATGTGTGTGTGCGTGTGCATGTGTGTGCATAAAAACTGAATAAATTAGCATTTTGGCTTATAAATTAGTCTCTTAAGAGCACAGCCAAAACTTAACCTCTACTAGGTAACAGGACAAATGTAAGGACCCGATCCTTGAACTTGAATCCTATAATCCATGACCCTTGGTGATCCCACCAAGGCTCACACAAACAGGGGAGCCCCGTCTGGTCAGTCCCCTGTTCCTGTTTTACTTCTCAACATTGGCCAATAATGCCAAATATACAAAGGATTCCTGTAAAAAGTAAAACTTTTTTTCTCCTTTGCTGGCATCTGTGTTGTAACTCACACATAAGGATTTAAGCCTTTTCCCACGCTGCTTTGTAACTCTGGCATCATTCAAAGTGGAAATGGATTCTGATGGCGTAAGTGTTATTTCCTGGGCAATAAACATCTTAAATAGAGAAGTGAGTCAGCAGAGCACATGAAACTGATGAACCAAGATTAGTCACATGGGTAGTGGAGCTGCTTAATCTGAATATAACTTTCTCTTCAGATCATTTCCCTTGAAATTGGGTGGAAATCCCCAAAACTCTTGCTCAATTTGGCAGCTGCAAGGGTGAGCTAAGGCAGTAGTACTCTGGCAATACTGCAGTGGTAGCTGTAGCTATTTGAATAATCACAGTAGTTAATCCATTTTAATTTGACCTTTCCTTTATGTGCTTTAAAATGTATGAATTATTAGGAATATTGTAATATCCAACTATAAGGAAAGATGATTAAGAAAAGGACTCAGAACCGTAGCAAAAACTAAATGCTGTTTAATTCTAATTTGGGAGTGCTTCGGAATGAAGCGGTCCTGTGTTCTCAGAAAAAAAAAAAAGGGAGGGCATGGTGGGATGCAGTGTGACTGTTTTTGAATGTCAGTAGGACTAGTTAGTAATCTGATTACCTATCTCAAAGTCTCAAAATCTATATCTGAAAGTTACCTCATTTCTTTTCCTCATTGCAATGAAAAGTAAACTTTAATTTCAAACCTGAATTTTTGCACTGGGGACACAGAAATCTTATTTCTCAACTTCTAAGCTAATTGATTCTAAGTGTAGTTTGATGGCTGCTGGGGCAGAACTTTAAGATTATGCTGCTTCTTGACTTGAAGTGGAGGCAGTCAATCACTTACAGCAGAAATTACCCAAAGAAATCACTTGATTGGCTTTTCCTGACTGTGGAATTGTGACTCCTTTCTCCATTGCCCAAGGGAGAGTGTATATCTTCCCTCCCCTCTTCCAATTTCCTTAGTGTGCATAGCTCTGAGTGAGAGGTGGAAAACTTATATGAAGAACTCAGGTAACCTCTTGAAAGGATACAGCTCTAAGAGTCCAATCTTTGCCCCAACGTTCAAGGTTAGGGAATGTAGTGGGAGGGAAACTCCATGGCTGACTTGAAGAATTCGTGACAGGTAATGCCAGGAGTTCCAGTTCCCTGCTATAAAATAACCAGGATGGCTGGAGATGGAACGAGTGAGCTGGCCTTGGTGCTGGTGGTGTGAGGAGATGAAGGGCACAGTGCTGGAAACTGACCTCATCCAGCTTTCATGGGGCAGACTTGCCTCCTGGGAAGTAGCTGCATCAAAAGAGCTGTCATCTTGAGAACTTTAACTGAACTTCACACTGAGGCATGAGCTTGACTTCCCTCGAGGAACTCCAGTCTAGACTGCAGCAGCAAATGGAAAGTCCCTAAGACTTTCCTCAGGGCATCTGTGCGACTAGCTCCCAGAGTGACCCTTCCAGAAACAGCTGATCTGGTGGCGACAGAGGCATCCTTCAGCTACTAATGTCAAGAGAGCTTGAGTCTCTCTTTCCCTCTCCTTGTGCACTATCTTTGCAGAGTTCCTGAACCCTTAAGGGAAAGCAGAAGGCCTTGAGGAGACTGAACTAGACTTGCACTTGGGAGGCTGAGAATTGCATTTTAAGGGGAGGGCATTGTTCACTCCAGCTGTGCAGTTGGATACCACAGTTAAAGAAGTAATGATTTACACATATAAGTACAAATAAACATTTTAAATAAGGCTTAATTCTCCGTGTGAAAAATAAGGGAAGATGTCCCCCCTCCCTTTTCTTAGAGCATTTACTTTAGAAAACTTGTAAGTTCTTTCTCTGTCTCTCTGAAATATATGTAAATACTTTTAAAAGTTAAATAAGCCTTTTGTTAGATTTATGACCCAGGAGTGTCTCTCTCAAGGGCTTGGGGGCCATCCCTTTGAAACATCCAAGGAAGATAGTTTCCCTATCTCAGTCTCTGTGGGCAGTAAGAACCAAACTTCTGTGGGCACCTGAACTAAATACCTCCTGTCATAGAGGTAGAAGTTTAATTAATACAGATGGTCACCCCAATTACCGGGTGAATTGAAGATGAACTATGTGTAATAAATGGTGTTATCATGTCTTCTTACTCAAAAACTTGTTATTGCTTATCTTGAGAACATGTACTTATGCTGTATAAGTGGGTGAGATTTCTTTTTGTCTTTGTAATATTTTAACAGATTGCCTGCGATGTGCATTACATTCTTGTTTAATGCTTATTCAATAATAAAAATGTTTTCTTTCTCTTCCTTTGTGGAGAGATTTTCTGGGTTGGGAGAAGATTTTGTTTTTAATTATAATTTGCCAACACACACTAATGCCACAATCCAAAAGAACAACAGATGTGAAGAAAGAAAAATTTACGTTTAATTGACTCCCTGCTTCAGAAGACCTGACTTTTAATTTATTCATCTCTGACTTTGCAAGAGAGCTGCTGCCTTATCTTTTTTCCCTTTGTCTCTTACTCTTCCCCTCAGTTTTTCCCACTTTCTTATATTGCCTGTCTCTCTTTTTTATCCTGTTAAAAGATAACTGTCAAAATAAGGTAAAGTCATGACTCATACAAATATAAAATTGAACACATGTTAAAGATTTAATTCTATTCATTAATCAGTGAGGGAACCAGGAAGAGGCAGCAACAGGTTCAAATGAGAATCCAAAGAACAGGCCATTTTTAGATCAAGAATATTGAAATAAATGTGCAAATAGTAGCAAAACTGGTTTTCCTGAAGGGAGAAGGGAAGTCAATTGCCCTTCCACTAGATAGAACAGAACTTGCATGTTCAAAGACAAGAATTATTTTGTGTTGCTATCGGTTATGTACAACTTACAGAGTGGTAAAATGGCTCCCATAGAATTGGAATCAGATAACTGGAGGTGTCTCCTTAAGACAATGCAATTTGATATGAAAACAACCTAAGTGTCCATCAATGGATGAATGGATAAGGAAGATGTGGTGTATATATTACAGTGGAATATTATTTGGCCATAAAAAGAATGAATATCTTGCCATTTGAGACAATATGGATGTACCTTGATGGCATTATGCTAAGTGAAATAAGTCAGACAGGGGAAGACAAATACTGTATGATCTCGTTTATATGTGGAATCTAAAAGAAAAACAAAAAGAAAATCCAAGCTCATAGATACAGAGAACAGATTGGTGGCTGCCAGAGATGGGGATGGGGTGGGCAAAATGGGTGAAGGGAATCAAAAAGTACAAACTTCCAGTTATAAATTAAATAAGTCAGAGGGTTGTAATGAGAGCACAGTAACTATAGTTAATAATACTGTATTGCATATTTGAAAGTTGCAAGAGAGATCTTAAAAGTTCTCACCACAAGAAAAAAATTCTGTAACTATGTGTGGTGACAGATGTTAACTAGCTCTACTGTGGTGATCACTTCGCAATATATACAAGTATTGAATCACTGTGTTCTACATCTGAAGCTAATATAATGTATATCAATTAAGCCTCAGTAAAAAAAGACAATGCAGTTTTCCACTGAACACAAATTTTTCTCTATGGTCTTATTCTTCTTACTGTAAGAAAATAAAACAAAACACACATGACGACACTTTTGAGAAGTTGACAGTATGTAGTAATTGTTTCCTCTTTTTCTCTACCAAAACAAGTCTTTTACTTTAAGTCTGATTAAAACTCATCTATCCTAGGAAGAGTTCACTGATTAATCTTACCTAACGTGGCTTCCCTGTTATTGCCATCATCATTAGTAAACATTTATATGTGTGTGTGTTTAACGTACTGTTTCTGTATCTGGCACTTATTGTCAGAATAAATAATTGTAGCTCTGTAAGGCCATGAATAACTGCAATACTTATTAAGATTACTGGTAAAGGTAAAAAAAAAGTAAAACAATTGCTTTTCTTCAGTTTCAAGATGCCAAATAACCTGCCTGACTAATTAAAACAAACAAAAATACAAGTTTTAAAAGCTAAATGTACTAAATTGATGAATGATTTTGGCTTATATAGCTCCAGTCTACAGTGTCTTATTTCTTTGCTTTTAACATTTTCCAAATATGTATATTTCTCTTAGAGATAGGTTTCTTAAAAGGACGTTCTGAGTCTAGTTCATCTTTGTATGCCAAGCACCTACAACGCCTGGCACATTGTTGGTTCTTATTAATATCTACCAAATGACTAACTCCCTGACTAAATTTCTTGAGGGCAGAGATCTCGCCTGCTTTCTCTCTGGCACACTCAGTGGATGTTGGCTAGCATTCCTCTACTAATCTCAGTTCATCTCTTTATTTCTCTTCTCTCCTTGGGGCCCTGGGATGTCCAATAAATAGTATAGTGGTTTATGGGAAAACCTTGTGGCATTGTGAAAAGAGCATGGGATTGACTATGGGGCTGGGAAGTTTGGCACTATGAGGGACTAGTGTGTGATCTTGGGGCAAAATAGTTTACTTCCTGAGCTTTCATCTTTTATTTTCTCTGCACCTCAGTTTACTCTTCTGTGCAATGGAAGAGCTTCTATCTTTTTTTTTTAAATTATTTGCTTTATTTTTTTAAAAATTTTATTTATTTATTTATTTATTTATTTATTTATTTATTTATTTATCTATGGCTGTGTTGGGTCTTCGTCTCTGTGCGAGGGCTCTCTCCAGTTGTGGCAAGCGGGGGCCACTCCCCAACGCGGTGCGCGGGCCCCTCACTGCCACGGCCCCTCCCGCTGCGGAGCACAGGCTCCAGACGCACAGGCCCAGCAACTGTGGCTCATGGGCCCAGTCGCTCCGCGGCACGTGGGATCCTCCCAGACCAGGGCTCGAACCTGCATCCCCCGCATTGGCAGGCAGACCCTCAACCACTGCGCCACCAGGGAAGCCCTCTTTTTTTTTTTTTAATTGGGGTATTGTGATTATAAGTAAGACCTATTCTGTTGAATTCTATGGAAGCAATTAAAGGACCTGGAAAAATATGGGCTTCAATTTAATTTTGGTCATCTGGTGGGGGTTTTAGTATCTGCAAAACAACTCAAGGATATGGCTCAAGGTATCATGTATAGCCCTTGAGGAGGAACTAAAGCCTTTGACTTTGTTTTATTGCTAAACGATTATTATTTTTCTTGCTTGGTTGCTTTTTTTGTTTCTGCATTTTCTCACTTCTCTGATTAAATTTGCTTTTTGGAACTCAGGGAAGGCCTAGGAGGCTAAAGCTTTTCTACAAACAAGAGGTGGGGACATGGGAGGGTCTGTCTCTGGGAAGGCTCCACTCAGTTTCAATCCCTCCTTTTCTTTGATATTCCTCAGTCTTAAGGGGAACAGGGGTGATGACCTCTCTGGCTACTTTCTGCTGAATGGGAGCAAAGTCAGTTTTTTAGGATTAGGGGAGAGAATGTCATTGATTTTCATTTTAAAGAATTCTTGAGTCCAGGCTTAGCATCAGTATTTTGTATTATGAAAACATTACCTCTCTTTGATTGCTTTGTCACAGCACTTGGACAAACATTTGAAAATTAATAGACATATTACAATGAGGATAATGATCAAAATTTACCACTGTAGTATTCCCTGAAAGAGTTCTCCTATTCCAGATGGCATCCAGGAAAATAAGTTCTAGAGTGGGTCTTCTTTATGTACATTCTGTAACCTAGTAGCCTTTTGAATTATTCTATTTATTTGGGTTTCTGCAGGGGTGTTAATATATAAATAACAGAAGCTATTGGCCACTATACATATGTCTTTTTGTTTGTTTGTTTGTTTTTCTAAAATATAATTTAAAGCAATTTTATTGTCTAGTATTATTCTGGCTAAAAAATCTAGTGCCTTCTGCTGGGAGGCTACTGCTTGAACTATCTCATTTGTTATTATTATTCCTAAATTAAGAAAAAGGTTTCATAGCTATAAGAGAAGACCTTGAGATCATAAGGATGCAGTTGGCAGCTGTTAGCAGATATTGTTTTGAGAATGTCTGGTGGTGTCCTTGAGTCTGATATAGTTAGAAAATTCAGGTTCTCAGTAATACAGGACAGTGTCTGAAACTATGTCCATAATGGCTACTCAGCTCCATTTTGGATGCCTGAACCACAGTTACCCCATTTTGATTTCTTAAAATGCATTCTTTTCTTCAGTGGTTAAAACAGATGTACAATGCATGTTTAATAGGCCACAAAACATGCTGTTCTGGTTAGCATAAAAGTTAAGTTAAATAATGTATTAGCCAGAATGACTTCTCCATGCCTCAATATGTGAAATTTTCCTCTACCATTTCCCCTTTGATTGGAAATTTTTTGATAGAAAACACTAATGATCAAAATATTTGTCCCTCAATGCTGGGGTGGTTGTTGCCTGCTCTGGGTCCATCATGTCCCTTGGTGTTAAGCCTCTTTTTCGTTTATAAATATTTGCCTAGTTATCTATTTTGGGGGAAAACTAATCCAGACACAGTGAACAAACACAGAGGTATGCTAATGGGGAAACATTTTATAGGCTATATATTTTATCAGTTATACCAAATCATGACACAAACATTGTACATATGCTTTTAGCAGTAGACTTAAAGCAAGCAGTGATACATGTCATGAATAGTTATACTCTGTGAAAACTTCACTAGAGAAGTTTCTTTCCATCCTGAACACTGGGGTCAAAAGTATGGTTAGAAGTAATACAATAACTTTCCATTTTGATAGGGAGACAAACATTTGGTAAACAGTTCAACTGAATTAGTAAGATAGATCTTACAGGCCTGGTCTGGATTCTTGGGTCAGCTGCCTACCATTGCTGTCGTCTTCTTCTCGTCCTGGTTTGGGTATTGTTTGAGGTCAGTAGTCCTTTCAATAGACCAGTCTGGTTTAGAGACCCTTCTTAATTGGGAAATATGAATTCAAGAGTCAACTTCCTTCAGTTTCACTGTGCATGAGTTTTAAGAGAACCTGATAAGAGTCTTTTCATCTAGGTTGGAGAGAGAGTCTTTTAAATTATTATTATTTTTTCCCTAGTATTCATGATCCCCTGGTTGCAGGTCATGGGCCATCTGATCTTCATCCAAAGATAGATTACTGTGATCAGTTTCAGAAACAAGCTTAGAACATCCTTTTAATAATTCAATTAAACTTTACAATAATCTAATATAGCAACAAAGAATCATCTTCAACATAGGTAATAGATACAAAACCTTAATATATATGAAATATCAACAAAGGTATATTATTGAAACGTAATTTTCTGTCTGAATTATCCTCATTTCTAACAAGTCTAGCCAAATTAAGACAAATCTGTTTGCAAAATAAGTCTGGTTGCAATAAACTTGGCTTGATAAGGCTGCTGGGAACCTAAGAGTTTCCAATTTCTGGAGGGATCAGGTAGGGAGAAAAGATAAATATTTCAATTCTACTTACAAAGGTATAATTTATCAAGTTGCTGTAAGTCATAATTAGCTTGAGGGGAAAGGTTTCCTTATATCTGGAAAACACAATATAAACATAATATTTCAGACAAAAACCATAAAAATTATAACTATATTCATCAGTTCACTCAGTCTTATGTAACTAATCTTTGATCTTAACCTTTTTTTTGGCTGCATTGGGTTTTCATTGCTGAGTGTGGGGTTTCTCTAGTTGTGGTGAGCGGGGGGGACTACTCTTCATTGCAGTGTGCAGGCCTCTCATTGAGGTGGCTTCTCTTGTTGGGGAGCATGGGATCTAGGCGCACAGGCTTCAGTAGTTGTGGTGTGCAGGCTCAGTAGTTGTGGCTTGCGGGTTCTAGAGCGCAGGCTCAGTAGTTGTGGTGCATGAGCTTACTTGCTCCGCAGCATGTGGGATCTTCCCAGACCAGGGATCAAACCCGTGTCCCCTGCATTGGCAGGCATATTCTTAACCACTGAGCCACCAGTGAAGTCCTGATCTTAACCTTTTTTTTTTTTTTAAAGATTTATTGATTGATTGATTGCTATGTTGGGTCTTCGTTTCTGTTCTAGGGCTTTCTCTAGTTGCGGCAAGCGGGGGCCACTCTTCATCGCGGTGCGCGGGCCTCTCACTATCGTGGCCTCTCTTGTTGCGGAGCACAGGCTCCAGACACACAGGCTCAGTAGTTGTGGCTCACGGGCCTAGTTGCTCCGCGGCATGTGGGATCTTCCCAGACCAGAGCTCAAACCCGTGTCCCCTGCATTAGCAGGCAGATTCTCAACCACTGCGCCACCAGGGAAGCCCTGATCTTAACCTTTTGTTAACAGTTTTATAAAACCATCAGGGTTTCCTTTAGGATTCTTTAATTTCTTACCCAGTTCAGTAGTATGATTTGAAAGTTATCAGAACCCTGTACTTGTCAAAAAGTCCTTTCTATGAATCTTGAAAATGAAGCATTTTTTTGCAAAAGCATCAGAGTGAAACAATAACTGGCTATGAATGACAAAATACTTAAAAGGCGTGGTTAAAGATTTGATTACAGTTCAGTTGACAAAGAAGTTTAACCACGTTGCTGTGACATGCAACATTTTGAGATAACTAGAATTATGACTGATAACATTATACCAGGACATATCCAAATTTTAGAAATTTCATATAATTTCTAGAACTTTTATATTGATGACATTTTCCCATACACTATAACCTAAGAAATTTTATCACCGCTCATTTGACAATGCTTCCCATGTAATTTAACATACTAAATAATCTCAATTAGCTTAATATTTTTCTCTCTCTCTGGGATACTTCAGGGGCCCTCTGAAGTATTTCAGAGTTAGCTAGAAGTCAAAAGAACTTAAGAATTTGATTTGAGAAAGTTTGTAAAACATATTAAAAAAATTTCAAAACACCTGGTCAAATAGGATCACATAGGTCACTGTGAAACAATACTTAATCACTTAACAAAAGTGACAGTAAAAGATTTTAAAGGTAAATACAGAAAGTTACAATAGATTACTATAGATCACTTAAAAAGTAAAGAAACTTACTGTCTCTTATCAAAAGCATTTTGACATTTCAATAAAACTTTGTTCTCTTAACAGAGAGAGAACTCCAGTCTTACATAAGCTTACTTTTAATAATAAAATTCGTTTGCAGGGCAGAAGTTGAGACACAGATGTAGAGAATGGACATATGGACACCAAGGGGGGAAAACTGCGGTGGGGTGGGGATGGTGGTGTGCTGAATTGGGCGATTGGGATTGACATGTATACACTGATGTGTATAAAATTGATGCCTAATAAGAACCTGCAGTATAAAAAAACAAACAAAACAACTAATACTAAACTTTCATTGGGTTATTTGTATGGAAATATGTTAATATAAATGTTTCAGACATTACATGAAATTTCTAAAAATCTTATATTTGTATTTGTATGGAAATATGTATGGAAATATGTTAATATAAATGTTTCAGACATTACATGAAATTTCTAAAAATCTTATATGTTCTGGTATAATGTTATAAGTCATAATCCTAGTTATTACCCTAAAATGTATATCTCAGAAATAACTAATTTTCTTGTCAACTGCATTATTATGAACTTTCATCAAATCTTTAACCGTGGTCATTTTTAAGTCTTTTGTCATTTACAGACAGTTCTGGGTGTACTCTGATGATTTTGCAAATATGTTCCTATAAAAGGGTTTCATCTTCAAGAAATTCATGGAAAAGACTCTGACAAGTACAGGTTTCTGGTAACTGACTGTACTGCTGAACTGAATGAATAAACATTTTCAGAACTCTAATGAAAAACTGATGAACTCATAAAAGTGCTAACAAAAGATCAAGATGAAAAAAAAAATTAATTACATGGGACTGAGTGAACTGATGAGGATGAGTATAATTTTTGTGACTTTCTGTCTGAATTAAAAAAAAAAAAAATCCCACAAGGACTCAGAGGCAAAGAATATACAAATCAATTTTCACTGCAAAGTAAAGGAGCTGTTACAGTGGAGGATTACTGGACTGAATGTCAATATTATGACATAGTATGAGTGTGTTTCATGTTTGGTAATTGCAATCATTGTTGCTTTTGTTGTGGTCATCCATGTACAATGCTTGGTGTCAGTCTATTTATCTCTTGTAAAAATAAAATACAGTGTGTGTGTGTGAAAAAAAATAATAATAAAATTCACTTAATTAAATTTAATCAAATCTTAACAGTCTCTTTTTAAAAGTAATTTTCAGAATATGAGGGATGAGGGAAAGGGAATATGTGGTATCCAGGAGGAGGAGCAAGTTTTTTTTTTAAAAATATTATTTATTTGGCTGCATCGGGTCTCAGTTGTGGCATGTGGGATCCTCGTTGCGGCATGCGGGATCTTCGTTGCGGCATGTGGGATCTTTTGCTGCAGTGCAGACTCCTCTAGTTGCAGTGAGCAGGCTTCTCTCTAGTTGCAAAGGCTTAGTTGCCCCACAGCATGTGGGATCTTAGTTCCCCGACCAGGGATCAAAGCTGCGTCCCCTGCACTCGAAGGTGGATTCGCAACCACTGGACCGCCAGGGAAGTCCCAAATCTTAATAGTCTTGACCATGCACAAAACTTTTCTCAGGTATAGGTTTTGTATACAAACCTTCCACAACTTTCTGTATCCATATTAGTTTGTCCCTTATTTTCTTTCCCATTTAGAAACAACCAGCTTCATGACAAGTTTATTTTCTTTTCCCTTAACAAAAATATCTCCATTCATCATGACTTCTCTTACCAGCAAAATATCTTACTTTCTTTGTATAGTGAAATTTTTTCCTTATTATTTCAAATAGCTTTAATTGAATATATATTACAATCTTTAACCCCTAAAATCCTTAATCTCTAGCAAAAACCAAGAAGCAAGTAATTATGAACTCTTTGCTATACCAGAATTTCCTGATTGGCAAATTTATGAACATATTCTATAACTTCTAAAAACATACATATTTTCCCCCTCAGTGTTGTACAAGACATGTGTCTAATAAACACAAACATCTTTAGTATTTCCCTACCAAGAAGACAAAAGTAGGTAAACTTAGACTTGCCTAGCAATCACTGTTCCAGTATTTTATCTTAATTTAAAATGATATATACCTTCAATGAATTCTCATCATTTAACTTAATTTAGCAAAACTGTAAAGTTTCAGGTTACCAAAAAACTGGAAAAACTAAAACATAATTATTTCTAGAGTTCACCTAAAAGCTTCTATCCCATTTACATTTAATTTTTCGTCATACTGAGTCATTTATCTTGCTGACAAATTTGCAACAGTTATAATAAGATCTTATTTGACTTCTAGTAAACCTAGCTATATTAAAAGTATTATACATAATGTTGATGACTCTAAAGACATGTCTATATTAATTAAATCAACAAGCTTAAACTAACTTTAATACCAGACATTAATTTAATGCTGAATATCCCCCAGATCATGTGAATCTGAAATTCATTTGGCTTAGTTTCTTTTATATTTCTGAGAATTTATATAAGTGCTTAATTTCCTTTAAGCCAATTAAATAGAGCTCATTTACAGATTGATTTTTAAATAAAGACAGAACTAGAGATCTCATAGCTTTTTTTTTTCTTTTTTTTGGCTGCACTGTGTGGCTTGCAGGATCTCAGTTCCCTGACCCAGGTCGTGGCAGTGAAAGCCCGGAATCTTAACCACTAGGCCACTCCCTCATAACTTCATTTTGCAACTTAGTCATGAATCAGGTATTTCAACATAAAACTTATTAGTTTATAAATAACAGTTGGAATAAGTTAAATTTACTCACTTGAGTTTAAAAAGCTTCTTCCCCCTCTTGTTTTTTTTTTAAATTCAGTTTTAAATTCTACTAATTAACCCAAGGCCATAGTCTCAGGCAATGTGGGTTGTGTTTGCATTTCAAGGACATGATAACAGTTATAACCTTTCTCTTAGGAATACTTTTGTGCTCTTGGAGTCAGGGTTTTTTTTTGTTTTTTTTTTGGCTGCGTTGGGTCTTTGTTGTCGCATGTGGGCTTTCTCTAGTTGCGGCGAGCAGGGGCTACTTTTCATTGCAGTGCGTGGGCTTCTCATTGTGGTCGCTTCTCTTGTTGTGGAGCATGGGCTCTAAGTACACGGGCTTCAGTAGTTGTGGCACATGGGCTCAGTAGTTGTGGCTCGCGGGTTTTAGAGCACAGGCTCAGTAGTTGTGGCACAAGGGCTTAGCTATTCTGCGGCATGTGGGATCTTCCCGGACCAGGGCTTGAACCCATGTCCCCTGCATTGGCAGGCGGATTCTTAACCACTGCACCACCAGGGAAGCCCAGGGTCAGAGTTTTGAAAAAATATTTTATCAAGTCATTTTCCTCCAAAGTCTAAAGAATACTGTGGCCACATGGTGTTAAAAAGAAATCATCTTCTTTCTTTTCATAGAAGCATAGCTGAAAATTTCCCAATTTTGTAAAATACACCCTAGGGGACTACAAGATTGAATAGAGATCTAATTTCCCATTTTTTCTTTCATATGGCTTGTATTACCAGAAATAGACAGACCAGAACCAGGTAACCCAGTGCTCAGCAGCCTCTCAGGGTCACATTTACCTAGTGTGAGAATGGAGGATTTCCTACCTACTATCCCAGATGAGGGTGCAGACGAGCTTAGGTCTAACAGGGAGTTTCACTGGATGGTGCTGGATGACTGAGAAACTCCTTGGCCCAGAGAGGAAAATCAAATTAAAATGGTGCTCCACCTGGGGACCAGAACCATATGACCAAGTCCTATGCCTTCTCCCCCTCAAAAGGAAAAATTCCAGTCAAGGCAACCCAGGAGGGAAGAATATCCTTGTGTCATCACATGTGAGGTTCCACCACTTACCAGAGATGTCTTACAAAACAAGACCAGAACCTTCACAACAAGACCAGAACCTTGTTTCCTTCAACGCAAAATTGAAAGTGCTGAGGGCCAGTAATGCCTGGTTAGAAGCAAGTGCTCATTGTTATCCGTAAGACAAAGGTGCTCACGCAGCTGCTGGACAGGATCTGAGAGCTGCCACTGGCCAGACACTCACTTAGGTTGGGGGTCCCTTCGTGGTTGCCAAAAGTTTTACCTAACTGAACTTGGGCCTGTTCGCCTGATGCACAGCAAAGCCAATTTACTGACACCAGGTTGTGGTGAAGGGAAGTACAGAGTTTATTGTAGGTTGCCAAGCAATGAGAATGGGCAATTTGTGCTCAAAATACCCAAACTCCCCAATGGCCTTTAGGGAAAAGTTTTTAAAGGTAACATTAGGGATGTTTGTTGCAGAGTGCCTGATCAGCTTGTGCACAGTTCTCTGATTGGTTGATGGTGAGGTCACAGGATGATGATTCTGGAATCTCTTTCATTAAACTTCTTGTTCCAACCGATCTGGGGTCTACGTGCTGATGGTCAGCATGCAGTTAACTTTTTTCACCTGGTGGAGCTTTTAGTATCTGCAAAACAACTCAAGGATATGGCTCAGGATCTAATCTATAGCTCTTGAGGAGGAACTAAAAGTCCTTGACTTTGTTTTATGGCTAAACTATTATTATTTTGTCTTGTTTGACTGCTTTCCTTTGTTTCTGCATTTTCTTACTTCTTTGATTAAGTTTGCTCTTTGGAACTTAGGAAGACCTAAGAGGCTAAAGCTTTTCTATACACAAGAGGTGGGGGAAAAAGGGGATCTCTCCCTGGGAAGGCCTGAGACCTGCTCGGTTTCATTAGCACTTAGATTAAATCTACACTCTTTACTCGAGTCCACATAACCTCTGACCAAGCCCCAATCACCTCCTCTACCCCATCCATGGACATTCTCCTTTCTGCCAACTCTCCTTCAGCCACAGTAGCCTCTTTCCCTGCCTCACACACCCCAAGCTTGTTCCAACCTCAAGACCTTTGCACTAACTGTTTTCTTTGCCTAGAATGTACTTCCTCATAATCTTGGCATGAGAACTTCTATCTTGGCCTTCAGATCTTAGTTTAACTGTCACTTCTTCATAGATGTTCTTAACTGTCCACAATGCATTTTTCACTACCTAATATTTTGATCTTTAAATAAATTGTCTAGTCTCATTTCCCCTCTACTAGAATGGAAGCTCCTTGGGAACAGGGATGTGTGTCTCCTATTTGCTGAATCATTAATACCTATAGAAGAGCTTGGCTTATAGTGGGTGCTCAATAAATATTTGTTGGATACATGAAAGTTACTCAGATAATTTTTAAGCTGGTCTTCCTCAATATGTGGGTGAAACTAACATGTGAGCTTTGGGGATGCAAAACATAGCTTCCAACCTTGATGAGCTGGCTGGAGAGCAATGAGGTGAGGAGGTAAGGTGGCAGATCAAAGATAGATAGTCAGAAGATGGGAAGGGACCAGGAAACCAGATTCATATATTTATGGAACCACCAACTGATGAAGTTTGTGACTTTGGCAGGCAGCCCATGCTTAATCACTACATAAAGGAGTAGGGAGACTCTGCCCTATTCTCTAACACTTAAGGTTGTTATTGCTTCCTTAAACAATTTGTGAGCATCTGTCATAGACTACATTAGCCTTTGGAGCCCCTGGATTAGGAACTTAGTCTTGCTTGACTGCTTTCCTTTGTTTCTGCATTTTCTTACTTCTCAGATTAAATTTGCTCATACATATCTGTATAGTTAAGTGAAATAATGTCTAGCACATAATAGGCATTCAATAAGGGGGAATTTCATTACCCTATTGCCGGGGTATAACCATCCCTCTCAGAGTACCAGGAAAAAAAGGTGGAGCCTTTCTGGATACTGGAAGGTGAGGGTGTGAGGTGTCAACAAGGTGGAGAAGGAATACTGACCAGCCAGGGCCACTGTGTTAGTTTTGTATGTCATGCACCACCTGCACTGTTTTCCTCAGTGAGCCTTGGCCCAGCAGGTGTTGGTGTTCTCTCGTCTCTAGTACATATTTAACCATGCACGATCCTGAGGCTACAAGCCACTGCTAAGTGAAGGGCAAAATAAAAAGTCACAGATGTTGCCCTCTGTTTCTCAGCTCAGAGAGTTGAGGCTATTGACGGGAGTCCTCAAGACTTAAGAGAACTTGGAAGTTTGTGCATTTTATTGACTGACTTGCTCTGTCTGAAAGAAATGATTAAGCCCCAGAATTTATATTTTCCCTTCTTAATTCACTCATATATTGAGTGCTTCCTGTGTTCCAGGTTCTGCACTAGGTGCTTGGGATACATCAGTGAATAAAATAGATAGAAGTCCCTGCCCTCATGGAGCCAGTATTCTATTGGGGAATCTCACAGTAAACGATAGCATAGTGTATAAGTTAATTACATAGTATATTAGAAGGTAATGGGCCTATGATGAAAACTAATGCAGTTTAAGAGGGATCAGTAGTGCCTGGAGTTGGGATAGGGAAGGTTATGGTATTAAATAGAGTAGTCAGGGTTAACCTCATTGAAAAAGGGAGATTTCATCAAAGTCTTAAAGGAGGTGGGTAATTAGACAGTGGACATTTGGGGGCATGGAGAGAATTCCAGGTAGAGAAAACAGGTAGACTCTATGGTGGAATCATTCTTGGTGTGTTTGAGGAGAAGAATGCCAGTGTGGCTGGAGCAGAATGAACGAGGAGAGAAGTAGGAGACAGAGTTGAGAGGTAAGAGGGGACCAGATTGTGTAGGGCTTTTGTAAGCCATTAGATGGACTTTGGCTTTCACTCTGATGGAATGGGGAGGCTGTGAAGAATTTTGAGCAGAAACATCTCATGATTTGACTTATGTTTTCAAAAGGACCACTGCAGCTGCTATATTGAGAATAAATAGTAGGGAAGCCAAGGGCAGGAGTCCAGGGACCAGGTTGGAAGTTGTTGTAGTATCCCAGGTGAGAGATGATGTGTGTCTGATCAGGGTGGTAGCAGCGGAGGTGCTGAGAAGTGATTGGATTCTCAATATACTTTAAAGGTAGAGCTAGGGAATTCCCTGACGGTCCAATGGTTAGGACTCAACGTTTTCACCGCTGGGGCCGGCATTCAATCCCTTGTAGGGGAACTAAGATCCCGCAAGCTGCACGATGTAGCAAAAAAATAAAAATAAATAAATAAAAAATAAAGGTAAAGCTAACCTGATTGCCTTTCTTTCTTTTTTTTTTTTAATTTAAATTTTCTTTCTTTCTTTCTTTTCTTGGCCACGCCATGCAGCATGTGTGATCTTAATTCCCCAACCAGGGATCGAACCCTTGTACCCTCTAATGGAAGCATGGATTCTTAATCACTGGCCCACCAGGGAAGTCCCTAACCTGATTTCCTAATGGATTGGGTGTGGGGTTGAAAGAAAAGGAGGAATCAAGTTTTTGGCTTGAACAACTAGAAGGATAGATTTGCCATCAACAACGATGGGAAAAGCAGGCTTTTGTGGTGGGGAGGGGGATTCAACAGTAAATAGGACTGAACTATATATACACGCAATAACTTGGATGAATCACAAAGGCATTTTGTTGAATGGAAAAGGCTAGTCCAAAAAATTTCCATAGTGTATGATTTTTATGACACTCTGGAAAAGATAAAACTATGTGAAAGACAAACAAATCAGTATTTTCCAGTGGTTCGGGTTGAAGGGTGGGTTTGACTACAAAGAGGCAGTGTGAGGGAATTTGGTTGTGATTAACTGTTCTATATCTTAATTGTGTTAGCAGTTTCATGAATTAATATCTGTTAAAGTTCATAAACTGCACATCAAAGCAAAGTTAATTTTATAATATGTCAACTTAAAGACAAACAAATATTAAAACTTTTATAAATATTATGTAGGTATTTCAGAAATTTATATTAGTTATCTGTATGTAGTAATATTTGTGGAATTTTTCAGCTTTTAAAAATTATAATTTGATTTCTTATTTGAAGTATTCATTTTTGCACCTGATTTTTGTTCATAATATTTGTGTTGTTATTCTTAAAGTGGTTGTTTAATTAGGTAGGCCTCAGGCCTCCCAAAACCATCATCTATCCCTGTGGTGCTGAAACAGACATCAGACTGGAGACCCTGTGCAGTAAGAGGTTCTTTATTGGCTTGTATTTCTCTGCTAGGGGCTGTACTCTTATCAGTCAAGTTCACTGTCAATGACTGTGGGTGCAGAAGGTGGATTTAGGGGATACTCTTAGACACTAGGACCCAACAGGCAGAGCTCTGCAGGGACACGTGCAATGAGAGCTTAGGCAAGAGGACAGGGTTTAGTGGTGACAGAACAGTGGAGATACCTGTTGTTTGATGCCATACAACATCTATTTCTAGGAGGAGCCTTCCTTGGACATGTCACAGAAGGTGCCTCTCAAGGGCTTTAACCACAAAGCATGGTCTGGGGGACATTCAGGGCTATGGCAGCACATATGGATGGAGGAAACTGCTAGGATGATTTCCATTTTAGGCAGGTGAAGTGTGAGATGTCTGTTAGGCATCAGAGTAGAAATGTTGAGTAGAGGGTTGAATATATTGTCTAGTTCAGGGGAAAGATAGGGCTTCAAATATAAATTTTGGAGTCAACCTTTATATGGTATTTATTTCTGATCCAGACCTTGCTCTGAACAGAGAGCACTGCCCTGTGATGATTCTCCCTTTCTTTTCTGTTTTTTACTGTCGTATGTCATGCTTTGGCCTTTACTTCCCCATACCTCCAACAATTCAGCCAAGGAAAGGAAAAGGACCCAAAGGAGAGACAAATGATTTGGAGGTACAGGATGAGCAGACTACACACTACTGCCCACTCTCCCTCCCCAGGTAGGAAAGGAAGCCTCAGGACAGGGAAAGAGGTAAAGATGGGAGTGGAACTAGTGAGAGCTTTCTTGTTAAGTAGGTCATGGAGACCTGATTTCCCACCAGACTGAGTTCTAGGGATGAGGTATAAGTTGACACCCCACCTCCCCAATAAATAGCTTTGTGAGATATAAGAAAAGGGGAGAACTATGCCCCCTCTTCTGGGTATAGCTGTCGGAGGCAGCATGACAGTATAAAAGAAATGGTTATGTGGTATACATAATAGATAAGATTTGAACAGCCTCTCAGAGTTCTCCGAGCCCCAGTGACTCCAGAAAAAACAGAATGTTTTCAATGCGTCAGGAGTGCCCCGGAAGTAGACTGGAGTATTTAGAATGCTTGTGTATAGAAGTAATAAAAAATCCAAGTCAAACTGATTCAGACAATAAATGGGTTTTATTGGCTCAGTAATAAAGCTCAGAAACAGGGTGATTTGATCAGGCACTGGCTCCATTTCTGTTCTCTTATGGGTATTGGCTTTGTCCTCAGGCTGACTTCCCTCCTAACAGCAAAATGTCTGTATCAGTTCCAGGCCTTACATATCTACCTGTTCAGAAAGAGAACTTCTCTTTTCCCAACCATGGAAAATACTCCTGGACCAACCTCACTGACATACTCATCCCTAAAAAACCACTATGGGGAGTTCCCTGGTGGTCCAGTGGTTAGGGCTCGGTGCTTTCACTGCCGAGGGCCCAGGTTCAATCTGGTTGGGGAACGAAGATCCCACAAGCCGTTGGGCGCTGCCAAAAAAAAAAAAGAAAGGAAAGAAAGGAAGAAAAAAAGAAGCACTATGGCTATCGAATTGCCATCAAGGCAAGAAGGATGGGATTATGCCTGAGCCAGTCAGGATCTGCCAGCGGAACTTGTTGGGAGGGGTGGTGGCTTATGGCAATCCCACCCCACTCACCTGGCTACTACATAATGGGGAGGGATCACATGGATCCTGGAGCAGCAACCAAAAATGTACACCATGTAGCAGGAGAGAGCCTTACTCCTAAAAGGGCTTTGTGGGTAGGAGTAAGGACCTGCTCAGTAGCAACTTTGTGGACAGTTGGTTGGGGACAAAAAGGGGATGATGGACATCTCAGCAGATGTCAGAATCTGTTGATAATGACCGAGGACTAGATTCCCTACCTATCCTATCCCCAACGCCTTGGTATTAATATTATTTACTTTATGGAACTTAGATACAACTATGGAAAAAGAGAGGCTCTCAGCAGTTACTAAAATTAAGTCTCTACTACCTCATCATAGTGAGAACTTGGAGTAGAAATTAAAATATAGAAAGTAAGGTTCCGGGAATTCCCTGGCGGTCCAGTGGTTAGGACTTGGCTCTTTCGCTGCAAGGGCCTGGGTTTCAATCCCTGGTCAGAGAACTAAGATCCTGCAAGCCATTAGGCGTGGCTAAAAAAAAAAAAGTAGAAAATAAGGTTCCATTTCTTACCCATCAGAGTTTAAGGACTAATACTTATACCTGCTATGTCAATTAGCACTCTGACCCGCAGAGACAACTTCTAACAAATCCAGGTTCACATGTTGGGCATGAAAGAGTCCTTCCTCACATTGTCTATTGAGATTCTTCTTGTCCTTCAAAGCTTAGCTTAAATGAGACCTTTTCTGTGAAGACTTCCCCACCCAGCCAAGCAGAAGTCGTCCTCTGCACTTTATTTTTATCCCTCTTGTTGCAGGACATCTTTGGAAGCCCCAAAGTCTCTTCCTGATATGTGCCTCTGATCTTAAAAGGCATCGTGTTCAGAATATAGTATCTGAGAGCTTTCTGGAAATATCTCCACCTGTTATTTTTGTTTTTATCAAATGGCTGCAAAAATGTGAGTTAATGACTCTAAAAATATCTTAGAGACCATCTTGTAGTCTTAGAGCCAGAAGGAGAAAATGCTTCCTTTGTAGGTCAGTTGAGGATCTCTTTTGGGGCAGGTAGAGTTTCATGTCATCTTGCCCCAAATTTTATGATTTTCAATGCCTATACCTTTGACTGTTTTAACTTTCTCATTTCCTCAACTGAGCTCTGTGAGATATAATAACTCTGTGAAACAAAAGATGTGGACCACTCATGGGGGCCATTCATGAGCAAACCCATTACCATTTTAGGAAAAATCAAAGGCAAAATTTTGAGCATGCCTTCAGATGTGAATATAAAATTTAGTTCTGCTATATGGGTTTTGTGTGTCCAGAGACAATCATAAGTAGAGTTAGCAAAAAACAGTCTGCTATGTCCTGGCATTTTCTCTTTCAATTATAAAGTACATGTGTTGAAAGAAGATAGGGAAAATGCAACATATGTCTAAGAGCCAGAAAGAATGGTAAGAAAAGCAGTGATGTTTTTATGCCTTCAGAGTGAGCAAAGAGTTTATACACTGTAGGAAAAGAAGTGACCTAAAGCAGGATGGGTTTATTTCTTATAGGAAGGAAAGGCTCTGTTTCTCTCTGACAGGTGATTGTGTGTGTGTGCGTGTGAGCTCAGGTGGAAGTGGGTGGTTAGTACATGGAGAAATGTAAGAAGGGAAATAAAATTTATTAGCCATTATGTTCCAGTGCCAGATACTACTGAGAGCTTTATATTATCTCATTTAATCTGTAAGCTACCCTTTGAATTAGGTGTTTCTTTTCATTCTCATTTTATATGTGAGGAAACTGAGCCTCAGAGAGCTGTGTCCAAAACACACATCTCTTGTGTACTTTGGTTATTCAAAACCAGACAAAACAAGATTCAAAACAAGATTGCATGTCTCCAAGACCCAATCTCCTCATTTCATCACTTCATGCTGCCTCTTTAAATATCCACATTTTCAGGAGTCAAGTATAAGGAAGCTATACCAAAGGAGCTTAGAAAACTAAAGGACATATTTGAAAGCTGCTAAGAGACTAGATCTTAAAAGTTAACATCACAAGAAAAAAATTTTTGTAACTATGTGTGGTGATAGATGTTAACTAGACTTATGGTGGTGATCATTTCACAATATAAATAAATGTCAAATCATTATGTTGCACACTTTATTAAAAAGAAACAACAGGCCCCAAATAGAGTCACTGCGTTAAGGCCCTATGTCAGCAAAACAAACTTAATACCTAAACTAATTGCAGTTACAGCCTATCTCAGGAAATTAACCTTTAACCAGTCAATCTGGAATTACCTAGTCAGCACTAATCAGATAGTTCACCCAATAGGCCCCTTCTTTTTCTCCTTAGGAGGGTGACCTTGCCTAAAACAATGCATTCTTTGTTAATAATTTCCTTTTTTTCTGCTCCCTCTCTGTCTTTAAAACCTTTTGTTTTCTGCAGCTTGACGGAGCTTCTTTCTATTTGCTAGGTGAGATGCTGCCCGATTCATGAGTCATTTAATAAAGTCAATTAGATCTTCAAATTTACCTGGTTGAATTTTTATTTAACAGATTTGGTGGCAGTGGTGGGATCTGAAGCGAACTTGACAGCATTTGGGGACAACGAGAAACACAGGCATGGTACCCCTCAAACCCTTTGAGTTCACTTTCTTGCCATTTTTGAGGGCTGTGTGTAAGTCCCTCTCAGTTATGAGTTCTGCTCTCTTTGCGTTGAGCTCCTGATCTAATTGGCTTTTCTTTACCGTGCAGGTCAGCTTGAGCTGGCAGACGGTTCGGCCGGGCGCCCCACTGAGCTGGTAGTTCTGCCAAAAGCCCAGTCCCTAGCCTTTTAGACTGCAATTCCCAGCGCTTGATTCTGCCCAAAGATCCATGTGGGAATAGTTAGTGTCAGTGCGCAGTTCCCCATCAAAGTGGAGCCCCCAGTTTGCAGTCCTCATTTGTTGAGGTCTGCTGGTTCAATCCTTTTCCTCAGTCCAGAGTTCCATGGGAATTGGTGGTGGTTACCAGCCAGAGCTGGACTGGATTCTACTTAAAAACCAGACTTTGTTGGTTTGATTTGAGTGGACTGGGTCCAGTGCACGATGTCTTAGGTGAATAAAATTTTGTTTTAAGTAAAGTGTGGGATTCTTAAAATCCAAAGAGTTAAGCATACCATCTTCCTGCACATCTGCTAATTTTATGTCTAAGACCTGTGGTCCTGAAAGTTATGAATATCTACAAAAATGAAAAAAATCTGCCCGGAGTGCTTGGCTTGGTAAACTCCAGGTCAGGGACCCTAAGATATGGCTGGACAGAAATGTGGGTTATACCCCATTTGTGGCTAAACATAGCTGGACATAAATGTGGATTGTGAAATAAAATTCATATTTTATAGCCAGACAAGAAAAAGTTAAACAAAAACTTTCTCTCTCCTTTGATCTCCTCTCTCCCCTCACTGTGCACTGTGTACCTGCATTATGCATCCACCAAACCTCCCCATTGGCAGAAATTCCTGCTCATCCATGAAGAGAAACATTCTCCTAGCATCAACAAGACAACTCCTTAAAGATAACATTCCTTCTTGATCTTGTAAGGAGTCATATGGTACTTAGATCTGGATTGTGTAAACTGTCAATAACACATCATTTGATGTACAGTCCCTTGTCTCAAAAAACTTATATAACTGTGCCTTGACTTCTTTTTGTTTGTTTGTTTATTTATTTGGCTATGTCGGGTCTTTAGTTGCGGCACACGGGATCTCTGTTGCTGCGTGCCGGATCTTTGTTGCGGCATGCGGGATATTTAGGTGTGGCATGCGAACTCTTAGTTAGGCATATGGGATCTAGTTCTCTCACCAGGGATCAAACCCGGGCCCCCTGAATTGGGTGCGCAGAGTCTTAGCCACTGGACCACCAGGGAAGTCCCTGTGCCTTGACTTCTTTTTAAAAATTTATTTATTTATTTATTTATTTATTTATTTATTTATTTATTGGGGGTATAGTTGTTTTACAATGTTGTGTTAGTTTCTACCGTACAGCGAAGTGGAGTTCCCTGTGCTATACAGCAGGTTCTTATTAGTTATCTATTTTATACATATTACTGTATATATATCAATCCCAGTCTCCCAATTCATCTTCCCCCCACCCCACCCGCCATTCCTGCCTTGACTTCTAACGGGTGGAACAGTTCTCAGAGCTTTCTGAGATGCTCTTCCTGGCATATAATCCTCAAGTTTGGCTTGAATAAAAATTTCCATTTCTTTCTTAGATTGATTAACTTTTTGTTGACAGGATTAAACTCCATTTACAACTAGGATCCTACCAAACTGCTGCCAGCACTTGAAAATTACAAACTAGAATTACAGTGGTCATTATGAGGAACACTCTAATTAGATAACATCATTTAAGAAGTGCACTTAAAAGAAGAGATACCTATTTTAATTGACATGCAGAAGCTGCCACAAGGCTTCAAAATTCCAAAATAGTTTCTTTGAAAATTTTGCTGCAAAAGGCTAATGAAAAATTATAGATATAAAAGGTACCCAAGGGCTTCCCTGGTGGCGCAGTGGTTGAGAATCTGCCTGCCAATGCAGGGAACACGGGTTCGAGCCCTGGTCCGGGAAGATCCCACATGCCGTGGAGCAACTAGGCCCGCGAGCCACAGCTACTGAGCCTGCGCGTCTGGAGCCTGTGCTCCGCAACAAGAGAGGCCACGATAGTGAGAGGCCCGCGCACCGCAATGAAGAGTGGCCCCCGCTCGCCATAACTAGAGAAAGCCCTCGCACAGAAACGAAGACCCAACACAGCCAAAAATAAATAAATTAATTAATTTATAAAAAAAAAAAAAGAAATGTAAATTAAAAAAAAAAAAAAGGTACCCAAAACAAGAGACTATAGGACTGATGTAATTCCTACTTCTCCCCACTAGCTTCCTGTATTTGAGTATTCATTTTAGTAATCGTCTGTGTAAATTGCCTTTCCACTTTGAAGAGACTATTAAACAGTTACTTTTTTAAAAATAAAAGCTTGGCTTGGCTTTCTGCCTGCTCGGGACATGCAGGCTGTCAGTTCTTTCTTTTGGTTACCTTTGGGGGTGACTCTGGATCTTGGGAAGGTAGGAACTTTGCACCCACTTTGAGAATGCCTTTTGGGCCCATGGAGTTATTTAATACTGCCAGGAATATTTACTGTTCGTCCTGCCTGAAACCTGATAAAATATTGGAAGCTGATATTGGAGCCTAGTAAGAATTTTTCTTTTTAAGGCATCCTAAGACAAGTATCTGTGCTTTTGTGATGTAAATATTCTACAAACTACAGAAAGGTAATTCTTATCAGAAAGAGAACAAAAGGGGGAAAAGTTATTTGAAATTTAGGTGAATGAAAAATCATGTGTCTTCTCCACAAATATTAGTAGAAAAAGTTTTAGCCATCTGAGCATATAAACTTAACTTATTCCAACTGTTCTTTTGTAACTAGTGAATTTTACATTATCATACCTGTCTTATGGCTAAAATTTAAAAACTAAACTATCAGTTTGTGCCTGTCTGTATACTGTGCCTGTCATGTGTGTCTATATATGTGTGTGTGTGTGTTGTAGCTGTGTGGTATTTTCTACCTCCAGATGATATTACCAGAATTAACCTGTAAAAGAGCTCTATGTAATTGGCTTAAATAAACAAGCACTTATATAAATTTATTATTCATAAAAATTCTCAGAAATATAGTGAAAACTAACCCAAGTGCTTTTCAGGTTCATGTGATCTGGAAAAATATTTGGTACTGAACCTAGTTTAGTTTGTTGGTTTAATTAAAATAGGCGTGTCTTCAAAGTTATCAACACTAAATATAATAAAGATAAACAACTTTTATTCTACCTGAGTTTATTTAAAAATATTTTTTTATAATTATTTTTTTCTTTCTTTTTTTAGAATTTATTTATTTTTGGCTGCGTTGGGTCTTCGTTGCTGCATGCGGGCTTTCTTTAGTTGCAGAGAAAGGGGGCTACTCTTTGTTGTGGTGCGCATACTTCTCATTGTAGTGGCTTCTCTTGCTGTGGAGCACGGGCTCTAGGTGCGCAGGCTTCAGTAGTTGTGGTACGTGGGCTCTGTAGTTGTGGCTCATGGGCTCTAGAGCACAGACTCAGTAGTTGTGGCACATGGGCTTAGTTGCTCCATGGCATGTGGAATCTTCCCGGACTAGGGATTGAACCCATGTCCCCTGCATTGGCAGGTGGATTCTTAACCACTGTGCCACCAGGGAAGTCCTCTACCTGAGTTTATTAGTCAGATGAGTTCATGTTATCCCTTACAAAATTTGTCAGCAAAAAAAATTAGCTTGGGTTGATGGCTGACTTTGTCTAATGTTTCATGAAGTTTTTGTGGGTTATCTAAATATGTGTTAAGAACAAATGAATTAACTAGATGTAACGTAAGAGTTTTTAGATGAAATTTTTGCAATGATTGTTTTATGATATTTCTACTTAAATAGTTTCCCAAATCTCTGTGGTAACTCATACCCTTAAAATTTTGCTAAGTGAGATGATGGGAATTTATTGAATGGCTAGATCATTTCCAAATAAGGTAAAACACTAAAACATTAATTACTGAACATAAGGTTATCCACTTTTGGCTTCCTCTTACAGAGAAACTAAAGGTATTTGAGAGAGATATTAATAAACTCAGATATGACCAGACAGCTTTAAGCAACTGCTTGGAAAAATCGGCCTGTTACCTTGCTTACAAGGTTCCAGCAAAACAGTGTTTAAAAAGAGCTTATATGGTCATTCACAATTTTTGCTGCACTTATGTAAATAATCAGGCCAAGTTTAATGCAAACAAATTAGTTTCACTGTGATTACCCTTAGAAAAAAGAAATGGGAATAATTGTAGAGAGAAAAGTTATGTTTGCATCATTGTCTATATTAGATTCTAATCCTGTTAATTGTCTTTGAGGTTTTCTTATATATGTGTAAATTGGACTGGATCCTGAATTTTTCTAATTTCCTCAAATATTTGGCTATGACTCTCCAAACTAACATTTCCAGTTTTCTCTCACCCTCCTGATTTGGAATCAGTAAGAATAAAGACTATCTTTAAATGTCTTTGAAAGGAGACTTCCCTGGCAGTTCAGTGGTTAAGACTCTGCCCTCCCAATGCAGGGGGCACGCGCTCAATCCCTGGTTAGGGAACTAAGATACCACATGCCGTGCGGTGTGGCCAAAAAAAAAAAGCCTTTGGAAGGAACTGTAGCAGGTCCTCCTCACTACTCAGACGGCAGTCAAACCTCAAGGACTTGAGCCTTGGGTACACATCTTACAGCTAAAAAGGCTCCACCTGACATCTGGTCTTGTACAAATTCTGGAGACCTCCAAATCAAATTGACTAGGAAGAAAAGTAGCTGACATTGAGGTGGACTGCTTCCCCCCAAGACACTGGGTCAAGACTTCATACTTTAAATATTAGAAACCTTTTCTTAGTCCCCTTATGTTCTTTACTCTGGCATTGGCCTGGAAAGATAACACCATCACCCATATCTCTCAGTCCATTACTAATGAGGGTAACCTCTGGAACTTAGAACAACTTTTTCATTTCAGGCTAGGATAAAACCTGACTGACCCCTGGCTTGAAGAGACAAATGTAACAATGCCTGTGAATGTGTACCACCTTAGTGGAAGTTGTTTGTGCCTGAAAGGATTTATCTTAGTCTGTGGTGGTTGTCATTCTCCTTGGGCCTGTAAATGACTAGGTAGCTAGCACACAGGTGAGCCTTGTCCCTTAACTTATCTAACTGTGCCTCTAAATGTTCACAAATGAACTGGGACACCTCGCTAGTCAACTCCCCTGGACTTACACGGTCAAGTTGTAAAGAACCTGCCAGGAGGTGTACATGACTCAGGATTCACTTCCTTTTGCAGGTCATACTTCCCTGGTCAGGATTAATGTAAATGAGAATATGATCAGAAATCTCTCCTTAATTCTTAACGATATTACAGAATCTATTGCTAAGACAGTAGCTGCCCAGCATGAATCCTTAGTCTCTGGCCAAAGTTGTTCTTTTTTTTTTTTAAGGTACATTAATAAAAGTTGAGGTATAGCTGATGTGCAATATTATATAAGTTAGAGGTATACAATATAGTGATTCACAATTTTTAAAGGTTATACTCCATGTATAATTATTATAAAATATTGGTTATATTCCCTGTGTTGTACAATAGATCCTTGTAGCTTATTTATTTTATACATAATAGTTTGGACCTCTTAATGCCCTACCACTATATTGTCCCTCCCCTCTTCCCTCTCCCCACTGTTAACCACTAGTTTTATCTTTATATCTGTGAGTCTGCTTCTTTTTTGTTATAGTCACTAGTGTTGTTTTATTTTTTAGATTTCACATATTAGTGATATCAAATAGTATTTGTCTTTCTCTGTCTGACTTATTTCACTTAGCATAATACCCTCCAAGTCCATTTATGTTGTTGCAAATGGCAAAATTTCATTTTGTTTTATGGCTGAGTAGTATTCCATTGTGTTTATGTATATGTGTGTATATATATATATATATATATATATATATATATATATATATATATATATATATATATATACACCACATCTTCTTTATCCATTCTTCTGTTTATGGACATTTAGGTTGCTTCTATATCTTGGCTATCGTGAATAGTGCTGCTATGAATATTGGGGTACATGTATCTTTTCGAATTTATGTTTTCATTTTCTGAGGATGTATACCCAGGAGAGGAAATGCTGGGTCTTATGATAGTACTATTTTCAGTTTTTTGAGAAACCTCCAAACTGTTTTCCACAGTGGTTGCTCCAATTTACATTCTCACCAACAGTGTACAAGGGTTCCCTTTTCTCCACATCCTTACCGACATTTGTTGGTGTTCTTTTTGATGATAGTCATTCTGACAGGAGTGAGTTTATATCTCATTGTGGTTTTAATTTGCATTTAACTGATGATTAACAATGTTGAGCATCTTTTCATACACCTGTTGGCCATCTGTATGTCTTCTTTGGAAAAATGTCTATTTGGCTCTTCTGCCCATTTTTAAATTGGGTTGTTTGTTTTTTTTGATGTTGAGTTGTATGAGCTGTTTATATATTTTGCATATTAACCCCTTATTGGTCATATCATTTGCAAATATTTTCTCCCATTCAGTAGTTTGTCTTTTCGATTTGTTGATGGCTTCCTCTGCTGTGCGAAAGCTTTTAAGTTTAATTAGGTACCATTTATTTATTTTTGCTTTTATTTCCTTTGCTTTAGGAGACAGATCCAAAAAAATATTGCTACAATTTATGTCAAAGAGTGTTCTGCCAATGTTTTCCTCCTCAAAGAATTTTATGGTTCTTTGTCTTACATTTAGGTGTTTAATCCTTTTTTAAAGCCCCCTAGTTCTTTTTTTTTCTTTTCCTTTAAGCTCTTTTTTTTTTTAAATAGATCTTCATTGGAGTATAATTGCTTCACAACACTGCGTTAGTTACTGTTGCACACCAAAGTGAATCAGCCATATGCATACACATGTCCCCATATCCCCTCCCTCTTGAGCCTCCCTCCCATCCTCCCTATCCCACCCCTCTAGGTCATCGCAAAGCACCGAGCTGATCTGCCTGTGCTATTCTGCTGCTTCCCACTAGCTAATTATTTTACATTCAGTTGTGTATATACGTCAATGCTACTCTCACTTTGCCCCAGCTTCCCCCTCCCACCCCGTGTCCACAAGTCCATTCTCTATGTCTACATCTTTATTCCTGCCCTGCAACTAGATTCATCAGTACCATCTTTTTTTTTTTAGATTCCATATATATGCGTTAGCATACGGTATTTGTTTTCCTCTTTCTGACTTACTTCACTCTGTATGACAGACACTAGGTCCATCTACCTCACTATAAATAACTCAATTTTGTTTCTTTTTATGGCTGAGGAATACTCCATTGTATATATGTGCCACATCTTCTTTATCCATCCATCTGTCGATGGACATTTAGATTAGTTCCATGACCTGGCTATTGTAAACAGTGGATATTGTGGTCCATGTGTCTTTTTGAATTATGGTTTTCTCAGGGTATATGCCCAGTAGTGGGATTACTGGGTCATATGGTAGTTCTATTTTTAGTCTTTTAAGGAACCTCCATACTGTTTTCCATAGTGGTTGTATCATTTTACATTCCCACCAACAGTGCAGGAGGGTTCCCTTTTCACCACACCCTTTCCAGCATTTATTGTTTCTAGATTTTTTGATAATGGCCATTCTGACCAGTGTGAGGTGATACCTCACTGTAGTTGTGATTTGCATTTCTCTAATAATTAGTGATGCTGAGCAACTTTTCATGTGCCTCTTGGCCATCTGTATGTCTTCTTTGGAGAAATGTCTATTTAGGTCTTCCGCCCATTGTTTAAATTGGATTGTTTGTTTTTTTGATATTGAGCTCCATGAGCTGTTTGTATATTTTGGAGACTAATTCTTTGTCTCTTGTTTCATTTGCAAATATTTTCTCCCATTCTGAGGGTTGTCTTTATGTCTTGTTTATGGTTTCCTTTGTTGTGCAAAAGCTTTTAAGTTTAATTAAGTCCCATTTGTTTACTTTTGTTTTTATTTCCATTACTCTAGGAGGTGGGTTAAAAAAGATCTTGCTGTGGTTTATGTAAAAGAGTGTTTTTCCTATGTTTTCTTCTAAGAGTTTTATAGTGTCTTGTCTTACCTTTAGGCCTTTAATCCATTTGGAGTTTATTTTTGTGTATGGTGTTAAGGAGTGTTCTAATTTCATTCTTTTACATGTAGCTGTCCAATTTTCCCAGCACCACTTAC
The DNA here is from genome assembly GCF_009873245.2 of Balaenoptera musculus. Lineage (NCBI taxonomy): Eukaryota > Metazoa > Chordata > Mammalia > Artiodactyla > Balaenopteridae > Balaenoptera > Balaenoptera musculus. The sequence continues at coordinate 23,075,531 of NC_045792.1, forward strand.
TGAAGAGGCTGTCTTTTCTCCATTGTACGTTCTTGCCTCCTTTGTCCTAAATTAGGTAACCATATGTGCATGGGTTTATCTCTGGGTATTCTATCCTGTACCATTGATCTATATTTCTGTTTTTGTGCCAGTATCATACTGTCTTGGTTACTGTAGCTTTGTGGCATAGTTTGAAGTTGGGGAGCCTGATTCCTCCAACTCCGTTTTTCTTTCTGAGGATTGCTTTGGCTATTCAGGGTCTTTTGTGTTTCCATACGAACTGTAAAATTTTTTTGTTCTAATTCTGTGGAGAATGCCATTGGTAGTTTGATAGGGATTGCACTGAATCTGTAGATTGCTTCGGGTAGTATAGTCATTTTCACAATATTGATTCTTCCAATCCAAGAACATGGTATATTTCTCCATCTGTTTATGTCATTTGATTTCTTTCATCAGTGTTTTATAGTTTTCTGAGCACAAGTCTTTCACCTCCTTAGGCAGGTTTATTCCTAGGTATTTAATTCTTTTCGTTGCAATCGTAAATGGGAGTTTTTCATTAATTTCTCTTTCTGATTTTTCGTTGTTGGTGTATAGGAATGCCAGAGATTTCTGTGCATTAATTTTGTATCCTGCAACCTTACCAAATTCACCAATTGGTTCTAGTAGTTTTCTAGTGGCATTTTTAGGACTTTCTATGCATAGTATCCTGTCATCTGCAAACAGTGACAGTTTTGCTTCTTCTTTTCCAATTCGTATTCCTTTTATTTCTTTTTCTTCTCTGATTGCCGTGGCTAGGACTTCCAAAACCATGTTGAATAAGAGTGATGAGAGGACATCCTTGTCTTGTTCCTGATCTTAGTGGAAATGCTTTCAGTTTTTCACCATTGAGTATGACGCTTGTTGTGGGTTTGTCATATATGGCCTTTATTATGTTGAGGTAGGTTCCCTCTATGCCCATTTTCTGGAGAGTTTTTATCATAAATGGGTGTTGAATTTTTCAAAAGCTTTTTCTGCATCTATTGAAATGATCATATGGTTTTTATTCTTCAGTTTGTTGATGTGGAGTATCATATTGACTGATTTGTGTATACTGAAGAATCCTTGCATCCCTGGGATAAATCCCACTTGATCATGGTGTATGATCCTTTTAATGTGTTGTTGGATGCTGTTTGCTAGTATTTTCCTCAGGATTTTTGCATCTATGTTCATCAGTGATATTGGTCTATAATTTTCTTTTTTTGTGATATCTTTTTCTGGTTTTGGTATCAGGGTGATGGTAGCTTTGTAGAATGAATTTGGGAGTGTTTCTCCTTCTGCAATTTTTTGGAAGAGTTTGAGAAGGATCAGTGTTAGCTCGTCTCTAAATGTTTGATAGAATTCACCTGTGAAGCCATCTGGTCCTGGACTTTTGTTTGTTGAAAGATTTTTAATTACGGTTTCAATTTCATTACTTGTGACAGGTCTGTTTATATTTTCTGATTCTTCCTGGTTCAGTCTTGGAAAATTGTACCTTTCCAAGAATTTGTCCATTTCTTCGTGGTTGTCCATTTTATTGGCATATAGTTGTTTGTAGTAGTCTCTTATAATCCTTTGTATTTCTGTGGTGTCTGTTGTGATTTCTCCTTTTTAATTTCTAATTTTATTGATTTGCATCCTCTCCCTTTTTTTCTTGATGAGTCTGGCTAAGGGTTTATCAATTTTGTTTATCTTCTCAAAGAACCAGCTTTTAGTTTTTTTGATCTTTGCTATTGTTTTCTTCATTTCTATTTCATTTATTTCCGCTCTGATCTTTATGATTTCTTTCCTTCTACTGACTTTGGCTTTTCTTTGTTCTTCTTTCTCTGGTTGTTTTAAGTGTAGGGTTAGATTGTTTATTTGAGATTTTTCTTGTTTCTTGAGGTGAGATTGAATTGCTATAAACTTTGATCTTAGAACCACTTTTGCTGCATCCCATAGGTTTTGGGTTGTCGTGTTTTCGTTGTCATTTGTTTCTATGTATTTTTAAATTTCTTCTTTGATTTCTTCAGTAATCTCTTGGTTATTTAGTAGCGCACTGTTTAGCCTCCATGTATTTGTGTTTTTTACAGTTTTTTTCCTGTAATTGATTTCCAGTGTCATAGCGTTGTGGTCATAGCGTTGTGTCATAGCATTGATATGATTTTAATTTTCTTAAATTATCCAAGGCTTGATTTGTGACCCAAGATGTGACCTGTCCTGGAGAATGTTCCATGTGCACTTGAGAAGAAAGTGTATTCTGCCACATTTGAGTGGAATGTTCTATAAATATCAATTAAATCTATCCGGTCTACGGTGTCATTTAAAGCTTGTGTTTCCTTCTTTATTTACTGTTTGGATGATCTGTCCATTGGTGTAAGTGGGGTGTTAAAGTCCCCTACTATTATTGTGTTACTGTTGATTTCTCCTTTCATGGTTGTTTATGTTACAGGGTTTATACTGTATGGGATTCTCTGTGCTTCCTGGACTTGGGTGACTATTTCCTTCCCCATGTCAGGGAAGTTTTCAACTATAATCTCTTCAAATATTTTCTCATACCCTTTCTTTTTTCTCTTCTTCTTCTGGGACCCCTATAATTCGAATATTCGTGTGTTTAGTGTTGTCCCTGTGGTCTCTGAGATTGTCTTCAATTCTTCTCATTCTTTTTTCTTTATTCTGCTCCTCAGCAATTATTTCCACCATTTTGTCTTCCAGCTCACATATTCGTTCTTCTGCCTCAGTTATTCTGTTATTGATTCCTTCTAGTGTATTTTTCATTTCAGTTATTGTGTTGTTTATTTCTGTTTGTGTGTTCTTTAGTTCTTCTAGATCTTTGTTAATCATTTCTTGTATTTTCTCAATCTGTGCCTCCTTTCTATTTCCGAGATTCTGGATCATTTTTACTTCATTATTCTGAATTCTTTTTCAGGTAGATTGCCTGTTTCCACTTCATTTATTTGGTCTTGTAGGTTTTTACCTTGCTCCTTCATCTGTGACATATTTTTTTTGCCGTCTCTCTCCTTTTTTTTTTAACAACAACAAAAAAAGTGGGATTGTGAGTGGGATTGTGTTCCTGCCTTACTTGGCCTGAGGTTGTTTGGCCTGAGGCTTCCAGCACTGGAGTTTGTAGGCTATTGGGTAGAGCTGGGTCTTGGTGCTGAGATGAGGGCCTCCGTGAAACCTCACTCTGATGAATATTCCCTGAGGTCTGAGTTTCTCTGTTAGTCCAGTGGTTTGGACTTGGAGGTCCCACTACAGGAGCTTCAGCTTGACCCCTGGCTCGTGAACCAAGATCCTGCAAGCTGCATAGGGTGGCAAAAAGAAAAAAGAGAGAACAATAACAAAGTAAAAAATAAAATTAGACTAGGAAACTAACAGGTACATTAGAAAGAATATAAAAATAAAAATATAGATGAATCAACAACTAGAAGGTACAACCGTATTACAACAGTAATAAAAAAGGAGGAGGGAAAAAAAGTGGGGGGGGGAAAGGGCTTGGCTGTGAAGGGCAGGGCCTAAGCAAGGGTGAGGTTTGGGTGGTGGGTGGCGCCTATTCTTAGGACCCACACGGCTGGAAAAGGCTGTGGGGGTGGGACTTAGGCTTAATAGAACAGAAGGGGCCCAGGTGTTCCCCCCACCCCTGGTCTCAGAGAATGGGGGACCTCACCTGGGAGCCCAGCAGGATTCCTGGGCTCGAGTTGGTGGGGCAAATGCCCTCCTCTCCTCTCCTGCTCCTCCAGTCCTGGAGGGTCTCTCCCACCTGCCTCTCCTATTCTCCCCTTGGCCTCCTTCCTATGCCCTCAGGACCAATGTGGCTGGGGGGCGGGGGGGACCTTGGAGGGCAGGGGACCCACCTGGGAGCTCAGTAAGCTCCCTGGGCCCAAGTGAGCAGGGAAAACACCCTCCACTCCTCTCACGCTCCTCCTTGATGGCTCCTCCCACCTGCCTCTCCTGATCTCCCTGACCTCCACCTATGTCCCCAAGGACCCATGCAGCCTGGAGGGGGCTTTGGAGGCCAGGGGACCGGCCTTTGAGCTCGGCAGGCTCCTTGGGCCTGAGTGGGCTGGGTGATCACCCTCCACTTCTCTCCCACTCCTCCCGGAGGACCCCTCCCACCTGCCTCTCCTGATCTCCCTGGCCTCAGGGGCGCCGATCCTGTCTGGCCTTCACTTCTCCTCACCCTTCAGTCCCCCCACTTGGGGGTTCCTCCCGTCCCCTTGGGCGTCAGGGTCTTCCACCAGTGGCCGACAGGAGCGCTAGTTGTGGGGAGACGCTAACTCAGCATCTTCCCACACTGACATCTTGACTCTGCCTCCATTTAATCCATTTTGAGTTTATTTTTGTATATCGTGTTAGAGAATGTTCTAATTTCATTCTTTTACATATAGGCGTCCAGTTTTCCAAGCACCACTTATTGAAGATACTGTCTTTTCTGCCTTGTATATTCTTACCTCCTTTGTCATAGATTAATTGACCGTAAGTTTGTGGTTTTATTTCTAGACTCTCTATTCTGTTCCATTGATCTATGTGTCTGTGTTTGTGCCAGTACCATACTGTTTTGATTACAGTAGTTTTGTAGTATAGTCTGAAGTCAGGGAGCTTGATTCCTCCAGTTCTGTTCTTTCTCAAGATTGTTTTGGCTATTCAGGTTCTTTTGTATTTCTGTACAAATTTTTAAATTATTTGTTCTAGTTCTGTAAAAAATGCCCTTGGTATTTTGATAGGGATTGTACTGAGTCTATAAATTGACTTGGACAGTACGGTCATTTTAACAATATTCATTCTTCCAATCCTTGAACATGCTGTATATTTCCATTTATTTGTGTCATCTTCAATTTCTTTCATCTGTGTCTTATAGTTTTCCAAGTACAGGTCTTTTACCTCCTTAGGTAGATTTATTCCTAGGTATTTTATTCTTTTTGATGTGATGGTAAATAGGATTTTTTCCTTAATTTCTCTTTCTGAAAGTTGTTCTTGACAATGGGATAGACCTTGATTATCTTTTGGCTTAGTAGGGAAATGTCTGTGCTGTAGCCAACACCACTTGCTGCACCTGGATTAACAATTCTGGGGAAGCTGAAACTCAGTACATAAGATCACTGAACAACCTACTTGGCTTAAAATGGTGACTCCTTCAGTGAGGTCTTTCTTTGACTTATTTTATTTTCATTGGCTTGGGTCTTGGGGACCATGGTTCCAAATTGTACTCCAAACATTAGGAATTATCCCATTTATTATAATCATAATAATCTCCCTTGTGCATTGTATTCTCTCAAAAGCTTTCAATGCAAGTTTGCAGCGACTAACCACCAAGCGAATGATCTCCCTAAGACCAGAACATCAGAAAAGGACCAAAGAGAATGACCACTTAAAGATTATGAACCTGAAGCCATGACCTGTGTATACCATACAGAGGATCAACAAAATCTGCAAGAACTACAGAGTGGTGAGAGTGGCACTAATGCCTTAAATTTTGATCACATCTTTCAGTTAAGCTGAGAGTCTGATCAAAAAGGGGAATTGTTAAAAAGAAATAGACCACAAATGGAGTCACTTGTGTTAAGGCCCTATGTTAGCAAACCAAGGGGTAACACTGAATTGTTAGTTACAACCTCCTCCAGCAATGTAGCCTTTCACCAGTCAACTTGGAATTAGGTAATTCCAGCGTTAATGGGATATTCCACCCAACAGGCCCCTTCCATTCTCCTTAGGAGGGCAAACTTGCCTAAAACAATGCATTCCTTGCTAATAATTTCCTTTTTTCTGTTCCCAGACCCAGGCCTGTGGCAAAGACTGATTTCCAATTTCAGCCAATTTAAAAAGTGATCAAACTATGTAATTAAGAGGAAAAGAACACAAAATAGTCTGTTTGATATGATCCTATATTTGTATTTTTTTTAAAGTTCTCTCTCTGTCTATTAAGGTCTTGTTAGGGTTGGCCCAAGTTCCCATTCTATGAATTGAAGAAAGTCCAATGTTTGTTCTCAAAGTTCCTTCAGATTCCTGAGACTAAGGGCCACCTTTGGTTCTCAGCACCTGCTTTCTCCAACAGTGATTATCTTGATATCCAAAGCATGTCACTCTTTCCCTGTTCATACTGATTCAATGTGAAATTCAGCTATTCTACCTAATTTCCACAAAAAATGGGTTGCACATAGTGTTATGTGTTTAGCAGACTTTATTAAATGTTTATGGAGATGGGGCATTTACATTAGAGTGATGCAAATAGTTTTAAATTGTATCTGTATTTCATCAATTCTAAGACATGCAACTTTTCACATTTTAATATATCTGAAATAAGAATACACCTGACAATTGAAGGCATGTCATAGTTTAGTTGGCAGTGTCTTTTCTTTCTTAGTGGTACATGAAATAATGGTGCATTTTATAATCAATGACATCTTAGATTCAATGATCAAGGGAATTCTGCTTCTCTTTTTTTTAAATTAATTAATTTATTTTATTTATTTTTGGCTGTGTTGGGTCTTCGTTTCTGTGCGAGGGCTTTCTCCAGTTGCGGCAAGCAGGGGCCACTCTTCATCGCGGTGCGCGGGCCTCTCACTATCGCGACCTCTCTAGTTGCGGAGCACTGGCTCCAGACGCGCAGGCTCAGTAGCTGTGGCTCACGGGCCCAGTTGCTCCGCGGCATGTGGGATCCTCCCAGACCAGGGCTCGAACCCGCGTCCCCTGCATCAGCAGGCAGATTCTCAACCACTGCGCCACCAGGGAAGCCCCTGCTTCTCTGTTCTTAAAAAGACTTTTGGTGATTTCTTTCTACTTGAGCTCAACCTTCTTGCTGTGGTACTTGATCCAGTCTGGTGCCCTATGTCACATTGCTTTAGCCCACTATTGATTTCCATAGTAACTGCAGTGGACAGTTCCATGGTAGCTCATACTAACAGTACTGCCTTGAGTGTGCTGTGTGTCTTTTCACTTTCTGCCACAGGGAAGTCTGCCTGGCCAAACAGTGCTCAGAAATGTGGGGCTAACATCCCCAGGGGCAACCTTCAATTAATGGGTGTCTGGAGCTGGTGGGTAAATGCCCCTGCCTCCCTTCCTCCAGGGGGATAATTTTGGGAGGCATTTTATATGCTTCTCAGGTGGTTCTGGACAAATTAGGCCCACAGTGAGAACCTTGATAGCATACCTTATACTAGCTTTTGCACCTTCCATTCTCACCATCCTAGCTTTCTCATTCTTGCTCCCTGGGATCACCTCTCAAATTACTTGCACACAAGTCCTTGTAGTAGACTCTGTTTTTGGTGAGGGGGGGGCAGAGAACTCAAGTTAGAACCTTCATTGTACTCTCCCTCTCAGAACCCCCTCTTTCCTTATGTAGAACCATTCCTTATGTCAAGACTCAGCTCAGGCTACCCCTTTGTATTCCAAGATTTCAACTGCAGCTTTGAAAGATTATTGTAAAGGTATACCAGATTCTGTCTAGGTCAAGGGGTAGGGAGTTTTTTAGTTTTTCAGCTCACATTTTTATAGAAAGGAAAACTAAGGACCTATGTCAAAATGTGAAAAATGGTTGTCTGAAGATGGAAGGATGGGTGCTTTGAATTTTCTTCTTTCTGTTATATTGTATTTTCTAAAATTTCTGTAACAAACATGTCTTAATTTTATAGTGAGGAAAAAACAATAAAAGTTAATGTAAAAATTCAATCAAATTGACTTTTTTAAAGTAACTTTATTGAGGTATAATTTACATACCATAAATTCACCAACTTTAAGTATACAATTAAGGATTTTTAGAAAGTTTACCAAGTTGTGCAACCACTACCACATCCAGTTGTAGAACATTTTCTTCTCCCTAATATGATTTTTCATATTTGTTTACAGTTAATCCCCATTCCCACCCACAACTCTAGGCAAACATGAATCTATTTTTCTGTCATTATAGATTTGCCTTTTCTGGACATTTCATATAAATAGAATATCATATAATATACAATCTTTTGTGTTTGGCTTCTTTCATTTAACATAATGTTTTTAAAGTTCATTCATATTGTAGTATTTATCTGTATTTTACTTTTTTATTAGTATTGATATTCCATTATGGCTATACCAAATTTTGTTTATATCTCTTCACCAGTTGATGGACATTTGGGCTCTTTCCACTTTTTGACTATTATGAATAATGTTGCTATGAACATTGATGTATGAATCTTTGTGTGAACATAGGTTTTATTTCTCTTTAGTAGGCATGTAGGAATGGAATTGCTGGGTCATATGAAAAAATTATATTTAACCTTTTAAGAAACTGCAAAATTATTTTCCAAAGTGACTGTACTACTTCACATTCCTGCCAGCAAAGTTTGAGAATTCCTGTTGCTTCACATTTTTGTCAACACTTGTTATGTTTTTTTTTTTAAATTGAAGTATACCTGATTTAAATATTATATTAATTTCAGGTGTACAGCATAGTAATTCAGTATTTTTACAGATTATACTCTATTAAAAGTTATTACAAGATAATGGCTATACTTCCTTGTGCTATATAATATATCCTTGTTTCTTATCTATTTTATATATAGTACTTTGTATCTCTTAATCCCATACCCCTAATTTGCCCCCTCCTTGTCTTTCTTTTTGATCATAGCCATCCTGGTGGATGTGAAGTGGTATCTTATTGTGGTCTTAATTTGCATTTCCTTAATAACTAATGATGTTAAGCATCATTTCATGTGCTTATTAGCCATTTGTACATCTTCTTTGGAAAACTGTCTATTCAAATCTTGTGCCCATTTAAAAATTGGATTGTCTTCTTATTGAGTTGAAGAGTCCTTTGTATTTTCTGGATACAAGTTTTTTGCCATACATGTGATTTACAAATATTTTCTCTGTGGCTTGTCTTTTTACTTTCTTAGTGACATCTTTTGAGTAAAAAAGTATTTTTTAAATTTTAAAATTGGAAATAATATTCTCAGAAAGTTACAAAGATATTATCAAGAGGTCCCTGTACCATTCATCCAGTTTAACTCCCTAATTTTGAGTTTTGATTAAGTCCAATTTATTAAATTTTTTCATTTATGGATCATGCTTCTTGGGTTGTGTCTAAAAAAATCTTTGCCTAACCAAAGGTCTTGACATTTTCTCCTGTTGTGTTCTAAAAGTTGTATAACTTCAGCTCTTACATTAATGTCTCTGAGTTTGAATTAATTCTATATATAGTGTGAAGAAAGGATCTAGTTCATCTGTTTTTGTTTGTTTTTGTTTTGCATGTGGATATTCAGTTGTACCAGCACCATTTGTTGAAAACCCTCCTTTTCTATCAATTTGCCTTTGTCAAAAGTTAATTGGTCATAAATATAGGGGTTTAGTTCTGGACTTTCAAATCTGCTCCATTGATCTATATGTTTATCCTTGTGTCAGTACCAAACTGTTCTGATTACTGCAGCTTATATTAAGTTTCAAGATTAGGAAATGAAAGTTACCCAACTTTGTTCTTTTTCAAAAAATTTTGGCTATTCTGTGTCTTTTGGATTTCCATATACCGTTCAGGTACAGTTTATCAACTTCTGCAAAATAGCCTGCTGGAATTTTGATGGAGATTGGGTTGAATCTATAGATCAATTCGGGAAGAACTGCTGTCGTAACAATATTGGGTCTTCCAAACTGTGAATGTGAAATGTCTCTCCATTTATTTAGATCATATTTAATTTTCCTCAGCAATGTTTTGAAACTTTCAGTGTTCAAGACTTGCACTTCTTTTGCTAAATTTATTCATAAGCGTTCATTCTTTTAAATACTATTGTGAATGGAATTGTTTTCTTATTTTTATTTTCAGATTGTTCATTCTTGTATATAAAAATACAATTTATTTTTGTATATTAATCTTCTGTGACCTCGCTGAACTTGTTTATTAATTTTAATAGGGGTTTGTGTGCACACATATGTGTATATTCCTTAGGATCTTCTACATTTAGAATCATGTTGTCCACAAATAAAGACAGTTTTACTTTTTCCTTTCTAATCTGGATGACTTTTCTTTCTGTTTCTTGTGATTATACTGGCTAGAACTTCCAGCATGATGCTGAACAGAAGTTGCAAGAGCTGAAATTCTTGCTTTTTTTTGTTTTTACCATTAAAGTATGATATTAGCGTTTGCTTTTCATAGATGCTGTTTATCACATTGAGGAAATTCTCTTTCAAGTTTATTGAGAATTTTTATTATGAACTAAGTTTTGTTATATGCTTTTTCTGCCTTTATTGAGATGATTGTGGGTTTTTATCCTTTATTCTATTAATATGGTATATTAATTGATTTTAGAATATTAAACCATCTTTGCATTCCTGGATTGAATGGTACTTGATCAGAGTGTATAATCCTTTTCATATGTTGCCGGATTCAGGAGCAATCTGACTTTTAAAGATATCCTGACTTTGGAAGAAATGCAAAAATTAGTCAAGTGAAGTGGTCTCTTTATAAAATCTTGAAGGTTTTTAAAAAAAATTTCCAGTAACTATGATACCTTTTATTCATAACTTGAGTCAAAGCATTAATTCTTGAACTGAAATACTCTTCCTTATTTATTCCCTCACACAAATGCTTATGTAATTTTGCTTTACACATAATCTTTCTCTGCAACTTTATAGTAATTGAAAGCAATTTCCAGAAAATCATATAATTTCTCACAACATCTCTGTGAAGTATATTGGGAGAGAGGTTGGAATAGTTTTTCAAACAAAAAGTAAAGGCAAAGGATGAGGTAATAGATTAAGACTACATGGTGAATCACTGTTTATAGCTTAAAATCTTTAAGGTTTTAATTATTTTCTTAAAAACTAGAAAATTCAAATATCAGTTTTATTCATCATTAGGACCAATAACCCAAAATATTCAAAACACTCCTATTGAATATAATCTATTTTCCCATTAACACTGTAGAATGTGTTTTCAAACTATGCATTCTTTTTACATTATACAAATATTTAATTCACCTGGACAAGAGGAAGTCAATTCAATTTCATGAAAGCTTATTATTCATTTCTCAGTAGTATTTTTTGAGATCATTATTCATTTTATTTCATCATTATAATTGTAGGTTCGAACTCATAACCTTCTTGAAACACAAAAACTCAGAAAGTTCAAACTATGCAATTTTAATATCTAGTTCTTGTTTTGAACAGTGAACATTACAGATTTATCTCCATTTTCATCCTTTTTTTTCAAAATGAGTTTGAAAAGGTCATTCTCTTTTTTACAGGCTAGAAAGTATCCTTTGTACAATGAAGACTCAAATTGTATCTTATCATCATGTCCTGGAACACTTCTCTGAAAGAATATGATGTCATTTCCTTCATCATCAATATTATCAGGAGGACTCATTTCCTATAGAGAAAAAAAATTACTTAATTTTTTTAGGACATGATCAATATGAATACGTGCAGTTTATTTTGAAATATATTACTACACAGAACTAAAGAGGTTTATATTCTCAAGAGTTAAGGAAAACAATCTCTGATTATAGGAATACTGATCTCCTTTCCCTCTTAATTTCTAACCTTCCATTCTTCTTGTCCACTTTGGCTTTTCACACTATGGAATGCACATTCAGGTCCAGGCCTCTAGTTTTTCCCAATATACCCATCAGATGATTTCCTTCTCTCCTCTCCCATTAAGTGGAGTCCATATTTGCTTAAGATGAAGTAGAGTTCCAGCAAAGACCACAACCTTTTTAGGCTAATATCAGTTCCTGTCTTCTCCAGCCATTCACAGCTAAAGACATTGATGACCTCCACCCATAGGCCTAGGGTAGCTCCAGTTTGTGAACCAACTGTGAGAGAGGCAGGAAGTGGCAGTAATCTCAGCTGCTTCCTTCAGTGGAGCCTAGAACTGAAACTGGCTATAAATAGACCCATTACTTGTTCTAGGGCTTAGTTAGCAGCTTTTGGTGCTTCCCTGCCAAGCATTCCAGTTCCATAGTAGTCCTGAGTTTCTATCCTGAAAGTAGTCTGTCTCTTGGCTGGACCTTGCCCTGGGAGGCCAGATGGTGATTCCTATATCTCAGCTGCAGAGTAGGGATTTCCTAAGAATGGCTAGATCACTTGAAACTATAATCCTGCTAACCAGAATCCTGCTAATCCACCTAACTGACAGTACTGCCTGCACTTTTCCTATTTTTGCAACATGCCTACTTTCAGGATGGACTAGAAAATGTGAGGACCACCTCAGGTTCTTTCCATGTTAATCCCAGAACCAGTAGAAAATTTGAACTTAATTTTGACCCTCTGGTAGCAAAGATCTTCATGATCCTAAGGACTGACAGAGAGACCTTCAGACCCAAAATAGCATCCCAGCATCCTCCTTAGATGCCTGAAAGAACCTTTTTTTTCCCCCCAAACTTCTCAATCAATTATAGAATTTATAGCCATAACTCTTGACCTTTGTCCTCTATCAACAAGTGTGAGTCTTGAATTAATGAGAGGATAAATTAGTTCTCCCATTCTATTATTTGCCAAGCACTTTTCCCATCTTCTTGACACTCTCCCAGTCTCTCAATAAGAATCCACTTATATATAGATCAGTCTCTCAATAAGAATCCACTTATATATTTTCCCAGTTTCTGACTCTGTCTCTGCAGCTGAATTAGTTTTCCTCTATCCCACATGGCTTGAGCTTGGCCATCTCCCTCTTTCCCTTCTGATTTTGTTGCTAAGTAACAACATGCTTAATCCTCTCCACCCTGCCTGTCCACCTCCAGGCTTCTAACGCCATTACAATAACTGAGCTTCCTAGCTGTCAGTTCAGGGAGCAGGGACTCCAAATTGTCACCTGAAGGGGTGGTACTCTGCTTGGAAGGGGATGGCTAAGGGATTTGTTTGGAGGCTCTATTTGTTACAGACACACTGATCTTATCTGCATTATATTTTCGAGTGGCTTTTTCCTCCCTCCCAAGTTGCCCCTTGGCATGTCTACGAAAGTCATACTCTAACTTTCAGTGGGAACTGGGTAATCTTTATTGCGGTTCTTTATTGGCAAATCCCCACTCAGAAAGTCTTCAAGACATGGGATTCACCTTTGAAACACTGCCAATTTGTGAGCATACCCTGCCTGCTCTCATTGGGAGGAAAGTTTTCTGGGTCAACCCATATCTATAGTTAATGGTTGTTTATCTAATAATAATGGGAAAAAAAGAGAAAAACAATGATGGAGGATAGAGAAAAAAGCAGTGGTCAGAAATAATTTATACCTGGCTTTGAGATACATTATACCATTGCTTTTACAACAGATCCTATTAATTTTGTTCACTTAGATTAACATTAAAAATAACATACATCAACTGAAAGCTGAAGGTTGTAGCTACGACTTAGGCTAAGAAGTAGGAACAAAACAATTAGGGATTAAAATATTATCATCATAATTTACAAAGTAGAGGGTTTACAGAAGAACGATTAACTTCATTCTGTGTAGCAAGACTTATTCTGGAAAGTCACATGCAGTTCTTAAACATGATAATTTATATATATATATATTCTGTATTATTATTTATCTATAGATTGATTATTCAGAAGACCTAGGTTATGAAACAAGTGTTGATCCCCTTCCTCCCTATGGCAGGCTCAGAAAAACCATGATGTTACTATAGTAGGTTAAAGAGCTTGACAGTTTTTAGTAACTGTCTATTTTAATGGTTCTCTACTTCTTGCTATTCTTATTCTAGATAAAAGGTTGGACTGGGGATATTTTGGTTTTCTAATTTTGCACATAAATATAACTAAAACAAATTAAGTCTTACCTTAAAGGAAATAATTTTGTTCTTACAGGAGAGAGTAGAAATTTTCTTACAGTGCACAGAGATGGTTACTGCCAGACCTCTAGTGAGGCTGTCTTTATACATACATATGATAAATATGGTCTGGGGTGCATTATCTAAAATAAACATTCACAAATGAGAACACTAGTTAGAAGAATTTTTGCAAATAAGCATTTAGGGAAATTAGCCAAAGGACAATCCTTAATAGGCCCATTACCAATCCCACACTCTGAGATTCAGCCATGTAGCAGAAGGAGACTATACACAGTGACACACATATTCTTTAAAACACATTTAAATATGTATTATAATACAAATGCAGCAACTTTTAAAGTGTTTTAGAGATATTCTGAATTCTAAAAGATTGTCTTTAGCTTTTAAACGCCAAATAGAATATTAAAGCTCTATCTGTTAAGGTAAAAATTCAGCATTTTCAAGAGTGCATCATTCACTTTTTCAACTCTGCCTAAACTCTGATATTTGAAATTCATTCCTTGGAAGGCACAGTAAAGTTATTCATTTTCTAAGGCACTCTAAATTTCTGGTGGAAGACAGACTTATTTGAAGTGCTTGTATATTTATATTTAATTTTGACTTCTGAAAATGTTATCAGCAATTTCAGCTATAACCAGCAGGTATTAAGGATCCAACTCAATGGAGAGCATATACAGTTAATGCAATTACAGTGAAGGGATGGTGATCCAAATGTAGGCTCAAAGATCATGACCCCAGCACTATCTTTATTGTATCAATTTTTCAGCCCAACTAAAAATTATGGATACCCTATAAAGTTTCTTGTAAGTGAAATTATTACTACCATGACTTTTCATGTAAGCATTAGGTCTATCACAGAAAATGTAGGCAGTAAATGGAATGGGAAGAAGTAGCTTGTCATTTCCATGTTTACTAATGCATATAAAAAAATACCTGAACAGTCAGAATCAGGCATATCCTCAAAGACGGGTTGACTTCCCTGGTTAATGAAGAGAACTTGGTCGTTCAAATTTCGTATGACTGAGAACTTAGGTTCAAGCTTGCCAAAGTAATCTGATTCCAGGTCTTCTACAATGCACATGAAATCTCATTTAAAAAATAATCTTTTTTTTCTAAATTTACAAATAGGCATATTATATATTCCAGTTTTCAATAACAATCACAATCTTCTGTTATAGAAGCTAAGGTAAAGTTGCACAGTGTTTTTTAACCCACTTCCAGGGGCATACCTTGATTCTTGTTATCACTCAGAACCACTCTACTATTGAAATCTTAAATTCAAATATCCTACCTTTGACCACAATCTCCTATCCTTTTAGTTTTTTTATACTTTTCTTCCACTTTACTGAGGCTTCCTGATTCTTACATTTTCTTCCTATAACCTCTCCCTGTCTTCCCTTTCTTCGCTATGCAGCCTGGACCTCATGGTTCATCATTTTATCTACCCTTTTGCCAGTATCTTAAATCCCAAACTCATTTGTCTTTCTACTACAAAACTCTAAACCTGGCTGCTGAGTGTGCTGCTGGTAAACAATCATACAAATGTGCAAATTGGTGCCATAACAAACACATCGATTGTCAATACTTCTTTTCCAGTTCAGCATTCTCTTCCATAGTCCATAGCTTCAATTCCAAGCCTTCTTCATTTTCCTCAGGATCTCTGCATCATCACCTCTGCTTTCACTTTCAGCAAATGATTTCCTGCTACTCCACTTACAAACTTAACTATGGCATCACCTGTTATTTTCTCTACCCTCTTGTCCCAAGGGAAATGTGAAAAAGGTGCCTCTTCTGCTACCTAAGGTTAACCCCATTTGTGCTCTGCATGTACTTTCAATGAAACCTTGATTTATCAATTATTCCCTCTCTTCCATCAACTCAGCAATTCTACTTCCTGGATTTTATCCTAAGGAAACATTAGAGAAATGTGTAAATATTTCTCTACAAGAATGCTTCTGGGAACACTTTAATAATAAAAACAAACTGGAAACAACTTAAATGTCCATCAATTGGGAATTGATCAAGTAAATTTTGATATGCCCTTACTATGAATTATCATGAATTTAATATAATTGTAATTATTCATTGCCATGGAAAGATGGAAAGATGTCCATGTGTATTAAACTAGAAAAAGAAGCTTAGGTATAGTATTTTATATATATATAACATCAAAATGATAGCAATGAATATTTTGGGTTTTTTTCATATTTTAGTTTCTCATTTTCTTATCTTCATTGCCTGAATTATTTATAATAAACAAATTATTTTTATAATCAGAAAAACATAAGGCTTTTTATTTTGAGATTTAAAACACCTCCATCAACAGAATCCCACTTTATAGCTAGTATTGTTTCCCTCCTCCTTTTAGTAGCCAAGCTTCTGGCAAGAATTGTATGTATCATTTCCTTACTTTCCATTCACCCTTCTACTCATTGCAAGCTTCTCCTCACTGGCTCCATTTCTCCATCAAATTGCTTTCACCGAGATCACCAAAATCCCTGTTGCTAAATGTAATAGATACTTTCTGGCTCTTGGTTTTCAAGGCTACAAAATTCAACACAGTGCCTATTATCTCTGTCTTGAAATGCCCTCCTGGGATTCTGTGGCATTCTCTGTTTTTCTTCTTCCTCTTTGGTTGCTCTGTTCTTTATTAGCTTCTCTTTCTACTGAATCCTTTAAATGTAGGTACTCCTCAGAGTTTAGTCCTTGGCTTTTACTTCCTCACGCTACACATTTCCTCTGATTTGTCATGTTATTCTTATAGCTTCAGATGTAATTTCTATTGTATATATGTCTCCCACATCCGTATATCCAGCCCCAAATTTTCTCCTGAGTTTAGAACCACATGTCCAAGAATCTACTGGACATCTCCATTAGGATGTCCCACAGATATCATCATTCATCATCAATAAATTCATCATCTATCTTCCTCTTTGCCCTGCAAACCTCTCTACCCTGCTCTTCCTCTTGCGTTTCTTATTTCACTGAATGGTACAAATTGCCTACGTGAAAAAACATAGGCATCAGCTTTTCTGTCTTTCTTTCCATCCCCTTCCAAATCCATGTCCTGTTGATTCTTCCAAGTTTTTCTAAAATCCATTCACAGCTCTTCAATGGCACCCCACTGTGCCTACCTTAATTCATGTCGCCATCATTTCTTATAGGGACTACAATAATAGCTTCTTAGTTGGCATTCCCCTCCCCTCTTTTTTTGCCCCCACAGCAATTCTTTACATGGAAGCCAGAAGGAATTAAAATTCAATTTTAATTAAAGTTAACATTCAGAGATACGATCATGTTATCTTTGAATTTTAATGAATGACACTGCCACCCAAAATAAAGATTATATTTTCCATATTTTCCTTGCAGTTGGTGCCATATGACTAAATTCTAGTCAATGGAGTATGAGTGGATTTGATGTTTACAACTTCTAAATAGAGCTTTTAAAAGGAGTGGGCCTGTCTTCCTCTTATTTTGAACACCTTCTTGCTAGCTGGGATGTGGACCCAGGAAGTGTAATGATGATTTTCAAGTATGTAAATGATCTCAACAACTAGGAAAGATGGAATAGAAGAAGACAGAAGAAACTTTAGGTTCCAACATCATCAGGCTGCATCCGGCCGTACTAATACTGAACTGCCTACTTGGATTCGTATTTGAGAGAAATATTTTCTATCTTATTCAGTTACTGTATTTTTGGATCTCTTTGTTACAGCAAACGAATCTGTATTCTAGATCATACATATTGTGCTTAATGAATCCCCATTACCCCAAAGATAAGGTCCAAATTCCATATCTTGGAATAACAGAACCTTCTTGATCTGCACCCTATTTATCATTCTTCTCTCATCATTTTCCTACTCTTACTCTACTCCCATTCTGAATTACTCTTAATTCCTCATACATACCATGCTTTCTTTCATATCTTGATCTTTGCATGTGTTCTTCTTTCTGCAAAGAATACCTTCTCTTGGCTAACCCCTATTTACTCTTCAATTCTGTTCCTCTTTCAAAATGCCCTCCCAGAGTCTACTGGACTAAATTAGGTGCCCTTCTATGTGCTCCCATAGCATCTGTGCCTTCATAACACTTAACATACCACATTCCATTTGCCTCCCTAATGTGCCTGCTTCTCCCTATAGGAACTGTGTTTTGCTCACAATTGTATTGTAGGGCCTAACATAGTGCCAGAGATACAGATGCCAATATTTATTGAATCAAATAAATGGGAGTAGGGCAAATTTTAAGAAACATGAGGAGCTATATGACAATGACATTTCAATAAGTCTGGAAAAGAAACTGGAAGGAATAGTATTTTTCAAAAGTTCCTGTTGTATATTTCCAGTCCAGTAAGGATCACCTTAAGAATGGAGAAAGTGCTTTTTAAGGAAAAGTATGAGAAACTAATGACCTTTAATAATCTGGGGGTCCATGAGAGCAGCAGTCCCCAACCTTTTTGGCACCAGGGACCGGTTTCTGAAAGACAATTTTTCCATGGACTGGGGCCGTGGTTTGGGTGGCGGGATGGTTCAGGCGGTAATGCGAGTGATGGAGAGCAGCAGGTGATGCTTCGCTCCCTCACCCTCTGCTCACCTCCTGCTGTGCGGCTGGGTTCCTAACAGGCCGCGAACCGGTACTGGTACTGGTCCACGGCCCAGGGGTTGGGGACCCCTGCGTTAGAGGATCATAGGCTTTATATGCGTATGACCCTCCCTGAATGCCAACAGGACAAGGAATGGGTTCATCTACCTAGGAAGAGAATGACTCAACCTAATAGTTCTGTTTGCTCTACTTTCCCCCATCTCCTCTACTTCCAGAATTCTCTGAACCCTGGGAGCCTCGCAGGCTTCTTTTCAGAGCACTTCTGAGAGGGAAGGTTGAAGAAGGAAGATGTTCCTGATTTTGGACAACAATTCTCATGCTTCAACCCCTTTTCCTATGTACTCCAAAGAATCCATGACTTTCTGCTAATCTCAGGATCTATGTAATTGGCAAGGTCTATTTTGTAGATTCTAATAGCTGAGAATTTCCTATGATGTAGAGAAGTGTATTTTCTTAGAAATTCCCTTATAGTCATCTTTATTCCAAGGCAGTGCTATTGAGTCCACATTCCTTTGAGGGAATATTAGCTTCTCAAATAGATCGGTACCAGTTTTTCAGCTGAGAATGGTGATATGGATGTGCTGGTGGGATGCTTACTCAAGTAGCTATTTATTTTTACAAAGAAAGAGAAATAAATTTATACTTTACCATCATTTTCAGCTAAAGGGGAAAAAAGAGAAACAAAATATGTTAAATTCTATATTTCTACTCAATTTCCTCTCACCCTTCTCTTTTATTACTCTTTTCTGCCCCTCTGCATTCTTTAACCCCTATCTTACTGGTGATGGTTTTTGTTGGCCCCATAAAAATATAATATGATCATCCAAAAGGTCCCATAAAATGAAGCTAATTAGACTTAGTGTGATCTCAGGTATGTTAGATATAAAACCTAAATCTAGGGTTTATAAATTTAAATTTGTAGCCAAAAAGAGATTTTATAAAATGATAGATTTTACTCTTAAATTTATTGCTTCAATGGAAAGTCACCTAAGAGCTTTCTATGAAGCTTTCAAATGAAACCAAACTGCCCAAGGAAGCTTAATAATAAGAATCTGTTTTTATTTGTCAAATGTATTTACATAAAATGGTATAACTCACAGAACTCTAGATTTCAGATATGTATCTCTTACATAATTTGCCAGGTTGCTTTGGGAAATTGTATATCCAATTTTGTGGGATTTTCATGACGTGCACCTGCAGCCACCATGTGAGTGGGCTATTACTAACTAAGTGCCAGGACATGTGGCAGGACAAGGTGCTGGGACCTTGGACATGTTATGGTTAATTTCTAGAGACCCAATATTTTTTTTTTTTTCCAGAGAAGTGTGTTGTTAGTGTTACAATGGAATTTGGTGACAAAAAACAAGTCACTTAATAGTTCACCTTACAACATCTTTTCTAGTTGAATACATTTATCTAAACCCTGTATTTGGTCTACGGTTTTGAACTTACCTACAAAGTAAAGTGTACTGTTAATAAATTTCATTTCTACAAAGCTGATGCAATTGTCTTCTGGTTCAGCAGCCATCTTTATTCCTAATGAAAGCAAAGAGTCATCTGTTAAAAGGTAGTGATTGCTCCTTTTACACAAAAGGAATCTTTTACCACTTACTGCCTTGTTCTACCTCCAATTTCAGAAATCCAGCATGCTGATGAACACTCTGGACATTTAATAAATGCCAGGAGTCTTCAGCTTATGAATGTACAACTTCAAATGTTCTTTTGCAAACCATTAGATATTTGGAATCTACAAAGCATTTTCTCATTAAACAATGTTATAAAGGGTGGATAAGTGGTCCATTATTGAACTGAATTATTGTTCCAGTATTTTGGTGGAAATATACATATATTATCAGAATAAATATAGGATGCCAGAAACATACCTAATCCTGTCCTTTAAGTAGGGGCTGGTTCTATCTCTGTCTTACAACAAATGGGATCCTGTGAGTGAGATACTGAAGATTGTGACTTCATTGTCAAAGTGCTAAAGGTGTGGCAATGATAAAAATGGTGTTTCTGACTGGGAGTGGGAGCTAGGTGGGAGGAGGCTGAAGGGCTCTGGCATCTGATGGCTCTCTTTCTCTCTGAGCAATAGCAGCTTTTGATCTGGAGTCTGGACTATACTATGCTTTTTGCACAAGTAATACATGAATACAATCTTCCTGTAAAACATCAAATAATATAGGATTTGAAAATGTTAAAAATTCTTTTTGCTCTTCTCCTTTGTGCCACCCCACCCAACCCCACTCCAATATGGCGTGTATCCTTCCAGACCTTTGTTTATGGAGCAGGGGTTCTAAATCCGGGAAATCTGTGAACTTGGATGGGGAAAAAATTACACAATTATTTTCACCAACCTCTTTTTTTAAAAAAAAATAAATTTATTGATTTATTTGTTTTTATTTTTGGCTGTGTTGGGTCTTTGTTCTGTGCGCAGGCTTTCTCCAGTTGCAGCAAGTGGTGTGCAGGCTTCTCATTGCCATGGCCTCTCTTGTTGCAGAGCATGGGCTCTAGAGCGCAGGCTCAGTAGTCGTGGCACACGGGCCCAGTTGCTCCGCGGCATGTGGGAATCTTCCCGGGCCAGGGATCAAACCCGTGTCCCCTGCATTGGCAGGCAGATTCCCACCCAGTGCGCCACCAGGGAAGCCCTTTTCACCAACTTCTAACTGAAATTTAACAGTTTCTTCCATTATGGTGTAGGAAACAAACCACACTATTATTCACAGTACCTGTGACTATCATTAATAGACATACATATTTCTTACTGTATTGTAATTGTTGCAGAGATCTTGAAATATGGTTTAAACTCATTACTACTTTGAAATATATGGAAGTTATTAGTCCCAACAGGACATCTTGTTGTTAATGTGTTAATAAAGATGCACATATATACCTTATCAAAATTTGTTAAAATTTTTTTGATAACCCTTTAATTACAAAGGGTTTCCTTTCTCATTCTAAGTATTTAATTTTATGCATATAAAAGCATGATTCTGAGAAGGGGTCCACAGACTTCACCAGATTGTCCATGAGGGTCCATGCCACAGAAATGATTAAGAAATTCTACTCTAGAGTTCAGAAGTCCCTTGGTTTTCTGAGGACAGTTTTATGGTTGGTGCTCCAAGGAAGGTGGTTGGGTCACAGTTGTCAATTGGTATATATGGGGGTGTTCATACGTCTATACTTAGAGGTTGAGAAATGACTCAAATGTTTTCTAGCATAATTTGCTGAGGCCAAACGTATACAGAGGAAGCAGGAAATTAAAACCCAGTTGAAAACATTTAATCCAAATTAAGCTAACACAAAATAAATGTTGATGGGTATTTTTTGTTTTGTTTTTTATACTTTTATTATGGAAAATTCATATACATTGTGAAATGATCACCACAATAAATCTAGTTACCATCTGTCACTGTACAGTTACAAAAATCTTTTTTTTTATTGTGATGAGAACTTCTAAGACAACTTATTAGTAACTTTCAAATTTGCAATACAATATTATTGACTATAGTCTACATGCTGTACTTTACATCCCATAACTTATTTTATAACTTGAAGTTTGTACCTCTTGATCCCCTTTACTCATTTTGCCCGCCCCATCCCCCTCCCCTCTGTTGACCACTAATCTGTTTTCTATGAGCTCTATTTTATTTTGTTTTGTTTGTTCATTTGTTTTGTTTTTTAGATTCCACATATAAGTGAAATCATGTAGTATTTATCTCTCTGTCTGATTGGTTTCACTTAGCATAACACTTTCAAGGTGCATTCATGTTGTTGCAAGATTTCATTATTTTTATGAATGGTAGTCCATTATGTATACCATATCTTCTTTATCCATTCATCCATTGATGGACACTTACGTTGTTTCCATATTTGGGCTATTGTGAATAATCCTGCAATGAACACAGGGGTGAATACATCTTTTTGAATTAGTGTTTTTTGTTTTCTTCAGATAAATACACAGAAGTAGAATTGCTAAATCATATGGTAGTTCTATTTTTAATTTTTTGAGGAGATTCCATACTGTCTTCCATAGTGTCTGCACAGATTTACATTTCCATCAACAGTGCACAAGAGTTCCCTTTTTTCCACATCTTCGCCAACACTTGTCATTTCTTGTTCTTTTGATAATAGCCATTCTGACAGATGTGAGATGATAAGTGATTGTGGTTTTGATTTGCATTTCTCTGACGGTTAGTGATGTTGAGCATCTTTTTTATGTACATGTTGGCTATCTGTATGTCTTCTTTGGAAAAATGTCTATTCAGATCTTCCGACCATTTTAAAAAATATTTTTAAAAATTTTATTTATTTATTTTTGGCTGCATTGGATCTTTGTTGCTGCACGTGGGCTTTCTCCAGTTGCGGCGAGTGGGGGCTACGGGCTTCTCATAGCAGTGGCTTCTCTTGTTGCGGAGCACAGGATCTACGTGCGTGGGCTTCAGTAGTCGTGGCATGTGGGCTCAGTAGTTGTGGCTCACGGGCTCTAGAGTGCAGGCTCAGTAGTTGTGGTGCATGGGCTTAGTTGCTCCGTGGCATGTGGGATCTTCTCAGACCAGGGCTCGAACCTGTGTCCCCTGCATTGGCAGGTGGATTCTTAACCACTGTGCCACCAGGGAAGCCCCTTCTGACCAATTTTAAAGTCAGGTTTTTTGTGGTTGTTGTTGTTATTGAGTTGTGTGAGTTCTTTATATATTTTGAATATTAATCCCTTATTGGATATGATTTGCAAATATCTTCTCCCATTCAGTAGGCTGCCTTTTTATTTTGTTGATGGTTTCTTCATTGTGCAGAAGCTTTTTTGTTTGATATAGTCTCATTTGTTTAGTTATGCTTTGGTTGCCATTGCCTTTGGAGTCAGAGCCAAATATATATATATATATATATATTGCTAGACTGATGTCAAGGAGATGTCTGCCTATGTTTTCTTCTCAGAGTTTTATGGTTTCTGGTCTTACATTCAAGTCTTTAATCCACTTTGAGTTAATTTTTCTGTATGGTGTAAAATAGTTGGCCAGTTTCATTCTTCTGCATGTGGCTGTCCAGTTTTCCCAATACAATTTATTGAAGAGACTGTCCTTTCCCATTATATATTCTTGCCTCCTTTTTCATAGATTAATTGGTCATATACGTGTGGGTTTATTTCTGGGCTCTCTGTTTTGTTCCATTGATCTATGTGTTTGTTTTTGTGCTAATACCATACTGTTTTGATTAATATAGCTTTGTAATATAGTTTGAAATCAGGGAGTGTAATGCCTCCAACTTTGTTCTTCTTTCTCAAGATTGCTTTGGTTATTTGGAATCTCTTGTGGTTCCATACGAATTTTAGGATTTATTGTTCTATGTCTGTGAAAAATGCCATTGAAGTTTTGATAGGGATTGCATTGAATATGTATATTGCTTTGGGTAATACGGACATTTTAATCATATTAATTCTTCCAACTCGTGAGCATGGAATATCTTTCTATTTATTTGTGTCTTCTTCAGTTTCTTTCATCAATGTCTTATAGTTTTCAGCATACAGATCTTTCACCTCCTTGGTTAAATTTATTCCTAGATATTTTATTCTTTTTGATGCAATTGTAAATGGGATTGTTTTCTTAATTTCTCTTTCTTATACTTTGTTGTTAGTGTATAAAAATGCAACAGATGTTTGTATATTGATATTGTACTCTGCAGTTTTACTGTATTCATTTATTCTAACAGTTTTTTTTTTTGGAGTCTTAGGGTTTTCTATATATAAAATCATGTTTTCTGCAAATAGTGACAGTTCTACTTCTTCCTTTCCAATTTGGATGTCTTTTATTTCTTTTTCCTAATGAATTGCCCTAGCTAGGAATTCCCATACTGTGTTGAATAAAACTGGCAATAGGCGGTATTCTTGTCTTGTTCCTGATCTTAAACAAAAAGGTTTCAGCTTTTTGCTGTTGAGTATGATGTTAGCTGTGGGCTTGTCATACATGGCCTTTATTATGTTGAGGTACACTCTCTCTATACCCACTTTGTTGAGGGTTTTTATTATGAATGGGTGTTGAATTTTGTCAAAGACTTTTTTAAATTTATTGAGATGATCATATGATTTTTATCCTTTATTTTGTTAATCTAGTGTATCACATTGACTTGTGGATGTTTAACCATCTTTGCATTCCTGGAATAAATCCCACTTGATCATGGTGTATGATCCTGCTAACGTACTGTTGAATTCAGTTTACTAATATTTTGTTGAGGACTTTTCATCTATATTCATGAGGGATGTTAGTCCGTAATTTTCTTTTTTTGTGGTTTCCTTGTCTGATTTTGGTATCAAGGTAAAGCTAGCCTTGTAAAATGAGTTTGGGAGCATTCACTTCTCTTCAGTTTTTTGGAAGAGTTTGAAAAGGATTGGTATTAATCTTCTTTGAATGTTTGGTAGAATTCATTAGTGAAGACTCCTGTCCTGGAATTTTTTTGTTGGAAGTTTTTTGATAACTGATTCAATTCAGTCTTGGAAGACTGTGTGTTTCTAGAAATTATCCATTTCTTTTAGGTTGTCTGATTAGTTGCTGTATAATTGTTTATAGTAGTTTTTTATGATACTTTGTATTTCTTTGAATCAGTTGTAATTTCTCCTCCTTCATTTCTGATCTTTTTTGTTTGAGCTCTTTGTCTTTTCCTCTTGTCTACTTAAAGGTTTGTCAATTTTGTTTATCTTTTCAAAGAACCAGATCCTAGTTTCCTTGATCTTTTCTATTGTCATTTTAGTTTGTATTTCATTTGTTTCAGCTCTGATTTTTATTATTTCCTTCCTTCTACTGACTTTGGGCTTAATTTGTTCTTTTTAAATTTCCTTTAGGTATAAAGTTAAATTGTTTACTTGAGATTTTTCTTGTTCCTTGAGGTAGGCCTGTATCACTATAAACTTCCCTCTTAGAACTGCTTTTGTGCATTCTGTAAGTTTTGGCATGTTAATTTTCCATTTTCACTTGTCTCAAGATAATTTTTTAATTTCTCTTTTGATTTGTTCATTGACCCATTGGTTGTTCAGTAGAATGTTGTTTAATCTCCACATATTTGTGATCTTTCCAGTTTTCTTAATAATTGATTTCTAGTTTCAAACCATTGTGGTGAGAAAAGATGCTTGATATGATTTTCATTTTAAATTTATGAGACTTGTTTTGTGGCCTAACATATTGTCTATCTTGGAGAATGTTCCACATGAACTAGAGTGCACTTGAGAAGAATGTGTATTCTGCTGCTTTTGGCTGGAATGTTCTGTATATATCTATTAAGTCTATTGGACTAATGTGTCATTTAAAGATATTTCCTTATTGATTTTCTGTGTGGATGATCTATCCATTGATGTAAGTGAGATATTAAAATCCCTTACTCTTACTGTTTTACTGTTAATTTCTCCCTTTAAGACCATTAATATTTGATTTATATATTTACGTGCTCCTATTTTGTGTGCATAGATCTTTATAAATGTTATATCTTCTGGCCGGGTTGACCACTTTATCATTGTGTAATGATCATCCTTGTCTTTTATTACAGTCTTCGTTTTAAAGTCTATTTTGTCTGATATAAATATAGCTACTCCAGCTTTCTTTTGGTTTCCATTTTCATGAAATATCTTTTCCCATCCCTTCACTTTTAATCTGTATGTGTACTTACATCTGAAATGAGTCTCTTGTAGGCAGCATATAGATGGTTCTCATATTTTTATCCATTCAGCCACTCTCTGTCTTTTGATTGGAGAATTTAGTTCCTTTACATTTAAAGTAATTATTGATAGGTATGTACTTGTTGCCATTTTGTTAATAGTTTTCATTTCTCTTTGTTTTATCATTCCTCTTTGTTTCTTCTTTTCTTTCTTCCCTTATTGTTTGATGACTATCTATAGGGTTATGCTTAGATTCCTTGCTCATTTTTTTGGTATGTATCTACTATAGGTTTTTGCTTGGTGTTTACCATGAGGGCCACATGTAACAGTTTATATATAAAAGAGTATATTTTAAGTGGATAAGAAGTTAAGACTGAATGCATTATAAAACTACATTTTTACTTCCTCCCCAAACGTTTTATGTTTTGATGTCATATTTTACATCTTTTTACTTTCTGTATCCCTTAACTAGTTATTGTGTAGTTATTTTTTATTACTTTTGTCTTTTAATCTTTATACTAATGTTATTAATCTACTACCTTTATTATATATTTACCTTTATCAGTGAGATTTTTACTTTCATATGTTTCTTGTTCCTAATTAGTGCACTTTCTTTTCAGCTTAAAAAAGTCCCTTTAACATTTCTTGTAAGGCTGGTTTAGCGGGGATGACCTCCTTTAGCTTTTGTTTATTTGCAAAGCGCTTTATCTTTTTTCCAGTTCTGAATGATAGCCTTTCCAGGTAGAGCATTCTTGGTTGGAAGTTTCTTTCTTTCAGCACTTTGAATATATCATGCCACTCTTTTCCGGCCTGCAAAGATTCTGCTGAGAAATCTGCTGATACTCTTATGGGGCTTCTTTGGATATAACAAATAATTTCTCTTGCTGCTTTCAAGATTCCCTCTTTAATTTTTGATATTTTAATTATAATGTGTCTTGGTGTCTTTAGATTCATCTTTTTTTGGAACTCCCTGGACTTCCTGGATCTGGATGTCTGATTCATTCCCCAGGTTAGGGTAGTTTTCAGCTATTATTTCTTCAAGTAAGTTTTCTGCCCCCTTTTCTCTCTTCTCCTTCTGGGAACCCAGTAATGTGAATGCAATTCTGCTTGATGTTTGTCCCATTGGTCCCTTAAGCTATCTTCACTTTTTAAAATTTGTTTTTCTTTTTGCTGTGTTAGGGTGAGTTCCACTGCCTTGTATTCCAGATCACTGATTCTTTCTTTGCTTCATCTAGTCTGCTGTTGAACCCCTCTAGTGTATTTTTCAGTTCAGTTGTTGTATTCTTCAGCTCTGTGACTTCTGTTTGGTACTTCCTTATTTATCCTATCTCTTTGTTGAAGTTCTTACTGTGTTTATCCATTCTTCTCCTGAGTTCAATGAGCATCTTTATGACCATTACTTTACAATCTTTATCAGGTAAGTTAGTTATCTCCTTTGCATTAAGATTTTCTCCTGGGGTTTTATCTTATTAATTCCTTTGGAACATAATCTTCTCATTCCTCATTTTCCTTGACTCTCTGTGTTTGTTTTTATGTATTAGGCAAAACAGCTATCTCTCCTAGTCTTGAAGGAATGGCCTTGTATAGAGATGAAACTTACTGTTTAACCTTGCCCTAGTTCTTGGTTGTCACTCAACCTTTGTGATTGTCTATGCAGCCTGATTTATTCTTGATAGGTCCCAAGTGCTGAGGGTGTGCCAAGACCTGTGAGTATTCCAGAGGGGGAGACCTCAGTCAGCCCCTAGTTTCAGGTTGATTAGAAGCCAGAACTTCAGGCAGCAGCTTTTAAGATATGCAAATATATATTGCCCTGTGGGACTGCAATTGTGAGCTCTGTTAGCCTCCAGACCTGGTCATCTGAAGGTGTCTCTTTGACTACAGTTGCAAAAATCGGGGCTCCCGTAGAGTGTGTGAGCTCCTTTCTGGTAGGTGCTGGTGAACTGTAGCAAAGGCGAAAGAGAGTGCAGAGATGGTTCCCCCAGCCTGTGTTCCTTGAGAGCACTTCTATAGCCTCTAGATGAGTGGTAAACCTGAAGTGTGCCCTTCAGGCTGAAGCTCCAGGACAAGTCATCAGTCCTTTTTCACAGGGAGACTGGAGGTACAGTCTGCTGTCTGTGCAGTACCCTGAGGGTGGTAGCCTTCGGAGAACTCCCTGATTGTTTTAGATTCATGGGACCCAGAAATGCAATCCCTCCAGCCACCAGAGCTAGGAGCTGGAGGAGCATCCCTCATGTGGGCTGTGCACACCTGCCTCACCTTGGCAGGGCCACAAGAGCAGTGTGGGGGTGTGGTGTGCCCAGTGGTATTAGCAGGTTACAGGGAGAGTGCAAAGATAGCACCCACCAGTGCTGGTGCTAGCAAGATAGAGGGAAAATGCAAAAACAGCGCCTGCCAATGCCTCCATCCAGGTGGAGAGAGTCCCAAAAGGCTCCCGCATCTCCCTCAGATGCTTTAAGATTAGCAAATGAATCTCCTTCACATATGGTCTGGGTGCTTTTCAGACTGCTACTTTTGTGATGGGTCCTGTGGTGAGTGAGTCAGCACGCAAGCCCTTTAAGAGTGGAATCTCTGTTTCCTACAGCCTTATGGTTCTCCTGGATGTAAACTCTATTGATTTTCAAAGCCAGATGTACTGGGGGCTTATCTGTTTGGTGCAGTTCCCAAGGGCTATGGTGCCTGATGTGGAGCACTGACCTCTCACTCCTCAGCTAGTAGCTCTGTTTTGTGATATCAATCCTGATTGTGGGTTGCTGCACCATAGGTGTGGTTTTTGGTGAGACCATGTCTCTCCCTCTCCTACCCATCTGGATGTGGCTCTTTTTTTTTTTTTTTTTGGAGGAGGTTTCAGCTAGTTTTTAGGTCTTTTTCAGAGGGAATGATCCATATGTAGCTGTAGATCTGCTGTCTGTGGCAGGAGGTGAGTTCAAGATCTTCTGAGGGCACCATCTTGAACCAACTCTCTATTTGGTGGCTATTTAACAGTTTTATCTAGATTCAGTTCATATATAATATATAAGCATATATATGTATATATATATATATACACATATGTATGGTTTAAAATTTATTTTAAATTTGTTTTATATTTTAATTTAAACAATATCTATAGAGAACCCTGTGGAGAGAACCACAGGGTTCTCTATAGATATTGTTTAAATAAAAAAACAAAAGAGAGAAAGAATGAGCTTTTGGAATATCTAAGTGCCTTGATGAAAGGGCATCATGGCAGGGGTGGGGGTGGGGATATTGAAAATAAATGGCTGAGATTCCCAAAGAAAAATTATACCTTCTTGACAATTTCATCAAAATCTGGCCTCAAATATTTTAACATGGTTAGCACATTCTTCATTACTTTATTATTTTTCCCCTGCTAGAATGTAAGTTCCATAAGAGAAAGAACCTCTGTTAGGTTCAGTTTTGTATTCCAAGTACCTAGAATGGTGCCTGGTACATAGCAGACATCTGATAAATGTTTGCTGAATGAATGAATAAATGAAAAAATATCTAAAATTATAATAGTAATAAATGTTAAAAAATAATACCACAATAAGCTATTATGTCTCAAGAACTTCTGAGATATTTAAAGAATAGCTGAGCTTACATTATACTGACATGAAAGCAGATATTTCTACCAGGTATACAAGACACTTCCATGTGGCAATAGTGTCAACAGTTCACAACTCACTTGGCCTACCAGCTTTGAAATTGTCATTCTAGATAAACTATTTAATTTGGAGCTCACATATTTCATTTTGCCTATAAAGTGAGACTATTATTTTTATATTAAATTAGTTTCATTCTGCCTAGTTCAATTCAGATAAAATGTAACTTGCAGTGTAGTTGTTTGCCAAAAGCTTGTAAAGGAGAGTCAGATTATAAAGTCCTTGTTTAAGTAGGCTAAAGAGTTTGAACTTTTTTTCTGAAAGTACTGACTTACTTTCAGTAGGAGAAAGACATGGTCAAATTTATGTTTCAAAAACCTCACTCTGGAAAAAACAAACAAACAAACAAACAAAAAAAACCTCACTCTGGCAGCTGTAGAGAATGGATTTGATGGGATAAAGTTGGACAGAGGCCAGAAAACAACCGCAGAAGCAATTTTAACAGTTAAGAGTTGATGAGGCTACAAACTAAGGCAGTGGCTGTGGGGATGATTCAAGAGAGCTTAAACAGCAGGATTTTTTAGCTGACTGGTTGTGGGTCAAATGGAAGAAGGAGGAACTGAGGATGACTTCAAAGTTTCTGGCTTGGGCAATTTGTTGAGTGGTTACCTCATTAAGAAAACAGAGAATGAAAGACAGGCTTGAGTGGAAAATAGTTCAGTTTTGCAAATCTAAGAGATATCACAGAAGTCAAAAAACAAAGGAACTTCAAGAAGGAGCTGCTTGGAGTCTGAAGCTGCAGTCCATAATTTAGATACAAGCTTAAACTTGTTCATTGAATTTGGCAATTAGGAAGTTTTGCTATCAGTAGAACAGTTTAGGGAAAGTGGAGGAACGGAAGGCAGGTGGACAAAGATCTAGGACAGAATGGGATGAAAAAGAAAAGTAAAGACAGTGAATATAAACTATTCTTTCAGGAAGTTTAGCTATAAAGTAAAGAGAGAGGGTGGCGGTTACTGGGGGATATATAACTTGCAAATTTCAATTTCTGGCTCCAGATCCACAGTTCCAACTGTAAGATATACTAATGAATTACTTTCTAAAGTATGTCCAAATAACCTGTCCCAAACTGAAACCTGGGAGTCCTTCTCAACTCTTTTGTCTAACCTTCTCCTGTCTCAAAAATACTGTAGATTATAACGCAGAAATGTGCCTAGAATTGGGTATCTCCTCTCCATCTCCACCAGCACTATTTTAAATCTAGGCCTTGTCACTTCTGGTATTTTCTATTTAATATTCCTCTACTTGGTTTTCTTGCTTTCAGATTCTCACTCACTCCATGCTGTACCCATTTATTCCCCCTGCTAGGCCAGAACTTCCCCTCCCTTTTGTGCCTGCCAAACCCTTCTTCACCCTTTATCCTTTAAAGTCACAGCTCAAACATGTCCTCTAGGAAAACTTCCCTGACTCCTTCATTCCTAGCTAATCATTCTCTCCTCAGTGCCCACATCCCCCTCCCCGCATTCATGCTTCTAAAATACCTCTTATTACCCTTAATTAAGATTACAAATAGGTGTGCCCGACTTCCGTCTGAGTTTCTCTTAAACAATGAGTTGTCTTCTGTTTTTTCAATCTTTAACACCTGGAAAGAGCTTATACAGAGTAGCTCAATAAATGTTAAATAAATGTTTGCTATGATAAGCCTTGTCACCATGACAACAGTGTGTAAAGGGAATGGCAGAAATTTTTTTCTGTCTTAAAACTTAAACTCCATCTGAAAGCCAGTGAGAAAGGGAAAGAATATGAGGGAAGTCTGAAAAAAGATTTTTAAAAATAGAATAATTTCTCTAATATTCTTCCTCTTCTTTCTTTTCCTAGTAGTTTCTTTACTTTCTCTTTTATTTCATGTGAGTGTTTATTTTGAATTCTTTATTTTCTTAGCGCTCTTTTTGTTAGATCTCAATACATTTATGATTACAAGTATTGTGTTCCTCTTCCTCTCCTCTCCCCTAATTTTCCTCTTTTCCTTTCTCATCCATGTTCCTTTGCTTTCTTAACTCTAATCTGTGAAAATTATAGTCCCCATTGGATAAAAATGTTTTGAATATTTCATCTAAGATTCTGAGATTATTGACTTGAAAAAAAAAGAGTTATAAACCACCCCAGATAGATCCTCCCAGGAGTAAGCAGCGATAATTGATTCTTTGCAACAACAAAAAGTTTCAGTTATACAAGCCTTGGAAACTAGCCAGAGGCTAGTGAACAGTAGAAAATCATGATGGAGATTAAACCACATGTGTTCCAATCTTTTCTGGGGCAAGTCATTTAATTCTGAGGGTCTCAGTTTCCTCATTTAGACAAGAGAGAGTTGCATGGTCAATATTTAAGTTTTTTTCCAGCTCCAGCATTCTGTAATTCTAGATTCTAGTTAAGGCTGCAAAGAGAGAACTATTTATATGCGGCAAATGCCCTAGTAACCACTTCCTCATAATTCTAAAACAACACATATTGACGGAATATTTATTATATAACCAGCTTTGCTAAGCCACTGGTAGTTTAAAAGCATACTATTAGATTAAAAGTAAAAATGTCTTGAACTTGAAAAGCAATAATGATTATGTTTATCTTTGCTGTGGAATTCTAATTCTGTGGAATAGGTATGGGATGAAATGAGGAAGCATGTTACCCAATTAATTCACTAAAATCAGGCAGGAAATCATCTCTACAGCAACAAGATCAAAATCTAAATTTTCAGTTCTATAAGTCATTTCGTCCTTCAAAATTTTGCCATCTTACGAAGGTAAGTATGTGGGCGTGGTAGAGGTGGGGGTGGAAGAAGACTCAGGTAAAAATTTACGTAAATAGTTAAAGATAAAAGGTGTATATAATCAATTGCTAAATACAGACTCAAAGCAAGAAGCCAAGATAGAACTGCTGGAATGGCCTTGTGGGAAAAGGAGAATTGAATTTAATACTGATTGCTTGACTGAATAGATGGAGGAGAACATGGAAGAGCATTTATGTGATAATTAACACAAAATTATGGTGGGGGGTGGACTGAAAGGAGATTTTTTTTACTGTAGTGGAACAATTCTGCTGTCTTGCAGTAAACACAAGGTAGGGTGGGGTTAGATTATGGAGGGCTTGGGAACTCACATAGAAGTGTTTGTATTTAATCTCACAGGCAATAGGAAAGCAGATTACTGAGCTGGCAAGGGTATTATGAAAAAAGATTAGAGACAGGCTATGAAACTATAAGAATTCATGTAAGAATTCATAATATTCATGTAGGGATATTATGAACAAGCCAGATTTAAAAAGATATTTTGAAGAAAGATTTAATAGAACTTGAAATAGCTAGATATAGGCAAAAAGAAGAGTTTAAGAGTGTCCTAATTTTTGTTATTTATACTTTCAAATGGAGATATTTACTCAGCCCTTCCTTCATGTGAAATAAAATTCTCCTGGGGAATGCTATAATATTGCCCAATGTAGGCCAGCCTAAGGGTGCTGATGCAGATTCCATCAAGATTATCAACCTTTTGCAATTTTTTTGTTTGCTTTTAAAATAAGTGATTCAGAGTTGAGACTCCCTTTAAATAGAAGCTTATTTATTTTAACACTCTAAAGCAGTGATTCTCAGGGGTTTACGAGGTCAAAGCGATTTTCATAATAATTCTAAGATGTAATTTGTCATTTTCACTCTCATTTTCTCATGAGTGTACAATAAAGTTTACCAGGGGCTACATTTTGAGTGATATTGCATAAACTGAATGCAGAAGCAGATGAGAATGCAGCTGTCTTCTACTAAGCCAGATATTACAGAGATTTGTAAAAATAAAAACAATGTCACTCTTCATAGTAGTTTTTTTGGAATATATAGTTATCCGTAATTTAAAATGTTATTTATGCTAACATGTTATGTGCTTACTGTTATCTTAAAATAAATTAATAGGTCACTATTTTTTACATTTCTCAGCTTTAATTTCTAATACAGCAAATGACAGTACTACAGTAAAAAACCTAGAGAAACAAAAATTCTTCAGGATCCTCAATAATTTTTAGGAGTATAAAGAGGTCACAAGACCAAGAAGTTTGAGAACATTTCCTCTGAAGTGATACTCTCCAAGGTTGGCTAAAAGAGAGAAAAAGATTTTCCTCTGACTATGCTATGTTCCTTATGTTGTTACTGACTAGTCGCCCGTCATGGTGATGTCAGAGAAGTTACCTCTCAATCGCTTTTCTAGCTTATTTATTTACCTCTAATTGCCATGCCTGGGTTTCTAAATAACGAGTAATGATATTTCTTACCTGTGCTCAATAATTTCCTAGGAGAGGACGTTATCTGAAAGGTTTGAAGTCCCTTTCTTTTCCCGATAGAAGGCAGCCCTTCAGCAGCCGAAGCAGCCAGCCAGGAATGTGGAAAGCTTTGGGTAGCAGAACTCCCCGCTGCTTGTCCGGATCCAACAGCCGTCTGGGGGAGGAGGGTGCCTAGCCCTTGGGAGAAAGGAGGAAGAAGGTGGAGGGAGGAGACTCTTCTGGCACGCCTCAGACCCGCCTTAAACGTGGGCTCTTTCCCAGGGCAATGGAACCTGAAATACAGTGTCAGAGAATACGGGAATTTCTTTTAATGTAAAATCACGGTTTTAATGAAATCATTTCTTCTGTTGCAGTTCTGGCCCTTCAAAGCTTGTACCTCTTTCCGAAATACATCCAAACATTTAAAAAAAAAAAAAAAAAAGCACCTGCTTGGTCAATTAGAAGCATCTTTTCTCGCATTAATCTTTCTCTTTTGAGACTTTCTACTCAGACTTCAGCACATTTTTTTCCTCATCTAACACTGCTGAATAATCAGCCCTACAAGATAATGCCTATAATGTAATCACACCACCGAAAATGAAACTCTTAAAGAACAGAGCGTTACTATCACAGCTTTGAAAGTAACTAGAAGAAACAAAGTTTCTTAGACAGTTTTCTCTTGAACATGTGCTAAACTGTATTACCTTGCTAGCAAGGGAATTAACAAGGCGATTTTTGTTTGTTTTTGCTTTTTTGCCAGTACAGAGACTGTATGGAAACAGAGGGGTTCTAGAGTTAGGAAACAAAATGCTTATATAAGCAGCTAGTTGAGGTGCTTTTGTTGTTGTTATTTGCTTGTTTTTGTTTTTAACAAGATAGAGTTTTCATTTCATAAGGTCATAAAACATCATGTCCACAGCAGTGATTACAAAGAAAGTCTAAGATAGGATGGTTGAAGGTGCTTGGTGCAGTGACTATCACAAGAAAACAAAAAGCACATTTAAGAAGCGCAGGAACTAGAAAAAGCACGTGCGTGGCAATGAAGACCCAACGCAGCCAAAGATAAATAAATAAATAAATAAGTAAATTTATATATATAAAAGAAGTGTATGATAAGACTATACACGTGAGTGAAACTGAAATGATAAGTTTTTATCCTCTGTGTTGTCCAATTGGGCCAATTAACACAAAAGCATTAAGTAAACTGTGATTTAAATAAGCAGAACACTAAGCAAGTTAATTTTAAATGGTCCATTGCCAATTATTTCTCTCCAGCTATAAAGATATATAATGCATAATTCACCCATTTCTTACTTTTGGGACAAACATTTTTTCCTTTGACATAGAGCAACCCAAATGTCTCTGTGTCCTACCTACTTCACAGGGTTGTTTGTGAAGATTAAATGAGATGATGACAGCTCTTTGAATATTTTATTTTTTTGTGAGATCCTAGATAAGAGCATATATATTTTTTTAACATCTTTATTGGAGTATAATTGCTTTACAGTGGTGTGTTAGTGTCTGCTTTATAACAAAGTGAGTCAGCTATACATATACATATATCCCCATATCCCCTCCCTCTGTGTCTCCCTCCCACCCTCCCTATCCCACCCCTCTACGTGGTCACAAACCACCTAGCTGATCTCCCTGTGCTATGCTGCTGCTTCCCACTAGCTATCTATTTTACGTTTGGTAGTGTATATATGTCCATGCCACTCTCTCACTTTGTCCCAGGTTACACTTCCTCCTCCCTGTGTCCTCATTCTTTGAATATTCTAAAGCACCAGACAACTATAACCCTGTGTGCCCTCTCACTTATTCTCACTCATGTAGCTTATACAATGGAGAAAAGATTTAAAAAATGTTTATGCTGTTCTCTTAATCTGATGTAAACATTTATGTATTAGGTGGAATCATTTTTTCCTGGAAATATTTTAACAACTAGATAACTACCTGTTTAGATATCATACAATGTGAAGGCTGGGAGAGGAATTAGGTCAGTATTTCTCAGACTTTTGGATTTGATGGACCATTAAGAATAATAACAACAATAATGACAATAATGAAGAAGAGATAAGCACTGAGTGGATAACTTTACATTTTATCAAGTAAGGACATTAAAAATGTAAAAAATTTTATATTTTTTGTTTCTTGAGAGGACACGTTAACATCAAAAATTTTATGACATAGTAACAGAATAAAAGAATCTTTTAAAGTGAGTACATTAACTTTAGGAAAAACTCATTACTTTTCCCTTCATTTTATCACAAATAGGGAACATTTCAATACAGATTGGAATCAGTCCTCAGATAGTGATTAGAATCCTTTAAAGACTATCAATAACTGCACCATAATCACTAGTCTAGCTTTATTAAATGACTTACATTTCACAATAATGCCAACTCAAGTTAAACCGAGTACTTTTTTCCTAGGAGCTTACTTGAAACAATTGGCTTTTCCACAAACCAATAAACAAACATACACACAATACTTAACGTCTTGACAACTAACATTTAAATAAGCCAAAGGGGAAAAAACAATAATATGTATGTGTTAAACATAATTTGCTAAGGTGTAAGATTGTGGACCTGGAATTTATGGGAGGTGTTATTGACCTTTGCTTTATGAGGTGATATGCTTTTTATTTTCTTCCACAACTAACGGAGCATTAAGTGTGGAACGTCTATCTTTCAAGTTGCAGGTCAAAGTCCCACATTAAAGCTCCCCATAAGGCTAAACTTCAAATACGTGAGCCACGTGTGTTACAAAATTTTTTTTTCAAAGTTGCCAATGAAGTTGATTAGTTATTGACACATCAAGAAGGGAATTTTCTCAACCGGCGTGATTCCGGAAGTTTGGTTGCACCAAAGAGAAAGAGGCGAAGGAACTGAGGTTCTGGATACAAAGTGTCGGCTTGAGGGCCAGGGGAACTCAGGTATAAACCATTGCTGCAGACCCACCACCTGGGACAGGACGTAACTTTTACTTGGAAAGTGGTGGTGGTGTGCTACTATTTCGTGTTCCTTTTTTGAGGTTCCAAGAGGCTGGGACACACCCGGCCTTCCTCTGGCAGTTCTTCCTTGGTCTTTCTTGAGAAACCAGTCTCAGATCTCTCCCTTCTTCCCCAGACACTCACTCGGAGGTGGCGAGTTCTGTTTCACGAAGACTCCAAAGCGCGAGGCAAGGCGGGAAAAAATCCCCCTCTCCTCGGCAGCGCGGGAGGCGGGGCAGGCGCCTCACGTAATCTGCGCGCTGCACGCTGGGAAAACCGCCTCCCCGAGCCTGCGCACTCGCGCGCACACCGGGCCTTCTCGTTCCCGTGCTTTGGCTGACGAGGAAGCTCCCGACGCCGCCGAGCCATAGACTGCTCCTGGGGTGGGGCTGTGCGGATGAGCGCCCATGAGAGTGTGACAGGGTGTGAAGCAAGGCAGTGAGAGAGGGTGGACGCTTACCCGCAGGGTCTCTAGTGGGGCTGACACGCTAGTGGGGAGGAAACGAGGGGCGCGGCGGGAAGTGAGAAGCAAGATGGGTGGGATGGCCTGGGAGGCCGAGATGGCGGTGGGAGGAAAGAGAAGGTGAGGAGAAAACGGTTGCACAAGGCCTGGCGGTAGTGCTTGGTAATGACGAAGGCACCAACGCCTCAGATTGCACAGCCGGGGTCAGTGGCTGTGAATGGTATTTGTCACAGGTGGAGGCCCAGCCTCTAGACCAGGCCTTGATTCAGCTGAGGGCCTAAACTCTGACAGAAAAATTAATCTGTTTTTACAGAAGCAGAATTACCTAATTAGATTTTGACTTGACATACATGCATGTTCTTTTACTGTGAGAGAGGCGAGACGAGGTGTAAAAGGAAAAGGGAAGAGAAAAAGAGGAAGGGAGACGAGAACCGCTCTCGTGGTTGCTTCTCTGAAACATTCTCAAACTTCCCAAGGCAGAGGGAGAACTACTGTGCATGTGTAGTATTTTCTAGGTATTACCGTTATAGCGCTTAAATTTACATACTAGAAAGGTACTGACAGGAATGTAGAAGCGCTATATGGAATTTACTAAACAGACATCTTTATTATTTGTTGTTGCTGCCTTTCTGTCATATATATGAATATTATACATGACTAAGCAGACAGATTCATTACAGTTTTCCAGGTCAGCATAGTTTCTCAAAAAGCAAGCAAAGCAAATGATAACTTGAGTGTAGACAGAGATCCTCATCCGTTAGGGTGTAGAGACTATACCATTCTAGGTTTCAACATTTTTCAGGTTTAAACTTAATCTTTCAGACTCCCAGGAAAATTATCTTAAGAATTTATGGGAAAGTAATTTAAAAGTAAAATTTGATGCCATATGAAGGTAAGATAGGACAGTGGAAACAGAAGTCTCTTTTAGACTAAAAGAGATCTTGGTTCTAGTCTGGCCCAGTTTTACATGTTTGAATTTGATCAACTATCTATCTCTGCCTCTGTTTTCACATCTGTAAAATTGAGATTGAATTAGATGAACTGTAAGATTTGTTTCAACATTAAGATTTTGTGAAGGCAGAAAAATCTTGAATGAATCCTGAGACAAGGCAGAAAGTGCCAAAGAGACAGGCTTGGCTGACTGTATATAGAGGGAGTAGAAGAAAATCATGGGGATGGTAGGCTGGCCCAGGTGATGTAGGACTTTGGATGCTCTACTATAGAATTTGAACTTATTCTGGAGCAATGAATGGTCAAGGGAAGGTTTTTTGAGTTAAGGGAATGCAGTAATCAGAGTTTTGAAAGACTGCCCAAACAGCAGTTGGTAGAATGAAACAGAGAAGGGAGAATTTGAGTAGGTTAGGTAAGTGACAAATAATGAGAGCCCAAACTAACAGTGGCAGGAGGAGTGGAAAGAAAGGGAAGGATTCAAGACAGCAGCAGCATGAGTTTGTACCTAAAATTGACATTGCTCTAAACTTTGCAGCTCTCGCCTCCAGAATATGATGGCCAGTCACCTGGTAAAACCTGATACTAGAAATTGCAAGAGACCAAGAGAGTTGGAGGTAATCTTTGTGCTTGTGGAGCCTTACTCTTTTATTTTATATACTTCTCAAATTTTTTCCATTTAAGATAATTCGACTGATAAATGGAATTTAATGTCTTCATATTCCCAGAGCTGGGATTGTCCCAGCAGGAACTCTGTTGACTCCAGCTGCCTTTTCACTAAGTATAGGCCTCCAGGAAACTATTGGGAGGTTTCTTTGTGGTAATTTGTGATCTAGAGACAGAAGTGGGTTCATGCCTTTATGATACATAAGACTTTACATAATTATTTTGATACCTAAGTAGGATACCTAGGTACTATACTTGCTGATATTTTTGAAAAAGAGCACTGTATCCTGCCCTTCTTCACTACTACCCCACCAATTGATCTGTTTACATTTAGAACATTATTTGTTCCCTTAAAGATTATGTTATCTTGCAAAAATTTGCAAGCATATGGCTGTTATCCAAATGAAAGTTTTGCTCTTTTGCTATGGAAAACATCTGCTGGCGCAAGATACAGGAAACTTTTTCATCAGGAGATTAATACTATTTTCAAAGTCTAAACACATAATAAAATTATTATGTTGAACAAAGTTGGGCCTAAAAGTTTGCTGGTTAATAAAATTACAAATAACTAACCAGGACACAAGAGTATATAATTTCCAGCATGTTTGCTTTTCTCTGAAAGATGTTTTATTTGCTTTTTTTTTTTTTAACAGAATGTATATATCTTAAGCATCTTGCTAGCAATTTACCTATTTTCTCTACTTTCTTCTATTAGCCTCAAATGCCAGATAGTCCACAACTGTCCTCTCTTGGAAAATCAGATTCTTCTTTCTCTGAAAGCTCTGGACTATTTTATAAAGATGAAGCCCTGGAGAAAGATTTGAATGGTGATCTATAAAGTGCTTATATTTCTATACATTGATATTATAATATGGAAAGTTTATTATAGTTAACTTAGTGATTTATTTTTGAACAGATATGAGCAAGGAAATTAATCTAATGTTGTCTACATATGCAAAGATCTTAAGGCAAGTACTTACAGTATATTCTCTTGAGTCTTTATTTTACACATAGAAGTTTTCTTCTGGAAACTCCATAATGGGAAGTTTAGTTCAGGGGCTACAAAACCTATCTAGTAATTATAATTTTGAAATTTTTTATTCTACCTCAGTTTCTTATAATAGATTAGTTGTTTATTTTCAAAGACTACCTTTTCCACTAAACATCTTTTGTTTTGATACTCTCAGAGCTGAAACGAGGCTGGATATATTTTGTTCTCTAATTATCAATAGATGATAAAACACTTAAAATTTTATGAAAAAACTTTCAGAAAAATAC
Organism: Balaenoptera musculus; assembly: GCF_009873245.2. NCBI lineage: Eukaryota > Metazoa > Chordata > Mammalia > Artiodactyla > Balaenopteridae > Balaenoptera > Balaenoptera musculus. The sequence continues at coordinate 23,115,747 of NC_045792.1, forward strand.
CATTTGGTGAAGTTAACCATAATAATAGAGTGATGTTAAAGATAAAGTAAATACATTTATGAAATATTTAAATATTATCAATATATATTTGAAGGCTGAATTTAAATATTCTGTTGGCCTGAGACTATCATGTTTTATAAGGTGTTTTTTAAAACTACTGGACAGTCACTGTATTTGAATAATAGTTTGTGTGGCTGTTAATGTATATAGTTTAATATTAGAATTATAATGTGTAAGATACAGATTCTGCTGTGTCAAGGGACTTTGAGTAGTGAAAAATATTTGTGGAACTAATTTAACTTTTACTGAGCAGTGTTTGTAAATTAATGAAGCTTTTTGATGTACAAAGCCATTTAAATGAAATAGCTAACAAATATAGCATAATAGAACACATCACTATGATAGTGTGTTTAGATGTTATTACTATTTAGTTTAATGTAAAACTTTTTTTTCCCCATTAGTGAGAGAGCAGCAGTAGATGCATCGTATATTGACGAGATAGATGGACTCTTCAAAGAAGCCAATACTATTGAAAACTTTCTAATACAGAAAAGAGAGCTCCTGAGACAGAGGTTTACAGTGATTGCAAACACACTACACAGATAAAATTGTGTACTTAAAATAAGCTGAGAATTTAAACCCATTATTGTTGTAATGAAAGAATGACATTTGTGCTCTGAATGCTCTCCAGTTGTTAAGAAAATGTATACCTTAAATATAGAAGGGGAAACTCCTTAAATTTCTTTTCTCGATTTAAAAGGGGCATTAAGCTGGACATTAATATGATACATAGCTTTTCTTTTGAGAGTCAAATATTTGGCATATTTTATAAAAGTGTAAACTATTTAAATTGTATATGGATCCTCTTCTTTTTTTTTCTTAAACCTCCTAACCTTTCTTAAATTTCTAAAAGAAGACTCAGTGAGTTAATTTGATAATATTTAACAATATTGCACTTTTTCTTTTAGAATATTTTGTTTAAATAGCAGATAGATAGCTTTGGAGATAGTTTTAAGATGTTTTTCATGGTCAGCATTGAAAAAAATTAAAACCCAAAAGTAATTTGTCCAGTTTCTCAATATGTAGTTAAACCGTGCTATTGCTATTTAATATTACCATTTGATTATTTTCACTATTATTATTATACATTGCTAATAAAAATTTGGTTTAAAATTATTGTCTTGTGGTAAAATAAAAACCAGAAATTACTAACCAGAACTTTATATGAATTGACTTTTTTACACATCAGCCATATCAATGGTACAGTTAATGAAGTATATATAGAAGCCTTAGCAGCTAGCTGTGTGGTATAGGATAAAGATTAGTGGTCCAGAAGTAAAAAGATTGTTTAAACACGTCAATCTCAGTGAGTCATTTCAATCCTATTATAATTCAGAAATTGAATTCGGACTAGGAAATCTCTTAATATTTATCTAGCTGAAAAAATCCTACCTTTGTTGGAAGGTACTGCTATGATTTTATTGAAAACTTTTAATATGTTATATAATTATATGTGATAGCTATATTGATCAGATTTTTAAAAATCACAGCACCAATTGTTCAATCATATAGATAATTCAATCTATTATTTGTATATTTTGCCTATATAAGCAGTCACAAATTTGGACATATTTACAGGCAGTACTACAGGGAATTTGGTATTCCTCAGGTGGACAGCATGTTTGCCTTGCCTTCTAAATGTTAAAATAAAATCTCATTTCATCAGATTACTATTTTAAGGCATATATATCATAGATAATAAATATTCATACAAGAAAGGACTGAAAACAGTAAAGTAAAAGAATATTTACTAAAAGTATTGGTTATTAAATGGAAAAAATTATTTGGTTTGTACAGGGATATGTTAACGTCACAGGATAGGTTGGAGGTCAATGAAGATTAGAAATGGGATTTTTAAAACTTTTTATTAAAAAAATGTTTTTAAACATCTTTATTGGAGTATAATTGCTTTACAATGGTGTGTTAGTTTCTGCTTTGTAACATAGTGAATCAGCTATACATTTTCATATATCCCCATATCTCCTCCCTCTTGCGTTTCCCTCCCAGCCTCCCTATCCCACCCCTCTAGGTGGTCACAAAGCACCGAGCTGATCTCCCTGTGCTGTGCTGCTGCTTCTCACTAGCTGTTTTACATTTGGTAGTGTATATATGTCCATGCCAGTCTCTCACTTCGTCCCAGCTTACCCTTCCCCCTCCCCGTGTCCTCAAGTCCATTCTCTACACCTGCTTCTTTCTTCCTGTCCTGCCCTTAGGTTCTTCATAACCATTTTTTTTTAATTCCGTATATATCTGTTAGCATACGGTATTTCTTTTTCTCTTTCTGACTTACTTCACTCTGTATGACAGACTCTAGGTCCATCCACCTGACTACAAATAACTCAATTTCGTTTCTTTTTATAGCTGAGTAATATTCCATTGTATATATGTGCCACATCTTCTTTATCCATTCATCTGTCGATGGACACTTAGGTTGCTTCCATGTCCTGGCTATCGTAAATAGAGCTGCAATGAACATTCCAAGAAGAGGTTTTTAAATTGGATTATGCAGTATGTGTGTGTGTATACGTTTCTGTTTTTTTCCATACCCAAAATTACAAAGCTGCCATGGCTGGTCTTGTGCAGGACTCTTCCACACGTGAGAAAATGAGAGTTGTCTATATGTTCAATCTGTATGGACTTCGCAAGTGACCTTTTGTCTTTCATCGAAAGCACTTGACCTGCAGCAGTGTGGCCTCACCAGTGAAGGAGCAAAGGCTTTACTAAAGGCCCTTGAAAGCAACAGAACTCTGGTCGTTTTGGATATAAGAAAAAAATCCACTTGTTGGTATGTGGTCACTTTTTTTAAAAATTGATTAACACATAGCAAAACAAAGAGTTTGTTCACGTATTGACAGTTTTTAAAACTTAATGTGGGGCTTCCCTGGTGGCGCAGTGGTTGAGAGTCTGCCTGCCAATGCAGGGCACACGGGTTCGAGCCCTGGTCTGGGAAGATCCCACATACCGCGGAGCAACTAGGCCCGTGAGCCACAGCTGCTGAGCCTGCGCGTCTGGAGCCTGTGCTCCACAACAGGAGAGGCCGCGATAGTGAGAGGCCCGCGCACCGCGATGAAGAGTGGCCCCCGCTTGCCACAACTGGAGAAAGCCCTCGCACAGAAACGAAGACCCAACACACCCAAAAATAAATAAATAAATTTATTAAAAAAAAAACAAAAAACTTAATGTGTTTCACTTTCCTCATCGTATACAGTTGTCCCTTGAACAGCTTGGGGGTTAGGGGTGCCGCCCCCCACGCAGCTGAAAATCTGGGTATAAGTTTATAGTCAGTGGTTCCGCATCTGTGGATTCAACCAACCTTGGCTCGTGTAGGACGATAGTACATATTTATTGAAAAATATCCGTGTGTCAGTGGACCCGCGAGGTTCAAACCCATGTTGTTCAAGTGTCAACTGTACTTTTGTAATGTTGCACTTCCCTTATGTTTTTAGCAGATAATGTACTAATTAAAGTGAGTTAGTTATACCTTTAAATTGTTCTTATCTCTACTCTGAATAGAGGTGACCCTAGATACTAAGCCTGCTTCCACCAAGAGCATTATTTCCTTGTTGTGCAACCTCTGAATTCTTGCAAGGGGTACGTTATTCATTTGTCAGTTTCACAAGTAATTTATTTAATAGCTTCTGTGTGCCAGATACGGGTCAGGCACTAGGGATAAAGCAGTGAACCAGACAGACAAAAGTCTTGCCCTCGTGGAGCTTACATTCTAGTGAAGGGGTTCAGATAGAAATGAGTAAACAGATAAGTAATATAATTTTAGACAGTAGGAAGTGCAGAAATATCGTAATGTAAGGAGAGTGAGGGGGAGCAGGTAGGACTCCATTGGATAGGTTTGTCAGGGGACAGCTTCACTGGAGAAGTGGCATCTGAACGGAGACCTGAATGAAGAGAGGAGCAAGCCATGGACGATCTGGGGTAAGCACACTCCAGGACAAGGAGGCAATGCGTATGCAGGCGTGTAGGGGGTGGAGTATTTAAGGGAAAGCAAGGAGGCCAACATGGCCAGAGTACTGAGTGAAGAAGAGTGTGGTATGACGTGAGGTCAAGGAGCTAGCCAGGGGTCTGATCTTGTAAAGTCTTGAAGGCCAGAGTAAAGGTGTGGATTATTCTAAATGAGTAGAGGGTTTTGAACTGGAAAAAGGCATGATCCAAATAGTATCTGAATAAGATGACTTGGTATAGAGAATAGACTTGGGGGGATAAAGAAGAGAAACAGGGAGACCAGTTAGGAGACTATCACAGTGGTCCAAATAAGAGATGTTCATGGCTTAGCTTAGGTTGGAAGTTTGGAGCAAGTGAAAAGTGACTGAATTCAGGTTGTGTTTTGAGGGTGTAGCTAACAGGGCTTGCCGCTAGATTAGATGTGGGGTATGAAGGAAATAGTAACAAGGAGACAAGTCGTTGATGATTATGTGTGCAACTGGGTGGTATCACTTAGAAAAAGGGAACTGATGGGAGGAGCAGCTTTTGAGGGGCTATCAGGACTTCGGTTTGATATCTTAGATGCCCTTTAGGTATCTAAGTGTCTGGACAGTGCTCAGACTGTACTTTCTATCCAAAGGTATCCAAAGCCACTTTAGATGCAAAATGTTTAAAGTTGACCTTTGCTGCTGCCAAAATAGTAGCCACTGGGGGCAGTCTGCAAGATGGCATCTTAGGTTTTTGAGGAAGAAATTAGAATACACAAAGAGGGAAATAAGTGTATAATTCCATAATGTAGATTTCATATTTAATTTTATGGGAAAAGCAATAATTAGTTGGCTTTTGGTTTTAAATGGAAATAGCCACTCACTGGGAAATAATTACTCTAATTTCAATTTATTTTACTTTAGATCATTCTGTGATGAAAGCAGTTATCCAAAAAGTTCTCCAGATGGAAGGAGTGCCAAGTCAGAGGTATATAACATGTTTTAGTTCTCTCGGAAGAATTTCTCTTTAATGGCTTGTTTTTCTTTCTTTCTTAAAAGAAAATTATCAAGGTACTTTCTGCCACCTTAAAACTAAGTTTTTAGTCCAATGAAATGGCTTTTCTGTTTTTGAAAATGTTGTGTGATGCCTTAATTTAGGTTCCCAGAAATGCAGATTGAAAACCTTTGATTAACTTAAAGTATCTTAATTTCCAATGAAGATCAAACCCTCCTAAATTACCTGTAACTTAAATGGCATATTTATCATTTCTGTCTCAGTACCAGTGGATAACTTCTCCATCGGTGAAGGAACCATCCACAACTGCTAGATAGAAAAAGAGAACTATAATTTTGGGAAGTGGTCGAAAAGGAAAAGCTACTATTAGAATTGGTTAACTCTTTCTTGTTTTTAATGCTACTAGAACTTATAACCCCTTATGTTTTCCGATGTGCTAAAATTAAAACAGCCAGTATTAACCACATGCATATTAGGAGGCCTATATTAGGAGTCGCCAAGTGTGTCGGGTGCCGTGGACAGCTGAGGCACGTTTAGCCCAAAGGCAAGTTCCAGCGCATTGCAGAGAGCAGACGAAATACCCGGTGGTGAAAATTCACTGTTGCTAAGGGTTGAAACGAACCAATAATTCCTCCTGTTTCTCAGGGTGTTCCGTTTGGCTGTTAATGAAATGTATTTCCAAGGAATGCAGGCATGTGTCTGAAAAGGCCAGCGGTGCCTGGGGGTCACAGCGAGACCCTCCCATCTCGCCCCCCTCGGCCATCCTGTGCTCTGGAAGCAGAGCTCTCAGCTACAAGTGAAACATAGTAGCTTGCATGTCCGGATTCTAAGATTTTCTAAAGCCCTTTAAAGGCCCCCTTCTCTGAGTGGTGCTTGACCTGCTGGTGTTTGGGGCGGGATGGTGGGCTGGGTGGAGGGTCTGAGCGCCATCCTGAGGGAAGGGCTTTGGAGGCCTGTGTGCACCTGAGACTGGGGGCCCAGTGCCCCTGTCCGAGGGGAGGCTAGCGCTGACTCCAGCCGTGCCGAGCCAGACGTCGCCCTCCTTCCCGACAAGCCAGCAAAGCCTGTCGCTCACCTTCCTGGCTGTGCTGCTTACACGTGCCCTCTGGGAAGGCCAGCCTGGCAGAGCTCTGTTCCTGCCCTTTGGGCTGCTGGTAACTGAGTACCTAGCCTGGGTGCTGGAGGGGAGGATCCATAGATGGTGGAGGCCCAGTGCCTGCCCAGGGTGCTGCCCCTCTGCTGAGGGACGCTCGCCCAGCTGGTTAGACCTGTTCGCACCCAACTGCCCACAGTCAGCGCCCAGGCTAGGAACAGCAGCCTCCCCATTTCCTCGGTGTCTTCTAGTTTTGTTCCTTTCTTCTTTTCGCCGCCTTCCTCCCCAAAGAGGCAAGATACTAATGTTCAAGAACCAACTCAGGCCATGATTTTCCAGCTAAACTCATGACAGTTGTGCACTTCTGAATGACTGGGTACAAACATTTGCAAGGATGAGCTCTTGGGTGAGGCGCCAGCCAACTTTTCTAGCTTCCTCTCTCTTGCTTGTGTGTGGGCACCCCCTGCTGCCCCAGATGCCTTGACTCCTCCATTTTCGTATATTCCTCCTCAGAATGCTGCCACCACCCCATCCTGGCCTTTGGGAATGTTAGCTGGCTGTTCCCCACAGCATCCTGTCACCCTGGTCCACTCTTTCTAACCTCTGTATGCCCGTCTATGAAATCTTGTCAGGTCCAACTGGAGGAACACCACCTATAGGTCAATTAGCTTGGGAAGGAACCCAACTGTGTGACCCAGTGTCTTTAAAATAACGTTAAAAAAAAAAAAAAGAAAAAATGTTGTTCTAGAGCTCCTATACCATCTCTTACCACCATTAGAAAACCACCCCCCAAAAGGGGGACCTCATTCATATTGAAAATAACTTCTTACCGTGTAGGCATTACCTTAGGGCATTCTAGACACTGGGGGAGGGAAAAGCCCTTGGTTTTTTTTCTAACATTCATGTTAAACTTCTTTCCAAAGTTCTTTAAACTGTGGTATTCTTACAGATAGACAATGTTGCTGAACAAGTGTTTGTTTCTTCCCTTTTTCTTCCCCCAGGCTCAAAGATTTGGAAAGAGAGAGTTTAACAGAAAAGGTAAGGTAATCTCCACCTTAACAAAATGTATGATCAAATGTGACCATTTGACAGACACTATGTAGTTCCTAAAAACAAATTGAAGTGGAATTGGCTCTCTTTTCCCTGAAGTTGAGGATAACGTGGATGTTTTTGTCTAACGTGCTGGACTAATAGGCTATTATTGGTTAGCTTTTGGTAACTCATCGAGTTGCCCAGTCTGGGTTCCGTACCATCGAGTCTGGATTATAATTTGTCCTGGTCACACTGTTTTTCCAAATCAGGTTTGTTCTAGTATGCTATTATGTGTCTGTTTCACCTTTAATCTTTCCATTTTTCACCACTCTGGAGATGGTGTGATATGATCTTAACGAAAACAGCAGGAACATGTCTTGTGAATATTTAGTTTTCTTTCTGGCCGACTCAGCATTGCCTGCCATTCAGTCATTGTTATGTGACCAGGCAGTGTAACTATTTGTGTATTAGTCCATTGGTTCCTACCTTGGGAATGTGGAGACTTGTAAACCTATATCCTTCCCTTAGGAATGCGTGAAGGAGAAATGGAATCTCTTGCCTGAATTTCTGCAGACAGAAATAAAGAATCAGTTATGTGACTTGGAAACCAAATGACATGAAGAAGAATTATCAGAGGTTAAGTCGTCAGCATCCCGGCGGCTAGAAAACGTTTCCTCCCATGTAACTTGTCTGTGACCAGGGAGGCAGGATCATCCCACCTCTCCCTGTTACCTGATAGTTATAAAGGAAGCGCATGTGTTTCCTTATTCTCTCATGGCCACTTGTTGACATTCACTGCTACTTAAATTATCCTTTCCTGCTGTAGGAGGGCTACCTGGCTAAAGTCAAATCCCTTTTAAATACAGATTTGTCCTTGGAGAACATGCTTTCAGTCGGGAAGTGAATGGATGTCTAGAAAACGGGAGCCAGACAAGTGGTGAGGAGCGCAGAGTGGAAATAGCAGAGAAAAAGAAGTCCCCCAAACCTGTTTGCAAACTTTGCATGCCCAGGAGAAGCAAGTCCGATGGAGAAACAAAATGTAAGAGCACTTGACTCGTTTGACCTCGTTGGAGTCTGGTACCGCCTAAGGGGAGGACAGACTTGGTGCCATAGGGTCTGTCTGTTCCCCCCACACACAACCCCTCCACCGGCAGTACTTGTTTTTTGTGTATCTTTTTTTATTTTTATTTTTTGGGGGGTGGGGGGTGAGGGGTGGCTGTGTTGCTCGGCTTGTACGATCTTAGTTCTCCAACCGGGATCGAACCCGGGCCCTCGGCAGTGAGAGTGCCGAGTCTTAACCACTGGACCGCCGTGGAATTCCCTCTTGTGTATACTTCTAACTAGCTTAGATATATACTTTAAATTTTTGTCTTCGACCAAGTTATAGAGCATTAGATCCCCAAATGTGGTTGAATTGATGAGGTATAAGAAAACAGGAGCTGCTGATATTTATGACTTGTAAGTGACATGCCTGTTGAAGCTAAACATTTATTCTTAGACTCCTTCCCCGCTTGTAGTCAGAGTAACTCTTCTGGAATTTTAAAAATAAGAGCCTGGGACTTGAGCTCAGGTCAGGTGCTTGGCCACTTCATCGTTTGACGAAATAAGCAGAGGCTCTGTTTCCTTGTCCGCCTCAGGGTTGGGCCCTTCATACAAGAGCTTGTGTTAAACTGGCCTAGCAAACTGGCAGGTGCTCATTTGATGACTTTATGAAGACGGTGGTTGCTTAGAATAAGAAGAGAAGGATACTTAATCCTCAGAACCTGGTCTGTGCACCAGCTTGCTAATGCTGAAGAACTGTACCTTGTCTGTGAACTCTTTATTCATAGTGGCTTTTTTGTTTCTTTTCTGTAAGCAGCTGAAGTCTCATGTAGCCCCAGGATTACAAGGCAAACTACCAGGCAGACCACCATCACATCTCATTTCACAAGGGGGTCAGTATATAATGAATGGACAGCCCCCATTTTAGGGGCCAACTGTTTTTGGTAAAACACATATAGAATTAGTAGGATGTAACTTAGTAATTCTGACTTCCACATTGCTTAGGTTTCCTTTTGATATTCTGTTTTTAGACATTCATGAACAGCATTTCTGAAGACCTCATCCATGTTTACTCTTAGCATAGGAAACTTCAAATGTACATACACAAAATACCAAGGATAGTAAAATGAACCCCTGTGTACCTATCAGCCAGTATCAACAGTTAACAGCTCCTGGCTGTTGTTTCATCTATACCGCATATGCTCCAAGTGAAAATTATTCCAAATGGATTACAACTCCATACACACCCATGTCCCCCCAGTTGGATTACTTTGAAACAAATCGGACATGTCATCTTATCCACAAATACGATATTTCTAGATGACAAGGTCTCTTTCTCTGACAAGTTTTTTATTCATATTTTGCTATAATTGCTAACATCTAGCAAACAGTCTTTTGAAGAAGACAAAACATGCCTTACAAAGTGTAACAGTTCCTTACTAACAAATATATAGCAGTGTTCATACCTCCCCTTGTGTAACAGGGTTTGGTTGATTTGTTCCTTAAGCCTTTCAAGTGATAGATTCCTTATTTCCTTGCCGTTTCTTTAAAGAAAATAGGTCTTTTGTCTAATAGCTTCTAGGTCTGGCTGACTGCATCGTTTCGGTGGTGAATATGTTCCCTTGTGTCCAGTTTTCTGTCAACTGGTAGTTAGGTCTAGAGTCCTGATCAGATTCCAGCTTTATTTTGTGCGACTTCATTGACGGTATGGGGCTGTCCATCAGAGGCATGTAATGTCTCTTCAGTGATTCTAGCAGCCGTTGATCAAAGTCTAGATCCATTATTTCTTAGGGTTTGCAAAACGGTGGTATTCTAAACCTGTCATCCAAAGAAACATTAAGCTCGAAGCTTGTTTTAATGTCCTGGCCAAAAGGGCTTCTCCTTGGAGGGAAGAGGGTGTCCATGCCCTGAATCTTTCCAAACAGAGGGTATTCTTGGTAGGGAGGAATATAAGTTGTTTTGTGCCCACTGCAAGTGTAGGGTCTGGCTGAGCTACCAGTTGGCCTTACTGTGTGTGACAGCCCTGCCAAACAGAAACCTGAGGAAGACCCTGAAAAAGCAAAATCAGGTGATTCTGTCGATGAAGAAGAAAAAGAGCAGGTAGGGCTCACGTTTAAGTTTCTTAACTCTGCCTTATTTTGGTACACTTGCTGGTAATTGTGAATTTACACTTGGTCTGTCTATGGACCGTAAGTGACTGAGAGGGTGTTAGAACATATCCCTGGACCCAGGGCAGTACGAAGTGTATTCTGGTTAGAGCCGAGGACTCAGCAGGCCCGTAACTTTGGTGTGTTCTGTCCTGTCTACCTTCCTACCTCTCCAGCTGTCAAGATTTGACAGTCAAACCAGCAGATGTGATGCGTTTAAAGCATTTCCTTCTGATGTCAGATAAGCTCCTTTCCCACATCTAATCTGTCTATAAAAGCAGAGTTGTCGTGTTATTATGTGTATTGTAATAATGCTGCTTAGACTTTTTAGGTTAGAAAACTGGTGGCTTGCCAAAGGCCTCCAATATAGAAAATGTCAGTCTCTAGCACTGTCCCGTGTGACTTGAGGGGCAAACCTAGATACTACCAGATGGTCATACGCTATCTATTTCATTCCTGCCACAGGATTAGCTGTGTAAGTCAGGAAGTCTGTAGGTTTACAGGTGGGTAGTAAATGCCCTGTTACCTGCTAAAGATGAGTATCCGTGGTTTGCTCTAAGGCAGGGTTTCTCAAGCAAGGCATTGACTTCTGGGGCCAGATAAACCTTTGCTGTGGGTGTGAGTCCTGTGCATCGTAGAGTGTTTAGCAAGGTCCTGACCTCTACTCACTAGATGCCCGTAACATTCCCTCTCTTTCCTCCCAGTTGTGACAACCAAAGTCACCTTCAGGCTATCCCAGATGTCCCCTGGGGGGCACAATTGCACTGAGCGAGAAGCACTGGACTCAAGGCTAGCAATATCACTGAGGTAGACTTGACGTCCTGTTGTGAAAGACATACTGATTCTCCTGTTTTTATTTTGGAAATTAGATGCCACTGTTCATGATCCTTATTCAGATGTCTGTAATGAAGTTGAGTCAGACTACCCACTTACAGGTGGGACACTGAGACAGAGGGAAACAGCTTGTCCAAGTCCCATGGCCACACCCCTTGCCTCCGAAGAAACCGTGTCACAAGGGAAAGCAAGCTGGCTCTTGTAATACTGACAAGTGTTTTTTTTTAAACAAATGTGCCAGTTTTAGAGTTGTTCTTTGCCCTCTAACCTTTTGGAGGGCTTCCATAGCCTTCAAGCTTCTGAAGAAACGAACTGGGGCACTCTTTCCCAAGCAGGAAGCAGTTTCGCTGACAGTGTGTGACAGGCCTTGGGGACTTGGAGGGTGAACACTTGTTGCAACAGGGTTTATCCCGATATGCTAGAGTAAGGCTCAGTGCACCACACCGGTGTCATCAGGTAGTGTTTGTTGGTCAAATAAGTAGTACTACAGAGAGAATCTTACTTTAGTCAATTTAAAGTTTTGAGATCTCACTATGTTTTTTAAAACAGGTATTAAATACAGGCATTTGGTAAAACAGTACAAACGGCTGTTTGGTACATAGCAGCCAAAGAAAAACAGTGTGGCTATTCCATGCTGAGCTATGCTGTGAGCGTTATCAAATAGATACTGGATTCTGAGGCCTTTGTTCAGGAACAAAAAAGAATATAAAATATCTGATTGCCACAACTAAGGAGCCGGCCTGTGGCAACTAAGACCCAGCACAATTAACTAAGTAGCTAACTGACTATTTTTTAAAATCTCATTAATAGGTTTTTAATATGATTTTTAAAAATTTATTTATGTACTTTATTTATTTTATTTATTTTTGGCTGCGTTGGCTCTTCCTTGCTGCGTGCGTGCTTTCTCCAGTTGCGGAGAGCGGGGGCTACTCTTGGTTGCGGTGCGTGGGCTTCTCATTGCGGTGGCTTCTCTTGTTGCGGAGCACGGGCTCTAGGCACGCGGGCATCCGTAGTTGTGGCTCGCGGGCTGTAGAGTGCAGGCTCAGTAGTTGTGGCGCACGGGCTTCGTTACTCCGCAGCGTGTGAGAACTTCCCAGACCAGGGCTTGAACCCTTGGTCCCCTGCATTGGGAGACGGATTCTTAACCACTGAGCCACCAGGGAAGCCCGAGCTCTAACCTTTTAAAAAATGTGTTCCTTCCACCTTCATGGAGCCGGCGTATGGGATGGGGAAGAATGAGAACCCGATTGGCAGGGGTCCGGTCGCAACCCCGGAAGGGGACGGGGGAGGATCTAAGAGGTGGCACCGGGCCACAGTCGACCCCCAGTGACAGCTAACAGCTGCACTGCTGCCCCTTCCTGCCCCAGGACCTGAGCCCAGGTCCCGGGGCGGCTGGAGAAACGCACTGTTTTTGGTGAGATGCTCTTACTTACTGTGTGGAGCTGCTCCAGCTGCCCCGGCGCCCACACCCCTGCAGGGCCCTGTGCCCGTCCTCCCTGCCCCCTGCCCGGGGCTCGGGGAACAGCAGTCTCTGTGGGGCAACCTGCTTCCAAGTCCTTCAGTGACCATGGAGGAGTGGGAACAGGCTGGGCTGCCGGGGAGCCTGGGCATGCAACACCTGAGCTCAGCCCTGGGGGCCCACGTGAGGGCAGGGGCTGGGGGGTGCGGGCGGTGAGCGGAGGGGCCTCCAGCCGGCGTCAGTCTGGGCCCTGGACCCGGGGAAGGGCCTCACCCTCTCAGTCCTGACCTGCCGCTCGGGAACCCTGTGGCCCACCAGCCCGAGGCCTGTGGCGCCCGCCACAGACTGCCCGGCGCACGGCTGGGGTGCCAACGCCACACCTGGATTTTGCGCGGGGACCATCTGGGGGCTCGGTGCACGGGAAGACGAGCAGCCCCCAGGCCTCGACACACCCCTTCCATGTCCATCGAGAAGTGCCGGATGGAAGGCCGGCTGTGCTCCTTTTCGAGCCCCAGGGAATTCGCAGGAACAGCCCTCCCGGCCACGGGGTGCCTGCCCACCGGCTCTGGGCCTGCGACCAGCCCAGAACACAGAAGGCACAGAAGTGGGTGCAGGGAGCTGAGCCGGGTCTGCAGAAGGGCAGACACCACAGCCTGGTCCACAGCCGACTGGCCCAGGGCGGGTGAGAACGGGCGGGCAGGATGAGGGGAGGACAGAACGGGGCACAGCCTTCCCGCCTGGGCCCCGGGGAGAAGGTCGGGGCGCTGCCCGCGCCCTTGCTCCGCTGCCTGGCGTCCTTTGTGGGGGCGAAGGGCCGGAGGCAGGGCTCCCGAGGAGCTCAAAGGCCAGGGAAGGACACACGGGACGGTCCAGACCCACCGTAGCGCTCCAGTGGGGCAGCACCCTCTCTGAATTCCTACTGCCGCCAAACCGCATCCCTAAGGCCTTTGGGCAGAATTGCTAGGACCCAGGAAGGCGGCCCCTTGCTGTGGTCCAGACTTCAGCAGCTGCCGATGAGCGGAGGGAGCCAGCCGGCCGGCCGTGAGCAGGAGGACAGGGCACGGGCACAGGGACAGCCACAGCCGGGCTTCCCACAGCTGTGCCCACCGCCAGAACCAGCTCCAGCCAATCACAGCCCCCGCCATGCCAAACAGTGCCGGGCAGGCGAGAGGCCGGCAGGAACCTGACACCCCCTCACTGGAGAGCCGGGCCGGCCAGGGTTGGGGGAGCCATCCCCGTCTGAACTCACCCCACAGCTCAGCCATCTCCCAGTGACCCAGACGCTACACCAGCAGAGAGCAGCCTGCAACGGCCGCAGGGCTGATCCCCGACCAAGGTCAGAACTCCCCCCAGTGTGATGGCCCCCATGCCGCTCCTGTGGTGGAAGGGACCGCAGGCAGAGACCAGGAGTGGAGTCTTTTTATTAATGGCTGCGTTTTCAAAGAACCGTTTTGGAAGCAGGAAAGCTCCCCAGGAAGGGATTGCATTAGTGCAACAAGGGGGAGCCTTGACGTCAGGCTCTCCAGACACGTCCAGGTGGAGACTTTTGGCCGAGGCCGGCCGCCAGGGACTCAGGGGCTGGGAGGACACGCGGCCCCTCCCCCGCCCCGGCGGGGCGCTAAGGCACCGGGCCCGCCTGGGTGGGCAGAACTTGCAGCCCTCAAGCTGCAGCCCTTTGCTCAGGAGGAAGGCATCCTGCGTGGGGTCGCAAGCCAGGAAGAGCTTCACCATGCCCTTGGCATCCTTGGAGCCACCTGGCCTCAGAATGCAGCTTCTGTAGTCCATGGCAACCTGGCAAGAGGGGGCGGGGCTGCAGGAGGGTGGAGCTCCGCCGTCACTGAGGGTGTGGGGCTGCAGGAGGGTGGAGTTTCGCCTTCACTGAGGGTGTGGGTGTGGCCACCTCTGCTGTGACTGAACAAAGGGCAAGGGAGCAGGAGGTCCAGGGCAGGGCCCTCAGAGCCTGGCAGGCCCAGGCGGGCGGCACAAGCATCTAGGCCCAGGCCAAGGACCACCGTGTTGGTCTGCACGGCAGGACGGCCTCTCACCTTGCCACTCAGGACGCCCTCCTGCTTGAAGCGTGTGTGGAACGTGTCCGCAGAGTACACCTCGCTACACAGGTAGCCATAGGACTGGGCGTTGTATCTTCCTGCCAGGCGGCCGAAGGTCGCAGGCAGGTGGGTCCCTGGGACACACGCGGAGAGGCTCCTGCCCGGCCCCCTGGCCGCTCCGTGCCCCTTCCCCAGAGCGCAGAGCTTGGGGCCTCAAAGCAGCCCTGAGTCCCCTGCCACTAGAGGGAGTATTGGCCCAACACTTGTAGAAAACGGGGACCTTGCGGGCAACTCAGTGGAGGGACACAAATCAATCTTTGCCGACTTTCTGCTGAAGCTCACGAGGGTTCACCCCTAAGTCTCTTACAAGGACAGCTGCCCGAGGCTCCGAGGGATGAGTCAGGGCTCGCCCTCCAGCACGGGGAGAGCGCGGGTTAAAGCGCTCACGAGGGAGTGAACTGCGTCTCCGCACCGACACGCACCGGCAAACCTCGCACCAGCAAACC